>NC_140124.1:48999863-49599863 GCF_964035555.1 Netta rufina
GTCCCAGTTCTTTGAAAAATCTGCTATTAGTTACTAACATATTATTTTCTGTCAGCTCTTTGAATTCACATTAATTGCATTAATGCAATAAATTAATTAGCATTACCATTTTATTTGTTTTCACAGCTGCTTAGCTACAATGAATATTATTCTCTTAAATCATTCTGTCATAAAGTGTTAATTATAAATGTCTTTTATAATAATAATGGTTTCTATACTAGTAATAAAACCCTTGCAAAGAGTCATTGCAGTAAATGTAAGATTATTAGACTATTTCCAAGCAGTGCCAAAATAGTTAGCAAAATAGTTGTTTCATTAGATTCAGTTAATGATTGATTCCTTGAAAATCCTTTAAGTATTTTAATTAATCTCCATTTGTACCCAGAAAGCTTTGTTAAAAGTCAGTCATCTTTTTATATGATGATAGATATTTCAAATCTGTATTTATGTTGTTTAGAAAATTTACCTGTACAACAAGTCCACTGCTTCGGAGCACCACCTCTTCATACCAAGTGGCATTAGTCCTGACAGTCTTACCCTGCGAAGCCTCTCACAGATGCCAAATGGAACTGTGCCTCATTAAGGCTGGAACAACTCATCTTCTGTTATTTTTTTTTTTTTCCCTCAAGAAATTTCTTCTTGTTTGTTTCCCATTATCGCACCACAACAAGAAGGTGCTGAGTACGTTTTAGTCCCTCCTATGAGGTCTTGAATCAAAGTGATTGTCAGTCTATCAAAGCCCATTTACAACACTTGGTGTACTTGGCATGCCAAGGGATCTAGGCCCGTGTTCCTACTACATATTTTATGATAAAGACAGAATTAAGAAGTAGAAAAAAAATCATTTAAAAATGCATTTCCCTGACAAACAGGGAACCTGGGAAGGGGTAACCCTAGCTGTGTGTACAGACTGGGGGACAAGAGGCTAGAGAGCAGCCCCACAGAAAGGGAGCTTGACAATAAGGGAGGTTGACAGTAAGTTGAATATGAGCCAGCAGTGTGCCCTGGCAGCCAGAAGGGCCAGCTGTGTCCAGGGGTGTATCAAGAATGACATTGCTGGCTGGTCGAGGGGATGAATTGTCCCATTCTACTCTGTACTGGTGCAGCCTCACCTTGAGTACTGTGTGTAGTTTTGGGCTCCACAATTTAAGAAGGACTTAAAAATGTTAGAGAGTTTCCAAAGGAGGGCTACAAAGATCATGAAAGGTCTAGAGGGCAAGACGTATGAGGAGCAGCTGAAGTCGCTTGGTTTGTTCAGCCCAGAGCAGAGGAGGCTGAGGGGAGGCGTCATGGTGGCCTGCAGCTCCCTCACGAGTGGGAGTAGAAGGACAGGCGCTGAGCTCTGCTCTCTAGGGACAGTGACAGGACCCGAGGGAACAACATGGAGCTGGGACAGGGGAGGGTCAGACTGGATGTTAGGAAGAGGTTCTTTCTGAATAACTGAGAGAGTTTGTTGGGTTTTTTCTGAAGAACTTTCCATCACTGAGAGGGTGTTTGGGCACTGGAACTGGCTGCCCAGGAAAGTGGTAGTGACACTGAGCCTGCCAGAGTTGAAGAAGCATTCCTCAGAAAAGAAGGAAGTTATTATCATAAAATTCAGCTGAAAAACTGCTCAAAAGGAAATAGGAAAAAATCAAAACTACATTGTGTAATGCTTTATCTTTTTTAAAGAATTATTTTAACCATAGAACAACAAAATGTAAAATGCAAGAGTTTCACTGGAAACAAGAATTAAAATAAAGACAAAAGGAAAGACAGAGAAAAAAGACTTCTGGAACATTTGCTCAAAGCTACATTGTAAGGTTCAAGATTGAAAACCAAGTACGTATATTCTTGTGGTTAAATTCAGATATTGGATTAAGATTTGAAATGAGTTCGTAGTCTGGCTCCACCACAAATTAAATGTGGGAAATTACGGGCTGATTTTCCAAAAATTCCCTGGTGTATAAAGTACTTACACAATGTTAGCTGTGTGACTGCCATTGGAATTTGTGAGTTTAAAGGCTTACACTGGTTAAGCACTTCTGAAATTTTTACCAGTTCACATATGTACTCAGGCAGAGGGCATCTGTGTTTGAGCTTGAATGAGGACTGTACTACTGAGCCAGATGTCCTGACTGCCCACCTCGCCATGCTCCTGCCGGCATCCTGCAGCACTCACTGAGCATAAGAACAAGGCCACTTTCAGATGAAACTAAGCTGCAAGATGTGCTCCATGAGGTCACCTGATGCACTTTAAATGCAAATAGAAATTCAGCCTATGGGACTGTGTCCACATTAAAAATTCATCAGATGCATTTAGTACAGGCATGATGTCCTCAGTACAAACTATTTAACTCCACAGTTATTAGTCCATACTACTTGTTACCATAACATCATATCCATTTCCAAAACAAGACTTAAAATCCTACTGAGGGATTTCATACACACACAATCTAGGATCTGAAAAAGAGGTGTTCCTCTGACCTTCTTTCCTGACAGGATTGTTTGCTAGGCACTCCCAGAGCATGGCTAACATTCATGAAGTTCTGACTGGCCAAAATACATTGACAGTTGTTTCTTCTAAAACGGCACAAGAGGACATGCCCTTCTGTCCACTGTAAAACAGTGGCTGGAGCAATAACCCAGCACATTAAATCCTTACTTGTGTGGTTCAAAGCATCAACCCTCACAGCCATATTGTGCATTCTAAATTCCAACCTGTAAGTAGAAGCTCCAGGCATTTTGTCTGTTGAATGTATTCTGCTGTACAGAATATAACTTATGAATATTAAGAAAAAAAGAAGAAAGGAAAAGAAACATGTTCAGTGACATATGTTCAGGCTGTGATTAGTGACAAAGGGAGATGTAAGTTCTTACCTTGCTTTTTCGCCCGTTTATGCATTTTATGAGAAACATCCACTGGATAATTAATGCATCAAAAATTATCAGAGTGAGGTTCATAAACTGTTCTCCCATTCAGTGAAAGGGGGCTGTGTGAAGCAATGATATCACACTACTTTTTGCTCTCCTTTACTGACCTGCTGAATCTGGAATAGATTTCAGCAATAGCTTGCGACCTAGTCACTGTACAATACAATTGTACAGGATTTAGGCAACCTTTCTGGGTAGTCAAGGCTATTTGTTTGAACTCCAGAAGATGGAATCAAAATCTGGTGTGCCTTGACATGAAGAATACTTTAAAAACTTGTGGGTTACAACTGTTGTCTTTGCTCTTGTTGTAGTGAGAAGAAAGCAAGTGCCCTTATTGCTTTTAGAAGAACTGGGAAAGGTTTATACCTTCAGGGAAGAATTCTGGTAATTGAGAGGCATTTTAGACCTACTTCTCTGGAAGATGAGGCTCATGTTTCTCATTATTTCTTACCTCCTCCTCAAAGAATGCTGGGTTTCTTGGACTGCCTTTCCACGGTGTCTAAATCTTAGTGTGTGTTTGGAGGTACAAGCACTAGCACCTGTTTTAACCTTCCAAAATACAGCTCCTCCTCTCTGCCCCCAACAGAAAAGGTGGTGTTGGTAGTCTGTGGAATAAGTGGTTAGGGAGATAACCTAAGCTTTCTGAAATTTGCAACTTCATTGCAAGTCACGCCTCAACTAGTGAGCCAAGGTCCAAACCAGAGCAGAAACGGTGCACTAACATTCCCCATCTTAATCCCTCCAGACCAACCAGTATTTCCAGCCTAATGTGCTAGTACCCCAGGGTGGGAGCAGAGCTATCCTCCTTCCACTTTTTACAGGTGGAAGAAGGGAAAGACCTCCTAGTGAAACAGGAAGAGTCCCATCTCACCAGTGCTGGAAAGGAGGTGCCAAATAATCTGTGCTAACCCCTACCAGAAAGAAGACTAGTGAATGTACAGGGGCAGAAACAGCAGTTCAGACAGGACCAGACCACACACAGTGGTATGGACTGGAGCAGGCCATAATAATACAGTTTTATTTGTGTCAAATAATTTGGGATTAATTAGTACATGTTGAACAGCTATACTTCCTTGGTATATCAATCATCTGTAGTGGACATCTTAAGGGTAGGAAGATTCTTTTTAATCTTACCCCTCAACACTGTCCCTTAATTTCCTGAGGCCTGCATATGTTTTTACACAATGCCCAGTAGCACTCCAGAAACAGAGAATTACTCAGTTTAAAGGGATCTGTACCAAATCTTTCCTGGCCTTTACGCCCCTGTCCAAGTAGTGGAAATTCCTGCTTTCACTGTCATTTCATTTATGAGAAGGAAAACCAGCACTCTTTTCCTAACCTCTTAAACATGTGGCACCAGAAATTAGGGAGCCAGCGTGGGACTTTTAAACAGACTAATGGAAGGAACTGTCACAGGACATCTTCAGAAAACATGCGGGCTGACAAGCACCTTCGGCCATGTTTAAACAGTGGCCCTGGGAGGCTAAGGCACTTGGATCCCTGCACTGCCTGGGCAAAAGAGGCTGGCCAGAAAAGACATGATAGCTCTTCTCTCATCTGTACATCTGACATCTTCTTCGAAGAGGCCACAAGCAAGTGGGTTCTGTACACGGAGTCTCCTGAATATGAGCTTGGGATGCAGCCAGGAGGGACAGGGAGACCCAGGAACTCAGAGGTACTCAGAGCCCCAGTTTATACACAGCCTTTGTTGACAACACCACTATGAATTTACATTTAAATTCCTAGCTGAAATGTTATTTGGTGGCAGCTTTCTTTGAAAGCATGTCACACTTACAAGAGCTGTGAGTTGCTCCTTTGTTAACTCAGCATACTTCCAATTTATTTTGAATTGACTGATACATCCCTAAATATTTCATTTTAATATAACATCACAGAACTTACACAGTGAGCTTCCCCGTGCTGCGTGGCTGAGAGGAAGTGCATACTGTGATGATTGCAGCTCATCCATGATGAAAAATATCTATCATTATATGCTGCATCCCCAGTTCTTGTGTAAAATTATAATAGCTACATTTTTGCGCAATCAGAGTGCTTTTTATAAAGAATTTCCTTATAATCCAGAAAAAAAAAAATAAATAAATAAAATAAAAAGAGAGAGATATCCTTACAGAAATACTGTCAAACTTAATCCTTTTAGAAACTGCCAGACTGTTGAGGAGTGCTCTCTACTCATCTCAGCTCTTTGCTAAAAGAGAGTCTTTAGTAGGTATTAGGCAGCACCTTGTAACTAGAAGAATGAGACCATAGACACACATTGCCGAGACTTCCTACCAGCTCAGAAGGTAAAATTGTATGTGCCTGACAAAGGTCAGACCTTCAAGTGCAGAATGCAAATATACACATTGAACCAATTGCAAAAAAAAGATTATGGTAAATAAATGAATTTTCAAACAGCAGTCTTTACTTAATTATACTATAGAAAAAAGAAAAAAAAAAAAAAAAAGCATTACTGAAAGCAAGAAGCAGAAAAGGTAACTGAAATCCATCAGACCAAGTAGAAAACGGGGACCGGACCCTCTGTGTGCCTGAGCCAAAAAAACGTTGCATGTGTATAACAATTTCCTTTGACTCTAAAATGGCTGTGGCTCAAATCATCTGCAAAATGCTGCTCTCTTAACTAGATCCTTTTATAAAACCACGTGTTTAGACTACACATGGCCTCCAAAAGAAAATTTCAGGAGTCGCCATTCTCTCCTCCCTCACAAAAATGCAGTTTAAAATATAAATGCATTCCACTGAAAATGTGAAAGCTTTTCTTTAAATTCAAAGTGATTCAGAATGAAATTGCAACATATCACAGACAAAATGAATCTGCTTTTTTTTGATAAAATGAAACACCCACACACCCCCACCCCTCCCAAAAAATAAAAAATAAAGAATAAAAGTGTAGCCTCCTGAATAGATCTCTAAATTAAAAATGATAAATAAAGGTTTTGAAACTGGACTGGAATGAAATTTGATGAACATGCTCTCTTTCTCTCTCTCTTTCCTCGCCCACAGCATTTAAAGGCAGCAGGGGCATTGTGACAACACAGACAGCTAATTGCAAGGAAATGGATGTCTGATGCCATTAACACTACCCACTTTCCTTGGACATTTAAAATAAAAACAAAACACGCCACTAGGCACACAGTTTTCTCCCTGGGGTGGAGATGAGAGAACGGCTGAACTACATGTGATAGATGTTAAGTCAGATTGCTTAATGCACTACTGGAGGGAGCTCAGATCCACCTAAATGAGGACAGTGTTTGAACCTATAGAAGACGGAATAGAATACCTGCTTCCTGCAGAGTATATCTTAAGTCTTAATTTTAGGAAACAACTATAAAACAACAGCATTTGAACCAACTGAAATTTCTCATTTAAATAACTGCAAATAATATAATCGCTGAATTAAAATGACAAGTATCTTATTGAACCTGGGCCATAAGCAGGACATTCTTCGTATGAACTAGTGAATGTAGAGAGAAATACAAATAAGCATTTGTGGGGAAAAAATAAAAATAAAAATAAAGTTGTCTAAAAAGTACACATTCGTCCTAGACATGAAACTAGAAAAAGTAATGCCTGATGATCACATACAATATGAGTAGCAGGGGAAATGATACAAAGTCATTCCTTATTTCCTTGGATACTCACACATAGGCATTGCACTAATGCAGAGACAGGTGAAGAACAGGAAGAGAAGAAAAATAAAATGACTGAAAAAAATGTTCAAAATCTTGGAAACTTGCTCCCATCCAATAATAAATGACAGATTTAAACTACTTTAAAAAATTTGATGAATATCTTTGTTTTGAAGCTACACCTGCATATATTAAACCTCCAAAAAAAACAGTTTGGAAATATCAAGAAATTGTTATTCATAGCAGCAATGTTACGCAGTGTTACAATTCTTGAAATTGTCAGTCTAAATTTTGCAGTACTAGCTTTCAGCTTCAAATTTTGTCTTTGCTGTAAGTTACCTTCTCATTTTAATACAGTATGCATTGCTTTAAACACTTAGTTTCACACAGTGAAGCATAAACATGACTAGATTAAACCATATTATTTTGAATAACTCATTTCCCTTCTATTTTAGTTAAGAAAAATTGCTTGATTTTATTATTACTAGAAGTCAGAATTTGATGATATGATACATACATACTGAAGATTTTTTTTTAATGAGCTTTTTTGATGGTTTTGTTATGCAATTCTCTACGTTACCTTATTTAGAGGAAAATTGAGTAGCTACATGTACTATTTACAATTTGGGCTACAACCGGAATTCACAGAAATCAGTGGGAGATTTTCCTATTAATTTTGGTAGCAGCAGGTTTTGACCATTAATGCAATAAAACAAGTAGTGCAAAAAAAAAAAATCCCAGCTCAAACCACTACTGGATTAACAGTCTGCAATTAATTTTTACCATCTCAAGTTGCTGGACAAAATTAAACCCCTACAAATCTAGTTATGAAAGATATATAAAGTTAAAACAGATTATAGTTAAAAGACTGACCTCATGAGATAAAAATAAAATTACTCTTTGATGTATAAATGAATCTTAATAAGTATCCATTAATTTAACATAGTGATTAGCTAGAAAAAAAAAAAAAAAAAAAAAGTAGTTAATATTTTTATAGCCAAAGTTTTTTTCAGTTTAACTCCGTACTTATGTTGTGCCTTTTGCAGCATATCTCTGAAATGATCTCAGCAGTAAATTGCTTGTGCTTGTCTGTTGATTGTGATGTGAAGGGACTGGTTGGACCAGATGCTGAAGGACTCTATTTATATACCTGGCTGGTTAGATTGAATGGACCTGCAGGAAGAACCAGCCCCATCAGAGCTTCTTCAATGACTTCCATCTTGACCTTGAATTTGACCTTTGCTATGGTTCACTTCCATCTCCATAAAAATGAGCTACAGGCTAGATTGTCATCTATTTTCTCTTTTATGTTTTTCTGGGTTTCCTAGAGTTGACCAAAACAGATTAATTATCACACTTTGGTGTGACTCATAGTAAAAGACTTTGCAATGCACGAGTGAACAGTTGCATGCAATTCTTCACAATGCTGAATTGACATTGTTATTCAAATCAGAAAATGCTGATTACTACGGTAACAGAGGGAAAGAGTTTCCCACCACAGAATAAAATGAAATGTCAAGCACCTTAAGGTATCATACAAATAAAATATGCAAGATAAGCAATTTCAGTACTTGCATGGCTCTGATCTCAAATCAAAGCTCTTCCATTTGCATCCGCCCTCATTGTGAAGGTAACTTACACAACAACAAATGACAAATTCACTTGTTCAGTGTATTATCTTACTGGAAGTGACAATGAGTATTTCAGTGATTATGGATGCCACTATTTTTCAAATTCATCAAGGTAGGGATTTGATCTATCGATGAATGTTCCATTTTGACTTTTTTTTTAAGTAAATAAAATGTACACAGGCTCCAATATCTATGACTCAAGTAATTATATTTTATGTGTAAGAGGATATTTTTCTTTAATGGAACTTTTTATTGCCAAAGAGGGATAAAATAAATATGGTATATATTTAAAATAAATTCAGTAAAGGAAGTATTTCTTATGCCTATTTCTTGTTTATCAGTGAAATTATGAGAAACATTATGTTTCGAATTGTGATTTTTCTAGGCAGAGCCACTACAGATAGAATTGTACGGCTCTATCCCTTTTCTAAGCTGTGAGAATTCATTACATGTTTGGGTGCCAGGCGGCATTTGAGGATTCAATGAGAGCCCATTATTTTAATAACCTGACTAGGACCACTCCATCCTCATACTCTCGGATTCCAAGACAGCCTCACAGGAAGAAAAGAAGGCATGGGACAAAATCCCTTCACAGAGAAGGTCAGGAGCACTGAGGGTGAGATGAGAGCTTCACCACCTTTGCAAAGGCTTACTTTGCAAATCTTTCTGCTGTTCAAAATCCGTACCATAATTTTGATTCCTTGTGTCAAAAGCTAAGACCTCTTGAATTTATGCAGTTATTTTTGGCTACTCACTGATTGGAACATTTGAAAAGCAAATGTCAGAGCCATCTGAATTAATAATTGCTGTAACAGATGACAGTGCTGATCCTGAAAGTGCTCTCACAGCTGCTCAGTCACCAGTACAAGAGAAAGGACTACAGACTATATGAGATCATTCACAGTCACTGCTCCAGCAAGTGACAGTGCCTTGATTTTCTCATTGATTCTATGTGTCAACCAAATAATAGATATATTTTTGGCATTCTCATATAATTTCTGGGAGGAATTAATGAGTAAGGAGAGGAAAACAAACAAAGACAAAGGATGACAAGTAAAATACAGTCACATTTTTAATCACCAAAACTATTCAATTACTCATTATGACTTTAAAATATATATATAATTATATATATATATTTGGAACTTACTGGGTCAAATTAGGGTTGAATCTGCAGGAAGTAAATTATTCTATACTTTTGTTCTACCTTCTATAAATTACTTGCAGGAGTTTAACAATGGTAGTGCTTTAGTACAATGGTCTACTTGTCACTTGTTGTCAACAAAAAGGTGCCCACTGCTGACTTCTGTATGCCATTAGATATATAGACATACAAACTTCTGGCTATTCAGATCTTGCAATCTTTTATCCCCAAGAGAAAACCATTGATCTTTTTCATCAGAACATATGTCAAAAACTAGCAGCAAAATACCCATAATTCCTGGTATTCTATTCCCTTGGGCTTTCTGTGTGAAGACAGAGATTGATTTTTACTTTTTAGGGTGGATTTGCTCTTAAATTAGCCTTTATTTTTCAGCATTTCATTCTATAAAGTTGTAGTAATGGGGGGAAAGTAAAAACAGTGACATTAACTAGATGGAACAAATGGTATTTTACCCCTTTGGTATTTCAAGAGGAATTCCAAACAAGTGAGACTTGTCCAAAAGCTACAGAGCACTGGCTTTAATATTAGGATAACACTACCAAATGCCCTGTATCTCTGATGCTTGTGTGGCCCACTCAAAATCCATAATGAAATCTTGCCTGGCAGGAGCAGAAGTTGCTAGCTAGGATGCCCTAAGGGAAGGGTGCAGGGACACCAGCTGCCACCCCGGGGCTAGCTGGGAGGACACTGTGCACTCGCATGCACACACACAGCATTCCCATTAGCCGCTGGCCATTCTCCAAGAAAAGCAACGCTTGCTCAGCACAAGACACAGGAGGACGACTATTTACATGTGTTTACAGAAACAGCTGTGAGAGGAAGGCATGAGTTTACAGCAGTGTCAAATACACGTGTTGGCTGCCATACCCTTATGCTACTGTTCTGTCAGGAAAAGAAAAGAACGATGAAGAATCAGTCATCACACTGTTGTCTTACATATACCTGACTAAAAAAAAAATTGAACATATTAAGCAACCTTGCAGAATTTTTTTGCTGCTTATAGAAGGGCTCTTTTGTTATTGAAACTTAGACAAATAAAAGAGATTGGGTTTAGTTAATATCTGATCAAATCAATATATTTTTAATTATTGTCAACTATTCCAAAGACTTAATTTTGTGATTTTTCACCTTTCCCCATTATGAGGATCTCACCTCAATGAAATGTTCTAGAACTTTTAAAAAGAAAAAAGATGGTAAAGAAAATCAAAATGAATTATTTCCTATGGCTTCAATCCAATAATGGTTTCAAGATTCAAACATTTGGCACTGTAATCAAGTTTATTTGAATAAATTAAGTAAGTTCTTAACAAAATATAAAATTCTTGGCATAATGAGAAAAAATTAGTCTTGCTTTTTGGCATTTTTTTCTCAATTTCAGCTATAAAATACTTTCAAAATGGAAAGAAATCTGATCTTTGACCTATATCCCAGCTCTGCACTTCTTCACCAGCTTTCAGCAGTGCTAAAGCAAGCAAGCAAGAAATCAAATGATACTACAAATCAAACTGCTATGGGATTGGAGGACAGGATATGCTTACAGATTACTCTTTTTCTGTTTGAGTATGTTTATTTCTGCATGTGTTCCCCAGATGTTTTATTGTAAACCTGGTATTGATAGCTCTGCTAGCCAAGAATTATCATTGAGCCATGAAGAAATACTTTTTGCGGGTTATGCAATAAATCTGGATTTCTTTCTGTTTTTAAGATTGTCTTTAAATTGGAGGTAGGATTCCTTTATATCTGTGATTTCACTATGCTTTGTTGTCTGTCTACTTAGTAATGCTTGCTACTGCTAAAGCACAAATTCTTTTGCCAGAAGAACTAAATAATTTAATTTTTTTTTTTTTTTTTTTTTTTTTCAGTACAGACATTTAACAAATGCATAATTTTCTAATTTAAAAGAGAAAATTAGATGCGATAGTCTAACCTCCATCCACCGGAACCACTTTCTTAGTGAAAGGTGTGATCACCCTTTTTTCATCAGGAGTGCATTTTCCAAAGTTAATAAATCCTTTATGTAACAGGACAACTCTAGTAGACCAATATCAGCTGAAAGTAAGAAAAGAGACAACAGCTTAAAATTATTGCTCTTAAAATGCTAATAGCTTTTCTGCTTAAAAGTTCAGTGCTTTCTGTGTGCCTGTTCCAGCAGAAATACCTGTTGCAAGCAATGGCCCTTTATTTTCAACATCACTGGCTCAGCTGTTGAATGTAAAAGGCCTGGAGCAGATGATGCAGAGTCCTTTCACCTCCTTCTGCACATAGGGGCTAGCACCAGGAGGAGGTGACAGCAAAATTTGCAGCAGGACAAACTGCCCTTTTAACTGTTGCTGCAGGGGAAAAGGACCAGAAAGGGGAGATGGAGTTTCATTGAGTTGAGGTGTTAGTCAAAGGTATGGTGGAGACTGCAATGGACTTGAAGAGCCACATCTCAGTAGTAAGACAATAAAGCTCAGAAAGATTTGGAGAAAGGGAAGAAATTCATATCCACACTCCCAAAAGTAGTGAATTATTGGCACTAGAAGTATGGGAGGATAATGAATAAGATTTTAAAATTCTGGCCTGTCAGTGTAAATGACCTGGTCTCCTCAAGCATTAAATAAAATAAAATAAAATAAAATAAAATAAAATAAAATAAAATAAAATAAAATAAAATAAAATAATAAAATACAGAAAATAAAATACAGAAAAAAAAGGCAAAGGCAAAAAAAATATAACAGGTATATGGCATAATACAATTTTTGTATTTATCGTCTTGATACCGAATGTTTTTGAGAAGACTGTGAGAGGCCATGAGCTGATAAGCATTACATAGTGTTGTGGTTTATTCCTGGAACACAGCTACGCACCACACACACACTCGCTCACTTTCCCCACGTCAGATGGGGGAACGAACTGGAAAGGTAAAAGAGTGAGAACACATGGTTTGAGATAAAGACAGTTTACTAGGTAAAGCTAAAGTTGCACACGCAAGCAAAGCAAAACAAAGAATTCAATCACTACTCCCCATCGGCAGGCAGGTGTTCAGCTGCTTCCAGGAAAGCATCCAGGCTCATCATGCGTAATGGTTCTTTGGGAAGACAAAGCTTTGAACATCGTCTCCCTCCCCCTCCCCTACTTCCTCCTTCTTTACCACAGCTTTTATTCAACTTTTATTGCTGACCATGACACCATATGGTATGGAATAGCCCTTTGGTCAGTTTGGGCCAGCTGTCCTGGCTGTGTCCCCTCCCAGCTTCTTGTGCATCTCCAGCTGCCTTGCTGGGAAGGCGGTATGAGGAGTAGAAAAGTCCTCAGCTCTTGTGCAAGTACTGATCTGCAGAAACTAAAACAACAGTGTGTTATCACTACTACTTTCATCAAAAATCCAAAACACAGCATCATACAAGCCTCTATGAAGAAAATTAACTCTACCCCAGCCAAAACCATGACATACAGCTATGAATAAACACTGAGGAAAAGCAGCAGCAGCATTGTTACAGCCTGCAAGAGACCCAAGCTTTGTTTGTGAACCCTCAGACCGTCTGTGTCTGTAATTCCCATAAGTCCTGTAGGGGCTTTTTAGTGTTTTTAAGCATAGCACTCATATTCTTACTGAGCAAACTCCAGTGCTGAGGGTTTTGGCTGCTAAAGTTAATATCCTCTACTTGTCTACATTGGAGGACTGAAAGAATTCAGAATCTCACTGTGAAATTTCCTTGAAAATGGATTCTGAATTAAAACCATGAGAAAACTTGGCTTCTAAATGACTTGAGGACACTCAGTGTCTGTAATTCAATCTAGAGTTTAAACTGTAAGAAGGCAACCTATAAATACAATTGTCATTAAAGTAGCTGGAAAAAACATATATCCAAATAATTATGCCATCTAATATATTGTTTATAGTCACTAGGATCATTTATTCTACCATGAAATTATGGGATTTGTTTTTAATCTTCAATAACTGTTATTTGATTTTGTTTTACATCCTCACATTGTATGCATATTAGCTTACTGGCATCCAGTGACTACTTCCTAATAAATTGGATTCTGTGGTACTCTTTCAGACACATGCTTTCAACAGTACGTTAAAGCAATTTTGGAATTCAGTGGTATTAGAGACACAGGTAAATGCCATCTGTTAAGCTGCACTCTAGTTGCTGTATTCAAATGCTACCCAGGTCTTCAGTCACAGAGTACACACTGGCCAGCTCAGCTCTGAATAATTAAAATTAAAATCTCACACCTTGATATGCTAATATGTGCGTCATAACTATATTTTCTGATTTGCAGTTTGACAGCCTGTCTAGTCAAGGCTTCACAAAAACTCTCAAAATTGAGGGAATTATTTGTTCATAACTACACATGCAGTGAGCTTGGAGAATGGTCTGGCCAAGACAGATGAAAATGCACATTAAATTTAGGTACATTTATGCATACCAACATATCACCTACTTTTATGCTATAAATAAAATACAGTTCTCTGTGAAAACAGACAGTAACTTTTGATATATGTCTTGAGATTCACCACAAAGTGTAATGCCATTACCTTCTTTATACTCCACCTATGCAATAGGAGATCCCATTATGGAAATTCAGGTCCTGAATTATAGGATTTATACTACTACAGGTTTAGCCTTAAAACTCTGTCAGTCATCTAACGGCAGAAATTCCTTCCCAGTGGCGAGTGAGTGCATGCCAAAGATTGTAGAAGGTCCGTGTCTTTTCTATGCGGCACGCTGAGCTGAACACAGAACTCCAGGCTGGAGTCTCACAAAAGCAGAGTAGAGGAGGAGAATCAACTCCCTCGGCCTGCTGACCACACCTCTGTTGATGAAGCCCAGGATGCAATTGGTGTGTTTATTAGTCATTAACGTTTTGAAGCCTCCCTTTATAGGAGAGGAATTCCATCCCTCTGATCATTTTTGCGGTCCTCCTCTGGATGTGCTCTAATTGATCCATGTCTCTCTTGTGCTGGGGTGATGTCCTTTTAGTTCTTGCCCTGTCTTGAGGGTGCTGGAGGAGTTTGCTGCAGCTTCCCCCAGGTGCTCCACACCTGCTGCCTGGGCTCTGGGACAGTATCAGCACACCAGCTGGATTTCCTTTCAGGTTTCCTGTGGGCTCTGAAACAGGAGGACAGGAAGAAAGGCAAGGGAGTGCTTGCCATGTCACTCAGGCTCATCCCAGCCAGGGAATGGTAGGATGCACAGGTAGCAACCCAGGGACATACTATTCAGACATAGCCTCAGTACCCCACAACAGGACTTTGGGCCTTTTGCTCAATCTGTTAAAACACTTTGGAGGCTTCATCACAGATGAGATAAAAGGTGATTCAGTAAAGATACATGGTGTAATAAACAGCACAGACAAGTCAAATGGTTTGCTTGCAGTTACTTTTATGTAGTTGAAAAACACCTCCCCAAAATAAAGCCAATAAAAAGTTCTACTTTTATAGTACAGAAACTTCTGTTTGAATTTCAAAATCTATATTTTGGAAATATAGCGTTCTTATCTTAAAATAGCACTAAATACTGGAAATTAGTATAGGCACTTCTAAAAATATTACATCCATTTTTATAGAAAAATCCTGAAATCTTGCAGTGTCAGTTTGACGTTGACTGCTTTGTGAAATATAGCTTACTAAAGTGTAAACGTCTTGACATTTTGCAGATTTACAACTCCCATGAAGTCTTCAACCTAAATCACAATTATTACTAGCTTTTCATAATAGTTAATACTGTTATCACATAAGGAGTCACAATGTCAACTTTTGTCAGCTACAGTAAGATACTGAGTACAGAGATCAATATGTCCCACTGGGAAAAGCTGTCAGTTTTCAAAGCTGTGTAACTTTTTAAATGTTAACCTGCCCTTATGCTAGCATTGACTATTAAAATAAAAAGCTATATTAAAATAAATAAATGGAAATCAAATAGCTTTTCATAAGCTTATTGCTAATCCCATGACATTATTACATAATAACAATAATGACCATAAGCACATATCCCTGCATCAGTGTACCTAAAATGTGGCACATGGCCAAAATCTGGCAAGGCTGGTAGTTATATTCAAGTTCAGGTAAAACGTATAAGAAAGGAGCAGTAGCTGATATTCAGGCTCTAGGACTAGGCACCTCTGGGCATGAGTGCGCACAAGCAAGAATATATGTTAGGAGAGTAGCTGTCACTCTGCAGGCTTTGTAAGTACATCCATGTATCAGTGAGTGGACCATAATCCTGCGGTCAGAAAGTATATGGTGTAGAAGAACTGCCATCCTGAGTCAGGTATTTTACCCATTGAGTTTTATATATCATCACCAGCAGAGGAGGCTTCTAGGAGTGTTATAGTGTGTTCCCTCCCAGCTTGTGCTCCCTCGCAGCATATCCTCCCACTGCCACAAGTTTAGCAAGAATAGCTAATAACTTGACCTATAATTAGTTTTGTAGTTTTAAGCAGTTTCATGAGAGCTGTTTACCATTTTTAGAGGAAATGGGACATTGTCTGCACACTAAAAATGGCACTTCAAATACTTTTCACTACTGATATTGCTGATTAACATACTGGTATTTTAATATGCAAACTAAAAGTTTGTTATTATATATGACGTTTCCTTGACTTAAGAAAAACAAATGAACAGCAAATATGGAAAAAAAAATATTACTTACCCATAAATTCTTTTGCTAACTGAATTGGAGGCATGTTGCTTTTACCACTCAACTACCTAACTTAAACATGTTTTTGTATGCTTTTCTAGCCACTGGTTATGCAATTTACCCCTTTATTATTTCATTGATTAATACTATACCTTAACAATTTTTCCATTATATATTACATTCTCAGGTATTATTTTTATATGTATCTGGGAAAATACAGGCAGGCATCAATATGGAAACCCAATGATAAAACATCCTTATTATCTAGTGCATTAGTATTTTAAAACAAAACTCATCCGTATACTGCAGGTGTTACTTCATTAATATGATCCTTGTGAGAAAACTAAGCTATTATGTTTGAAGATTCAAGTATCATTCTGTTGCAGAAGTAACTTTATTTTACATGGACTGCTTTGTGGTTAAGACACGAAGGACACATTATCCATTGGATGGTTTAGTCTCATCTATACTTTTATCTCCTGAACATAATAGTGAATAAATGCTGCAAATTAATTTTGTTTTGTATGAATTTTTTTGTCTTTTTGAAATCTGTCTGCTTGACCGTTTCCTTCAGTGTCCCTATTTTTTGAGAAATATAAAAAAAATATCTTTCTCACAACAAGTTTTTTCCAAACTGAAGAGTTATCCTCTTTAGTACCCCTTAGTACCCCTTTCACACTAGCGTTTCCATATCTTCTTCCATATCACCTCTGTTGCCTTTCTATGTCTATTCTCTAATCCTACTATAACCATTTGAATGGGCAATGTTAAACAAATGTCATTATGCTACTGTGTTGACTTAATTTTACTCCTTTTCAAATAATTCATACAATTTTCTTTGCCTTTTGGACTAACAATTTTTTTTTCCTTTTTCTCCAAAGCCCCTGACTCCCATATTGCCTTCCTTCCAGTGCTAAGTACGCAGCACTGCATGTATACTGAGGATGATGCTTCCACTGGTATATTCTGCAACATGTCCTTGCCTTAGTCTGTAAGATAAGCTTTTCTGCTGGCCTGAGAAACAAGAAAGAGTCAGGGAGGAAACTTATTAGTGGAGAATATTTCCCATTGAACTTCAGCAGCCTTCATTTCTCAGCTGAGTGATAAAACTAGAAAAGAAATGAACTCTGTTCCATGCATTTCTGCTCTTCTATCTAACCACTGCACTGCAGTACAAAGTTTCCACAACTACAGTGTAAGTGATCTTGTTCTCCTACTTTTGAGAAAAGCCCTGTATTATTGGTATCTTTCTTTTGGATATGGCCATCAGCAGAAGGAAATAGGTCAGGATTACGGAGGACAACACGGAAAGCAGCTTTTAGGTATCAGGTTTGAAGAGATTCACCTCTGCAATGAATGGATTACAACTTGCCATTGCAAGTCTCTAACCTTCTTGGTGTTTGGAGAGTGGCGGGACCATTATTCTCATTTTTCTTCTCTCTCAGAAAAGTATCTGTAACAGGGATCATTCACACAATACAAGTAATGTACTTGCCGCAGACCACCTACTGCACTGATTTGCAGACTGTGATAGATAAAACCTGTCCATCTTTAATGCCATCTTTTTAGTAGATGCTAAGGGTTGGAGTTCAATGATCTTTAAGGTCCCTCCCAAACTGAGCTATTCTGTGAATAGAACCTCCAGGTCTGGATGTCTTACGCAGGAGTTACCAAAGATTCTGGGGAGAACAGGGGTATTGAATGAAGTGCAAAGTATCACTTCATTCATTGTTGTTGCAAAGAGGCAGAGTTTATCACAACCATAAAGTCGGAGGCAAAGAAAATATCTTTTGATGGTAGGCTTTGTAAATAAATTTTGCATGCTTTTTTCCACCCTCCCCCCCTCCACCCTCTCCTTTTCCTTTCAGTCCTCTTGAGCATGAAGCAGGGGAAAAAAGGGACCATTTGTATTACAGTTATTTGCAATCTAATTTGCCAAGCCAAAGGATAGTCTGAATGATCTAATTCTCAATATACTACAGGACTGAGGTGAAGTACAAATCATCTTAGAGGATCCAATAATTCTGTTTCAATTGATCAGCTTTTTAGGCAGTATCCTTCAGTTGAGACTTTTCAGATAAGTAAAGTAAATTAGGTTGAAAACAAAATGCTAGTTTCTGAAATGTGGATTTGGCAATGTATTTTTGATCTGATAGGAGCTTGGTAGCATTTCTTCTACCCGCTTGAGGCCTACTGAGCTGCATATACTGTACTCTATCAAAGCCCAGTTCTTTGCAGCTCAGTGAATAAAATACTGCAGTTTCTCCCATTGACTGACTGAAATAAAATAATCTATGATGCATGAACAAGTCTAAATGAAATAATAATATCCTTAGCAGTGAAAAACGGATTGGTAATACAGTAATTGAGCAGATTTATTGCCATCTCCTTGAGCTAGCCTGCTGAAACAGCCTGCTATTTTATTTAATCTCATATCAGAGGAATTACTGGCTGGTAATCCATTGTTAAACATCATTTAGAATGATGGATGAAAATGTCAGCTTTTCCAACATAATCAATTCATATCTCATTAGCACATATTATTTATGATTCTCATAATGGGACCTGCAGGGGTCTCCAGGGGGAAATGGAGACCTCAGCTGTTGTTGAAATGAGATGAGATATACTGTAGCTTATGAGTTAATAACTGCATATAAAAAATACTTCCCCACAGTATTGATTGTCCTTACCATTTTATAAATGAATTGAGTGCCTTGGCTTCCCCTCTTACTGTGTATGGCAGCTCTTCCTTCTATTCATTTTGTTGCTAATAATTCAGCGAGAAAAATATTAAAGAGCATATGAGAAAGACTATTTTACAAATAACTTTTAAGACACTAGAGGGGAAAAAAAGAGCCTTTGAATGTAAAGTAATAAGAAACACTTTACTGCTCTGTTGCTGTTTGCTAAGGACTTTGGGCACTTTTTCCCCCCTCGGTCCCTATGAAGACAAATCGACATATTTCTCCAGCTACAGCACAGTTGCATTTTAAGGATACTTTCTACTGTGTGCTGCCTCAAAGACCAATGAAAAGCAAACCTTGATTCATGGATTTAATGCAGCTGATGGTGCAGCAGTAATCATGGTCACAGTGTCAACTGCTGCCTCAATTAAACTACATTTGAGAATCATTTTATGCTTCAGCTCATAAACATCAATAAAGGAAAATGAGTAATAAATGACTGTCTAGAGTACAAAGGACCAGCTCATATTTCAGATGAAAATGAAGACAAAATGTAGCTTTTATTTGCCTGTGGAATTCCCATTAACTGCATCACTGACAGGAGGGAGTTGGATCAATAGTTGGCTGGCCGCAGAAAACAGTTTCTGGCTGTTCAGCAGCCAATGCAAAAGGAAAACTGTCATATTGTGATCTTTATCAGGTAATCTTCATTACACCAGACCAATGATATATGTATATGCTGGTCAGCTAGGGGCACTTCTAATTCCTGCTTCTATTTGTGGTCTGAGCGCAGTGTGCTCACAAATTATTTGTTTACAGCTGTGAAAAACCTTCAGTGTTCATCTCTTTTATTCTTTTTATAGGTAATCCATAACCAGGAACTTTCTCTCAAGACTACTTTATTCACTCACAATTTTTAAGAAAGTGCTGTATCAAAACTTATCTTTCTCCCTGCTTAAGAGGAATCTGCTAGTAGCTTTTGTGATTGCTGTTGCTGAAGCTTGACTGAAAGATTTACTGAGTATCCTCCAGTAAGTTCTTCGAGGGTATATGTGCCTTATTACAAGTGATTCTAGGCTTATTTGAACAAAGGTGACTGCTAGCTTTGAAGGAAGAGAAAAACTCTCCATGAGCTGTTAGCTTTCCAGGTGGCAGCTTGCATGTATTGCAAACTATGTATGAAATCATCTCCTATCCACACATCCCCCCCACCTCCCCCCACTCCCAACCTGCAGAATAGAGATATTTTGGTCCTTTACAGTGCTCTGTAATTCATATAGTTCCACCACAATGTGCACAAGTTAAGAATCTATACATAAAAGACAGCAGCTCTGGCTCAGTTGGTACACAGCTCTCTAAAGAATGTGCTTCCAGAGCACAACAGAGATTTTTAAAGTGTCACCACTTGCAAATCTAAAGCAGGAGGAAATAATCACTTCCTCTTCATGCAGTGAAAATGTAAATTACATTATCAAAACCTCAAAACCTCCAATTGAATCATAAAGTAATAAAATATGTACTGTTTCTCTATTTAGTTCCCTGTTTTACGCTGATCCTATGAAATTTATCGTTCCATTATTGTATGTAACACCAGGCATTTAAAAAAAAAAAAACAAAAACCCACAGCTGATAATGAGATTTCCTCTAAAAACTTTTACATTCTTACAAATAACATATACTCTAACTATATTATGCAATGATGTTTAACCTGAAAACTATGCATCTATGTTTCAGGGTAAGAATTGAAACTGACATTTGTATGCATGAAGTAGACCTCATTGTTGCTCCTAGAAGTTACCCACTTCAACTTCTCTCACTCCCAGTCCTTTGATTCTGCCCTTTGTCACCATTGCCCTCACCCTGTCACCTTCCCCTCAATGTGTGTTCTCCAACTTTTTCCTTCTCCACTCCTTCCCAGATTCCAGTTGTAATCCTGATTTCCTGTTTTGTATTTCCCCTCCCTTTCACTTAATAATGCAGACTAACAATAAGAAAATATTAACTTAACTGTGTATGACTGTAGTAACAACCTAATAGTGCATGTTCCTTCAACATCATCCCATTTCTTTTCAGTCTCCTCAGCTATCTTTTGCTTCTCCTCATCCTGTCTTCTGGCTGCTTACCCTAGTAAATCTCTAGTCTTATATACCACATATTTACTCTCTCCAACATGCTTATTTGCACTCCTAGTCTCTTTCTACAAAACCTTAATCTCTCCTGTCTCTTCAGATCCTTTTCCACTCCACCTTTCTGTCTCTCCCTTCATGTCTCCCTTCACTGCTTTAGCTTTCTTCTACTTTTTAAGTCTCCCTGCACATCACAAATGCTTCCTCTAAACCCTGTCACAACCTGCTGATTCCTCCATTCTCCCTTGCTTTTCATGCTGTCTTCTGCTTCCCATTCTTTTTTTTTTTTTTTTTTTTAAACAGTTTCTCTCCTGTTCATTTAGTTTCCCCTGGATTGAGGTGTCTGAAAATAATGCAAGGTACTGCCGTCTTTACAAGACACAGGTTATTTTCAGGTGCAAAGCCAGTAAGGAACGTTGGTCACCTCATCAGACAGCAGTCTGGAGGTGGCAGCTATTGTGAATGAATGGAAGTTTATGAGTTTTGGAGACAGAATAAGATGTTACACTGATCTCAGAAGACACAAGAAAATTCATGACGTTTCCAGCACCCTCAAGAACTTGCATAGTTAAACCAGTTTTGCAGAGCGTATCTCTTTAGAAATGGTAGTGAATATGTGCTGGTCTTTGTATTAAAAAACGTTACATTTTAGGACAGCTGAAGGGGTCACGTATAGGAACATTGAAAAGATGTCTAGCTATTGAAAATCTTAAATTTAAGAAAACATTTTTTTTATATTACTGAAGTACTTTATCAGTATTTTAATAATATAATAGCCTAAAAAGAATCAATTACACAGATCATTTTATATACTATTATTTCAGTGCATTTCAACCTACTGAACTTTCCATTTTCTGTAACAGAATGTGAAAATTTTGTGGAAAAATATCTACCCATCCTTTTATCTGTCAACCACAGAGAATTATGGAGTCTGGCATATACCAAAAGGACTATTTTTCATACATATTTACACTGATAAAGAGACAACATTTTAAGCCAAATTCCATATTTGGATAAATAAATAATAATAATAAAGCATAATTTGTTAACGATTTTCTCTGTATCTAAAATTACACCTACAAAATGAACTTTTTTAAATACAGCATTTCAGCATCAGTCCAAATCTCAGCAGTCAACTCCAGAACAGAAATGGGGATACATATCAAGAAGACAAGACAAGTCAGGAAACCATGTTGTTTTTTTCTGAATACCCAGTCTCTAAATTCCACACCAGAAGCCTGAAAATAATATTTGGATAAATTGACTCTCATTTATCTTTCCCGAGGGATGAAAAATAGAATAATAAAAAAGTATATTATGCTGTCTTTCACAGAGCTGTGATTCTCTGGATTTGTCATTCTCTTTCCTGAAAAAAAGAAAAATAAAAATAAGATCCCAAGAATTTGTTCAAACCACTGCACATTGCGCCAACAATGGTACTGCTTTTGGCAGCCTATATGAGACAATTGTAAAAATGTCATTGGGTGAGGGTATCTTGCCTACCCAACCCTTTTCAGCAAGGCTATCAGTAGAACCCATCTGCTGTTCATATCAGTAAGAGATAAATAAGCAAGAGGGATTGTAGTCTAGCATTTCCAGCAATCAGAATTTTTCCTCAGATACTCAGATTTTTTTAAAAGGAATGTTTTTCATTTCTCTGAATTTGGCAATACTGAACACTTCTGAACAACCTGACAGTTCAATAAACTTATTCCTGACTTTTTAGCATGACTGTATTTTGCCAGCCAATGGATGACTTCTAAGAAATATGAAATTCAACTTCAGAAATGCTGCAATAATTTTAGTCTGATCCTTCAGTAGAATCTCCTTTCTTTAGCTCAAGCACAGGGCAAATCAAAAAGCACCAGCAGGGTCTGTTTCTCAGAAAGAAAAGTCTCATCTGCACCAATGACAGTAAGAAAATCACTAAAACCAAATGTCATTCTGCTGCAAAGAAAGGGAGGTTTTAAATTAATAAAAATTAAAAATATATGACAAAAACAAAACAAAACAAAACAAAAAAAAACACTAAGGATGAGCAGAGATTGCTGGCCTGTTCTAATATGTGAATTTTATTTTACCTTTAGTAAGTGAAAGCTGTGTAAACAAAACATGCTCTTGAGGAAAGATGACATTAAATAAGGGAAGTTACCACGTTCACTGGCATGAAAGTGGATCTAAACTCGAAATTGAGCCATCAGGTAGCATTTTCTAATAGTTATAAAAGAATGAACATTTAGAAAATGAAAAAGGTCTGCTCCATAGATAGATAGATAGATAGATAGATAGAAGAACTAGGACAGAGATCTCAAGTTGTAGAGATTACAACAAGTGTAGGATCTGCCAGATGTGAAGTGGCATAATATATTATTCCTTTGTGGGATGTTGTGTTATTCTTTGATAAAGACTTCATGACATTGCTATTTTTCAAAATTTGCTATGTGGCTTATAATTAATGTTAGGTTACTACTTTATCATTGGGCTAGAGAAATAAAGGCATGTGCATTTTCTTTTATAGTAACAGCTGGTGCTTTAATTATTTTTTGACAACGTGGATAGGTGAAAAAATAACTTGATAGTGAGCTTTGAGAAAACTAAAATATTGCCCTGGACGTGTGCGCAGCTAAGACATAGATGAATGGTATTTTATGACATGGTCAATATCACACAGCTTTCATAAATATTTTCCAGATGGTTAGAGAATTTAGTAGTATTCTAGTAAATATTATTTTCTGCAGTTAGATAAACAAACATAGCACCCACCTTGATAACCATATTCATTGAATGCTGTATTCATATGAGCCCATGATACTTTAGATGCAGTGCAGGACAATCGACTTTTATCTCACTGACTTTATAAATAACCATTATAAGTAAAAATAATTAAATATAAATATTTATTACCCTTTTCTCTATATATAAATTAGTTTCTGGCTTCTCCACCCCTTTTTGCACTTAGTGGATATGTAGTTTGTTATATCAAACAAAAGCACAGGTATGCACTGCTTTATGCTAGGAGCTATCAATAGTATGTAGCTAATACATCATATTGAATGACAGATTTCATAAATCAGTTATACAAGGGATCATGCAATGCTTTTAGCAAATTTCCAAAGAGTCATAAAAACTATAAATCAATGTATTTTTGATTAATCAATTCACAATGTCAACTTTTGGCAATAGTTATCTGTTGTGTCCTCATTGCAGGTATACTAGGATGCGTGCTATTGTCTGTCATGGGGAGATTTAAGCAAGAAAAGAGGGGGGAAAAAACTGTTGTGCTATTGTCAACATCCAGACAAGTTCTCAAATTTGCTGCAGTGAGGCAGATCTTAAGGCATATAACAATCTGACTTACAGTCCAGAATTTACAGTGGAAATAATGGAAATTTTGAAAGGTGAAATAAAAAAGTAGGTGAGCCCTAATTCTTCAAGAGTTCACAGACTATTAAAACAAACAAACGAACAAAAAAAAAAAAAAAAAAAAAAAAAAAGAACCGAATACACATTCAAATCTTTCTACCACATCATTTTACTGTTTAGATAAAATGAGCACTGAAGTCAGTAACATAGATCCTGTTTCTGGATCTCACAATGTGGATCACACATGACTATAGGGAGCAGAATCACAGATTTGCCTGTGTCTTGCAGTCTACATGCCTGCATTTAGCCAGGAACCACCACAGATTCATTTTTTCCAAAGAAAATGCTGTTGAAGAGTGAAATCCCATACACATCGTAAAAGACGTCTGACATCAATATTTAATTTTATTAGTTATACTACAGGTACTCTAGGGAACCTGATGGAGAGCCTTCTCAGTATTGATTAGAATACAGCTATCCCACTGCACACTGTTCAAAAAAAAATATTCAATTACAATTAATTTTTTGATTCACAATAATTTAAAATATATCATGAAAAGTTAATAAAAGTGCATATGGTTGAAACACTTTGGGATTTATTAATCTGAGATGGAAATACTAACTACAAATTACTATGATCTTTAATTTGCATAATCAATATTTTTAATTCATTCTATTTTCCTGTACAAGATTCCAGTATGGAGTATTTTTAACATTTTGTGAAAACTTCAAAATTACCTCTTTCATTTAATAGTGAAAGCTGACTATTAGCGATACTGTGCTTTTTCATTTGCAAACGAAAGAGATTTAAAAGCAACGGTAACGAACAAGTTGCTAATTATAATGCAATGAATACATAAGAATCAAATATAAATTTGGGGGAAAAAATCATCTATCAGTTCTGTTATGTCAGTGTAGTGGGTTTTTCATGACAGTCAGAAGCCTCTATACCAGCTTCTCTGTGGCATGAAGTGGGTTCTTTTGGGCTACCCTCAATTTTTAAATGTTATGTATATATTAATTTTCAGTATGTTATGGCTCAAATAAGGAATTGCCTAGGACAAAATTGTCCATGGATGGATTAAGATTCAAAACTGATAACAATGTTTATTTTAAAAGTCTTATAAAATGAAAAGTAGAACTAATTTAAAAATATTTTAAGAACAATAATGTTAAATCTCACAGTAACCTGGATTTAGCATAGCTATGTGAAAATACTTGATACTCTTCTGCAACATGCCATGCCAGAGCAGCACATTTAGAGCACTGTGTATAGCAGCAGTTACTGGCTTTCAGGCATTCAGTGTTGGAATAGTTGTTTGCTTTTCCTTATAGAAAACTCAGGGAAACTGATTATTTCTATATTGCTGGCTGTGGAAAACTGTATCAAGATTTATTCTTCCCACCTTTTTCAAATAGCTCAGGCAACAGATCAACTGAGGGAAAGCACTGAATAAGAAAATTTAACAGCAGGAAGAATAGTTTGCAGATCTCCAAAACAGAAAGTCTGTCAAAGCTAAGAGACTCCTACAGCACACCTATAATTTAAAATCTCTCTTTATTAATCTTTGTGACCTTACATGCAATATTCACCCTCCCGTAACAACATCAGCATCTAATTTGATCCTTAGGTCAGTCATCTGAGATTTCTCCTGCCGGACCCTGCTCTGTCTCACTGCTCATAATTACTGGAATGGAGAAGAGTTCTAGTAGTAAAACAGAAAAGAACAAAAATAATATTTTGTGCAGCCCATGAAAATTCATTCAGGCTATAAAGGCAGGCTGTGCGGTAATTTATAATATTTGAAAAAGATATTTCAAAAATTTGCATTTCCATTGTTGGTAACTTATCTTAGGCAGTTCCATTATTTCTTTTCACTTTATTTTCAAACACATTAAGTTGTAATCTGCAAGAAGTTAAAGCAAGAGAGTGAAGGATCAAGAGTTTTCAAGGAGGTAGTCAACTATGGACAGCATATGATCAAAGGACTACACAAATGAAGGACTGTATTTTAGTACATTTTGAAGCAGATAGCAAAGAAACACTGGCTCATGTGTATATTTTATTATGGCAATGTGAAATTTTAGCTTTACGTTTTTTTTTTTTTTCTTTTTTTCCCATAACTATGTATCACTCTCAGATAATATAATTTTTGTTTCAAGAGATATAAAATTTTGTTGACAATGTCTTAGGTAACAAAAACCAACTGAAAACTGCATTTTCAAAATACTTTATATTATCTTGCTTAAAATGTAGCCTAAAATAAATAAAATTATTACCAGAGGATGTGAAGGATTCTACTGTTGTTTTAAGAGGGATCTCCTCTAAAGACTCAATAATTAGTTGGGTACGGACAAGACAATGAGAAAATGTAGATACGAAATGAATTTGCTTTTAAGTCAGGGTTGGCAAACCATTACGAAGGGTTTTGGATTTTGTTTTTTTGTTTGTTTTTTGGGGGGGAAGTGGCATGGGGGTTGATGACATTTGGGATCTTGGGAATTTTTATTTTTTAAAAATTCACCTTAAGTAGACACGTACGGAAAGTTTTCCAGAGCAATGCTTTGGTTTAAGAGTTTACACAGACCTAGTAAGCAAGGAAAACTAAGCATGTAGGTAGATATCTGACAGAATGCTTTAAAAGGTGCTGAGGCATATCTGGATATAATACAGCATAGACAAAAGCACATATCAAACAGCACATCGGAGCATAGATTTCATAGTGCTATTCTTGCTGTGCACAGGGCAGGGACTTTTCATTTCACACATCATCATTCACAGTTTGCTGCAGTGACTCAACACAGTCAGAACATGTCAACAACACACAGTGAAATATTTCAGCGTTGCTTTTCCTTGGAAAATTAAGGACATGGGATTTTGATTTCAATTACCTTATGTTACAGTGGGAAAAAGTAGGAAAAGAGAGAATAGTGTTTTCTGATTTGGCAACAACCAATCATAGCAGAAACATGTTCCAAAACCTGCTGTCAGCCAGAACACAAACATGCATTTAAGGATAGAAACAGCTTATATAATTAGACAAGGAGATGAAAGTTGCTGTCCAGCCTTACTCCTTTTCTCATATGCACTAATACCATAGGTTAAAATAATAATAATAATAACATAATAAACAATTTATGAGCTGACAGAAATAATCTGGTCACATCTTGCTGTTTTCACTCAGGACAATATAAGTGTTATTTAGAAGGAGAAAAATAACAACCACGTGATAAAAACACAATCAATTAAAAAATAAAAAATAAAAAACTCTAGTAAGACAAAATACAGTTTGTGTCTTTGGAGTCTGAATTGTCTCCCTTTCATTCCCAATCCATCTCAATGAATACTTGGTATTTCAAAGAGTGTGAGTAGTTGTAGCACATGGAAAAATATCACCAATTTTTTTACTAAATAAATGGCCTGCCAAAGACTAGGGACATTGCATTATGATCATTAAAAACAGGAAAAAGCACAGGCTTTGAATAACAAAACTTCTGGAAGAACCCATAGTTGTTCTGGTGCTTCAATTTCAATATATATATATACATATATATACACACATGTAGTGAACCATTCATATTACATGTGGCTGTGGCTAACATTGTGGTTCTTTATGCCACCTGAAATCAGATCTTGGAAGTTAGATATGAAACAGCAATAGCAAAAGCAACTTAACATACACCATATTCACAACAACACACATTTGAATCATTGTCAGATGGAAGCAAAGTTCTGCTTTTAGTTGTTTTGATTTACATTGCATACATTCTAAAAATGTTAAAAAAAATAATATAAGAAACCACAATGTGCCAATCTGTAGCTTAATTTAATACTGAAGTGTCTGGAACCATATTGGAAGAAGAAAGAGAGAGGAAGACACCAGAATACAACAGAATGGTGATTTCTACAGAGTAAATTATGCTGGGCAGACTTTTCAGAGCATTATCAATGACAATTCAAAGAATATTGTCCTTAACCATGATATGAATCTCCTTGGAAACATTTCCCAAGCCACCTAATATCTATCACCCACACTTTTCAATCACATCAACAGTAATGAATACTGTAGTGGCTATTAAAAAGGGTATTTAGCATTTTGATGTACAGTTCCTTTCCATGCTGTTTTAAATTTAAAATTATTTTGTGGAAAAGTATAGCCAGTGTTCGGTTGTGAATCGCAGTCATACACTGGATTTTCTTCATGTGGCAAGAAGGTCTTCCAAAGCATTTCAAATATTGTTAATTAATCTTTGCCCCTGAGGGTAAATACTAAGATGAAAAGCATGCACACAGTGAGCTTGTTCCTATCTACACAGAAATATCTACTCATAGCAAATTCAGACTCAGGCACTTCTTCCTCATTGTTATGTTCTAGCCAATAATCTGGTTTCCCATCTCTTTAATGTGAAGAATACCAATGAAACTGGTATTTAGGACTATTTACGATTTTAAGTGTATATTTGTTGGGTATCTTGTATGATTAGTTCAAAATGGAAATCTCAAAGGTAATTTGTTTTTTACTTTGTTAAAAAACTTAGCCTCTCTCCCCTTTCTTATGGTCATTCCTTATTCATGTATTTATTTTTTTATTTTTTTAATTTTATTTTTCAATCAGCAACTTCAGCTCAGACTGGCCATTTGAAAATGATAGGGTCACTGGGAAAGAACCCCTGGCCAACGAACACTCCAGTGGAGGACACAGCTCCCCAGCAAGATTATTTCAAATGAAAGAATCTGTTTTAGTAGCTTTGAACAAAGTTTCAGTTGCATACAACTGCTATTATTTCTTAATTTCATTGAAGGTATGAAATATGCAATCAGTAACCAACATTTCTGTCCAAGACTTGTGTAAGTATTGACCTACAGGTGCCTCTAAGCCAAAATTAACTTTAAACAGTAAAACAAGGAAACACTTTTGTAATGCAAGGATAGTAGGATGTGTTTTTTGCTCCTTCACAGATGAATCATATAGAGTTTCATAGAAAATACATCTTACTGCAATTCCAAAATATGTTAATTTTCATATACTTCCACAGGAGAATTACAAATAAATAAAGAATTCACTTTAAGTGTTGCATGTTTTTAGATCATTTCATACAGAGCCCTGTTCAGTGCAGCTCTACAAGTCTTCCCATGTTTTAAAAACATAAGCAAGCATACATGTGGGCACTTGTGGCAGAGCTGGTCCCAAGGAATCCTCTTCTGCTGACAACTGTGGTTCTTGGTCCCAAACTCCCAGTCACCAAGCAAGAAGGGAATTATGCATGTGTGTGGAAGGACAAACTCAGTGTTTCAATCCTTCCATTTTCTCTAGTAAGCTCAGCAGTTGATTTTACATTGCCCTCCCTACAAAGGAGGACAGTGTGGATATAAGCATTGGTGGGTTGATTTGATAGCATTTCTATATTCTCTTCAGAGAACTGAGAGATAAAACAGTTTGAGAGAAACAGGAATTTTAATATTATTTATTAGCTTATTTCTTTTAAGCATAGTGTAAACATATAAACTGGAACAATTCAAAATATTTTTTATTTTATTTTACTACTTAAAAGGAAACATGATTGAGGTTTGATTTATTTATTTTTTGGATATATCACTTGCTCACTACTACGTGCTAAAGGTTAATGGTATAGTCTTGCTCCTTAAAACACCTTGGAGATATCAGAAAAGCTGAAGCCCTTAGAGATTTGAGATGCTTCCACTTGAAAGTCTATCCAAATAGTGATTAATTACTGGTTATTTCAACAGTGGAAAAAAACTACCTGTAACTTAATAAATGCCTGCTAGTGAAATATATGTTTTAATGTTGGTATTCTGGGCTTGTGATTCACATATACCACATGTACTTTATTATTACAATTACTAGGAAAAATATTTTTCATGAAATTAAAATATAATCTTTGTCTAATAGTACGCCTATGATCTATTCATGGCATCTCAAATATTTTCATTTATTTGTATTATTTGCATTAGATAGAGCAATTCAGTGTAAAATTTGTTTGCACCGTGTTTCAAGATTTCAGCTGCTCTTTCTCGACTGTTTTTGTGTGTTTTTATTTTAAGAAAAATGGAGAGAATTCGGTTCTGAGTTGGAAACCCTTTGAGCGCAGCTCTGCTCTTCTAGGTTGATACAATGCTGCCATCATATGGACCATATCCTGTACAGCATCTGGGGGAAGGAGGTTTTCAACCCAACACAGCTGCACTAACTATATACTAAATTGTACAGACCCTTACTACACACAGATATTAACACCTAGGTAGCAGTGATACCTATCATAAATCATAAGACTTAGTGTCTTATGGGGAGGTGGTGTCATCTTTTGAAGCTAAATTCCATGCCATTATAATTCAATTTATACCCAGTAATTTCTTTCTGATAGTAAAGTAAGGCTAATAAAGTTAGAGGGTTATAGACATAACAGGCATACCCCTCAATATTAAGCACCTGTAGGACCATACCTAGCATGAATCTTATTAAATATATTTTACCTTGTTTAGCAGGCTACTTAAACAGACTGTTTAAGTTGTCTCAGCATTATCACCAATACTTACTTCAAAGTAGCATGTCAAACTTCCATTATTCATTAAACAAATAAGGGAGAGATTGATTTGAACTTACCAAACCTTTGCAAAACAACACTAAGTATTGTAAATTTTATTAGTCCTGAATTCACAGAAAGATTCCAGGCTTAAGAAAACTAAAAGTGTGTCTATTTAACACAATGATACCCAAATCCCTCTAAAACAGTTGAAAGATTGCAGGCACATATCGTAAATGAATATTTGATCAATTGGATCCCATTCCCATGTTTACAAAACACTTGAAGAGATAGTGAAATATTCCTAGTTTATGCTTCATGTCTGATACTTTCTCTACTAAAGATACAATTACTACAAAAGATTGTCTGAGTCCTTGCAATCAAGTAAGGAGAAAATGATGTAAATAAGAAAAATAAAAAATAAAACAGAAGGAATCATTGTGGATTTTGTTCATGTTTACACATAACTCACTCTAGTAAGTAGGGACTCAACATAAAATGTCTGTGACTGTGATTTGGGGTTCATGAATAAAGAAGTGGCCTGCTATTCACAGGTCTTTCCTTTTTTTTTTTTTTTTTTTTTTTTAAAGTTGGTTAACTTATCATGCGTATTTCTACTTCAAATAAAGCAGTGAAAATAACATTTTATTATGTAAGTAGATTGAACAGGTTACACAAACTTGCTAAATGTTGATTCTGTGAAGGGGAAAGTTCAAGACAGTAGTTTGAATTGTATTAAGTAGTGACCAGTTTCAAAAAGTGATGTTATACTGGTATGTCTTACAATAATAAGCACCATATTAAATGATGACTAACAGTGTAAGGTTACTGGACTGTATTTCTGAGGACAGGTGAAATAGGAAAAATGAATGATACGCTATGGCAAACAATGCTTCCCTGCTTAAACTTGCCTTGTATTTCTTTTTTTCTAACACAAATTTACCTATATCAAATATACCAGCAAATCCGAAGAGCATCATTTAAAACAAGTATATTCTGGGTAAAAACCTTCAGCCTCACTGTTCCTATACTGTTCCCAGTATATAGTCCCAGGAAGGCAGACACATTCACATCGTCCCTTTTCCCAGTGCTGCATCCTTAAATAGTGTGGACCTATATACCAAACATGGGCACTCACCCAGCATAGCAAGGAAAGTAATAAATAATTTGCTTCAGTGTTGCACTGACTGTTCTTTTATCAGATAAGCCCGGCCAGCAGGTGCACTGATAAGTGACCCAGGACAGGCTCCATTCCTGTCTTCCTACTGTGAGGAGAGGTAATAGATCCATTTTATTGTATTTACCCTGCACATCTTAGTCTTTAATTGCCCAAAAGACATATAGAGGATCTTATTCTTTCTCTTCTTCCTCCTCTTTCTCTTACACATATGCTTTGATCCAATTCCATCTTGTCTTGAAACATTTTTATGTGTTGGCAGCTTCCTATAATGGCTATTGAAATAAATACAATGTTTTAATCCACCAGATTTCTGGTAACGATCATCAAGATTTGTAAATATTTTGAGCTATGCAATTTTACTATGTGGGTTAGTATATTCATTTTTATCAGCCTATAAATTAATAATGGAAAACTCTACTTACATGGATGCACTCCTTTTGCAAAAAGAGATGTGAAAAACATCTTTCATTTTTCTTTATTGTTATGATGGAAAGCAGACTACATTGATAAATGATTTGTGATAATTTACAAAACTATTTTAATTACTTGTCTTTATTTATAAGTGTTGAAACTCATACAGTTTTCATGGAAGCTGCTCTCCCTGAGTACCACAGTATTGTTTACAAAAGCTATTGTTGTCTTACATGTTTTTTCATCTTTATTCTGTCCTTCATTTATTTATTTATTTATTTAGGTTTAGGTCAATCTATAATGTTAAAAGCTGCTAATGGGTGACAGGGAAGGGCTGTTTTTAATACATTCTCCTTTCAAGTAGGTGAACTTTACATAGTTAAAGTCTGTGATTTAAAATGACTATATCTTTACATATACAATCTGCAACATTTTCTAATAGAAAAACTTTATCAATTTTAATTGTCTTTACTAAATGCACGTACCATTTCTATTTTCCCTCAAAGAGCCATTTCAGAGGGGTGAGAATAGTTGAAGAGGTAGGAAAATGAAGAATTCAAATGATTTGGCTCCACTTAGCACTGTAAGCAAACATAGCAGCATTTTCACTTTGGTAGCTGATGGCATCCATCCTCGAAAGATTGTTTTAAATAAATGTCCAAGAAAAGTGCATGAGTTCTGACTTTCACTAACCTGCTTGTGTGCACAGACTCTGCTTTATCACAATTCACTTCAACAAGCACATAGTCCTCCTGTCTTTGACCATTTTTGAGAAGCCTTTGAAAAAATAACTGATGGAAAACAACAGTTATGAGTTCTGTGTCTTAATAAGAATTTGTACAAACCTCTGAAAAGCTCTGTAAAAAAGCACCATCACCTGTACATAACTAAAGCATGCAGCTTCTCTTCCTGAAAATATTCTGAATGTTAAGCATACAGTAAATGAAATGGCATAAATCTAGAGCCATAAATTAACATTGGCATAAATCTAGAGAGGAATTAAATCCAAGAGATGTTACTTATATCCAAGCATTTGCAGGAACAGAATACTGGGTAAACATTGTTACTTTCTCTCTCAATAATGTGGAACAAAATCTTTTGTTTTCAGTCATAATCTTTAACGTAAAAAAGTCTCATGGGAATGCCACCTGCTTACAGTTTTCTAAGCATTCAAAGTAAATTTTAAGTACTGCTTTTCTGTTCCTGCATTTCAGAGCCTATTCTGCAATCACCAGATGTTAAAACACTGGTTACGTGATCTAGTTGAGTTTATGAGATATTTAGAAAAATAGTTGTAAGCAGAAAGTTAAAAGCCTCAACTGTTACTGTAGGTACCAGGCAGATTAAATCTGGTAGCATTTTTCAAATAAATATTTTGAGCAGGCCCTGCAACAGAGTACATCATCCTAATTGCTTTAAGCAACAGTGAAGCAACCTTTTTAATTGATAGTGATTAGTGAACTTTCTAAATCTGTAAAACTTCAGAAGTCTTAAGCTTCCAATAAATACCAGTGTCTATTTTTACACCACCGCTTCCATTTAACAGAAAGGACAATACATCACCCTGCAGCTGCTGATGCTGCAAACACCAAAAAAGGATTTTATTCCACCTATCATGCAGTAGAAGTGTCTCCTCATATCATTGTTTAAGGACTAGAGTTGCAAAAGTTTTTGTTTGGCCTGCTCCAACCAGAAAGAGAAAACTGAGAATTTTTATCACAGAATAATCAAGAGATAAAAAAAAATTACTTCTTGCTATAATCTTGATACAAACTTATCTTGAGATCAATGACCTAATCAAACACTCAGTGAGGGAGAGTGAGAAGTTGAACTATCCTTTCATTTTCTACTGTCTAATTATGATCACTGCTTGTCATGTTCTTAAATTTGATTAAACACTGTTTGTGTAAGGTATAGAAAATTCAACTATTTCCTAGCACAAGTTCTGGATATTTGAAAATACATACAAATTACGTGATGCCATTTTGACCTTAGCTGGAGCTCCTCTTTGATAGACTATGTATAAATGTGCTGGAACACACAGTAAGAATCCCTGGCATTGACAGTCTGCATTGATAATTCAGGGGGGAACTGGTATCAGCATAAAAGGCAGGAGGATTACAGCATTTTGGTTAAAGTACTTCTATATTCTGACATGTCCTTGTTCCTTCATATGTGCTCCACATCCCTTTTTTGGACAAACTAATGTCATCAGCATGCACAGGAGCAGGGCTCTCTTCATAGCTGGATCAGACTGCTCAGCGCCTTCTCCAATTGTTTTGAATAGGACTGAGCTCCCAGTCTCAAGTTATTCCAGGTCATAACCTCTCTTATGATGAAGAAATCTCACCTTTATCCAGGTAGAATTTTCCTTGGTGTAACTTGTGTCCCTTATTTTCCTGATCTGGCTCTGTTTTCTCTACAACCACACAAAACGTCATGTAGACATCACTAATGTCTTCCCTTTGCCATCTTTCCTCCAGCCTGAAGAAATTGCTTGTGAACCCCAAATTTTCCTAGAGAAATAAGAGCAATGAGTTAAACAGTAAGAGCACCTCACCACAAAGCCACTGTGCAGTCAGAACTGAGTGGATGCAGGGAACATCCCTGACTGAGTACAGGTTTTACATTCTGAAGAGTTCATCTTCTGTACTAACAGCTACTCTCAGTAGGAACAGCTGACTCCCCAAGGAAATTGCAGAACAAAGAATTAAAAAAAAAAAAAAAAAAAAAAAAAAAAGGAAGGATGAAAGAATACAAATGTATTTCAAATATAACTCAAATTTCTGAGGCAATTCTTTCTCATAAAACAGAAACTGAGAAGCCAATATTAAAATTGGTAAAAGGATGTCTTAGAAATATATTTTCGTGGGAGAAGTGGAAGTTTGTATGGCTATATTCAGGGTAGCACCTGTGACAAGAGCCACAATAAACTACATATATTCATAGCTGCATCACAGGAGGTTGTCTACAAAAGTAGAAGATAAGGTAGCTGGGGAAGAGGAGGAGGATGGGAGGGAATCTAATAATGGCAAGAATAAAGTACTATCAGAGAAAACACTAACAAGTTAATGGAAGGAATTGGTGAGTGTCCCAGTTTAAATCTACTAAGATTAGGAAAGGATACTTTTCCAAAAATAGATTTAGAATTGAAAAGTATAGTAAAAGTTAGGTCTAGCCTAGGTTTGAGTAAATCACCAGCAGCTACTAGTGAAAGAAGACTGACTTATAAGGGGCAGTGAATGATACAGAGAAAGTGCTGCAGAGTGGTGGGCTGCTTCAAACCCTAGTGAAAGCTGGCAAGGAAAGATTAAGCATTAAGAAAGGGAAAATGGTTGTGTAAACCTTTATTGTTTTTCCCTTTGTATGCTATGTACCTTTGAGTAAATTAATAAATAATGCTTTGTTTTGAAGATGCCGTTTTTGACTCATTTGAGTCAGACACTGTTACAAGTACCCAGATTAAAAGGGCTTGCAGGTGACAACAGCTGAGCCTGTTCCATGCATACTGCTTGGAAGAGGGAGAGCTATGGGCCCCAAATCGGAAGGGACATAGGTGCCAGTGGCTCATAGAGATGGATACTCAAACTGGGAGAAAAGAAGTCCAAAGCACCACTTGCCCCTCAGCTCCCCTGAGGTGCACTTGGGCACTGCAAAGCCACAATCAGGCTTATGCTTAAGTGCCCCCAGTAAAGAGGGTCTCTGGCCAGCCTGTTCAGGAACAAATATTCAGATAGGCTCAGTAATCCATGAGGAAACAACCTTTTTCAAATTGTTAAAGTTACAGTGTGTGTATCTCAAATTTTGTCTTTAGAAATAAAGACATGCCCCATGAAGTTCCCACTTGTTATCCTCAGACAGAGCACTGTATGGAGAGGTTAATGAGCAAGAGAGAACTGTGGTGACTAGTGCCTATCCTGCCTCACCAGGAAGACTGTACTAGGCAGTGGCATCAGCATATTATTTCTATAGAAAGTAGAAAATTCAAGTGCAAAAGTGATCCAAGTTCACATTTTAACACTCAGGTTCCACAAAGCCCTGTACCTAAAACCCTGTGCTTACCTCGTATTACACAGAAAGAACAGCCACAGGAAGCTGTTTTTATTGCGGGATCCAGTTGTTGGGTTAAAAATAATCTCAATAAAAGATAAAGAAAGAGTTGCAGGTTCCAAAGGAAGAAATTTGATAAAATTAAAGTGTAATAGACACTTCAAACTGTGTGATCTGGCCTAATAAGTTATTAATAGGGAACCATTACTCCTCATACATTTTTTATGAAGAAGGCATTGCCTTTTTGTCAAGATTAGTGGATTATAAAATATTTGTGCTACACAATATAAATGACCCTACCTATTAATAAGTCTCTGGAAAGATATGCTTAAATTGAATTACATTAAGAAGAAAAGTGCCAACAGAAAATTAGGCATAATTAATGGGAACACATAAATAAACCAGAGAGAGAGGGAAAAGGACATTCTGTCCATTGATCATTTTGAGGATTAATTGCTGATATGCTGTAATGACATACTAACTATTACTGTTTTTATAAGGACCATTTCACAGAAGATGAAATCCATGCAACTATGAATATGTATTGTGATTTATTGCCACAAGATAATTACACTGATCACATACCTCTAATTAGCCAGTATAATTTTGAAGGCTAAAAGATACAGCTTAAAATGTAATATACAACAAAGTCTCATTAAATTCTTCCAGTAAAATAGATTTTTTTTTCCTGATATCAAACACTCAGCCTTCCCTCCTTGTTTGCAGTACAATGGCCCAGGACAAATCACACTGAAAGTGAGGAGGTGGGCAACATCACTGTTATTTTCCAAGGTTTGGAGCCAGAGGTCCATTCAGAACAATGATACCTTGGATATGCAGGAAATTATTTTTCACATCTCATTCACATAATGAACAAAGTGAATAGAGTTACACAGCAAATGAGCCCTCTGGTCTTCTTCATTTGTCAACATATATAAGGTTTCTTTGGATATTACAGCACTGCCTCCAGTGTGTTTGGCTACATTCTGTTTTTCAAAGACTCATGGAAAGTTTCAAAGGCTTTCATTATTAATCAGGAATGTAAATATGAAGCTTAATTGCTGAATCTTTTAAACAATACCATAGAGATAACAAACAGGAAAATTATTTTGTTCACTAAGTTAAGAGTTCAAATACCAAATAAATAAGTAAAAAGTAAAACAAGCCCCTTTCTCTAGACAGAAGAAAAGAAAGAGGACCTGTTCATTAGAAATAATCCACCTGAAACAAAACACCTTACACTAATCCTCTAAAAACCTTATCTACTCTTTGACACTGTTGTAACAAACACTTCAAAAGTACTGTGCCAACATTGCTCATGTGTTCAGTGGATTTTAATTAGAGCTCTGAAAGCTTGGGAAAACTGGCCGAGTGAGCAAGCTTGCTCTTTTCAAATGGCAAGACAACTGTCCTTTTACCCACCTCCCAGTCATAGCATATGTTTAATTAAAATCGGAGCAAATAATGGAGACAGAAGAGAAAAAGCTCCTTCCCACAAATTAGTGAGGAAAACATGATTAAGAAGGTACTCAGCAAGATGAAGAAAGTAATCCATGCTGTTCTTTAGTTGTACTCTGAACCCAATATCTATGGATAGGTCTTGGGGAACTGTTCCTCATGAACAGCATGAATGGCTTAATGTATTAACCTCTTTAACTGCTTTAGAGAGCACAGGGATATTTAATGATGGTTAGCAACAGGAAAACTACAGCAGATAAGGGCACAGGGAAAGACACAGAGTTCTGACTTTCTGCTGTTGGAGTTGCAATTGCCCCAAATATTTGTCATAAAATAGTTATTTCTATAATTCAGTAGAAGAGAATATCTAGCTATCACTTTTACTAAAGCAAACCAACTGGGTTAGCAGTACCACAACTCAGGGGCAAAGCAGGTAGTCCAGGAAAACAGAAAGGTCTTGCTTCCTGCCTTTACAACAGCTCCTAATGCTACTGTGCTGTCAGTCTTCCAACCTAGCACACGCTCCCTCCCTCTTCACCCTGTTCTTGGATCTACCCAAGGTACAGTAATTGGGGGGGAGAGCAAAAGTCCAGCCATAAGAAAAGGCTGTGAGAGACAAGGAAGCAAAACTTTTGCACCTGTTGTGTTGTAATCACTCCAGTAAGGAAATTCAAGCTCATTATGAAGAGACATAAGATAAAAAATTAACTGGAACACAAAACAGAAAATGCACCAATGAGTAGAAAGAATATGAGAGACAAATGAAAATTAAAAACAAAGAGGAAAAAAGGGGTGCAAGCACGTAAGAAGGGAATATGAAGTACTAAATGGAGATGTGAGGGATGACACTCAGAAGAAGGACTGCTATCCCGTCCTATGGTTTACTCTGATTACTTCTTGAAGCAGGCTTCAAGATCAAAAATATCAGTAGAAAAACACGATGCTTGCACATAGGATTTCAGCTGGATTTGAACCTGCACAGACATTAACGCTGAACCTAAAACTACCATATTGCTTGGGAAAGTTAAAATAAAGAAAAGTTGATATTTCAGGGATCACATTTATTTTTGATAGATATAATGATACACATAATGACAAAAATAAGTGTTCTAGAGAAAAGAATAATTACCAAAATAATCTGGGAAAGATCCTGAAAGTATGTGAAATACTTCTAGAGAATCTTTATGTAACTCAGACTACGAACTTAAGAATTGTGGTCAGAAAGGTTACCACAGAGCATTTCCAAATTCTCAAAGCTTGAGAGGAAAGCTGTCACCTGCAGCTTGCATGCCTGCCAGACAGTAAGTAACAAGCAGCGTAAGAAGCTAATGTTTCATGAAGTCATTATTTATACTAGCACATGAAAGATTCTTTTAAAATGCTTAGAAAATTCAAAGCTATTTTTCAAGAACTCTATTTCGTGAGCTGTAGAAGCTTCACGTGTTATTGCTGGAAAAGCAGAATTCAAATACTATTTGCTGATCATTGATGAAAAATTGTGAAGCAAGGTGACATATGCAGATGATAGACACCACACTAACCTCTCACAGAAGTTATCAAAGAAGATTTTAAAAATTTGTTCACGTCTTAAAGAGACATTACGCTTAAGTTTGTGACAACTAGACTTTCACCCACAGTGTTGAAATCATAATCATCTTATAATGCATATAAATGCAGTTAAGTATATCCAGAACATCAGAACATAACAATCATCAACTTTAAATCTCTTTTCAGCCTGTGAGAAGACAGCAAATTTGTCCCATACAGCAAGTTTATATATCCCATATTAGATATCTGAAATTAATCTAAAGAAAAGAAGAAAAAACAAAACAAAACAAAACAACAAAAAAAAAACAGTTTCAGATACTACTTCAGCTCTGCCTTCTTCTTTTATCTTGCAATATTCATAACATAAAATTATGCAAAAGGATTGTTGTTGTTGCTGTTATTTTTCCCTCTAGTACAGTGACCAAATTATTTCTATGTCTTTTACCCTCTAGTGGCCAGGAGAATAAACAAATTTGTGAAACTGTGAGATGCTTCATGAATTGACTGCTTATATCTGAGATATTAGTATCCCTAAAATACCTAGTTTAAGAAACTATGATGTTGAATTGTGATTAACAAATGAACATAGCTATGATTAGTAGGGGAAGTTATTAACTGCTGGGGGGGGGGGGGGGGGGTGGAAGAGGGCAGAAAGAGTAATCATTAAGTAATCATTGCTTCCATTTAACTTTTTTAGTATAAAAGATTAATATCCAAAATCAGCAAATCCTGATGTTGTACATCCTAGTTTTGTACATTGTACTATCAAAAGTAGTTTGTTTCTCACAGGTTAATTCTTTTTGTCAGGTCCATATAGATCAGGACCTTGACTTTGGGCATAGGAGAAAAATCTCCAAAAGTATTTTCCAATTTTATTCTTGAGCTTTTCCTGACTTTGCGATGGATTAACTGATGACTATTTTACAGATCCATTGCAGTTTAAAACTGTATGTTTCAAACACGGATGGGAAACTGAATTTCAAAAATTCCTACAGGAACTTGCAGATTCAGAGAAAACATATTTTATAAGCCTAAAATACCCACCATGACAATATTTAATAGACTGTTTTGCTTCTCTGATCTGTAAAAGACATGGTTCCTTACAACTCTTTCTCCAAAGAGATAAATTTGGGGATATAGCTATCCACTCTCTAAATAATGTTATCTTCTCTTCCTACTCATTCAGAACAAATTACTAGTGTGATTACCAGTGTTAAGGATGTGTTGTTTATCACAGAGGCTTTTTAAACCCACCTCATTATCCTCCCATACCATTCTACAACTCCCAAGTCCTAAAGTATTACATTACATTGCATTAGTATTCACTGATCCTTGTGGCTGTCACAAGCAGCTCTGTTGAAGAGGAGACACAAAGATTACGAAAAAAACAAGAGGGAAATGAAGATAGAAAATCTAAAATTGCTGGTAGTGATCAGAAAACATATTAACCAATTTATATCTTGTGGCACCAGCCACATGCCCAGTAGGAAAGTGGAATATCATGAAAGTAGTCATTTCCAATACAAGTAATGAAAATTGTTGCCAACAATTTCAATACAATCTCAATCACAAAACAAACCCACTGGACGTTAATCCCAGCTCCTTCCAAAACCACAGATACTTTGCATGGGTTAAGATTGAGCTAGAGTCCATATTTCTGCTATTTTTGCAATGCTGGCTCTTTACTTTTCACAAGTGTCAGCTTGGTTACTTACCAAAATATATTGCTTATGCAGCAAGGTTTGTGATCCCCCCCCCCTTTTTTTTCTTTATTTTTCCCTCATTCTTATTGATATAGGCCCACATTTGCAATGTCTGTACTTTGTAGAAATATTAATTTGGATTTCTGGTATAATCAACATGTATCTATTTTTTTTTTTTTACATTTGTAGTAAAGTAGTATGTTATTTGTGCTTTTAGCTACAAAACAGGCTTGTTTCTTTTTATCCTTACTAGTTTAAAGTAGTTGCCAATGTTTCTACATTTTCATACCTATCAAGAGCCCCCAACAGGGGCCTCACCATCTTTGAGACTCCATAACCTCAGACAGCAGCATTCAGAACAAAGCCCCAGAGCTGCATGTGTTGTCCTCTGGAAGAAGTGGCATAAGGAAGGGAGACTGCTCTAGAATACGTTGTCTTCCTAAACCACATGATGCATTCAGATAATTAAATTTTTAACAAGTCATTTCCTGAGAGCTACTCTGTGAGTGCTACTCCACCAGCTTAAGTTTCTTTTGGTTCCACACTCATTTATAGGACAGGGCTCTGTTATGGAAAGATGTTACATGGAAGCATTTCTCTTTGTCTTTCTTTACCAGTGTTTGTTCTCATCAGACAAGGTCAGAGTTAACAAAAACAAACAAACACACACACAAAAAAACAACAGTTTAATAACTGATCCCTTTATTTTCAATAGCAATTATGGAATAGCAACAGCCCTCATCAGGGTAGAGGGTGGGGGCGGTGATTAACTCAGTGCATTCACTATTGATGGGCAGCAAGTGTAAATGAAACTGCAGCAGCTCAGTACTGTGGGATTTTAGAGCACGTTTGTCACTGACCAGGCTTTTTGAGATCGTTATCATTTCTCTGAAGAGAATACTCTTTGGTGGAACATTTCTTGCAGTGGAATATATTTACCATGCAAGTATAACAAGGTGGTATAAGTTCCACCAGGAGGTAATATCATTATCATTTTCCTTTCCGGAGATATCAAGTTTTACTTTTCCTTTTTTTTTTTTTTTTTTCTTGGGAGGTGGTAGACAAAAACAGAACTACTTGTAAATGGTCACAAAAAGAAGAGATCCCAGCTAATTACATGGTTTAGAACACTGCAATTTTAGCTCCAACCATGCACTGACTCAGATATAGCTCAAACACTTTTTGTGCTTTCTCAGCTTTATTCTATCATAGATCAGCTTCTTCATGATCTGGTCTCTTCTTTCAGCTATAAATGCTTTTTTTAATGTATACCATATAATAAGTATACATTTTTGTTGTTGTTGTTTTAAATCTTCCCTGTCCTTCAAGCTTTCTGTCTGCCAAAGAGGGTTAATTACTACTTTGTGAAACTTGGTACTGAGTCTCGGAGTACTAGTAATACGAACCAAGGTAATGATCTTTTGTGTTTACAACTAATCACTAAATTTTCTTTCCATTCCTGAGACCCCATGCAAATAAAACACTGTGCCAACAGTACAGACTGCATCAGGAAGCCTTTTACCTAGCACTTGGGGAGTTTTTGTTTGCCTTGTAAACATATTGAAGATCACCTTCTCAATCCTGTTAATTTCTTTTATTCCTTCCATGTGTTTTTCCGAGTTTGTTCTGCTGCTGTAGCTTCACGCATGAGTTGGGGTCTGGTGTAGAAAATCCTTCATGTTATATTCAAGATTTTAGGAGAGTTTAAGTAGCTTCTTTTTCAGAAGCCTGCTCCAGACATTAGTAGCAACATTTTTGTTTTCTTTTATAGGTTTGGGAACCTCAATAACCAGATGAATCAGACAAGTCATCAAGAGTTAAAACAAATTTATGGAAACTACCAAGAGTGGGATATGTTGTATATATGGAGATTTTGTTTGAAGAATGTGTAAGATGACTTCATTTAGAACATCAGATGTGTTCTAAAGAAAAAACAAGAAAATTAAATATCCTCATTCCACCTGCTGAGAGTAAGAATTTGCTAACTATCAGTAAATCAGCAAAAGAAGTTACTTGGATTTGATAAGGTGAGGTTCATTAAATAAACCAGGTGAGGCAAGGTTTGGCAGAGTGTTACAAAGAATGTCTTCTTTGAATCATGCTAACAGGTGATGGAAATTTGCACTACTGATTTCCATGATTCCTAAGTGAAATGGAAATAGAATTCTGTTCTCTTTTCAACTGGGATTATTGAAAATATCCTGTTTATTTCTTTCATAAAAATATCCAATGTTTCATGCAGCACATATTGGCACATCACCACTGAAGGAATTGGAATTTGCATCAAAGGTTTTGTTGACTGTTATTCTCATCCTGTCTCGTCCTGTGACTGAACAATTTGTAACAAATACTAGTCATATTACTTAAGATGTCATTACAATATGCTCAGATAAGAAACAGAGAATTGGAGAAGAATAGAAAAACTCTGCCCTGGAAGGAGATGGTGAGTAGCATACAAGTAAAAGGACACTAATATCTGAAAGAAGTACACAAATGAGACATGCGTGGATTTGGTGTCATTGAGTTCCTTGGTGTCTTTCCTATATGCAACAGTCCTTCTTTATGGCTGAATACTATGCCAAGGGACAATTGCATCCTGAATTGTTGCCATCAGAAGTGAAAACTGAACAGGGTTTATGCCATCTATAAAATCATCTACACCGTCCACTTGGTGAAATGTCTCTTACTTACACAAGGTCAAGTGCAAAAGGTGCTATTTAATCAAACTGGTCCTGCTGTGTGAGATGTCTGCCAACAAATGGACAGAAGACAGGACTGCCATTTTACCAATTATTAAGCATTAACTGAAAGTCCACTTGATTAGAAGTGAGACTCCTTCATTATACATGACCATTACAGTTTATAGAGGGTTTTTTAGTTCCTTCCTTCAACTTGATTTCTTTGACGATGTAATACAAATGAGTACTCTGACTGCTCCATGACAGTTACCTTCTTCCCCAATCATCTCTCTGGCCTGACCTTGACCTATAGATAGACTTTGGCATTTAGTGATAATGTGGTTTGTGGTAGCAGTAACCGCAAAACAGGATCTTCCCAGTGGCTTCAAGCCAGAGTGTTACTCACTGGCTAATGGTTAGAATAGAAGGATAATAGATATAGGTAAATAAATCTGAGATTTAGAGTTTGTTAATTTGAAATAAGATAAAAAATCTGCACTTGAATCTGCACTACTTTGATCTTGCAAAAGTGTCTTGATGCTGTAAAGCATGTCTTTACAAAGTTATAGTAAAAATGTATTAAAATGTTTTGTCTACATATCTAGCATCCATTAATATCTCAGTTGTGTAAATATGGAAAGCCCTCTACCTAGAAGTTCAATCATAAGTTCATATCAGTTTTGTCCAAGAAACTCTTTAAGCAAAACAGGGAGGCAAAATTTGTACAATCATCTACTGGAGTAAATTGAGTCATAAGAGCAAAAATTAAGAATGGACTTTGATCTGTCTATAAAACAGCTTTCTAGCAAGCCAATAAAGATAAGTATGTTTGACCATAATTATGGCCAAAATATACCCTTTGCTCTGCATGATACCTTGCATAATTTTTCAGGTGAGAAAAATTGTATGTCTCTGCTATACTTAATCATTTTAACCGTGCAAGCATCAATTTTCGATATGCTGGTGCATCTTGCTATTCATGGTAAGCTTTGGTGCAAGAACATAGTAATCTCTTTTGTCACATTGGGAACAGATCAATGAACAGATCATAAATTTCAATAAAAATAGTCTAATAACTGCATAACTAGCTACATGATACCAGTCCCTAGCCTTAGTCAAATGAAGTCCATCACAATTTTAATATATTGATATGACTTATGATAAATTTGGTATGATAAAACACGAGTCTCCCTGGAAGAGCTGGGCCATTTGCCTGTTCTCACTTTTTACATTACTACTACATGAGTACCCTAGAGACACAAGGTAAGAAAAAAAAAATCTGAATTTGAAATGAAAGTTAGAAATCAGAAGCTTGCAGTTATTTAAGGAAGTACCCAGCAGAAGGGGTGTTTTCCACTCACACACTCACACAGAAAGCAAAGGAAATTCTGGATGCCCACTAAATCAGTATCATTTTGATTTACTATCTTTTGCATTTGCAAGTCGCTATCTGCTAGATCTTCAATTTTTTAAATAAGTTTAAAATGTTGGTAATTACGCACTCACTTATCAGAAACAGCAGCCTAGTTATTTCCTGTTTACCTTTCCATGCCTTTTGTACAAACAACCCTTATTATAATTCTCGCTATTGTCATGGCTCTACAAGTCCTATTATATTTAAACTACTATTGCCCTTCATAATAAAAAACAAAAGGATCAGTCTGGCATGCAATGGCATCTTCTTTTCATAGAAGATGTGCCCAGTCTGAAACTCCCAACTTTATGACTGGTATACCAGCTCAAAACAAGATTAATTCCCCTTAGTGATATATAACTGTACTAATTCTTAACTGTAAAATATTTTGAATGGATTTTCTAAGTATTGACATAGTGATAAAAAGTTAAATTACCTCCAGGACATGGAAAAAGACTTTGATTAAATATTTTTGAAGGATTTTCATATGCTATAAAAGTTGTTCTTAGGCATTTTCTTTACCCATTATGCAAATATGTCAACTCATTAATAATTCAAAATAGGCAATACATTAATAATTAGGATCCCCATTACAAATCTGACCTTTAATTGAATTCTATAGAAAGAGACTGTGAAAAATGAGCCTCTTGATTTATGCTAAGAATAAAGGTTAAAAAGCGTTTTCCTTGTAGATCTAATTTTTATCATTATTGCCTAACCAGAAACATTGAGATAAGAAACTTTTTTTCCCAGTTCAAACTGTTTTTTGGAAAGGCTACTTCTATGAAAACAAAATATGTATGTTAATTTATATGTAGTTTACTACAATGAATGAACTGTGTCACTGAACAAGCAACATAGCTATCACAGATACTTCAGAGGTTTGAAAAAAGTCAACTTCTTTCCTTCATTTCTCTTTACCAAACAACCCATAGGCTTCATGTTTACATAATTCTTCACACTTAACTAATAATTCTTCATAATTTTTCTTGTTAACTTCGTAATAATGTTTAAAGGTAAAAACATTAACTGTCTACATAAAATAATAATTACTTCCACTTGCAGTACTGACGATTACACTGCTACAGAGTGTTGCAATGCTGCTGTGATTATTTGGTTCCCTGTTCTCAGTTCTTCCTAGAAAAGTTGCATTTGTGATGCAATTATGACTTAGCAGATGATTTTATTTCTTGTGAATCTCAAGTAAAAACGTAATCTAGATACATTAGAATACCTGTAAGGAAATGGACAAGGAATGAGGAAAATGCCTAAGAGCACAACAGAGAATGAGAGAGGACTTTTTTCCCAATAAGGGAAAAAAGAGTAGTACTACACTGGGGAAAGATATGTTATGCATCCTTGTTGCAGTTAGAGTACATTGAGCCTAAATCATGGGGTACTTTAAAGATCATTGAGTCCAATTGCCCGACCACTTCAGACATAACTGAAAGTTAGGGCATATTAATAAGGGTATTATCCAAATGTCGCTTGAACATTGAGAGGCATGGGGCATCAGTCACCTTGCTAGAAAGCCTGTTCCAGTGCTTCATCACCCTCACACTAAAGAATTTTTCCTAATGCCCAATCTGAACATCCCCTAGCACAGTGTTGTGTTGTTCTCGTGTATCCTGTCCTTGTTTACCGTGGAGAAGAGTCTGGCACCTCCCTCTCCATTTCCTCCCTTAGGAAGGTGTAGAGAACAGTGAGGCCACCTCTCAGCATCTTTTTCTCCAGACTCAACAACACAAGCGTCCTCAGCCTCTCCTCACAGGACATGCCTTCCAGTCTTTTCACCAACTTTGTTGCCTTCATCTTTCAAGGACCTTAACATCCTTTTTGTATTGTGGAGCCCAGAATGGCACACAATATTCAAGGTGAGGATGCAACATCACTAAATATAGCAAGAGAATCATCTCTTATGTCCGTCTGGCTGTGCTGTGTTTATTACACACCAGAATGCAGTTAGCCCTCGCAGCTGCCAGGGCACACTGCTGACCTATTAATACAATTACAATTTATCAGCTCCCACAAAATACTTAAAAAAGAAAGCAGCTTTGTGTCCAAAAGAGTTGGCACTTCTGAGGTCACCTGCAGGAAAATGCTGTTGTGAGGACAAATGCCCTAGTTGCCTGAAGGGCTGCTACTTTCACTCCCACTGTAACATATGCATTATACAGACTTAAACTGTCCATCGTTTGAAAGACACTACAGCCAAGAGAGTGCCAATTATGGTGAAACTGAACTACAACTAATGTTATGAAAGAGACCAACCGCTTCCTCATTAATGGGCACAGCATGAAACCTCCTACAGGAGATTTAACGTCACAGCCCCAGCTGTACCAGGAGAGCTGGTGAGTGGCTTATAAGTGTAACAGCCAAATAACTCTGAGGTCTAGCACACTCCACACCCCTAAGGCCTTATTTTGTTATATGTCTTCGTGGGACCAGGGAAAAATGAGGATCCTTTGCTTCTTAACGTCAAGTGCACTTGTGTTACTTTCTTGACAATGGAAAAGTGTGTTGTTAGTTTTTTTTGTTATTTTTTTTGTTGTTGTTTTGTTTTCCCTTCTTGATTTCCATAAGTAGAACAAATGGCAACTTCGCAGAATAGTGGAAACTACATAATTTTCCATTATCACATTCTTCCTTTTATTGAATCATAGAATCACAGAATGGCTTGGGTTGGAAGGAACCTCAGAGATCATCTAGTTCCAACCCCCTACCATAAGCAGGGATGCCACCCACTAGATCAGCTTACTCAGGGCCTCATCCAGCCTGATCTTGAACACCTCCATGGATGGGGCATCCACAAATTCCCTGGGCAACCTGTTCCATTGTCTTACCACCCTCTGAGTGAATAATTTCTTCCTAACATACCCAGTCTAAATCTCCCCTCTTTCAGTTTAAAACCCTTCGCCCTTGTCCTGTCATTATCTACATGAGTAAAGAGTCCCTCTCCATGCTTTTTATAAGAACCCTTTAAGTACTGAAAGGCTGCAATAAGGTCCCCCCAAAGCCTTCTCTTCTCTAGGCTGAACAGCTCTAGCTGTCTCAGCCTCTCTTCATAGGAGAGGTGCTCCAGCCCTCTGATCATCTTCATGGCCCTCCTCTGGACCTGCTCTAACAGCCCCATGTCCTTCTTGTGCTGGGGGCCCCAGACCTGGACGCAGCACTCCAGGTGGGGCCTCACAGGGGCAGAGCAGAGGGGGACAATCACCTCCCTTGACCTGTTGGCCGTGCCTCTGTTGGTGCAGCCCATGATGCAGTTGGCTTTCTGGGCTGCAAGCATACAGTGCTGGCTCATGTCAAGCTTCTCATCTACCAGAACCCCTAAGTCCTTCTCTGCAGGGCTGCTCTCAGTGAGTTCTTCTCCCAGTCTGTACTCCTGCCTGGGATTGCTCTAATCCAGGTTTAGCACCCTGCACTTGGTGACTAACACTATGTTTTTTTGGCTTAGGATAAAGCTTAGAGATGAAGTTAGTACACAGCTCAACCTGAAGTGCTGCCCATATTCAGTGCAACACAAACTAGGACTCCCATGTGCCAGCACTTGCACTGTGCTCTTTCCTCCTCCAGCCACCTCCTGTCACAAACAGCTTGGACAGTTAGCAAAGAAGAGCAAAAATCAAGGAGCTCTTAATACTTATTCTTCACTGTCAGCAACACTACAAAAATTGTTTTTCATACATGTATATATGTTTATATATATGGTCTTTTTGCAACTGAACTACTAGTATCCAAAAGTACATTACCATTTACTAGCAGTATTACTAAAGTTTTTTCTCATGAGCACATACTCTTATGTGCATGTAATACATTAGAGTGAAAACTCTTGAAATTATAGTATGACTTGGAACATACCTCTGAATTCCAAGACTGAAGAGCAAGTCTTTTTCTACTGTAGCAAAATTTGTTACTTTTTCACATCTGTGCCACCACTTAAGTTAAAGAAAAACTACAATGAGAACTTCTCCCTACAAGTGCAAGTTCCTCACAATTTCAGGGGAAGGAGTATTAAAGTAATTGATTTATGCCATGGATTGGAAGAGTGTTTTCAATATATTTTGATTTTTTCCAAGCAATACCCCCTTTCTATTTGATTGTACCTGTACTATATACAAGTGTCAGACACCATTCAAAAGGAAAAGGGAGGGGAGCTGGGGGGCCTGTAATTGTCATTATTCTGCTTTGTTGCCATCTGTTCCACCTATGACAGTAAAAGGGGAAATTTGCAAATGAAAGTAACTCTTAGTCCCATAGCACAGGCAATAAGCAAATCTAGCAAGGAATGCTGATGATGCAACAGCATAAGATGTGTATTTTCTTCCACTTCTCATGTTTCATAAATACCAAGGCAGAAGTGTATATAATAACAAAGGCAAAATCTTCTGAAGTTGTTGCATAATGTTGCCAGCCTTATTCCAGGGAGCAGTGTAAGTAACCCAAGGTTCATTACTGGGTAAGAGCAACAAACTCCTGTATGCCATGATGTGACATATTTACCTAAATGCCCAAGTAATTTTTCCTGCCAAGTACAGTATTACTTTCTATATTAACTTTAGCCAACAAGATGGTTCAATGCCAGAATCTGTGAGTCTAGCTTGAACTGGATAGCACTCAATAAGGGAAATAGTTCCCATTCATTTAGTGATGCTGAGCAAGTAACTAAACTTTGAAAAACATGGTCTTTCTTATTGTATTTTATTCTCATATTAAAAACATACAAAACTCAGGCATTCATTGAATAAAGCAAAACAGAAAGCTTGTGAAATCATTTGTGCCCGTGAGTAGGTACTGTATGACTGTACTGCAGCAAAGTTTGTGGTATTAGTCTTTTGAGTGAACAAATTTTTGCTATGTATTACCAGCTATTCTCCACTATCTAAAAAAATTTTGTTTGAAATGTGAGCACTGAAAACAAGAATGGTGAGGAAATCATCACATTAATTTGGAAAGACATGGTAAAGAACAACTTGTCACATTCCAGAAAGAAACATTTGTAAAAAAAAACAAAACAAAACAAAACAAAACAAAACAAAAAAAAAAAAAAACCAAAAAAACAGTGGGCAGATGTCATACAAAATTTTCCAAGTGATTCTAAATGCATTTGTATGCAAATAATCCAAAAATAATTCAGTGAAGTCATGCTGGCTTTACTTTGCAGGAAGATGATCTGATAGAACAGGTATACGCAGGTATACAGGCTTCTCTTAGCATCGCTTTGAATTTTTGTAGCTCATTGTGTTTAATTCCTGCACTGCTTTTTTTTTTTTTATTGTTGTATATTTTATTCCTCACTCTAATTATAATGAATAAGGTAATGATTAGTGCTAAAAAGCCAAGACTGATGTTCAGAGCTAACACAACATCAGCCCATGAATCCCTAAATATGTAAATGATGGACATGATGATAAGATGCAAGTGATTGAATATATTGAATATAGATATTTAATACATTGAATATATATAAGAATAAAACTAAAAACTCTGATTTAAAAGCAAAATATATGATTCTACACAGATTTATCACACTGGGCTTTTGAACAGCTAACTTGTAAGAACTTTTCATTGGCTCATGAGCCACAGAACAGAGATTCCATACACAGGTTCACCAAATTGATTTCCAAATATATTGCAGGATCTATATTTCATTGCATGCATTTCATAAGACATAGGTAGGTAACAATTCAGGAACTAGTACTATAACTGGGATAAGATGATTCATTTTTGTAGAATTTACTTAAGGTCTGACTTTATAGACCATCTCTTAATAGCCTGTGCCCCAAAAGCTTAGTGTCTCAACATGAAAATTGTATTTTCTTTTGTTAAAAACTTTATGATTCACAAAATTAATTTTATCTCTCATCTCTAAATTCACACAGACTTCTTCCTATTCTTTCCCATTCCTTCCAGAGACAGTTTCCTGGATGTTAATGAGCCTCTCTGTCCCCTTTTATTCTAAGGTCATTGAAGTGATCTTTGCATAAAAGCTGCTTTTAGATTGTGCAATTCTGCAGCAGTTTTATATTCTCTCGACACTGGTTGTTAATTTTTCCTGAAATCCCTGAATCACAATTGATGTTTTTATCTTGTTTCATTCATTTATGGTGTCTAAACTGTTTAATCTGTTTAGAATATGTCTCAAACTAAAATAAACTTCCACACTAAGTATCCATCGCATATAATTATGAACTATGAAGAGGCATCTTAGGAATATTAATGAAACTATATACATGTATAAAGGTCTGAAAATCATGTCACAGCAAATCCCTGTTGTAAAATCATGCATATTTGTTGGGATCTCAACAAAATTCAGTAGTTCACTGAAATTTTAATAAAAGATTCTAAAAAACACACCTGTACTATGCCTATTGAAAAAGACTGAAATCCTTCCTCCATCTCCAAATGACACTAGCTCAGACACAAGCTGAAAAAATCATATAGTTCACAATGTTACACATCTTTTGATCCTCTCCCATGAGACAGACTCATTACAGGCTTCTTCTTACTTAAAGCAGAAGCTACCAACCTTCTCTCTCTCCAGATGCTATTAATCTGAGTAAACCCACAAAAGGCTTTTCACAGGCAGCCATCCCTTCAGGCCAATAATGGACCAGTGAATCCTTAGAAAACAAGGATAAGAAGGGTATAAGCTCAGCTACGAATTCATGTCCTAGTATTTCAGACTGTGCTTTGTATGTATGTCATACGATAGAAGAGCTCTCCCAGACTCTTAAGAGAGAAAATAAGTGTTTCTTTCTTGAAGATCAGAAAGTGCTCTGGAAATGTTACTTCAGTTCAGTCATTTTGTTCCAGTCAGCTATTCCATTTATTTTAATACTCTTAATCATGCTGTGTAATGCAGTTTCTCATATGTCATGTTAGCTCTTGGGGAAGATCTAACAGCTGTAAAAGTAGCCCTCAAAAAGCCTATAGCCTGTTTTAAACTGTAGCTCTCTTTCTTCCATCTTGACTTTACTTCTTTTTCGGATTAAGCTGTAAACTGTTGGAAAATTCTCTTTATCCAGTGCCCCAGAGTAACATTCAGAAATAACAAAAATGCCTTTAAAATACCATTCTTCTCCCAGTCCCAAGGTACATTTCATTCTCTCTCTCTCCCTCCTGGAGTCCACCACACATAATTGCATCCTCATCCCATCCCCTGCCTCTTCCAGCTACTCTCCAGCCACCAGGAGCACCAAGCAGATGGACTGGATGGCACCAGAACAGCTGCCCCAATTGCTGTGCCTGCATCAGGCCCTTAAGATTGCCCACATTGGCTGACTACAAATGTGTATCCATTTCTAGGGGCATGATGGCTGCATTCATGTAACACACTCTGGGAAATTTTAATAAACCAAAAGCCATGTTTGCATAGCACCAAATATCAGGTAAAGCTGCCTGTGCTTCCTCAGCAAGAAAACAAACAAAACAAACAGGACAGTGCAACACAAAAGTAAGAAATTGTCTTAAAAGTTTATTCACATATGCATAGAGAGCACCATATAACTAATGCACTGAAACAGCCAAAACAATTAGTTATTAAAAAAACAGTCTGAGATATCTATGCACTACAGGTTGTTATGTCACCACCAAGGGAATAGCCTCAGAGGAGCCCTGCTTCTGCAACATTTGCTATGCCAAAATTCCTTTGCAGTTGTTAGAGGCACAATATATGCATAACAAAATACATTCTACAACTGCAGATCTCTGACCTACCTTGAGGTTGGTTTTCAGGAGCAGGTCGTTTGTGACTACATGAGTTTGCATTGGCGATCTTTTAGTGCTGTACAGGATTCTAGGTCTTTTTAAGAGAATATTTTCGGTTTGTTAAGTGATAAGGAGAAAAAATTTTGTGGGAGGAGGACATCTAGTGATGTGATGTGTATTTACATGCTCAGCTGTTTCCTTGCCCAGCTGATCTAGCCAGCTAGTAAATTACAGAGTTTTTTAAAAAGTATCAAAGGTGAGCAGGCATGCAGCTGACTTTGTTAGAAAATAAAGGGATTTTGATAAATCAACAACCAAACAACAGCAGCAATGTAACAATGTAATTCTCAAATCAGCGTTTTTGTATTTAAAAAGACATAGTGATTATTGCCACACTTCTCATCTACAGCTAAACCACATCCAAATCTGGAATATACTGGCACTAATGACCACCTACATAATTCATGCAGAATGACCACTAGCATCATAAAACCCTTACAGGCAAAAGCTTGATGGCCAATGTAGAAGCAAACCAGTGATAGTTCTCATTTATAATCCTTTTTTAAATAGATCTTTTTTTAAAAAAGTTCTCCTGACAGCAAGAATTAATACATGTCAAACTGATGAAAATTAAAGTAGTTATTCTGCATTGTAACTCATCTGAGCTAAGGTTTTATCAGTGAAACACTGAAAATTTGTCACTATAAAAAACTCAGGCAAATACAACAGCAACCCATAAGACACAATAGTCATTGCTAGTACACACTTTTAAACTGTATATTACTCGGGAAAAAAAGTGCCAGATAACACTAATACACAATGTCGGTAACAGTCAGTTGGAACCACTAACAGCTCAATTTATACGATTTCTAGAATGACATCAAAATATTACTTTCATATTTTTCAAAATAAAACCAAGTTATCTAAAACATGGTAAACTATTAAAACAATTAAGGAAAGGAGTCAGTTAAACACTGGTAATAATTCAAAATAAACTAAAAAAAAAATAAAAAATATGTTAGCAAACGTTGGTTAAATAAGTGCCTATGTATTTTCAGAGAGAATGTCTACAAAGACATGTTTGTTTACATGCACTTCAAGATATGATTTAGTAGCTCGAGGTATGATTTAGTAGCTTAGTAGCTTAGTAGGTAGTATTGGAGATAGGAAGATGGTTGTAGGTCCTTTCCAACCTTGTGTTTCTATGATTCTATGATTCTATACTTTTTTGTTGTTTTGTAATGTTGGGGCTAAAAGTAGCTAAATAGCTGCACAGGTAAATCTGTAGGTGCCTTTGATCCTTTGATGCTTGCTTTTTTTTTTTTTTTTTTTTTTTTGACTGTATTAGTACTATGAATAGCATAAAACATAAAATTTCCTTCTACGACTGATACAGAAGGATTATCTAAGAAGGATATGACTTGTGGAGGAAATAGTTGTTCACCAATGTTGCTTCTTTCAATGAGATATATGACAAAGAACATCTCAGCTTTTGTATGTCTGTGCATGGGACAATACCTCCATAGTCCATATTATTAGCATAACAGACAGAAATCACAGGGGAAAAAAAAAAAAAAAAAAAAAAACAGGATAATGCCATACTTCAGAAACAGCTCCTGGAAAAGCCACAGCACATCAGTAATATCAGAGCATCTGGGCAGCTGTGCTACACTGCACAGTGTTATTAGCAAACATCTCTCTAGTCTGGAGATTGCTGCCTTATACTCCATTTTTCAGGGCAGACATTCTCAGAGCCTTCCCAAATTCACCCAAGAAGCTTATAATTGAGAATGAAATTATTAGATAACTGCTGAGCCAGGCTCTTTATGATTACATGGATGTTTCCTGCCCACTTTCAGTTTAGACAAAAACTGCTAATAATATGCATATACATTTGCACTAACCATGTAACTGTCTGGGTTGAAGTAATGTGTGTTACAGAAAAATAACAGTAAAAGCAAACCTCAAAGTCACAGGGAACATCCAGATGGACTTAAAAAATTGTTAACTCCATATTAAGAAATTACTTCCCTGATTCTGGTCAGAAATCTAACCATTTGTACTAGAACAAAAAACATATTCAAAATGGACTTTTTAAATAATATCATATATTAGCAAATCCTAGATGGTATGGAAATCATAAATCTGTGTATTGATTTATAATATGAGAAGTAATGAAAGTCATATCAGGGTAAGAAAGGTACTTGCTATTTACTTTGATGTTTAGCTGATTACAGCTATAGTTACAAACTCACATTTGGTCAGTCAGTTCATAGTATTCCAATGCGAGCTTAACTTTTCTGGTATACTACTTCAGTCTTCTTCATAAGAATCATAAACTGGTAGAAGATTTCAGGTGTTTTCTAAATCCTCATTGAAAAAATCTATGTAATTACCACAGTACTGAAACCACTATATTTTTTGTCTACATAATTCTACATTTCCTGATGCAGCTATGAAAAGCTTTGTTTTCCAACAAACTAGAAAAATCGCTATTCTTCATTCCAATTCTTTGCATTGCTTCTTCTATTTCAATTATTTGCATGCTTTATACACCTTTATGTGATGCTGTGAAGGTGCTGACCCAGAACCAGGAACAGAAGATTTGAGGAAAGGCAAATCCTAATGAGGCTGAGCTGGTTAGATTGCACGGGGTAGAGCACAAAACACACAGCAGATCACAAAACTGATATTGTTACAACAACATGGTGATATTAATGACTACATTTGTGAATCAGTTTGTATTACATAAATTTACCACGATGATAAAACAAATTAGTTTTCAATGGGAACATATGGAAGTATGAAAACTCTGGAGGGTTTGGAGAGTAAAGTGAATACATACAAAGTAGTTTGCTTTTCAATATGTTATTTATCATTTTTTTTATTGCTCTTAATTAGTGTCTTCATATTCAGAATATCTTCTCTTTCCACTAAAAGCAAAATGTTAATTGGAACAGAAATATTTGTTGTACTTTATTCAAAGTCATATACTGGAAGAATTAGGAATTATATGTTCCGTAGAAATACAATCAGATAAAAAGAAAAGCCTTCTTTTATCCCACTGTAGTGCCCAAAGCAAGTAGGATTGTTTGTTTGTTTTCTACTTTATGCTGATGCAATTTATTAGCCTAGAGCCTGTCTGAAGACATTCTTAATGAAATCAGTTGAATTCTGTATTATTGTCTATTGTAGTATTTCCTCAATAATATATACAGGTATACAAAGCATATGACCATTTTATATGGAGAGAAAATGGCTTAGCCTTCTTTTACTTTAGCCAACGTAGGCCACTGAAATTGGTAGCTGCAAGAATACTGAGTAACTTTTTAAGGAAAAGTAACACTGGGTCCCTTTCAATCTCATTACCACTAATTATATTACCACTATGTGATTACCACTATAAACTCCTTTGATTTTTAAAATAAAAATTCCATTTCCCTTACACACTGACAATTTCTTTCAGGGAGAGGGTACGTTTCTTCATCATGAAGAAAATTTTCATTCCGAAGTTTTCTAAACAAAATTGGCATTGACATTGCTGTGATTATTACAGTCAAGCTTCTGATTTTTAATATTTTCAACCTGACAGATTTATTTCTTCTCAAAACAACAAAAAATCCTTCTTAGAATAAAAATATATAGCTTCCTTATATTTCCCGATTCTGAAAATTACCAGGTGCCAAGCTGTGAACATAAGGAAATTGAAGACCCTTGAGGGTGACCTTAAGAACCACAAAGGTGGGGAATTGTGATATAGTGGTTTAGGCAATTTCATTGCAGCTGCTTGGTGCTAGAAAAATGAGAAATGGGTTTTCTATTACTAAATATAATGAATTCCCTTTCTGTCCTGTCACAAATTGTCAAACTTCATTAATGAGAAGAAAGATGTGGTGCATACATATATAAAGGATAATATGAATATGCATATTTAAAATGGAGAAATGCTGCATATCACTACAGGAGGATTCTTTCTCTGTATCAGATATTGTCCAATTCTTTCTAAATAAGATATTTAAAAATTATCAGGCATAGCAACATAACACAACTTCTATATCTTCAGAGCAATTTGCTTTTTTGGTTTTCAAGTGCATAGACACAGCTCAGTGGATACATTTCAGAACAGTATTTAAACCACATTTATGTTTAGATCTATGGGCATCCAATGGAAGAAAGCAACCACATTTGGTTATAATTAGGTTTAAACACCTTGCTGAATCAGGACTTAAATACATCACATAGTACTAAGATTACTTGCTCTTCTAATTGTCTTTGGAATTACATTAAATTCAATATGGCTGAGTTTGACTTTGAAGATAGCAATGGTGTCATTTATTCTTTTCGGCAAAAATATATATTTTTATAAATATACTTTAAATATACTGTCAGTAAGTAAATATACTGTCAGTAAGAAATCCACAGATTTCTCTTGATAATCACTGTAAAATACTCATAATTTTGTTTGGAGTTATGAGAGTAACAAAACTGCAGGAACTCACCTTACACAAATTTTGAGAATATCTGCAGGCTTTAGACTAGATGTTTGCTAGTTAGACTGCTCTGGGAGTAGAGGAGATGACTGGAATCATTCAGGACCCTATAACTGCATATTCCATACAGCTCTTTAAAACTAGAAGATATCTTGAGGACAGTATGTGCTTATGTATATTTTATATGCATGATGAGTTCCCTTGTGATCCAAAACCCTTTCTAGCAAATTACTTTTCACAAGTCTATCAAGAAAATGCTACACTTAACTTTCCAGAATGTAAAAGTAGTATTTAGATATTTAGCTATAGCAAGACTTCTGCAACTATAGAAAACAAACAAAAAAAAAGTCATACAGTTTTATGGCCCATGTTGTCCAGTAAACTGTGGATTCCTTCTTTAAAAAAAATGAAGGTATTCTGGAAGTCACTCAGCAACCTGAACACATCTACTATCATAGTAGAAAAGGTGTTTTTTAGTAATTCAGAATACCCTGACACCTGAAATTGCAAGCTCTTGAACAAGAGGTAGCAGAGAAGTCTGACCATCTGGAAAAGTTTTCATTTATTTTTCACTGGGGTGGACCAATGTAGCATACTTGCAGTAAGTGCTCAGAAATTCTTCAGGTCTTGTATTCTAGTCACGTTCTTTCCTCCAGTAGACCCTGCTCACAAAGTACCAGCTCCAGAGGTTCAATGAAAGTAGCTGTGTGAGGATTTGTTTCTTTCTGAGCGGTTCTGCAATCACAGACTCCACAGGAGGTTATGTCCCTGTACCTAACCTCTTTAATCACTACCCAAATCCTCCACAACATTAACTCGACTGATGTTGTATTTGAAAGGATTATTTTTCTTGTCTTCTCTGCAATTGCCTCAACAGTGTCAAAAGCTACATCAAACCTGATCACTGGATGTGCTCCACAGTCTCCCTCAGGGCTTCCAAGGTCCATCCATCCTCAGCCTACACATCCAACCTTCCTTCCAGTGGAAACCAAGGCAGTAGAGGCCCAGCAGGGGTTTATTAATGCACCCAGGTTTTAGCAAAGTCAGAGCAGCAGTCTTCTGGTTTAAATGTAACCAAAGGGTTTTTGCAAATGACTTATCCCTCAGAAATTTTGCACTAGTGCTTTTCCACTGTTAAATGCTTAGGGCATGGCTCTGTCCCACTTATGCAGGACATGCTTGTTTCTGGTGCTTACTCAGCAATCCTAAATTTGAGAGATTAGAGAATTTGGTGAAGTTTTAAGTTCTGTAAATTAAATGAGAAACAGAACACTTGCATACACTAATAAATAGAAAATCTAAATTTCAGTTCTGCAGAGAAAGATTATCCCATCTTCCTGAAGTTTGCAATAACTGTTACTGCTCATGTCCACATTCCACATTATAGTGATGTTATTTTAAGTAAAGCAGGCTTAGTTATATAAATAAATATGCATGAAGTTAAAGTGTGTATGTGAGGCATTTGTCAAACATAACTGACTTTACTGGAGCCATCACATAAACAAATGTAATTGTACAGGGAGGACCTGTATGGTCCCAGTTGTAATTGGAGGACCCCCAGGAAATCCAGTTCAAGTCACCATTATCTTCACTAAAATTAACAGAATTTAAAATTATGAAATCAGGATCTTTTAAGAATAAAGGATTTGTTCTTAGAGTGCATTTCTTAGGAAACAAAAATGTCACACTATTATTTTTCTAGAGTGGCTATTGTTTGCTCCTTCTATTTTTATATATTCATGAAATCAGAATTAGTCTTTTTAAATGAAGACAGCAGTTGAAATTCTCACTTGGTACAATATCACATAAAACAATCAGTTACATTTAAACACTCTTACCTATCAATATTACGGGAGTTAGAACATAATTATATTACAATTATAAAGCAGTAGTGCAGCAACTATCATGCATGCAATTGTGCAAATACAAACATGAACATCAGCAGCCATTGCCTGTGGCAGTCACTTTAAGGCTCTTCTCAGTGTTGTCCATAGAGGCCTCTAGTGGAGAAAGAGCCGCAAGACTTCAATTTCTCCCGTAACGATGAAATTGGATAGACGGAACTTTTTTAACTGATTTGTTAACAGATCAGCGCTTTTTGGCGTAATGTGTTCAAAAGAGCAGCAAAGGACAAAATGCCAGGTGATGAGCAGAAGACATCAGATTTTACTGAGCAGCATGGAGGTCCACTGGTGGTATACCCATGTATGCAAGGTGGATCCCAGTCTCCCCAGTTGCTGGCACCTGGAGATACTAGTTCCCAAGGTCACAGGTCCACTCCAGTTGATGGTGCAGACCATTTCATCAGCATACATAAATAGACATGTGCTCACATCCAGAGCTGGCTAGGACTGCCCTGGTCCTGCAGTAGCCATACATATGCAGATGGTACTTATTCCCAGGGACCCCACAGACACTACAGTCTCTCCAGCAGCTGGCTGGGAGTTTTCTGGTCCCCAGTAGCTAACTGTACTGTGGTCTCACCCCTAGAGACACCCCTGGCTTCAAGGCCATTTTCACCTACTTGCTGGCTGGTCTGTCTTGATCTGTACTAGTGCTCACACAGTGGCTCACACATTCATGCAAACTCCACTAGCAGCTACATGGACACAGGGTCCCCGTGTCCTACAGTCCCTCTCTGGTCACTTGCTCTCATCTTTTCAGTGGCTGTCACACAGGCACATGGGCAACTCCAACCTGTGGCCTGACTCCATTTGCTGGCACCCGGACTCCCCACCATGCACACATGAATACTGAATAGACAGTCCTCACTATTCACCAGATATACAAGTTTGAAACAACAACAAACAAACAAAAATATTCATTTTACACACACCTTTCCTTGTGTTTTTTTTTTTTTTTTTTTTTTTTTTTCTTTCATGCAAGTAAACCAAGCATATGAATTGTTTACAGAATATTGTCTTCAATATTTAGCATGAGATGATGTTGTTATGTACCCTGAACACAACCTATCTTGGCTGAATGGTGTCATCTACCAACGAGTCTGCCAACTCAGGACTGGCCTCATACCTTGTTAAAGCAGGCCAGGCTTCAACAGCCAGACCTTCTCTCTGAAGTGCAACTGCTTCTGTGGGGCAACGGGCAAGTGAGGGATGGCACAATGATTTGTGCTTCTGGGCTACTCCTATCTATTTCAGCAAATTTTAATGCATGAGCTTTCCAGTTTTGGTATCCTTTCTCATTTATACAAAACTGAATAAAATAAAGCTCACACGTATTTCTATACTAATATACCAGCTGCGTATCTCAATATTTTTAGAATGTAGAGAGCTTTCAAAGAATGTGCATATTTTTATGCAAATATGTTATGCACTATACTCCCGTGGTGGCTCAAACGTCACTGATAAATGATCTTAAAGACTGTATGCCTTCCACTTGGAAACACTGTGAGAATTAACCTTGTTTTGCTATAAATACAAGAGAACACATTGGGACAGCCTGAAGCAGCAAACTGCCTTCCTCCCTCTAAGCAGCAATGGTGCAAACACAGTAATAGCTGTTAAAAACAAGAATATGAGAATGTAAAGAACAGTTTTGCATAGCATTCAAAAGTAATAAGTCATTAAGTCATTTACTCTGCTATGCATTTATATTGTATTTCCTGTTTCCTAGTGTGGCTGTTTTACTCAGCTGGGCAGCTGAGTTCCACCGCAACCACTCTCTCCCTCCCCGTCCTCAAGGGGGAGAAAACATGATGGAAAGGGGTCAAGGGTTGAGATAAGGACAGGGAGATCACTCAACAGTTATCACTGGCAAAACTCAGCATAAGGGATATTAATATAATTCATTGCCTATCACTAGTAGACTAGAGCAGTGAAGACTAAAAGCAAACTAGAAACACCTTCCCCCCATCCACCCTCCTTCACTTCCTTTCCCCACGGGATGCCGTCCTTCCCAAACTGATCCCGCAAGGGCTGCCCACAGGCAGCAGCTCTTCAAGCACTGCTCCCACACAGCTCTGTACCACTGGGTCCATCCATCCCCCAGGAGCAAACTGCTCCAGCACGGGTCCCCCATGGGTGGGTGGCAGCTCCCCCCAAGACCCCTGCTCCTGCGTGGGCTCCTCTCCACGGGCTGCAGCTCCGGCCCGGGGCCTGTTCCTGTGGGGGCTCTCCGTGGGCCACAGCCTCCTCCAGGCCACATCCACCTGCTCCACCGGGGGCTCCGGACTCCTCCACAGGCTGCAGCGTGGAGATCTGCTCCATGTGGGACCCATGGGCTGCAGGAGGACAGCCTGCTCCACCAGGGGCCTCTCCACAGGCTGCGGGGGAGCTGCTGCTGTGTGCTTGGAGCACCTCCTGCCCTCCTCCTGCTCTGACCTTGGGGGCTGCAGGGCTGCTTCTCACTCCTGTATCCCGGCTGATATTGCACAGTATTTCCCTCACACACCCCTTCTTCAGTCTGCTGTCACAGAGGTGCAAACAACGTAATTCATTGGCTTGGCTCTGGCCAACAGTGGAGTCAGTTTTGGAGCGGGCTGAAACTGGCCCTTGTCTGCCATGGGGCAGCTTCTGGATTCTTCTAACAGAGGCCACCCCTGGGGCTCCCTGCTGGCAAAACCTTGCCATGTAAAACCCAATACATCTAGGAACACAGCATAACTTGGATAACACTTTCTGACAGAAGACAGATTGTGTCCATATAGTTATGAAAATTACAATCTGCAAAAGACTGTTCACTACCAGAAAAAATCAGTGTTAAGGTAAAAACTGTTTTGACACTGGTTGGCTGGACGCTTTATTTTCTTTTTGTCAATATTCTCACATAATAAAAAAAATCTCACATAGTTAAAAATGGAGCAATTAGTGCAAATGCCAAATTGCAAATATTAAACAAAATTTCTATTGAATAGTGTGCCAAAAGGACAAGCACAAAAGACACATTTTGTTTTCTGTGGATTGTCATAGTGATAAACATTTAAAGCTTTTTTGTAAAGTATGACATAACCCTGGGATTTCACAAAAACACTTGTTGTATTATAGAACTTTGGGGACATAGGCAATTATTGTATTATCACAGCACTTCTGTAAACTCTAATCATGAACTGTGACAACCCACTTGAATCATCATGCACTAAGTGAAAAATGAAAAATAAAAATACCACTGTTCCAGTGCGATTGCTCTCTCCAAAGTAGAATGCTACAAATGCTTATAACCTTCTTCCCCATATCTTAAATTATAGGAGTAAAATTTTGCTGTATTTATAAAATAATGTTAACCTAATTTTTAGAAGTCAAACATGTAAAACTGGAACAGGAATATGGCATTTATTTAAAAAAAAAAAAAAAGAAAAAAGGCAAGTGAGCCATCCTGTGGTGGTTTTACTCAGGTGGGCAGCCAAGCTCCACCACAACCGCTCTCTCACTCCCCCTCTCTCAAAGAGGAAGGGGGAGAAAATACAACACAGAGAACTCGAGGTTTGAGATGAGAAGGGTTTAATTAAAGGGAAGAGGAATGGGGAGAAAAATAAAGAAAATAAACAATAAGTCCGCAGGGAAGCACAGAGAGAGGGAAAAAATTATTCTCTACTTCCCATCAATGAGCAATGTTCGGCCACATCCTGGGAAGCAGGGCCTCAAACGCGTAGTGGTTGTTCAGGAGGAACAGCCCCCTCCCCCATGAGAGCCCCCCCTTTTATTGCTGAGTGTGACATCAGGTGTTATGGAATATCCCTTTGGTTGGTTTAGGTCAGCTGCCCCGGCAATGTCCCCTCCCCATCACTTGCCCACCCCCAGCCTGCTGGCTCTTGGGGGCTTGGAAGGAGTCCTGATGCTGTGCCAGCACTACGCAGCAATAGACACAATGCTGGAGTGATATCAGTGCTGTTCCAGCTACGAGTGCAGAGTACAGCACTGTGTGGGCTGCTGCAGGGAAAAGGTGACTCCAGCTCAGACAGACCCAACACACATCCCTAAAGAATTTCTGTTTATTCTATGTCTGTCTAACAAGCTATATCTCTTCTGCTGTGGCAAGTAGCATTTTGTTATGTAGTATTGACATGTCGTTGTTTCTTGTCCCAGAAGATGGCAGTAGTGACACAATATTTCATGGATTCAGAGAATCCATACCTGGCTATGCTTTTTCATAGATTATTATTTTTGAAGTAAATATTCATTAGCATTACTTTGCAACTAACATACAGTTTGGACCTGACAATTTAACACTAACTCAAAGTTTTATTTTGTTTCAAATGAATCTAAAACAAATATTAAAAAAAAAAAAAAGAGAGAAAAAAGGATTATAATTCCTTATTAATGTCCTTTAAAAGGACATGTCATGCTGTATATTTACTTCCTGACACTAAGAAGACATTAAAATCTGTTGTGTCTGATTGAAGAGTAAAAATTTGTCCTGTCAACTCAAGATTCAGCTAAGATATTTTGAAGACAAGGCTGGCCAAATCTAGTTTAATTGCAACCCAGAGCTATAAAAGACATAACTACTCAGAAAAATGGTATTTGCATCTGCTGTTACATAAAATGATGCACAGAGGTTCTACTACTTTCTACTGTCATGTTCATTTTGCTAATTCTCCAATTCATTAGAAATATTATACTTGGCATTTTCTTAGATTCCATAAAAGGAATCATAGCAATACATGTAAAAATGTGAGCTTTGTCTTTTTTAAATAAATAAATAAATAAACTGTCATACTGCAGTTGCAAAGGAAATTGAAGATATAAATCTTTAGGACCCAAAATCCAGGTGACAACTGAAAAGATTATATCTGTGTATCTATGTAGGCAGCAGCACTATATTTTGAAGAGAACTCATTGGCTTGAGGTTCAGCATAACCATAAATTCCATGAGAGCACAAGAACATGGATGAATTCTTTCCAAAAACCTGTTATATTTATGGTCTCTTGCTTACTGTAGAAGTTCCTCAGTTGCATATGTTGCTCAGTTGCATAAGTTCAAAATATCATATTTGGTGTGTCAAAACCTCAATGACACATCTCTGTGTGTTTTACTGCAACTATGCCCTGTGTCTTGTGGGAAACTTCTAAGTACACAAGAAAGACACGAGTTTGACTAGGAGTTTTGTATCTTTCTTGATTAAAATAATACATTATTTTAATACCATCTTAAATATTTCCAAAAATCAGCTTCTCTCAGTGTGTCTTTCAAAGTCTATGGTTTCTATTTTTTAATCCATAAGCCAGCAATTCATAGCATTGTGCTTACTGCACCTTTCCACTGCTCTTAATGTAAAACAGTACATTAGAGCTTTTTCAAGGATGATAGAATTGTAAAGCACCATTTTTGAAATTACCATGGTGAAATCCTAGCAAATAATATCCTCTGAACTCAGTTGATATCCTCTCATGATAACTTGAGACTTCTTCAAGAATGAGTGAGGAACAATTTAAAAAATAAGAATTCCTCTTGACTGTGAGGGGGAAAAAAAAAAAAAAAGAAAAAAAAAGACGTGTTCAGTATAACTCAAAATCCTTCTCCTGTACTTCAGCTGCCAGGGGGTGAGTACATCTTCATTACTTTGGGGAAAGTGACTGAAAGTTCCTATTCCCCTCTCAAGATCCCCTTGATTGTCTTCAACAGTACTGAACCACAAGACATAAGGGACTTGTACAAAATAATTACAAGCTTGATATGCACCCCATTTTATACCCTATTAAGGCTTCAGGTGCTTAAACTATTAACAATGGGTGAGAATGGTCTGGTGGAAAGTGAGCTCATGTCTTATGCCTCTCACGAATGCAGTCAGATTGCAATCTCTGCAAATACAGAGCTGGAGCACTAAGCATAGAGATGAACATGTATGTACATAGTTTGTTCACAGCCTGGAAGCTAGTAAGTGGATTCCACCACTTTCATACAGAAGGTAATCGTAACATTCATCTTTAATATTACATATTAATATAAGTAGAACTATTTCTACGTGTAATCTGGAGCCTTGTCTTATCCTCTGTACTTACACAGTGCCTGCAGAACTGGTCAGCCACACACGGGATTAGAAGAGAGTTTAAAAAACAGACAGATCCAAACATTTTATACCAGGACTGCAGTACAGAGTTCTTGTTCTGGCATAGCTGCCTGTGGTATACTCCTAGATTCTCTGCACGAAGCGTGGTGCCTCAGTAGAGTGGATGAAGCAAGCAGTAAAATGGTTTCTGATGTAACTGCTACACAAGTGAATAATAGGTGAATAATTGAAGTTTCCTTTATTTCCTGACAGCTAGAAGAAGAAAAACACCTTACCCATCTCTAAGAGGGAGGATGCAGGAAGCTACAGACCTATTCTGATCCTCTGGAAAGTTTTGGAGAAAAAACCTCCTGGAAACCATGTTCAAGCACAAGAAGAAAAAGAAAACGATTGGAAATACCCAGCTTGCATTTACTAAAGGTAATGATGACCTTCTATGAAGTGACTGGCTCTGTTGAAAAGAGGACAGCAGTTGAAATTTTCTCACCAAGAAATTTCACTTGACTTTATGAAGACTTTTTACAGTTTCACATTTACAAGCAAATTGTTGGTTGATGGATGGAAAATTGCCAGACTGCCCATCTCCAAGTGTTGAAACCAGTGGCATGAAGTTCCACTGTCAGAGAGACACCAGTGGCATTCCTCAGGGGTCAGTACTGCAACCAGTACTTAAAACATCTTTATTAACAATCTGGACAACAGAATATAGTGCAACATCAGTATGTTCATGGTTACCAAACTGCAGGCAGCAGAATCTAGACAGGCTGGAAAAAAATTTGCTCATGAAAGCCTCATGAGAAATCTCAAAATGCTCCTGCAAGGTCCTGGACCTGGAATAATGGAATAATCCCGTATAACGGGACAGACTGGGGATAGCTCATTGGAAAGCAAGTTCACAGAACAGGTCCTGGCTGACAGAAAGTTGAATTTCTGTGAAGTGTGATTTTGCAGCATTGAAAGCCAACTGTATCCTGGACTTCATCAGCAAGAGTGTAGGTCTAGCTGCTTGCTATCTTGCTACCATCCCTTGCTGTTCACTAGTAGGGAAGTGATTCTTTTCTAATAGGCATATGAGGCTACCACTGACATAGCATCTAGTTTAGGATCCCAAGACCAAGAAAAACATTGATGTACAGGAGAATGTCCTGTAAGTAGGTGTATTTAATTTAAGACTCCTATGTAACTTCAGTTTCATTTGAAATAGGTAGATTCTGTGGAATTGCAGCTGAATACTGATTGCAGAGGACACTGAAAGAAACCCTGTGGGAATTAAGAGTTACACTTACCTCTAGAACCTATATTCTACTAAATACAGCCAATATTGCTTTTTGAATCTGCCTAATAATATTCTGGTAGGTCTAAATTCTGTAGTAGAGAAAATAAAAATAATATGTGGTACTACAATATGAACAATTCAGAAAAGGTTTAGAAATCTTTTTTCATTTCACTGAAAGTTATGGAACCAATTTTAGGACTCACTGGAGCACTCTTGCAGATAGTTTGGAAGAAGAGAGACAAGATGAACACTAATAACATTTGAAAAGAAGGAAATTTGAGAAGTGAGGGAAAGATGATGACTTTACAGGTAGGTCTGAGCTGGAAAGAGTATGACTCTTCCCCCACATTCACATCTCTTTGGATTTTGATTCCATTTTCCACCTAAATAATAAAGTCGTGCAGAGCTACCAAGGAAAAGGAATTATAACATTAAGACAAGAAGAAAATTTTGTTAGACATACATACATACATTTTCTTTGCAACATACTTGGCTAGCACTGCTGTACAGTAATGCTTCATGATAACACAGTAATAAAATTCAAGATCACGTAGATACCAAAATTTTCATCCTGCAAAGATTTCTTATTGTACAAGGATTATTGATTCATGGTCTGTTCATTTTAATGAACTTGGGGAGGCACAATTTGCTCTTTGTGCACATAACAAAATGGAAAGAACAAAGGGAAGTCTTTTTCTGCTGATTTTATTAGAAAAGCTACTGATAAAAGACCTGAGAAGTGACAGGACACAATAAATTAACATGATGACAGCAGTACCTTTTTTTATTTAATTCTTCATTAAAATAAATAAACAGAGTGCTAAAAGAATTTAAACCATCAAAATTTGTTAGAAAAGGAAAAAATGACGAGAAGGTAAAGAATAACGTTGATAAAGTTCATGCCATTAAGCCTAAAGAGTTGGCTGACCTGATCTCAGAGAACTTGTGAAATGTAAGGTTTCAGAGATGAAAATAATGGCTGTTTTTAGAAGAGAATAAGGGTGATGCTGTATATTCACAGACTCACAGAATTGTCCAGGTTGGAAGAGACCTCAAGATCATCAAGTCCAACCTCTGACCTAACACTAACAAGTCCTCCACTAAACCATATCCCTAAGCTCTACATCTAAACGTCTTTTAAAGACCTCCAGGGATGGTGACTCCACCACTTTCCTGGGCAGCCCATTCCAATGCCTCACAACCCTCTCAGTAAAGAAGTTCTTCCTAATATCCAACCTAAAACTCCCCTGGCGCAACTTTATCCCATTCCCCCTCGTCCTGTCATCAGGCATGTGGGAGAACAGACCAACCCCCACCTCACTACAGCCTCCTTTAAGGTACTTATAAAGAGCGATAAGGTCACCCCTGAGCCTCCTTTTCTCCAGGCTGAACAAGCCCAGCTCCCACAGCCACTCCTTGTAGGACTTGTTCTCCAGACCCCTCACCAGCTTTGTCATCCTTCTCTGGACTTGCTTGAGCACCTCAATGTCCTTCTTGTAGCAAGGGGACCAAAACTGAACACAGTATTCAAGGTGCGGCCTCACCAGAGCCGAGTACAGGGGGACAATCACCTCCCTAGCCCTGCTGGCCACACTGCTTCTTATGCAAGCCAGGATGCCGTTGGCCTTCTTGGCCACCTGAGCACACTGCTGGCTCATATTCAGCCGACTATCAACCAATACTCCCAGGTTCTTCTCTGCCTGGCAGCTTTCCAACCACTCATCTCCCAGTCTGTAGCTCTGCTTGGGGTTATTGCACCCCAGGTGCAGGACCCGGCACTTGGCCTTGTTGAACTTCATGCAGTTGACCTCAGCGCATTGGTGCAGCCTATCCAGATCCTCCTGCAGAGCCTTCCTACCCTTGAGCAGATCGACACATGCACCTAACTTGGTGTCATCTGCAGACTTACTGAGGGTGCACTCAATGCCCTCATCCAGATCATTGATGAAGATATTAAAGAGGACCGGTCCCAGTACCGAGCCCTGGGGAATGCCACTAGTGACTGGCCTCCAACTGGATTTAGCTCCATTCACCACAACTCTTTGGGCCCGGCTATCCAGTCAGTTTCTAACCCAACGAAGCATACACCAGTCCAAGCCATGAACAGCCAGTTTCTTCAGGAGAATGCTGTGGGAAACAGTGTTGAAAGCCTTACTGAAGTCCAGGTAGACCACATCCACAGCCTTTCCCTCATCCACTAAGCATGTCACTTGATCGTAGAAGGAGATCAGGTTCGTCAAGCAGGACCTGCCTTTCATAAACCCATGCTGACTGGGCCTGATCACCTGGTTGCCCTGCAAGTGCCGCGTGATGACTCTCAAGAGGATCTGCTCCATGAGTTTCCCTGGCACTGAGGTCAAACTGACAGGCCTATAGTTTCCCAGGTCCACCCTTCCGGCCCTTCTTGTAGATGGGCGTCACGTTTGCTAGCCGACAGTCGACAGGGACCTGACCTGATAGCCAGGACTCTTGATAAATGATGGCAAGTGGCTTGGCCACTCCTCCGCCAGTTCTCTCAGTATCCTCGGGTGGATCCCATCTGGCAACCAAGTCGTAGCCTGCCTGCTGCACGATGGCTTCCAGCTCCTCCTGTTTGTTACCCATGCTGCGTGCATTAGTGTAGAGGCACTTCAGTTGGGCCATTGCCTTCTCTCCCAGCCTTGCCATTGTTCCCCCTGGCACAGCTCCAACAAACCTTGTTTCAGCCCCATCCTCCTTCTTACCTAGTTTAAAGCCCTCTCAATGAGCCCCGCCAGCTCCTGGCCCAGGATCCATTTTCCCCTTAGAGATAGGGACCCGTCTGCAGCCATCAGGCTGGGTGCCGAGTAAAGTGCCCCATGGTCAAAAAAAACAAAATTTCTGTGTTGGCACCAGCCTCTGAGCCATGTGTTTATCAGGTGGGCTTTCCGTGTCCTCTCTGTACCCCTCCCTGCCACAGCAGGGATGGATGAAAACACCACCTGTACTCCCGCTCCATCCACTAACCGTCCCAGTCCCCTAAAGTCCCGTTTGATAGCCTTCAGGCTTCTCTCTTCAATGTCATCACTGCCAGCCTGGACTATTAAAAGAGGATAAAAGTCAGAGGGGCAAACCAGATTGGGAAGCTTTCTGGCAATGTCCCTGACCCTGGCCCCAGGAGAGATTTTAGTTGCTTGCAAGCTGAACATGTGTCAACATTTTCACACTCTCCAGGACTATACTGCAAAGTGGAGTATGTGGCAAAGCTTTAAGCTATCCAAGGACTCCTTTTGATACAAAGCAGATAGCACAAAGACTCCTAATGATGAGTTACACCCAGAATTGAGTACAACATGCTAGTAACTGATAGTGAAGAGATTTCAAAGGAAAGCAAAAAGGATAATTACAGGTCTACAAGAAAGATCAACAAAAGAAGGCTGAAACTCAACTAAGACTGTTAAGAGCTGAAAAACTCAACACTCCAGAATTCTACAATTAAATGAAAGGTAATTCCTAGAGGGAGTGAGCGAGCATCCTATCACGCACAAGTTTCGCTTAATCCACCCTATGCAATTTGATCCTCTCTGTTGCTTCAGTTTTAGCTGGCTGCTGCAAAGTGTCCTAGCCAGCTTTTGAGTCTTGCAGTGAGGTCTACATTTTTCTTATATTTAAATGAATTCTCTATTGAGATGCAATTGATCGCAGTTTTATGGTAATATATTAAAAGCACAAATGTCTTTTCTGATTTAAAATTTAAGTGGTGCTGATCTCAGACACAGCATAATATTTGATCAGAAGGCCTCTGGCTGCAACTTGAATTATCTTTACACTAATTGAGATGCTTATTCCAAAGAAAGAAGTAACCAGATCCAGCAAATTTCTGTCACAGCAAAGCAAGATATTAAAATACCTTAGTGTCCAGCCTCTTCAATATTCACTTCCCTTCCAAACCGCATTTTCATAACAGAATTTTCAGAAGATTCCTCCCATCACAGTAGACATTAAAGTTCATTAATGTTGATGTTCATGAAACCCTGATTCCCTCCCAAACACAGAGGGGATTTTCCTGATTTCTTATCCTTATATTTCCCAAAGAGATCAAAAAGGAATGTTAAGCCTAAAATATGATGTTACCTGTGGAATGCACAGAAACTGGTTGTGACTAAATTTAGGCTAGAAATTAGAAAATACTTTGCAGTCACCACACAGAGGGATTCTAAAACAGTTTCCTCGTAGGAGGAGAGAAACACATTTCCTCCTTCCTCTTAAAATGGATTTCAGTAAGTTTGTAAATGCTCTTACATGAGGCAATTGCATTGACAGCAAGATTTTTTGTGTCTTTGTTCCTCCTATAATTCTTTGAAGACATATGAGAAATCAGAAATGTGGTTGGGCAAGGTGTGAGATACGTGGTACACAGAAATGTACCTTTATGCATAAAGATTCATCTTTATGTTCCTAAACAATTCTGCATCTACTAAGGATATAGCTCCTCTGATGATAAATCCCCAGTCTGTGTTTTACTATCTTTACTAACTCCCAAGATAATTCTGAATTACATGTGAAGACTTATTGTTCATCTTAAATGTCTTCATAGATTTTTCCGATATTATTTCTGTGAACTGTTTTCTCTTCCCATGATAGACGTCAATTGAACAGTCAAGCTGTCACCCTCAAGAGTGAATCCTGGGTTAAATGCAATTGTTTTTGTAGAAAGTTCATCTTGTTTCCAGGCGTTGCCCCCTTTTGTATAGTGACTTCAACATAAAGCAAAGACTTAGACCTTATCTTCCTATCAAACTCCAGCAGAATCAAAATTATTGCAGGTAAAAATAAAAATAATTTAAAATATTAATATATCCTAAAATGATCATTACAGAACAATTCCCGGATAACTTGGTATTATACTTATTAATACCAAGAATTGCAACTCTTGTTAGTTGTATATGCTGGTTCATATCAGTGCTGTAACTTCACCATCTTTCTTCCTGTTTTATTTATTCCCAACTTATATAAATACATATACATGTACATATATATATATATATACCTTTCAATTGCTTACCACAATAACTTCAAATATTATTTAAGATTACTTCTTTTGTAAATTCAAGTATCAGTTTTAAAAAGAGATTAAAACATACTAACAACCTTTACAATCATTAAATGAAATTGAACGTATTGTTGTCTTTATGAGGATTGTTTATGTTTCAGAGGACTCTTCTTAATGGCAAAATATATAGCAGAAGACAAAATTATGTGTTGTAACTTTTACTGACATCAATTGCAGGTTACCATGTTGCCCATGAAAGGCAAAGTTCATTTTACAACATCCATTATTATGATAACCTTATAAATGAATTTTTCCTTTTCAAAAAAAAATATATAAAAATAAAAAAATAATATATATATATAAATAAAAATAAAAATCAAGAAATCTGAATGATCAATTAAATTAAAAAATCCTCAGCATTTTATCTGTATTTATATACAACACCACTACTAAATGCTGACTACATAACTGTTCTGGCACTTACAGAATGTTGGGTATTATATACGGATAAATGTAATAGGATATTTTCTAAATACTTGGTAAGGAAAATGTAAGACAGAGCTTAAGAATATACCAACTTGCAACAGTAGAACATGTAACTTCATTAAAGTCATTGTGACCTGAAAGTTCATCATTCCTTTTTACTACTTAATGCGACCGAAAACATTTTATTTTTATACACAAATTTAGATAGACTGGCTTCACTCTTTTTAAAAAATCATGACTAAAAGCTCTGAAAGTTTCCATTTAGGTAGACTGTAATACTCCTCCATGTTATATATCTGGAAAAGACAAAAAAATACAGTGGACTAAGAGTGGTGAAGGCTAAGAGTGAATTTCACACACACACACACACACACACAAAAGGTTATGTGTAAATATCCATACATGTGTAAGTATGACTTTAAAAGATTTTTAAAAGATTTTAAAAAGATTTAAAAGGTTAAAAAGACATAGCTTTTAAAGATTGTGCACAAATTGCTTAGCTCTTCCTGAAACAATTAATGCTCCTTAAATGTTTTCATTGTCCTTTAGAGAACTTTCCTGTATTCCATCTCTTGGTCTGAGAAGAGAGAAAGATGGACCATCACACTCAGCAGCTGCACTCAGAAAAGATCTCTGTCAAGTTTTAACACAGTCACTTCAGGCATTTGATTGAGAGTGGACCTAGCAATAATATTCTGAAGGAAATATTCTGAAAATTTAAATTTCAGAGAACAATATACCTCAGTTAGGGAAAATGCAATATTGCATGAAGAGGTGATTTGCTGGTGGTTTAAGCACTCTGAAAATCCTCCTTCTTGAATGCAACAAAATTGGTATGAATGCCCAGAGAATTGTAAAACACTGTTTTAAATGTGGAGGAGAAAAATGTCCCAGACAGAATACTCCTCCACAAGAATAAGAGAGATTAAGTGCAGTACCACTGGAACAAACCCACATTCTACTTAAGATGTGTGGGGTTGATACACAGCAAATGGATCATCTATTTCTGAAATGTGATTTTTTTTTACACCACACCAGGTATGGGAGATTCAAACACTTCTGGACATTGTCAGGTGGGGAAGGAACCGTAAAGAATGCAATAAATAAAATCGTATATAAAGTAAATGTTTTATGTGATGAATGTAAACAGAAACATTTTCTTTCCCATCAACAGGGCAAGGTAGCAGATTTCACGTAGTTTTTTATTATTTCATTTATTCATCATTTGGCTTATACCACCAACCTTAGAAAATGTTTAATTTACAAGTCAAGACCTTGAACCTCCCTCCAACACATAAATAAATAAATAAATAATCTCCATTTTAATATAAATTGATTCATATATTTACTGCAAAAACAGATGTTTATGTAAGTTAGGGTTGTCTTGGACATGTTTAAATTCATTTCCAGATTTCATCTTTGGAAAACAAATGTCAGTCTGTCAAAGTAACAGTTATTCTGGAAAATAATAAAAAATGTAGAGTTGCAAGTTTCCGTATTTATACGTGAAAAGTAGGGAAAAAAAATATTGGATGGTACTTAGATGCATCTTCAACTATTGGAATTGATTTTAAGATTTAAAGGAAAGACCTCCATTGATTTAAGCTTACTTTCATACTCCTTCTAACCTAGGATTTCCTTTCAGTGAAACCTTGCCTTTACTGCCTGACTACAGATTTTTGTTGTTCACGTGAAAATAATATTGTCATATATTTTAAATGTTAGCACTATATATTTATTTATTTTCAAACAAGTAAAGTTGTTTGAAAAATGTATATTTCAGTGGGGTAGCCACATATTAATATCTATCAGAATATGCAGTCCTGCTAACATCTCTTGTTCTGCAAAATTATTGGAGAATACTATTTGCCATGTATGTGTCTGAATATATTTAACTCAATCAACAAATAAATTATTTCTACTATTTGTTTTCAGGAAGCTTCATCCTTCTTCTCCTTCCTGACTGAAAACACAGAATTTGTTTTCAACTGTAATTTACAGAGATTCACCGCAGGGTTTCTAGTCTGGACTATACTGGGAACCCGTTTGACTTATCAAATTAAAAGAAATGTTATAATAAACAAATATGAGACTTTCTGTAGGTAATGGAAAATAGAAAAGCTAGAGACTTCCTGGGCTGAATGGACTTTACAGCTGAACTGCCAGAGCTGCAAAACCATGAGAGTACTAAGACAGGTTACAATACTTCAAGTTTGCAAAACTCTCACATAAAATAATAAAAATTTATTTTCAGGTAAAACTTTAATTCTATTTAACATGCCACTCAATTTTGGTGTGATGTTGAATGCTACACATGGAAACAAGCTCTTCAGGGGTGATGTTCAGGGGTGTGTGGCATGCAATCCATCAGTTTGGTGGTTAAGGTGGGAAATCACAAATGCTAGAAAAAAAAACACATTAGTGCTGACCTAACAAAATGAACTCTGCATATGAAAGTCAGGAAAGCAGACAAAAGCGTTGCATCTGTTTTCAGTGCCCAGGTGCTGTCAGGGGCTGCAGGGCTCCTCCGGGAGGCGAGGCCAGGTCTGCCTGGTGCTGGCCACAGCCAAATCCAGCCCCACCACAGAGCATGGCTGAGGACAGCTGGTTGGGCCCGTGAAGGTGTTTTCACTAAGTGTTTTAGCATGTCTTTTTTGTTCTCAATCCCCAAATGAGTAGTTAAATATTTATGTCAATTGGCAATAAATTAAGTTAATTCCCCAATTCAAAACTGTTTTGCCCATGACAACAGATGCAGCATTATTTAAATTAAAGATCAGTTAGTTGAATTACGTTGGATTTGGCTTGAATTTTAGTTTTGCCTCTAGTGAGAATTTGTCTTTAAATGGTAACAGCCTGGAGTAGTCAGGATTATTTTCTTGCATTTGTAGAGCTTTTCACACTGAAATATTCCAAAATATTTTATAAATTAGAGCTACTGGTTATCCAGTTTCATGTCACGTGCACTGTATCCAGTAACACGGGGGGGAAAGAATAATTTTGGCAAAGAAAATGATAGGCACATTTAATTTCATACATTTTTTTCAACCTCTTTTGAAAATAAATAAATAAATAATAATACTCTCTGCTTTCCAGGCACAAGAATTCATCACCAGGAAATTACCACAGATGTCTTTTCAACTAGGACATTTTGTGGAGCCAGTGTGTCTAGAAAGTTCAGCAGGTGTGATTAGGCCGTCCTTCGCATGTCTCTGCTCAGCAAGGAGCATCTGCAGCTCATCAACACAAACCTTACCAGACAGCTTGATGCTGAGAGGTGATCGAGGGGTGCTGGGGATTTGCCTGCCAGCAAGAAGCCACAGAAGAAGCTGGGGAAGCAGGATTCCATGTGAGCAACTTGGAGTGATTTCCCAGGGAGGTGAACTGGTAGCTCCAGTGGTGGGTTGTTATTGCCCTGTGTTGGGCAATGGCGTATCACACAGATCACAAATATCCCGTTAGCTCCCAGCTCTCCTACCCTACTGCACAGCCTTGTCTTCAGCCACAAAACCACAGTCAATTAATTTATTACTATTTATAATTTATTTACTATTTATTAATTTATTAAATTTACTATTTATTTATTTATTACTATTTATGTTTAAATAAATATTTATTTATTTATTTATTTGGGGTTGGACTGTAGTCCAATTGAAGATAAAGACCAAAATTTGTTTAGATTTGCCACCTCTGGGAGAACTGTAGTTCAGGCTAACATATGTTAAGGCTATCTGAAACATATCTGAGAAAAGTATGGATATCTCCATCCTTCAGCTATATTCAGAAGTGTGTGATACAGTTCTTAATCATACAGTCATACAAGGTAGAGTTCTTTATAGTGTCTTGTAAAAATAAATAAATATATAGACCTGATTTTCTTTCACCAAAACTTCATACTGTAGAAACTGACAGCTGTTTTGTACACTGCACTGTTTCCTCCAGCATTTTGAGAGTGATCATTACTCTCACATATTCACTGCATGAGAAAAACGTGTCTGTGTAAATCGAAAAAAAAAAAAAAAAAAAAAAGGAAGGCCATTTAAAATATAGTAACTCATTTTCCATTTTCATATAGTTAATAACTAGTGCTTTTATCCTGATTTTCAAATAAATTATTAGGCTATACATAGGGCTCTAATCATCTGGACAAGTTAATGCTTTCCATGTACTATGCAAATTATTTGTTTTAATTATCTGTTGATAGGTAATTGTGGGAGAAAGGGAGGATCTTTATCAAAGATTACTCCCAATATTGTCTCCTTTATTGATAAAACAGAACGGTGGTATAATGAATAACTGCCAATGAAGTGTCCCAAACAATTCTTCCAACCTATAAGCATCTGCATTAAAATTCCTTGGAGCTTGATATTACAGATAGCTTCACCTGTGTTTCAGAGTATTTTGCTTGATTACTTCAAACTGTGATCACACAAACACAGCAAACCACAGTCATTTTAATCATAGACACCTTTCTAACCAATTGGTTGGCTTTACCAGTTTAATATGCCAAAGCCTGATTGTCCTGTAGCAGCTGGTGCTAATTCAACTACTTTTACTTTTTAAGTGTTGCACAGGGCCAGCGTTTCTACAATCTCTTTACAATCAGATGGATTCAGACTAGGCGTGAAGCCCCTTACATAGATACCTCAAAGAGGTAATGGCTAGTATTTCTGCCCAATACTCCTTTAGCCCAGGTTTCCTAGTGATTTTCATGGCCTCATGTTTCTCTGTCTTGAACTGATCAGTGTCCTACACTACAATGAGTACAGTAGATGCAAATAAGCTGGTTGTTCTCAAATAAGATATTTGTTAAGGAATAGGCTGCTGTAGTTCAGACATACTCCTGAAAAGAGAGCAAAAAATCCCATGGAAGTACACGGAATGCACTCACAGAGAGAAGGTGGCTGCTACACACTTTGCCACTAAATTTGGCAAAGAGCTCAGAAAAAAAGCACCTCAAATGCTTAAGGTCTGCCAAAATCGTGACGTCTTATGGTGGTGAGTGATTGTCCACATTAAAAATGTTTTCATACACTTGTAGTGATAGAAAAGCTACAAAAGGCAAAAAAGTCTGTAAATTCATAGCTTTTTTTTTTTTTTCACAGTGTATTCAAAAAATCCTTTTAAAATACTTTTAGTTTTTTTGAAACTAAAATTAAAACTAGTATTTATTTTAGGTTTTAACTTTTCAGTCTTACCAGAAGATAATACCTTTTCTAGTATTTTTGCATAGTTTAAGTTCTGTTTAATGCCATTGAGTACTAAATTAGAAAATTTCTCATACGACCTTTAAAGAAATAGTAGTGCTGGATGTTTCACAACATAACCTGTGGTGCAGTTGATCGTACAACAGTTAAAGCCTCCAAGAAAGGACAGGTGAAGAGTCTCATAGTTTCTAACAAGTCACTAGGTTGTATACAAACCATTACTGCAGAAGAGTTGTTTCCAGTCATGCTTTTGTAATACTAATTTATGTATCATGCCCTTACATCAGCCTTAGTATATGTTTCCTAAATAGCTTTGCAACTCAGGTTACAATATTTTGTAATATGATAATTCTATCAGATCACCATCTTGGCATTATTTCCTCTGTTACTTTCACTACTGACGTATTTTGTTTCTCTAACCAGTCAATCCCATTATCATTAGTTTGTATTGCTATTTTTCCAGTGTTCAAACGTAATTTTAAATTCCTAGTTTTATTTTCTTTATTTTCTATCCTAACAAAAAGCTCACCTTCACCCTGAGAAAAATTAATGTATCTGAGAAAAATTAGTCTTCAGTGACTCATCATTTTGATATCTTTTATCTTTCAGTTTTCAGACACTTCTTTCAAATTCCTAGTGACCTTTACTGCTGCTTTCTGAAATGTCTTACATTTCATTAAATCTCTCTCTCTTTTTTTTTTAAAAGCAATTAATTTGACTTCAGACGTCTCAGTATTTGACTTTTTGTTGTAGAAGTCCCTATCTTTAATTATCTTTTGATTCCTTGATTTAAAACAGCAACATTTATACCCTAAATTTGTACTGGTGACATTTCCTTCACTAAGTTTGTGACATCATGTATTATTGTTATTTATTCCAACTCCTCTTTTACTTGAAAATACTTGCTAGGGTTTCCTCAGTGAAGATTTGTTAATTGTATTCTTTTTTTTTTCTCTGACTTAAAACAAATCAATAATAATAATAACAATAACAACAATAATAATAAAAAGTCCAATGCCATCTCTGACCTCCTTTCTTGTGTCCCTGGGTGACCCTGGTGTGGTAAGTAAGGATGAGTATACCTCCTCCTGCCGTTAGACTTTTCATTTGGATGCAGTAGCTCTGGCCACCATTAGGCAGTTTCATGTATATAAACCTTCAGCTGAAAGTTTCATTATCTCACTGCACTAACCTTAGTCCCTTCTGCTTTCTCACTGCCTTGTTCTCCCACAGCAGTAAAGACTCCAGACCCATACAAAAAAATGCAACATGAGAATTTGAGGAGAAGAAACGAAGGATCAAGCCTCTCACACCAAGTCTTAGCTCTCCTCTCCTCTATGCCAGTTTCTCCCCAAATATGAGGTTTTGTTTTCACTTTACTTAGTACTTTGGGTACTTTTATCTGGTCTTTTTTAGGACGTCACTGTTTTGTTTCCCATATCACTTCCCTAGTACAGCCGAAGCCAGTTGCAGTTTTCTAAAGCAACTGCAGAGGACAGTCAAGACCTGAGGGATCAGAAGATTTTCAGGTTTCTTCAGACTCTTCCTTCAGGGCTGCTTCCTCAAAACTACAACGGGTACCATTTATTTATTTATTTTTATTATGAACGTACTTCACATAGTTTGACCACTCTTGGTACTTCTTTATTATTATTATTTTTTTTTTATTTTATTTTTTTCCGTTACATGAGAAAATATATTTCAAAGCCAGATCAAGGCCATATCAGAATTCAGTAACTCTGAATTCTTCACTAAGGAATTTTACAGTAATGTTATGGCAATAATAATAATCATCATTATCATTATTATTATTATTAATAAATAGGTTGTTTTGCTGTTGTTTGTTTGTTATTATTTGAATAGGTAGCCTTGAAGCTCTAGTTATAAGTGTCACTGGTTTTAATCACAGATGTATTCTTCTATTTCTATACCTGCTGCTAAGTGTGATGACCAAATATTGATACTACAAAGCAGTAAAGATAATTCAGCTCACCATAGTACTCAAAGTGAATCTCTGGCTATCAAAAAACAGTATTAAAAAAAAATGCTAAAAACATGCTAATCTACATAGAAAGTTAGAGGAACTGAGCACACTTCTTGTGCAGGGAACCATCAGTATAAGCCATTGTGCAGGTAATGGACAAAAGCTCTACCATTTCTACCATTAGTTGACACACCTACAACCGAGTTTGGTTTCTTGATCCAAGTGTGATCAAATGGAAGAAGGTTACAGAGAAGAGACATTCATCTTTATCATACGTTTTGTACATAGCTTTTTGCTTCATGTTTTATTGTGATAAGACATCACTCATTCCAAATGATTAATTTCAAGATGATATTTCAACATATTAAATACCAAAGGCCTCCTATCTCATGTAGGTAGGTTACCCATATTACCAATATTACCCATATAAACCAATTACCCATAAACAGTTTTGGTTTCCATGGTTACACAGGTGTGCCTAGCAATTTTCTTTCATGCCATTGGCTGACAGAGATACAGATTATTATAGAATATATCAGTTACAAATAAAGATTGCAGGGGCATGGTCCTTCTGCATTCAGTATTTTGGAGGTGTAAATCTTGCTTGGTACAGCATGTGAATATGGAAGGTATTCTTAGCAGAGTTCTTTGAGTTAGCCAAGTTAATACATATGTTATAAAAGAAGATGCTTGCCAAAGCATCAAACATAAAGTGTACATGAGACTGGCATAGCTTCCATTCCCAAAATAAAGCACTTGAATACCTTCTGGTAAATATGGGAACATCCTGATCCTAACTACGCTATTCTCAAATAGAAACCCAAACCATTGGAAATTGAATAAGAACAGAACATTTTCTACATTTAATGCCAATATTACTTTACCAATGGATTTACATGCACTGTAAAATAGCTACTTGTTAGAAAGAATTACAAATATTTGCAAATGTCTGCTGTGTAATGTAGCCATTACCGATTTTAAACATATTTTTATGTGGATATTTTTATGTCCAAATATCTGAACTTAATCTAAGTGTCTGTGCAGAGTCCACAACTTAAATAATTGTACTGTTTTCAGAAAACTGAATACTTAATGATCTACACCAGATTGCATTTAAGAAACAAATGCTAAATGCTTATAAGTTTGCAGTTCATATATATGAAAAAACAAAATCCTTTTTTCATTAGAACGCAGTTCTCTATGATCTAAGCTTTTCTGTTCTTTCAAAATGAAAGAATAAAAGAATATTTATATTTTTTTATTTAAATAAATATTTAGAATATTTACTTGCAGAAAGTAAATCACGTCTGACTGTAAAAAATCAAAAATGCTGCAGTCTGCTATAACACATTATATGGCCCTAGTAGCTAAAATATCTACTCTTAAAATGACAAAGCAAAATGTAATTTTAAAAACAACTACTGAATGGACAGGAATATAATATTATTGTTGTCTGAAATTACAGATTACTTTTTTCAGGCATAATGTGACTCTGGATAATCAAAAGTACCTTTTCTCACATGAAAGGGAAGATTTTCTTTTTTTATACATGTTCGTTTTCTTCATGAAGTTCTAGAAATCTAGAGTATCTGAAGTAAAATCTTGAGATGTTTCTGTTCTGTTTGAGATTTTTTGGAACTGTTCCTGTCAGTGGACATCTCTATTTGATTTTATAAAATGCTACATTTAAATCTGATCAGAGACTTGTTTGATCCAGACAGGAAATCCAGACAGGAAAGTTTCAGTTATTTCTTCATATTATGAACAGCATGCAATTAATAATAACTTTCTTTAATGCACAAAATGTATGGAATAATTAGAAAAGATAGAAATGTTTTCAATTTCCGAAACACATACTGTTCTCTTAAATTCAGATAACAAATTTAATAGACAATCTGCTTAGGAAAATAATGAAAGAATAATTTCCAGAGTACCAAAGTTTGCCTTTTAAAACATTATATTACAATTTTAAATGTTTGACCATTCTTGTGCCATGACATTACAGAATCTGTGAAGGAAGCCTGATCAGCTGCAGAACAAAAAAATAAATAAATAAAATAAAATCAGGCATTTCTTTTCCTTCTGTCAAATTACCTTGTTTCTTTTTTAAAACTGATTTAAAATTAAAATTAAAATTAAAAATAAAAATAAAAATAAAAACTTTAATTAATTTCCTTTAATTTTTTTTTCTTATCTCAACCCACCAGTTGTTTCTTTCCTTTTCTTCTTCCCCTCCTCTTCTGAGGAGGAAGAGTGAGAGAGTAGTTGTGGTGTTCAGCTAACTAGCAAGGTAAAACCACCACAGTGACTTCAGCAACTCCTCATACATCTTGCCCTCTAGACCTTTCACCATCTTTGTAGCCCTCCTACGGACACCAATAGTTTTATGTCCTTCTTATAGTGGGGTGCCCAAATAGTTTCACCAGCCTTGGCCTCTCTGTGCCAGGACCTTGCTGGACAATGTGCAATGCCATTCAGGGCACAGCCACTTGGGTTTGTAGTACTCATTTGATAGGTTGCTGGTCCTTATGGCTGTGGGACTCTGTACCTTTGCTGCAGTAGGTTGTAACATGTAAGTAAAAATGTGAGATCACTAAGAATATGTGTATTTAAGAGAGGGTTATTCAACATGAAGTAACTCTTCCTATTAGATCAGGAAGATCTCATTGCCTGGACTCCACAAGCTGCTCAAGTGCAAAAAAAAGTGACATTTACCCAAAACTCTTCATTATTTTTGTCTTTTTGATGGGCAACCATAGCATGACAGTGTCTTAAAATATTGCCGTAATATTTTTAAAGAACTACTCTCAACATGCCCATAAAGCTTCTTGGAAGTGCCACTGGGCTTAGAAACATCAGCATTGAGTCTCATGAAAGCTAAGCCAGAAAACTCAGCACTTGATTTATTAGTTCATGTTCCCAAATAACTAAAAGCTCATAAATCAGAAAAATGTGTATTGCTTTTTACAGAAAAGCTCTCAAACATACCAGCAGGACAGAAAGTGTTTGGGAATGCTTTTGTTATTTTCATTTTGAAAATTTGTTTATTTGTTTGTTTGCCTAGACTCTCAAGAGAAATGATGATGATGGAGAAAAGTGGGGTTTAATTTCTCCTGTGGTTTCCCACTTTACCATACTCTCTCTTTTTTAAATTTTCTGGTATTTTATGCAGTATATCTATCACACAGAGTGTTATCAAGAAATACTCCACTGACCTATATGTGTTTTTACAAGGAGTGAATCTGATGTTAAATTTAATGACTTCCCCAACTTTAAGTGAGTAGGAACATTTCAGCATTAAATGAATTGGACCGAATTCTGTGGAAGAAATACATCAAGTCTAATCCTAACCCCTGAGTAAACTGGGACCGTGATTTACATAACAACAGCAGTGTGATATTTGGGGGTCTAATGTCAAATCAGAAGTGCCACACGAGGCAAAACAAAGATGGTCCAGTTAAAACTCACTGAGTCAGTTCATATTTATTGGCCTTTTTTTATGAGCTACTTCTGTCAGAGAGGTTATCTGTTTGTGTCACTAACTTTGCTGGAACAGGTCTTCTCTGTTCTTCTGCAATAAGTAACAATGCAGTAACAATGAAGGATAAGGTGAGCACAAATACTGGGGGCAGCATGATTGGACAGATGCAGTATGTCACCATATGGCCACATCAGATCCACATCAGCCTAGCATGACAGAGTAATCTAGCAACGAACAGTCAATATTAACATTTGTTGCATTATGGCTTAACCTTGCACATCTGCCTCTGTGTGGCAAGAACTGAGGAATGAAGGGTGAGTCTGGACGTTGCCCTTCACACCTCTCTCATTCCCTGCTGCTTGTACCTTTGAAAGCACGGCAAGTGGGGAACTGAGCAACAGATGTTAATGGAAGGCGAATCTGTGGCTCTCTACCCACTTAGGCCTAAGTCTTGGCATACTGAAACAGACTTCTGAGTGCTTAGTGAATTCTGCAGTTGTAGGTGATAAGGAGCTGCTGAGCAAGTTGTCTAAATATCTCAGTTTTGGCTTAACATTTTTCAAAGGTAAAGAAGTGATTCTGTTGCTGTCTTGAGCCTTAACCTAAAATAATCAGGATCTGTAACCAGTTTGTCTTCATCACAAGAATAAGGCCTAAGGTAGGCCTAAGGTAGATGTGTTCTTCCAACAGGAAGATTCAACAGGAGGTATAGCTGACTTTACTACACCAGCAAATAAACCCCAAGATATTAAATAATTAATTGATATCCATAGGAATAATTTGCAGAAATATCAGGTTCTGGTTGGACTACAACTTCTAATATCTTTTTTTTTTTTCCTGATTCAGTGACATGGTATTACGGCATCTATACATCCCAAAGGATTTATGCAGACACATGAATGTAAGAAAATGAAATAATTCCCTCCTACTGATAATCAATGACAACAAAGAACCCTGAGGCAATCCTGTACTATCAGATTCAATCCTGTACTACTTAGATTCAGATATCAAGAGAAGCTATTTTTATGAGGATTCACCTAAAACTTCTACATCAAAAGAGGTTGAAATTACTTAAGAGACATACATAGAACAAAATAAATAAATGTTAAATACCTACAGAAGTAAATAATAGATTAATTTAAAGAATGAAAAAAAAAAAGTCAGAGGCAAAAACATGATAATTGCAGAAAACTATGTTATCACGTTTAAAAGTATAAAAAAGATTTAAAGAATATCTATGCTCTGAAGTATAAGGAATAATCTGAAACCATAACTAATTAAAATTTGTTTGACAAAGAAGAAGTGCATGGAAGATTGATTAATGCTATAAATATCACACATGATATAAAGCATTAATTTCTATAAAATTTACACATAAATTCAAAAAACAAACCAAACATATCCACAATTACTAAATCAAAACACATTATGCTTATCTTTATTACAGCAACACCTCTAGAACATATTGTTATGTTTGCTACACAAAATAAAAGAATTATAGAATCGTTCAGGTTGGAAAAGATCTCTGAGATTATCTAGTCCAACCTTTAACCTAGTACTAAAGTCCACCAATAAACCACGCTACTAAGTTCTAAATCTACACATTTCTTGAAGATCTCCAGGGATAGTGACTCAACCACTTCCTTGGGCAGCTTGTTTCAATGCTGCACAACCCTTTCAGTACAGAAATTTCTCCTAATATCGAAACTATCCAACCTCACATGGTGCGATTTGAGGCCATTTCCCCTTGTCTAGTCACTTGGTGTGTGGGAGAAGAGCCCTGTCCCCACCTCGCTACAACCTCCTTTAGGGTAATTGTAAAGTACAATAAGGTCTCCCCTGAGCCTTCTCTTCTCCATACTAAACAACCCCAGCTCTGCAAAGGTAGCTGAGCCCTCTTTTCCACGCAGCAGTGTACTGGTGCTTGAAAGACAAACTCAGTATCCCTATTGGTCTTCCAAAGGGCCTTGAAGGTGATTTTCAGATCTTACCTCCTTCATGTTGTCATGCTGCTTTGCCAGCTCCGTGGCTGATGACTGCTGTAGGCCCAAACACGATGTTTTGGGTACAATCACTCTTGGTAGGGATTTTCTACTTTGTGCAGTGACCAGCTGCATCAGCGCTGCTGCAGTTCAGAAAGGAGACAGAGGCCAGCACCCTTCTAGCATGCGCTGCTTCTAGGTGACCTATTCTGGAGTAAACACCTGGATCTACATAGATCTTCCTTCTACTCCTGACTCCTCCTTTCCCATTTTCTTAAAAAATTTGGGCTGGAGACTCCATGCTGCTCAGCTGGCAAAGCCCCATATCGTAATGGCAAGTAGGAAGCTTCTGATATCTGAAGTCTTCTGAATGGCATCTGAAACCTCTGTAAAAGTAACAGTGGCTTATTCATCACAGCTTTAAAATAAGATATTCAGTATTTCTGTCACTTTGATTTTGTGCTATCCTAGTTCTTGCCTCATTCAAAATTTTTGCTGAGGGGCTAAGAGATATTGGCAATCAGAACATGCAGAAATGGTCCATTCATTTCTTTTCTTGCACTCCAGAATTCAATAGCACTCCAGAATAATTGGCCTATTTCCATTTGGAAAGAGGCGTTTTTCTACTCAACACAAAAGTTCATGTTCCGTTGAAAAGAAATGGTTTACATTTTTCCATCTCGACAATGTTTCAAGCAAGCAGCTTCATTTTTTTCAGGTGAAATACAGCATAAAGAGCTGTGAATTTCAAACTTTTATAGTTAAGGTTTCATGCTGATTTGCACCAGCCTGTCAAGGTCCCCAATTCTCTGTTCCACCCATTAGTGATGCTTGTATATCGCTGCGTTCTGCTTAGTCTTTAATGAACTGTCAATGTTTGACTCAGGAAAATGGTATTTTGCAAGTGCTACAGAATGATGAACAAAACTGTTCAAAAACATAAAAGTGTCATCTCTTCAGCATGCAGCTGCTTTTACCTTGTCATTTCACTTTCCTTCTTATTTCCACTTAAACATTTTTTTTTAACAAGCTTTATGACATTTGTTGAAGCCACACAAATCTTGGTACAAGGAGCCCTTAACTCATCTACTTGCTCTGTAAAGCAAGGAATTAAATCTCTGAACTGTAATACTGGATTGTTTGTGAATATATGCAATGGAGCCTAAAAGAATTGTCTGTTTATATATATATATATATATATATTTTTTTTAATTTTCTTTGCTGCATTGTTATGCCGATTTTGTGTCATTTTGATGCCTCAGTTCTGTGATTTCCACGTGTTGGCTGTCCAAGCCAAATGGATGCTGAAATCTTATTTGAAGTAAAAAGGATAATGTGGATTCTTAACAATTATTCTCAAAACAACACAAAAACGTCTGTGAGAAGACAACTATACTTTTTCTGATGCTGACTTGATTTTGAAGGGGAAGTGAGTGTGCAGAGAGAGGAAGTATGGCCTTTGTGAGGCAGGCCCATTTCTCATGCCCTGCTGCCTTCCTGGCTGTACAGAAGGTTGATTTACTGACCCAGTAGGGGAAAAGGGGTGTCTGTGCTTTTCATGGTTGTGAGATCCTGATTTTACTAATGCCTTGCATAGTTGTGGGATCCCAGTTGTGCTGACTGTAAAAGCACTAGATATAGCTGCACACTCATTTTTATTTCTTCTGCAGGAAAAAACATTCAGTCGTATACTCAGTGCTAGCACTTTTTGAGTGATCTGTCCAAGTATGCAAAAGGCTCCTAAGCGCAACACTGGCATAGGAAGACAAGCCCTCTGCTTGTCCTGCCAGGAGATATGTCCCATGATATTAGTGAAAGCAGGGGAAAAAGGATGAGAGCAGTGACTGTCACTCTTGTTACTTTCTCTGCGTCAGAGTAGCTGGTTCAGTGCCCTTGAATTTTCCACAAAGAATTCCTTCTCCACTGAACAGACAGGATGCAGGTAGTCCCATGCAAATACAAAGGCATCACAGCCAACAGATCCCATTCAAGAAACACAGCAGCAGTACCAGGTGCTTACTCAGAGTCTGCAAACACCAGAAATGCTATGAAGTGGAGGAAAAAACTAAGAGAGCAAATTCAGCACAGATGGCTTAGGCAAAGATTATATTTTCTTGCTAAGCCGATTCTTGCCTTTCATATCACTGATTAACTAATTGGCTTAACCCCAATGAAATTGTAGGCTCAGTGTCGTGTAATTGTATCTGAAGATAATTAAAACTTCAAAATGTAGTCTTCTAGGTAGATGTTGATTTTGTTGTTGTTGATTTTTTCCAGCTGCCTTTCCAAAGTCAGTGCATTTATTTGGTCAGAAAAAAAAAAAAAAATCATTTTGCATCCAAAAGCACAAGGTCCTGCATCTCAGCCAGGTCAATCCTATGTATAAATACTGGCTGGGCAGAGAGTGGATGGAGAACAGCCCTGAGGAGAAGGACCTCAGGGTGTTGGTTGATGAGAAGCTCAACATAAGCTGGCAATTTGTGCTTGCAGCCCAGAAAGCCAACCAGATCCTGGGCTGCATCGAAAGTATGGCCAGCAGGTTGAGAGAGGTGATTTTCCCCCTCTGCTCTGGTCTTTTGAGACCCCACCTGGAATACTGTGTTCAGCTCTGGAGCCCTCAGCACAAGAAGGACATGGACCTATTAGAGATAGTCCAGAGGAGGGCCACGAAGATGATCAAGGGGCTAGAGCATCTCTCCTTCCACAGGAGCTCTGTCTTCCACAGAGCTGCTTGCTTGTTCTCCCCAGGTGGGATGGGAGAGAAAATTGGAAAGGTAAAAGAGGGGGAACTCATGGGTTGAAATAAAGGCAATTAACTAGGCAAAGCAAAAGCTATTTGTGAAAGCAAAGTAAAAGGAGGAATTCACTCAGTACTTCCTATCAGCAGGCTGATCACAGACTCATAGAATCACAGAATAGCTTGGGTTGGAAGGGACCTTAAAGATCACCTAGTTCCAACACTGCTGCCATGGGCAGGAATGCCAGCCACTAGATCAGGTTGTCCAGGGCCTCATCCAACCTGGTCTTGAACACCTCCAGAGATGGTGTTCAACCAATTCCAGGAAAGCAGGACTCATCATGCATAATTGTTCCCTGGTAAGACGATTGCCATCACTCTGAACATCTCCGCCTTTCTCCTTCTTTACCTCAGCTTTTATTGCTGAGCATGGTATCATAGGGTATGGAATGCCTTTGGTCATTTGGGGTCAGCTGTCCTGACTGTGTCCCCTCCAAACTTGAACACACCAGCCTCCCCACTGGCAGTGCAGCAGGAGAATCTGAAGTCTCCTTGGCTCTGTGCAAGCACTGATCTACAACAACTAAAAATATTGGTGTGTGATCAACATTATTTTCATCAAAAATCCAAAGCGCAGCATCGTCCAAGCCTCTATGAAGAAAATTATTGTAGCCAAAACCATGATGAGGCCCTTCACCATTGTAGCCCTCCTTTGGACACTCTCTAATAGTTTTATTTCCTTCTTATATTGTAGCTCCCCAAACCATACACAGTACTCAGGATGAGGTTGTACCTGCAAACAGTAGATCAGGGCAATCACTTCCCTCAACTGGCTAGCAATGCTGTGCCCAATGCACCCCAGGACACAGTTGGCCTTTTTGGCTGCCAGGGCACACTGCTGACTCATATTCACCTTCCCTTTCCATGGGGCTGCTCTCTACTCTCTTGTCCCCTGGTCTGTACATATCAAGGGTTGCCCCATACCAGATGTAGAATCTGGCCCTTGCTCTTGTTAAATTTCACACAGCTGGTGATAGCCTAGCCCTCTAGTCTGTCAAGATCTCTCTGCAAGGCCTTTCTACCCCCCAAGCAGTAGCAGCTCCTCCTAATTTAATATCATCTGCAAACTTGGCATTTGAGTCCTGGGTCCAGGTCATTTATGAAAACATTAGAGAACTGGCCCTAAAATGGATCACTGGGGAACTGCACTAGTGGCTGGCTGCCAGCCTTTGAGCCTGACCCATCAGTTGGTTGTTCCCCCACCATTTCATGAGTTTGTCATACTGTAAGTGACAGTATTGAAAACTTTGCTGAAATCCAGAAAGATTACATCAACTGTCTTCCCTTGGTCAGCTAGGTTGGCAACCTTGTCACAAAAGGAAACGAAGTGTGTTAAACAGGCCTTTCCTCTCATGAACCCATGTTGAATGTGACCAACGACTGTGTTGTCTTTCCAGTGTTTTTCAGTAAACCCCAGGACAATCTTCTCCATAATTTTTCCAAGCACTGAAGCGAGACCGAAGGGCCTGTAATCACCAGGCTCTTCTTTCTTTCCTTTCTTGAAAACTCGGACAACATTTGCCAGCTTCCAGTCAACTGATCAACTAAGACCTCCTGGTGCTTTATCTCCTGCAGCAGCACCGAGATTAAAACCCCTCTCAGGGCCACCTCGCTGCGAGGCGCCGCAGCCGGCCCCCAGGGCGCCATTTCGCGCTCCCCGCCCTGCCGGCTGGCGGCGCCATTTGCTGCCCCCGCGCCCCCTCCCCAAAATGGAGGCGCGTTGCCCTTCCCTCTCGGCGGGGGAGCCTCCCTGTGGGCACGGCGCGGGACCAGCCCCGCATCCCCCGCCGCCCGCAGGTGAGGTTCCTCCCAGCTCGGCAGTCGGGATAGCGCGGGGAGGGCTCTGCGCGGCCACCCTGCGCGGCGAGCCGGGCTGTGCGAGGCGGGGGCGGGCAGCGCAGCACCGCACCGCACCGCCAGCCCGCACCGCCCCGGCCCGTCGGCGCCGCCTCCAGCCGCGGGGCCGCGCACCCGCGGCAGGGACGGGGCCGCGGTCGGGGCTGCGGCCTCCGAGCGGCGAGAGGCGGCCGGCGTGAAGGGCCCCCGGCGGGTCGGGAGCGGGCGCTGCGGTGGGCGAGCGCCCTGCCGGAGCCGCAGCGGGGCAGCGCGAGAGGTAACGCGGCCGTGCCTCGCCCTGCCGCCGCCAGCAGCCGAGGCAAAAAGCGTGTGTGTACGTGTGTGTGTGCCCTGTGTGTGTGTGTGTGTGTGTGTGCAACCTGTTAGGCCGGCAGTGCGAGAAGAAACAGCCCCGGGCTGCATGAGAGGGATGCGTATGTGCATATTTCATTTCCAGACATGCTATGTGTGTTTATATACATGTGTGTGTAGCTCTGTCTGAGCTCAGAAATCATACCTTTACGTTGTTCTCTGCGTGTTTATTTGGATATTTTGTATATCTGAAGGATGTAAGGATGTTATTCGAGCCACGTTGTTACCCCATTTTCTGTCAGTGTGGGTGTTGCAGCCTAAACGCGTATTTACGTGTGGCTGGTGAATGTGATGCTAGTGTTTAGTATGTGAAATGCACTGTCAGTGCGTTGGGAGCGGTAGAGCAGAGCTTAAACAGAAGAAAATGCTGTCACAATTGTTACAGTAATTTTGGGAGCTATCTATGTTGTGATTTGTTTACAAATGCAGAAAATAACCCAGTCATTCCCCTGGCCCCCTTCAGGAGTGTGTCATTTAAGCAGATAACCAATGAACTAGTCAGATAGGTGAGGGATAAAAATGAAACACATGTTGATTTCCACTGTGGTCCTCCCTAATCTGTTTGTGCTGTAGGAGTACTCCCGTGTGCCTCATACTGACTATGTGACAAGATATTGGCATTGATAAAGGATACTGGCTTTTAAACTCTTCAGGTCAGGTTCTGTATGCCTTTGTCCGTACAGTGTTTTATAGCAGGAGCCTGATCCTCAGCCACACAATTGTAATACGTGCTTGCTTTGTTTAATTACCCACTCGTGTTCTGCAGGGTTTACTATTGCAGCTATTATTTCACAATTAGGCATTGTCGTAAGCCAAATCTACATCCTTAAAAAGCTGGTAGAGTACAAAGTTAATAGGTGATCCTGTCCCTATTCGTTTTGGTAACTGAAGTGGGGTGGGGGTTGAGCTGTTCAGCATGTTGCACATCAAACTGTGTGTCTGAGTGGTGCAGGTATGTGTGTGCAAGATGCATAGGCAGGTGTTTTTCCCTAAAGCACTGTGCAATGGAAGAGGCAACGTGGCCTGAATTTTACACTGTTGAGGCTCACAGGAGTTATTGTCATGGCCTGTGGAAGAGACTGCTCTGGGGATGCCTGCCCAGGCTAATCTTTCTCCACCTACAGGGAGTATTGTGATGGAGGGATGAAAGTGCACTTCATAAACACTAATTCCAGTGGTGTAGAGCTGGGGGAGTTCCCGTATGCAGGTTTCTGAACCTGCTAGTGCAATGGCCATGAGGAGTGGTTCAGATAGAATTGGCTCCTGTTCCTTTGCACATGCACACACAGTGTGTGTTTCAGATGGAGAACCTTTCCAGCTGAATAATTGCATGGGCTTCTTCACATATTTGTAATATGGACTTCTATTACACGTATTTGAAAGAAAAGCAGCGTTGCTTTATTAGTTTTGGTAATGCTGCTAAATGTGTATCTGTAGTAGGATTCAGCAATTAGAGGCAGGTCTGTGATCAAGTGCTGTACATCCAACAGTCTCTCTAAATTCAGTGCTGCAGAGGAAATACAGAGCCGTAGTAATGGATATTGTACCCCTGGGGAGAAATTCTTCCTATTATCAAGCAGTTAGCTTTCAATTTCTGTCACAAACTGTCTTTCTGTACAAATTTATAATCTAATATAACTGTAGATACAATTTTTCCATATAAATATCTCTTTCTGACCAATATCAGTGTCTAACTTGAGTATATTTCAGGATGATATGACTTCACAATGAGCAGATGTGAATTTAGTCAGCCCAGCTGGAGGTAGCATGAATGTGGTTAACTCAATGTTCAGTTTTCAACTAATTAACTTTGTTGAAGAGATGTTTTAGTGATTGTTTAGTCCTAATACCTTTTCCTGGGAAAAAAAGAGGAAATCTGTTCTCTATACAATTTGTTAACTCTTCTGCATGTTATAAGGTGTTTCACTGGTTAAATATAGACTGATTCAAAAGAAAATATGCTCAGTCACCTAAAGTGGGGCTGCAGAGATTGTCCTCTCAGTAGGGGTGGTGGTGGTGTGTGCACACGCGTGCTTGCTTTATCAGTTTATAACAAGCAAGTCGTTTTCTAAACAGCACGGTTAAAGAAGCTTTCTGTGAACTTGTGTCGAGGTCAATTGGCTTTTAAACTGAAATCTAACAAGTTTAGTGTTTTTTGTTTTTTGTTTTTTTTTTTTTTCCCCAATTATCTTTGCATATTCCTCTACATTTTTGGATGAACACCCCCCTCCCCCCCCCCCCTTTTCTATACAGTGCATTGATGGTGTCACAGGAGTGCCATTTTCAATTATTGATACTGGATGGCATATTTTGGGGTGGCTGGCATGTAGAAGTTCAAATAGTAGTTCTGCCTCTTGTGGCTTGGCTGCTTTTACAGAAGTGGTAGGAAGCTAATTACCTGCCGGTAATCTGTTCTTAAATTGAAATCTGCTCAATGGCTCTAGGATTGGGTTTTTGTGTGTGTTTTTTTCGCTTCTTTGTTTTTAAGATGAAAGCTAACAATGGGTGTACAACTTAGCATGGCCATGTGATCGAAAACTTTTTTTCCCTTCTTTTCTTGTCTAAGAAAACAAACTATTTGCTCCTTTGCTCTCATATTGACATACATGTACAAGCTTTCAAACCTAGAAGTGGATGTACAGCATCCCACTGTAATAAGTCTTTTTTGAAAGCAGTAAAAGAGGAGGACACAATTGGAGAGAGTGTTTATATACTTCACCTTCAATATCTTGGCTTTTCTGGTTGTATACTGTTTTACCCAAGCCACAATATGTGAGCTTTTTTGGTTTGTTTGTTTGCAGTTTCATTTGGTCACCATTGATGTTCTCTGTGCTCAGCACTTCTGAGATCAGTGTCTCATGCAGTGTATTTACAAACTCAGGTCCTCCAGATTTGCAACCGCTGGCTTTAAGGATACTAGCTAGGTAGAGGTCACGTTACAAGAAGAGTTGATTTTTAAGTCTTAGATAATAATTCTGCTACATAATACCTGCAATGGTTCACGTATCATAAGTGAAAACTCCTAAATTCTGACACTGATTTAGGTGGGACCATGACTTTGTCCCATGAAGTTTTTCTTTAAAAAAAGAAAAGGAAAAAAAAAAAAGCACTAAGATTTATAAGAGTCACAATTTAACATTAAAGACTTTATTTTCAAATTGTAAAACTTTCTCTGCAGCAATGAGAGTTAGCAAGGTTGAATTTGCAGGTTGTAGGTTGTTTGTAGGTTGATTTTTTTCAACAATTGCTATAGTTCAGGCACTTAAAATTTATGAAAATCCTAAGAACTGCGGTACAGCAGTGATGATCTGAACCAACAGATAGCTCCTTTTTATTTATATTTGAGGGCTGGTAGTCTGAGTATGAAAAATGCTGTTAGCTTCAACTTGATGCTCTAGCTAATCTTTTGTTCTGGTTTTAATAGATGACTAATACAATCATTTTTGGCCTTGAACAGGTGCAAAATAGTTTTAGATGGAGCAACTGATCAGATAAGCACACAGAACAGAAGAACTATCTGAATGAGAATCTTTCTTTTAACTCTTAGAGTTTGCTCACATTTCCCTGGTATTATTAACCCTTGCCTGAAATGTTACTTCTGCCACAAAAGGATGTGTCTGCATCGAGTTGGACCCTTTGGTGCAGTTAAGTTTCTTTACGACAAAAAAGCAGAAGATATACTTCCACTAGGAATTGGACTGAGACCACACAGTGTCATCACCCCGGCCTTCAATCAGCTGTCAGACAGTAACAACTTAAAGTTCTGCAAGCTTGAAAAAGATTCGTAGCACCTTTTCTGCCTGTGTATGTCTCCTCCTTCTAGGCAGTCTGCCAAGTTTCTCTCACTTTTTTCAAAATTCAGAAGTGATGTTATGTACAGCAGTGGGATGGTTGTTTTGTGGTCTCTCTTCCTGCTGTAAAAATAGGTAAGCAATGGAAGAACATACTTAAAGAAATTCTGAAATACCTTTCAGGGGAGCATCAGAACAGGTTAGACAGAAATCCGAAGGAGGATTTAAGGATGCTTTGTCTTGCCCCAGGGCAGCGTATGGAACAAGATACCATCTTCCTTCATGTTCCTTCAAGTTTTCCCTTTCCAGTGCTGTTGTGGTACTGAAAACAGGACAAGGACTCATTCCATTTTCTCTTCAGAGTACATACTTGACGATAAGAAAGAAAACTGATAAAGAAGGCCCTGTTCTGGTGAGAACTAAATATGTATGAAATACAAAGTATATTGTTTTGGAGGAATTATCCATTAGTTTTCCTCACTCTAGTGTCTTTATTCAGAGAATAGATATTTCCCTGTCCTGCCAGTGGGGAGTGCAGGGTTCTGAGATGTCTAGTGTTGTACATCTGTGCTACTAACCTCTGCTGACAGGAGCTTTTGACTTGTTGGTGCCCCTTTCCTGTTGGTCTGTCCGACTTCAAGGCTTTACAAACATCTGTAACATAAATTGCACATTAACAATCCTGAAGGATTCAGACTTCTTCCATTTGTTGTTATGCCATAATATGGTATAAATCCTGATACTAACAATATCACTCCAGTTTCTCTTCAGAGCAGTTCCATCATTTATTGTTTTTGGTTGTTTTTTTTTAGCTTCTTCCATGTATGTAATACTTGACACTATGTAACACTGCTAAGCATCTCATCTTTAGGAATTCCACTGTTTTCTGTCTCCACTGCAATTGTAATAAGGGCTGCATAAATCTATTAGAATAAAATTATGTTTCTTACAGAGCACTGCCTTCTGTTGTTATTTGTGAGGTTGGTATTCTTTAACAGTTGACAGAGCTGTGGGTATCAGGGGAAGTAATGGATCACACAGTCCACCAGTGTAACATGGCAGGGTATTTTCAGCTCTTCATTTAGTTGTTTTATCACTGTTACCTTGCTGTTTGTGTCTTAAACTTGACCCAGAGAATTGATTTAGAGTTGGGCCATAATATCCATCTAGGTGTCAGCCTGCAATAAGACACCTATGGGAGCCACTCTGAGTAAAGCAGAGATGTTGACAATTGCAGCTATATCCTGTAGCTGCAGTAACAAACTTCCCAGTGGTGGTCACGGTTCTGTGTTTTCAAGTACAGGTACGTAGTGCGAGAAAGTTGTGTGAGAAGAAAGTGATTTTGCACACAGGTAATAAGTAGTAATGATTCAGTAATGATTCTGTTGTACTATCCACATCTCTTGAAAAACTTGAATATCATCCCCTTTATTTAGATGTGCCTGCTTTGTTGACGTGCATTCTAGTAGTAGCTCTAATACTAGAATTCCTGCTGTCTGCAAGTATCCTGAATGTTTGTTGTTGTTGTTGTTTTTGTTTGTTTTTTGTTTTTTTTCTGTGATGCTAGGGACAAATGCTAATGTCATGAAATTTTCTTTTTCGCCCTTCTGCAGTATTAATACAATACTAATACTCATCTATTACTTAACTGACTTAGGGATTAATGCGGGTAGGGTTACTGATGAAATAACACCCACTGAAGAATTAATACCAGTTAGGTTTCCTAAAGAATTGTCTTATATATGTTAATGTTCCCGTTAAACATAGTATATAAAGACACTTCTGTTAGGTGCAGGTCAGACCAAGTGGTAACGAGTTCATTTACTCTGCCATCCTGATTTATAAAAGAGATGCTGTCCATCAAAAATATATATATTTTTTGCTTTAACTGCAGCTTAAGATTTCAGATAGTGTTTCAGCATTTCTTTTGGCCTGTGGCCCAGCTGTGCTATTGACCAGAAGGGCAAGGAGGTGAGAAGCCCCTGCTTGCCTTTCCTACCACTATTAGTGTCACTGTGCCCAGTGTTCTTACAGCCCTTGCTCTCTTGGAGGCATCAGCTGGCTAGCATTGCTCACTGGCTACTCAAAGGCACCACTGGTTCCTATCTCTGATTTCCTTAGCTAGTAGGACAGCAGTGTACTGCCTTACACCGTTCTGCAGCACTAGGGTTTGATGTGTTTCCAAATACAGGTAATTTAGTCCGTCTGTGTTCTTACTGTTATAGCCATGGACTAATTAACTTGTAAAAGGTGGCAGGGTAGTTCTGCTTGGCTGACCCTTTTCTCTCTGAGCAAGTGAGCTGAATCTGCATTAAAATCCAGGTAAAACAAAATGCACAGTGAGATTTGGGGTGGAGGAGGAACACCCCCTAGGGGTAAGGGCAGTTCTTTTCCCTTAGAAAGTTGTTGTACTTCATGTGTTATCTAACAAATGACATCATGGTCCTGATCAGCAACTGCAGGTGTTTAAAACATCATAAAGTCAAAACTTGTCTTGAGGGATCAGTTGAGAATAGCCTTTCTGTTGGCTAGAACGGAGCCAAATGCTCAGAGTAAGGCAATATATATATATGTGTATATATAAAGCGTGTGTGTATCTGTATATGCATACAGTTATTTTTACCTGTCTGTGGGCTCAAGGCTGCCATCCCTCATCCAGCTAAAAGTGTACATCAGTTTTGTATCTTTGAGTGCCAAGAAAATCCAAAGTCAGTAACATCAGTGTTATCAGTCTGCTTGTAGCAGAACAGAAGTAAGTCTCTGTTACATGAGTGAAGGACAGATTCAGCTGGAGAATCCATCTCATGGCCTTACTGAATTTTAACTGTTGGAATCTCATGACTGGCCTTCTATGTGATTTTAATGTCTCATTTGTGTGCTGAAGTGTGCACAAACAGTACAGTATGATGCGGAAGGTAAGAGGAGCATTACACGTATACATCCAAGCTCTTGAAATTCTGAGTGTTTACTGTCTGAACTGTTGAAGAAAGCATTTGGTTTCTGGTGGTTGCGTTCTCTCTGTGGGTCAGAAGCTATGCACTGAATTACGGCTCTGTGTGTGTTGTGTTTGAGCGTGATCATAATACTGGGAAACATAAGCTGGTTTTGCAGTGAGTGGAAGCTCCTCCATCATGTAGGAATTAAACACAAATGGCTGTGTTGCCACAGAGCAGCATGGAAAGACAGTGCCTTTGTGCATGCAGAGTATCCTCATGCTGTGAACACTAGGGATAAGGTGTGCAGTCCAAAGCCTGGCATTTTGCTGCTTTGGTAACTTTTATTAATACAAACTGTATGTATATTTATTTATATATATGTTTGTTTTTTTTAAAAGCACTTATGTTTCTGAACCAAGGCAAGTAATGTTGCAAAAGTCTGAATCATTTGCATTAGAAAAAGGTATCTAGTATTTCAGCTCCTACAAATACATTTTTGCGTGTGTGTGAACCAGGTAGCAGAGGACATACAGAACACGCAGAGCAGTGTTCATAAAGCAAAGCTCTTCCCCTTTGTTTGAATCCCTTTTAGCTAAGGGTACAGGGATAGCACACTTGCTCCTTCGGAGAAGTGATGTAACCTGTGCCTTGGGCTGGCATTCCCACCTGGACTTCATGGTTTTTCCTAGTGTTGCTAGAAGTTACGTGGATGACTCAGTCTCCCCTTCCAGGATATGGAAATCACTACTTGTCTCCTTTTAGTGGCAGCAAAGTTCACCTTACTTAGGAAAAGAGGTTGTAAAATAAGCAAAATTTTTCTGCCATCTGATCAGTGTTAAATTTTCCCTTGTGATGTTCTGTTTCTGAGCCTGGTGCATTTTTCTGTAGGCTCAAGGACCGAAAAATGTGTCTTACCCATCTGGTCCATTTGGCTGCTTCTGGGACTAAGCGAAGGTTACAGCAACTACCTACTACCTCAGGCACCTCAAGTTTCAGGAATAAGCTCTTCTGCAAATTGCAAGTCTTTGATCATGGGGATTGAGAGAAGTTTCCAAGGACTAGAGGAAAGCAGCTGTCACTCCTGTCTTCAGAAAGGGCAAGGAGGGAGAACCTGGGGAACCTCAGGCTTGTCAGCATCACCTGGACCCCCTGGGAAGGTGGCAGGGTAGCTAAACTTGGAAAGCATTTCCAGGCACACAGCATGAAAAGCAGCATGGCCAGCAGGCCAAGGGAGGTGATTGTCCCCCTCTGCTCTGCCCTTGTGAGGCCCCACCTGGAGTGCTGCGTCCAGGTCTGGTTCCCCCAGCACAAGAAGGATGTGGAGCTGTTAGAGCAGGTCCAGAGGGGAGTCACAAAGATGCTCAGAGGGCTGGAGCACCTCTCTCATGAAGAAAGGCAGAGAGAGCTGGGGCTGTTCAGCCTGGAGAAGAGAAGGCTTTGGGGAGACCTTATTGTAGCTTTTCAGTACTTAAACGGAGCTTATAAAAATATAGAGAACAACTTTTCAAATTTTTACTTGGGCAGATAATGACAGGACAAGGCAGGAATGGTTTTAAACTAAAAATATAAAAGTACGTGTTTTAAGGAACCTGCCAAAAGCAGCCAGTTAGCAGCATTTCTGTCATGTGGGTATCTGAGATTCGAATGTCACTGTCTTTACCAAGTCACTTAATGAACATCAAAGGGAGTTGACTGGAATGCTCTGCTTTGAGAAGGACTATTCTCTAATAAAAATGCTGCTCGTGTTTTCCTTTACAAAGTTGTTTTTTGGATCTGCTTAGAATTGTTTGTATAGGAGGAGCTGTAAGTTTGGCTAAACTGACTTTTTTTTCCCTTGGATGAATAATGTGGATTTGAATTACTTATTCCTTTGTAGATCTATTTTTTGCTTTGGCCATCTTATTTGGAGAACCTAGTATCCTGGTAGGCGATGTCAGCTTAGAGACTCTGGAGAAGTGTCTGCTTGTATTACCTTGGTAGCTGGGAGGGAATGGCTTGCTTGCTGCCTTGAGAATTGATTTAACACTTTTAGGATTTTTAGTGTGGTTGATAATGTCCATGATTGCTTAGTTAGTTAGGAAGTCCAGGAGACCAAGTACCAATATATCTTGAACATTTCTGTATCTCTAGAGAATGAGACTTCCAGGTAGGTAATTTGTTCTGCATCTTCACCTTGCCTAATCTACTGTGTCCTCAGTCAGGAAGTAATAATGAAGCCTGTGTTTAACCTGTCTGTTTGCTTTTACTGTGACGTTCTAATTGATGCTCACATCTGACCTGTTTCTTCCTGTGCTGTCTGTTGCAGTGCTTCACGGCCACAGCAGGGTATTAAACAATATTAGAGGAAACCGACATCAAGTCCTATAATTTCCACGCAGCTGGTTGGAAAAGCAGTTGTCACTGCCCTCTGGGTGCAGCATGGCATTTGGACTTGGTGTTCTCTGCCTGTTACTATGGGCAATAACAGGTAGGAGTTTGCTTCTTGTGTATCTGAGTCATGCAGAATGAGTGAAGCAAATGCTCCTGGAGTGTGAACGCTGGAGTGAATGAAATATGAATAAGACAAGAGCTGGGAAATCTTGTGGCTCCTCAGTGAGTTCTCATAAGGTACAGCTTCATAACTGGCAGCCAGTTGCAAAGGAGCAATGCATTTTTTTTGAGTGACTGTTTGGAGACAATTTCAGTGTGGCTGTTTCATATGTGTGTGGCAAGAGGGAATAGAGGAAGAGTTGCAGGAGTTTTCCTTCTCTTTCTCTTGCAGGACAGAAGTTTAGCAGTGATGAATTGTTTGTGGTCTAAGCTGCCTTTTTTGCTCTGAAGTATCATAGGATGGTTGACATGTGAGAAGCAGAAATGGATTTGCTCACGTTTTCCACCTCTTCATTCCATCTTCAGACATGTATTTCCTTTTAAAGACCACAAGAAAATCATGTAGGTTTCTGCTTCAGCCACAGAAATACAGAATTTATTTCCATAATCAGATGAAGAATGATTGATGCGATTTCTAGGTGAAGCCCAGTGATGAGTGGTGTCCCACTGGGGTTTGTATTGGGACCAATATTGCATAACATCTTTGTCAGTGACATGGACAGTGCACCCTCAGCAAGTTCATGGACAACACCAGGCTGAGTTGTGTAGTTGACACGCTGGAGGGGAGGGAGGCCATAATGAGGGATACTGACAGGCTTGACAGGTGGGCCCAAGTGAATCTCACAAAGTTCAGCAGGGCCAAGTGTCCTGCACATGGGTTGGTGTAATCCCAAATGTGAATAGAGGCTGAGCGATGAGTGGTTTGAGAGCAGCCCTGAGGAGAAGGACCTGGGGGTGCGGGCTGATGAGAAGCTCAACGTGAGCTGGCAATGTGCACTTGCAGCCTGGAAAACCAACCATATCCTGGGCTGCATCAAAAGAATCTAGCATGTATCTAGCATGTAAAGGGAGGTGCTTCTTCGCCTCTTCTCTGCTCTCCTGAGACCCCACGTGGAGTACTGTGCTCAGCTCTGGGGCCCCCAGCACAAGAAGGACATGGACCTCTTAAAACAAGTCCAGAGGAGGGCCACAAAGCAGTATTTCATTAATTAAAGTATTTTCTTAATTAGCCAGAATAAAGAAAATAGTATTCAGTTATTTGTCTTACCCATCCTGTAATATAAAAAGAATTGGCTTCTTAATGAGGGAGAGCCTTGCCTCTGTGTTTAAGCTTAAATTGATTGTTGAATTTGGAAATGGGGGATAGACATTAACTACAGGTATGCTGGTAGCTGTTTTGGAGCAGTCATTAGGGTTGCCGTGAGGATCTTACCCTGCCAAGTTTTTTAGCAGAACATAGAACAGAGTGTTTTTTTTTTGTTTGTTTGTTTTTACTAAACAGTAAGTGTACTCTTTGTAAATAATAATAAAAAAATTTAAAATAATTCTCCTATGAGATGCTGAGTATCTGCTGTAGTGTCCTTGCCAGTATCTTGAGGAGGAGGGGAAAAGGGGGGAAAAAAAAACACAAAACACAACCAAAAAACCTCACCAACCCAACAACAAAAATCCCACCCCACACACAACCTTCAGTAGAAGGTAGTAATGTGCAGTAAATGCTGAATTTTGGCTGTTAAGGATGTCACACTTTTAGGCTTTTGATGATGTTAATTGTTAGTATATCCTCCTTGTGCACATGGAAAGTATTGTTGTCATTCTTTAGTTGCAATTTTGCTGCCTTCTCTTGATTAATCTGAGACCAAGACCATTACACCCAGACTGCTGGCTGTATTCTAAGCTTTTTCCTGTATCAGGTACAAGCACACAGTGTTTAAAGGCTAAACATTGTAGTATCATCCCTCCATTTATTTATTTACATCTCAATATTTTGCTGGCATTTTCCATCCAATTAAGATCAACTCTGAACTTTAAGGTACTCACTGATTTCCAGGATATGTTTGCTGAAATTTGTGAGTAGATGCTCACCTCTGTTATATCAAAAGGACTTTTTCCTGTGTGCAATTTGAAATGTGAATTGTCTCAGGTTTAAGAAGCTACTAGATGTTTGTTACGCAGTTTTTCTCTGCAAATGAGCTTGTGCCTCTGAAGACTACTTTTTCTTTCCCCTAAAATAAATAAGGGGAGCAGGTGGAAGGAGAAATGCAGGAAGAAAAGAGGAATCTTTTAAGACCTCCATCTGTTCCATTTTTTTTATACCAAGTATTTTTTTACCACTCGTTTTAACTTGGATAACAAGAAGGCAGATTTAATAGAAGAGAGGTTTAACATTGCATCCTTGAGAAGGAACAGAGAAACAGGCTTATTAGTGAATATCTTCAGAAAGATACTGAATAATAAACGCTTTGGTTTGTCAAAAGGAGTTAATGTGGTCTACTCAGTACAAAAGATGTGGAAATACTGGAGGAAGTCCAATGAACGGCCACAAAGATGGTGAAGGTGGAGCATCTCTCCTACATGGAAAGGCTGAGAGAGCTGGGACTGTTCAGCCTAGAGAAGAGGAGTCTCAGGGGTATCTTATCAGTGCAAATATCTGAAAGGAGGGTACAAAAAGGACAGAACCAGGTTCTTAGTGGTGCCCAGTGCCAGGACAAGAGGCAATTGGTACAACCTGGAACACGGGAGGCTCTGTCTGAGTATCAGGAAACATTGTACGGGTGGTGGCTCAGGTTGCCCAGAGAGATAGTGGAGTCTCCATCCTTGGAGATCTTCAAAAGCCATCTGAACACGGTCCCGGGCAACCTGCTCTAGGTGTCCCTGCACGAGCAGGGGGCTCTCTTACTTAGATGCCATTTATTTGTTTATTTTGTGCGTGATGGGTTTTGGCTAGCGTTCAATTGGTTTTGATGAAAAACAAAACTAAAACAGTAGGCAGATCACCTAGTGAACCCAGATATGTACCAGTGACCTTGACTAATGCTTCTTGGGAGGCTTAAGCTGACTGTGGCAGTAGGTATTAGTGTCATACAGGTGTTAGTGCACCGTGCCTCTTGGCTGTGGTTTAACCCCAGCAGGCAGCTAAGTGCCACAGAGTACCACTGCAACAGTGGTACTGCAGAGTACCTCTGCAACAACAAAACCATCGGTGTGTTATCAACAGTATTTTTCTCCTAAATCCAAAAGATGGCACGCACCAGCCACTGTGGAGAAAATGAAGCCAGCTGAAACCAGGGCAAAGTGTTAGGTTTTTCTGTGAACCTGCCAGAGAGAGCAGAGAGCCTCCGTTAGATTTTGCAAGTAGTCCCCTTGCCCAGCCAAGCAGGATGGTGTCCTGCCTGCTGTGGTAGAGGTCCAGCTGCGCTCCTTCAGGGCCCTTCAGGGCTCTTGAATGAGAGGGCTCGTGTAAGCAGATGAGAGTGGTGGTGTGCAGCTTGAAGAAGGATGTTAGTGTTTCTTCACTAAAGGAAGGAATCCCTTTAAAATGAAGCTATATTCCATAGTGTGACTAGTTCTTAGTTTGGTTTGATGCTTTTTTTATTTTATTTTATGGTTTTTTTTTTGAGGTGCAGGCAAGCTAACCAGCTCGCTTAACTAGGTCTGTGGACATGTTGGCACTGTCCTACTGCAGGCATGTAATGCTTACAGAACTTGTAGGCTGGGCACCAGAGGGCTTTCAGGGCTCATAAAGAAGGGAAGCATTATTTTTGTTGGTAACCTGAATGCATGCTTCAGAAATAATAAACCAAATTGCATGATGCCTTTTTGGCAAGGACTGTTCGGAGTAGATGAGTGCTTTAATTTCTGAGTCCATCTGACAGAAGGAAAAAAATATTCCCTTGTTATCTGTTATGGGAGTGTTTTAGCAGACACAAATGTCACTATGTGACATTTCACGTGTCACTTTCAGAAAATACTCTGTAAATAAGAAAGGGCAAGCTACATTTTACTTGAGCCCTTTGCAGTCTGGAGACTGGGGGTGAGAGAAAGGGGAATGTGAAATTACAGTTAAGATGAAGTTCAGTAGAAGTAGATCTTGTATTTCCCATCTGAACACAATTAATAGACGCACCTAGTGTCAGGCTGATCTAGCCTCCCTTTATTTGTCTACTTTTGCCCAGTTACTGCTAGAATTTATCTCAGTTAGGTATAGATCTAGACGAAGCAAGAGGTGAAACTGATTACTTTCATATTACAGTACAGGATTACAGTTAGATTTAATTTAGAGCTGGCTGGGAAATAATTTTCCCATTGTATAGAAATCATCTATCATGAAGTTTGTTCCATTTCTCATCAGGATGAAACAAAGGCCATCTGACACGTTGTTCATGAGAAGGGGATGGCTAAGGTTCGTGTCTAGGACACTTGGCTGGGACATTTAGGTTCAAAGTCATGCGTTGTCTTAGGAGCATTGTGGACATGTTTCTCTCTGCAGATAATGAAACACCATAAATTTTGTGGGAGGCTGACTGCAATATCATAGCTGGTATATCAATCTGAAAGTGGCAGAATGAGATTTGAAGCTTTGCTTGACATCAGGCTGTAAGTCTGGCCCAAGGCTAGAGTTTGGATTATTCCAGTTGGTGAGTCTTGTCTCTAAGAATTTCTGGTCAGTCTTTTCTGAACAAAAAAATAATCATACTTTCAAATTTTTTTAATTGGTTAGTCACTTTCTCCTTCAATGATGAGGTAAAGAAGGGAAGGGATTAAAACAGTACCCAGAGGATTTCTGCATGGTCAGGTGGTGTGTAGCAGCCGTACTGCTGTGAGGTCACTTTTCCCAGTCCTCTGTTTAATGCTAACCCACAAGCTCTGTCAGCTCCTCATCCGTCCCCAGGCAGAGCTCTGCCCACTGCAGCTGCTCACTTACGTTAAGGGCAACACCCCCTCCTTGTTTTCCTAGACTGTCCTTCCTAAAGAGCCTCCATTGCAATATTCTAGCTGCAGCAGCTGTTCCCCCACATCTCTGTGATCCCAGTAAGATCATAGCCCTGTGTGCAGATCTCTGTATTCCTCTTGTTTATTCCCCATACCGTATGCATTAGTGCACAGGCACTACAGAGGCACCTCAGCATGCTGGGAGGTGCTCCAGCATTTTAACCCAGAGCTCCTCTGGTTGCCCCGTCAACTTAAAGGAACAATTTGTACTGGCAGCTCATGGTCTTTGCCAGGGTTTTGTGTTCTTGGAGGTGAAAGGAAATGTGGAAGAAATAACTTTATGGCACGTGTAAGAAAAAGTGCACAAATCATGCATCTTCTGGGTGCAGGTAAAGGTGCTTCATGTCTGGGTTGTTAGGCTAGGTTGTTATAAGTTCCTGTTTGCTTGAGTAGATTTCTCACTGAATCTGAAAAGTGGAAGACTAGTCAGCCTCCCAGCTCCATGAAGGAGTAGCTAGAGTCAGAAAAACAGTACTTGAAGCTGTTTATCCTTTTTGTCAGCTTCCTATTCAGCTATACCTAATTGCAAGCAAGTGAATTTAAAAACAAAACATTTTTTAAAAAAAACAAAAAAACAACTGCTTTTCCTCATCCCAAATAGCCAGCTCTGCAAAACCATCATAAAATCTTGCCCGCTCTATATTTTCTGCTATGTTGTTTGAGTGGAGTGGAGAGAAGTCAGTGGTTGAATGGCAGGCTGTCCTGTCAGCTTGTCCTTTAGGGCGATGGGTCAGTTGGGAATAGTCTGGGGTGCTGTGAGTGTCTCACACTGCACTTAATCTGTCTTGCAAGCTGTGCGTTCATCCCAGGCAGTACGATGCTCCCCAGGTAGTCCAGTAGCTGGACACAGGCAGTGTGTTGTGAACCGCAGTTCAGCCCAGGAGTGGGTTAGCTGTGGTGTGGTTGTTGGGTATGCTTGCATGTGTAGGAGATTTGCTGAATCTCCGAAGAGATGTAATCCATTAAACTGTCTTCTTTTTATCTGCCCTATGCTATAATATGCTATAAATGAGCTTTCTGCCACCAGTACTCAGCTGACAGCTTTGTTAATGACGTGCAAGGCAGGCAAATCAAAGTTGGTTTACCATTGCTGTATTAGCTCCACAGCAGTGGCATCTTGTTTTCACTGGCTGAGATAGCAAGCTTGGTTGAAAACCATGTTAAGAACAATGTGCTGATTTTACTAAACATTTTTTTTGAAGCATGACCAGATTAAGGTTGCATTTTGGAGAGGAATTTTGAACAGCAGTCATAGTACATGGAAAAAATGTTAAATATTGATTCAGATGTACATTAAGTCAATTCATACTTGATTTAAGTATTTTGTACTTGTAATCTCTATGCTATGAAAATAATTTGGATGTTATACTAAAAGATTCCTTCCTTTGCAGTGAAGGTATAAAGATTCTCAGCGCTGGAACAAGCTCTTGGGATTTCACATGAATGGTTAAAGCAGTAAAACTTTGAGAATTCAATTCCCCTCCCTGCCCCTGTATCTTGTATTATCAAGTCCAGCGTTTACATTGGTATGAGACAGCTTTTGTGAAGTTTGAGTGAGATGACATGTTTCTCAAGTGGAGATCTTAGCTTCCTTCTCACTCAGATGGAACAATGAGATGTTACTGCTTCTTGTTTTTGTTTTAAAACTTATTTTTTCTCCCTGTATTATGGGGAGTATCAGAGTACCTCTTTTTTTTTTTTTTTCTTTTCCCTGCTCTGTTTTTGTTTTTAAGTATTCACAGATGACTTTGGTCTCTTTATGTTGGCATTTGTATTTGGAGCAAGCCAATAAGAAACGTGATAAAATAGAGATCCTACACTGAAAAATCCTAAGTACAAATACTACTGCAAATGGACATACTAAAAGAAAAGTAGTGGTGACATTAGTTAAATGAGTTTGTTTAAGCTGGGTACAACCTATCTTGTCTCATGTCATAAGCCCTTTTTGGACATAAAAAACAATATTATGGTTTGGTTGTAGTGTTGTACCTCATACTGGTTTTATTGTTTCAGGTTCCTATTGTGAGCAGTGCAGAGAAGGAGCCACATATGCAGGTGCAGTAATATCTCCCAACTTAGAGACCGCTAAAATTATGCGAGTTCCTCATGCTACGTCAGTGTCTGACTGCATCACAGCGTGCTGTGACCTCTCGGGTTGTGACTTGTCCTGGATGTTTGAACGGCGCTGTTACATTGTGAACTGCCAACACAAAGAGAACTGTGAACCTAAAAAAATTGAAACGGTGAAGTCCTATCTAATCTTTGTGCTGAGGCCTTCTCAGAGGCCAGCCTCACTGCTGGGATTTGGACAGGTGATCCCAAGCATGGTCCACTCTGTGGGACGCCAGAATGAGCCATCTGAGGAAGTGAGTAGCCTGAAGGAGCTGTCTTTGCTTGGGAAAGATCTCAGCCTTGAGGAGATACCTGAATACATAGATGACTATAAAGACTTGGAGCAGGACCCCTTCCAAGTGAGCATCAAACACGAACAGAAGGAGAGCACGGATTATGCTGACTGGGGCCTGATGGTGGCAGGTGAAAATGGTTTCAACTCTTCAGTGGTTGATGATGGAGATAATCAGGAAGACTTTCCTGAAAAGGAAGGGGAAGCTGTAAAAGATGAAGGCCTTGTGAATAAAAACAGCTCTGAAGCGAGCTCTGTTATTGAACAGCACTACACAGAGAGGTTGTCTTCTCTCCCAGGGATTACACCATTACCTGGGAAGACATCTGGAAGCAGAGCAGCTGTTCAGCTGCTTGCACAACCCAATGATGCTTTGCAAGAAGAGGTACGTGTATCCCTCAAGAAGCAGGCAGAGTATGGTGAGGCCACTTCACAATTCTTTTGACGAATCAAGTTAGATTGTTTTATAATGCAACCATAGAATTCAAATGACTTAGTCTTGTTATAGTGTAGAAAAGACTGAAGGGGTTGTCTTAATAGGCAGATAAATTGCTGAAGGACACTTCTCTATCAGATAATAAGGAGCAGAGCTGCTTCTAGGGTACTGTGGGGTTTCCTTGGAATTATTCAGATCAGTAGGCTCGAACCTGTCTTAATAGAAATGTTTTGGTATTCTGCCCTTCTGACACTTGGTGATCCAAATCCAAGTTTTAAGCTCAGCAGTAGTAGTGCACACCAGCATCAACAGAGCAAGACCGGTAAGCATCAGTTACTCTATCAATCAAATTTAGCGTGTTCTATGCTTTCATGTTACTAAATGCCTAATGGTGTTATAGATGTAATGTTGCTGAATAAATAACTTTGATAATGCTTTTAAAATGTGAGAGAGAGTCAAGGTACTTAAGGGAAGGAACAGTGGTTTCTTTGGACCAGAACGTACAATGGCATAAATTGGAGAAGTTTTTGTTCTCAGATTCCTTTCCTTGACTCTGGCAATAATAAATAAAGAACCTAAGTTAAATATCTGTTAAGTACGTAAAGCCTAATTTAGATATCTAAGACATGTGCTTGTTCTCTATTTATGCCAGTGGGTTAGATGGTTTCTAAAGGGTCTCTGTCTCCTGCAGAAAAGAGTCTGATCAGTGGGAAAGTTGAAATGGGCTGTAAAGCCATCATCTGCTGGGTTTGACTCATCCCCAAAATCAAGAGGGGAAAAAGTAAAAATTACGTGGTGTTGTCTTGATTGCCCTAAATTCCATCAGGCTTTGTAACCAACAGCAGCCTCTCTCTTGCTGTAAAAACGACAATTTATTGCCATTGTTGCAGGGAAGAAAAAGACATGAAAACAAGGAAGTTGCTTGAAATCCATGATATCTGAGGTTCTTGGAGGGTATGACCAAAGTGGCAGAAGTGTAGGCATGGAGAACATCTGGATGCCATCACAGCCTAGAGATGCAGCAGTTTCTGGACTCTGCTTTGAGATCTAGATATCCTGAGAACTGCGATTCTTGGGACGGCTCTGGGAGTGCTGTGAGGAACATGAGAGGTGCTGCTTGTCGTGGTTCCGCTCGAGTGGGCAGCCGAGCGCCACCTCAGCCGCTCTCTCACTCCCCCTCCTCAAAGAGGAATGGGGAAGAAAATATGATGAAAAGGGCTCAAAGGTTGAGATAAGGACGAGAAGATCACACAGTAATTATTGTAACGGGCAAAACAGACTCGGCATAAGGAGATAGTAAGATTTATTGCCTACAACTAACAAGCGAGAGAAGTGAGAAACAAAGGAAAGGAACCAAAAGCACCTTCCCCCCCATCCACCCTCTTCCACCTCCTCCCCCCGAGCGGCGCAGGGGAACGGGGGAATGGGGGTTATGGTCAGTCTACAGCACTTCTTCTCTGCCGCTCCTTCTCGGTCACTCTCGTCCCCTGTGCTGTGGGGTCCCACCCACGGGATGCAGTCCTTGATGAACTGATCCGGCGTGGGCTTCCCACAGGCAGCAGCTCTTCCAGAACTGCTCCAGATATGGGTCCGTACCACGGGGTCCATCCCTCAGGAGAAAACTGCTCCAACCTGGCTCCCCTACGGGCAGCAGCTCCTGCCAGGTCACCTGCTCCTGCGTGGGCTCCTCTCCACGGGCTACAGGTCCGGCCCGGAATCTGCTCCAGCAGGGGTCTTCCACAGGCGGCAGCCTCCATCGGTGCAGGGCCACCTGCTCCAACGTGGTCTCCTCCACGGGCTGCAGCGTGGAACCCTGCTCCACCGTGGTACTCCATGGGCTGCAGGGGGACATCCTGCTTCACCATGGTCCTCACCACAGGCCGCAGGGGACTTCTGCTCCGGTGCCTGGAGCACCTCTCCCCCTCCCTCTACACTGACCTTGGCACCTGCAAGGCTGTTCCTCACTCCCTTCACTCTCCCAGCTGCTGTGTGGCGCAGCGTTTTTTCCCTGTCTTAAATATGCTCTCACAGAGGCACAAAACAACATCGCTTATTGCTTCGGCTCGGGTCAGCAGTGGGGCCCTTCCCAAACATGGGGCAGCTTCTAGATCCTTCTTACAGAAACCACCCCTATGGCCCCCTGCTACCAAAACCTTGCCACGTAAACCCACTACATTCCACCCCTCGCCTCTGTTAAAAGCATATTTAAGACTAATCACAATATACTCTTACTTTACAGTTATCACAACCTTCACAAACTTCACTTACATCAAAAAAGAGAAAGAATTCACCACACCAAAAAAAGCATAACATCATCACAGCACCGACAAGGTGGACATGGGGCTGCAGCCCATAGAGGACATCCAGCAGGGACTGGAACCTCTAAGAGCTTCTCAAGAGCTCTGTCAGCTGTTCTTGATCAAATGGTGATTTGTGGCTTTGCTGCAGCAGAGCAGATCTGTTCTCATGTCTAAGGGATGGTGCAAATACAGCTTTATGAAAGCTGAGATTTCATGCTGTGTGGTGGTACTGATATAGATGGCCCAGCCTTCTTGGTGATTTCCTTCAATGATTTTTGCCATCCCAGCTAGGATAGAAAGGCTTTGCTTTTTTTCAAGTACTGCCGATATGGACAGGAACTTAAAATGAAAAGTTCAACGGAAAGTTCATAAAGGGGCAAGTGCAGGGTCCTGTACCTGGGGAGGAATAACCCCAAGCAGCAGTACAGGCTGGGGGCTGTCCTCTGGAGGGCAGCTCTGCAGAGAGAGACCTGGGAGTCCTGGTGGGCAGCAGGCTGACCGTGAGCCAGCAATGTGCCCTTGTGGCCGATGGGATCCTGAATGGATCTGAGTGTTGACAGCAGGTCAAGGGAGGTGATCCTCCCCCTCTACTCAGCCCTGGTGAGGCCACACCTGGAGTACTGTGTCCAGGTCTGGGCTCCCCAGTACAAGAGGGACATGGAGCTACTGGAGGGAGTCCGAGGAGGGCTGCAAAGATGATGAGAGGACTGGAGCACCTGTCGTATGAGGACACGCTGAGAGAGCTGGGCCTGTTTAGCCTGGAAAAGAGAAGACTGAGAAGACTCATCAATGTGTATAAATACCTGAGGGGAGGGTGTTGAGAGGATGGAGCCAGCCTCCTTTCAGTTGTGCCTAGCACATGGATAAGAGGCAGTGGGCACAAACTGAAGCACGGGATGTTCTGGATGAATTTGAGAGGGCACTTCTTTCCTGTGAGGGTGACAGAGCACTGGAACAGGCTGTCCAGAGAGGTTGTGGAGTCTCCTCTGGAGATACTCAAAACCTTCCTGGTTGCCAACCGCACAATGTGCTCTAGGTGATCCTGCTTGTCAAGGGGGTTGGACTAGATAATCTTCTAAGGTCCCTTCCAACCTTGGCCATTCTGTGATAGTTGTAAGTATTGTAGTTGCAAGGTGGTCTGGCAGTGCTCTGTTAGCAGATTTGTAGAGGCTTGGTGGGATATCACTGGGAAGCTGTTTGTGAAATGACTCTTAAGGGATTTCAGTTAACATAGAGCAATCTTAAAAATGTTAAGCTGGAGAAGCAGAAGGTTTTGAGAAATTGCCAAAGCCTTGTTTCCCTTGTACTTTCATTGTTCCCCAAGTGGGAGCCCTTTGAATCTGGACATCTGTAGAGAAACTAAGATGGAAACAGTTACGGCAAACACCCTTCCCTGGCCTTTCCTAGGCTCAGCTGCTGTCCAGACACCTCTTCTCTCCCCTTCATAGTCTCCAGTCCCCTTCTTTTTGCTAAATGTTATGCTCCAGTCCCTTTGGTGAGGTGTCCAGATGCACAGGAGGTTTAGCTCAGTGCATAGCATTTTCCTTTTGTGGTTTATTGTTTCTTTGTTCTGTTTTGCCACTGCTTCTTCTTACTAACATGTTTCCTTAGCTCAACTGTAGGCTTTTCCATGGGCTGTAAAAGCTCAGTAACATGAATACATTTAGAAATCTGTACAGAGTCACTGTCAGGCAGCCCAAAGCAGAAATCTGCAATGCTGCGTGTTCTTAAAGTGATGTTGTCGTCCACTCCCACCCCCCCCCGAAAGAAGTCTTTCTCTTCTTTCATTTTCCTTTCATTTTTCACACCACGTCTGCTCCAGTATTGCTCTCAGTAATACCTTTTCCTTGAGAGATTAAAGAGATCAATTTCTGATACTGCCCCAGTCCGCTTATCTGCTGACTGCTTATGTTCTCAGTCTCAAGCTTTTTGGCTGTGACAGTGCCACAGAACACCTTTTTGACTGCAAAGCCTTGCCTAGGCTTGAGGAGTGAAGAGTTGGTTGGTGCTATTGCAGAAGAGTGTCTCAGGAAAGGTGTGACTGTGCCCTGTCTGCCCTGCAAAGCCTGGGTGCCTGCTTCTCGGCTGATAGCCTGGCCAGGGGCCAGGAGAGGAAAAAAGCCAAAGGATGCTCAGAACAGTAGATTTCTATTGAATTTGGAAGGCAAAGAAACCCTTTGCTTTGTCAAAGCATGGTAAGATTTTGAAGATGTAGGATGGAGTGCACTGTATTGGTAGTGAGGAAAGAATGTGAAAGAAATTCAGGAGTGAATCCAGGACTGAGCAGATGTAGTAGGAGAGGCAAGGATCCTGTTGTGTGTGTGCACTCAGAGAGAACAGTGATAAAGTCTGTGGCCTGTGGAGAGGCCCCTGGTGGAGCAGGCTGTCCCACTGCAGCCCATGGGTCCCACATGGAGCAGATCGTCACGCTGCAGCCTGTGGAGGAGCCCCCAGTGGAGCAGGTGGATGTGGCCTGGAGGAGGCTGCGGCCCATGGACCAGGTGGCAGAGATTGACATGAAGGAGCAGCGGAGATGAAGCTTCATGGATTGACCGCAGCTCCCAGTCCCTATTTCCGTCCACTGCTCAGGAGAGCAGGTAGAAAAAGGCGGATGGGGGAGAAGATATTGGAGTTTGTTTTTTTGATTGTTTCTCACTGCTCTATCTTGTTAGCAACAAGTAATAAATTTTATTAATGTCCTTATACTGAGTCTGCTTTGCCTATGTTGAGCAATCTCCCTGTCTTTATCTCAACCCTTGAACCCTTTCCATCATATTTTCTACCCCTTTCCATTTGAGAAGGGGGAATGAGAGAGCAGTTGTAGTGGAGTTCAGCTGCCCAGCTGAGTGAAACCACCACACTACATAAATCAGGCAAACCCAACATGCTGTTTAAAGAAAAGCATACCTGTGAATCTATGAATGTGAAATACAAGTCATAAATGACGCTCAATAACTCATTTTGCAGGTTCCTACGCACTCCCTTCTTTCAGACGAAGTGGAATTCTCCCCAGGTGTGTCAGAGAAAACCCAGACTCCCACAGTGGCCCCAGAGAACATCACCGAAGGTGGGGTCGTGCTGCTTCCCACTAATATTGTGCCATCTGAGCCCATGCAGCAGTTCCCAACTCCTGCTACTGCTCCTAAAGCAGGTAATACTTCAACATGGCTGGAGATCTGAGGGGTACCTGCAGGTTGGACAGCAGGTGGGGATAGCTTTTACTACTGGCAAGCTTGCATCCTGTTGTTATAAGCTCTTTATCCAAATGCAGCATCATCCCACCTCAAGCATGTAGTCCTACAGTGCAAACTTAAGAACCTTCAGCTTGTTCTTTCTGAGGAAAAATTCTGACCAAGCCTAACATCAGTGGGAAATTATAACTCAATTAAATGCAGTAAAGTTAAAAGCAAATTAAGAGCATTTTTGTAACAGGTTATTTTTTATTTTTTTTTTATTGGTGAGAAATACCTAATACTTTCTGGAGATACACAGTAGTTTCCTATAGGCACTCTTCTGTTTTTGTGTGACTGCAAAATATTGCTTGCTCTCAGAAACTCATCAGTAGGGTTCACACCATGTATAGTGGTACGGTATCATGAAGCAGAGCAGGGGGGACATGAGGAAGCCCAGCCCTTAATAGAGGAGAACGTGGCCACTTCATCCTGAAAAAATATTTTACTCTAATTTTACTCTAATTTCAAACCTGGAAGAAGGCTTATCAGACTTCCAGCTACAGAGGAAAAGTTCTTATTTTGAAAAATATGTGTTTAATTGCTCTGCCCTCTGTAGTCGCATTAAATTCTGTGTATATGTTAGTCTATCTCCTTTCTCATGCTGAGTTTCCTGCATTCGTATGTGCCCTGACAAAGGGTTAGAAGGGTCACAAGAACCAGGGAATCGCAGGTGTGTGCTCTTCTGTGCTCCTGAGGGACAGGGAGAGCTAAGCCCTTTGCTTCTTGGTGGAGCAAGTCTGGTTTGGGACATTCCTAGCACGTTCTGCCAAACTAAAACATGCCAGCCAGGATAGCGGTAGGAGATAACATAAGGAGACAAGCTTCAAGAGGGATCCTCTCCAAGACAACGGATCATCATTACCACTGAGTGTTGACTAGGCAGCTCCTCCTCTTCCCTCACAGGAGGCTGAAGAGGACTCAAAAAAGAGTATGGAAGAAGCAACTGAAGGAAAGGTTGTGATGAATCTCACTAGAAGTACTGCTTTGCGCAAGGATTTCCTCAGATTGCTTTGCACAGTCCTACTGTCTCAGTTTAGGAGACAGTCCCTCCTTCTGCTTTGGTCATCACCTTCACCTAGTCGTTTTGTTCTCATCACATGTGGAAGTGAAAAGATTTTTTAGAAGCACAAACCTCCACTGGTGTCAAGGGCAACTTCCACGAGCAATTCTGGACCCTCACATTTAAGTAACAGCAACAGAAAGTGTACTGTCAGCATAACCTTTTCGCTTCATCCCTTTTTACACCTGTCAGCTGCCACAGCTGAGTAGTCTCTTGCTCATCATGTAAAAGTTGGACACTTACATGTAGATACTAGTGAGTGTTGCTTTTGGAGTACCTTTATTCTGTAGACTCCCTGTAGTCAGGAACACGTTTAAAACCTTTTAAAAACAGGTCTATGAGAATGTTGCTTGAAGATGTGCTTTGGGATGTTTCTGTTGGGGCATGGGTTTGTAGACATCAGCATTTTGGGAAAAGAAAAGAATTTGCACGGATGAGAACTGTGAGGGTGTTCCTGGATGACATGTAGACAGACTGTGCAGTTTAGCAAGGAAATAACTGCTGCAGTAGCAGAATTTTTAAAAGTGACAACGATGAGCTGGACACCTAGGCATGCCTATTCAAGTGCCACACAAACATAGAAGCTTGTTGGTGGAGAAAAGGCACGACACTGGTTTTAGGATGGACTATGTTACTTAATGAAGTTTAATGAAGATTCTTCTGGTGCTGATGGCTCCTTTTTGTCTTTTTTTGTTGTATATGTTTGAACTCCTGTACTTTCAACCAAATATTAAAAAAATGCATAATTCTTTATGCAGAGAAATGTTAACTGTGATATACAAGAAAAATCAGAACTCATCTGTCTAAAGCAGGTGAGTGTAGGTGAATATTTCATATTTGTGGAAGAACAATTGTCTTGAATAGATCAGTAAAAGGTGAAGGAGCCGTAGTCATGATTATGACAGATTATTAATTGATTATGTATCAGGATTTTTTTTATTTATATTTGCCTATTCACTGCAGAACATTTGTCAAATTTTACTTAATCCATTGCAAATAATACTTGCGATGGATATAAATTTTGTATCTTCATCTTTATAAACATAATGTACTCATTCTGTCTTAGATATAGTAAAAGAACTTGTTGTATCTGCTGGAGATAACATACAAGTGATGCTACCCAAAAATGAGGTTGAACTGAATGCCTTTGTTGTCCCGCCACCGCCTACAGGTGAGTTGAATGGCCTTGCCATACAGAATATGCTAACGCACTACCAGCCTGTAAATGTAGATAAGTCCGAAGTTATGTGAATGTTCATGCTCTAGAATAAAATCTAATATTCTCCTTCTACCTTTTTTGTGGCTTCATCTGCAGAGAGCATTTTCTCCTTTGGATTTTAGAGATTTTGGAGTGGCTTGTATTTTCAGAATTTGGACTAATTAGCCAAATGATTCAGTAAGAAAGCCCATGATTTCTACCAAAAGATGATGTGGCTAAGGTTACAGCATCTTGTTGTTAAGCAGAGGTGTGAAAAACTAGGTTCTGAACACAACATTTACCTTAAAACTACCAGTTTCTGTGCTGCAGCAGCAAAGAATGTGTATTTCATAGGTGGTGAATGTTTTACACAGCTACAGGTGAAGCTGGTTTTTAAACTTATTTGTAAAGGCTGTTAACTTCGTTGCTACTTTACCAAGTTACAGCACACTGTGGAAGCTTAACTTGTATTCATAACACTTCATTTTGCTGACTCAAATAATTGCAGTCATAGTTCCCTGCTGCAGCGTTTTAGCTGACTGGTGAACTTAATTTCTTTGCTTCTTGGGCTTATCTTGAAGGCAGAGCTGATTATTCTTACACTATGTTATTGGTCTTAGAAACAGTCTACAACTACGAGTGGAGCTTAATCAGTCACCCTGCTGACTATGGTGGTGAAATGGAGCACAGGTACACCCAGACGCTGAAGCTGTCTCATGTAAGTGAGCTGTAAGTTCAGGCCCATGCAGTGTGTACAGGAATTTAACCTGTAATGAAGAGTACCTTTATTTGAGAAATTCCAATTACTCTCAGTTGTCTTCATTTGCATGTGTCAACAGTTCTTTTTCAGATTTCCAGAAATGCCTCTTTCAGAGTGCTTTCATAATTTTCTGAGATTGAGTAAAAATTCCAAAGTATTCCTCACCTCACAAGGCAGTAACCAGTGCTTTTCATGTATGTGCTTATTTGAAACCTAGAGTTTCTTTTATGTCAAGATTTTTCTACGTTTACAACACAATTAACAGATTGTATGCAGATTGCATCTGTATATTTCACCATGTAACTGGATTTGTTCTGTGTATGTCTCAGTTATCAGTGGGACTTTATGCCTTCAAAGTGACGGTTTCTGGTGAAAATGCCTTTGGAGAAGGTTTTGTAAATGTCACTGTCAAACCAGGTAAATCAGTTGGCTAAAATAATTTCTTCAACTCTAGTAGTATTATCTGTCTTCGTAGTATTCTGTCAGTTATTGTCTGCCAAAGACATCTAGTAGTACAATCATGCAGAGGTGTAATTCATGTCTTGCTGTCTTTAAACCATTGTAAGTAAGTGCAGCTGAGGATCCTGCTTACTGCAGTTAAGTGCTCTCTAGCCTGTGCCCTCCTGAGGCAAGACCTGAGAAGGCATCATGACACCTTCTGTGGTCCCTTTCTCCACTAAAACTAGGATCAGCAAGTAGGAACTGAACAGGCTGTAGCTGTAAGTTACAGTGCACAGGTCTGTCTAAATCATACCAGATGGAAGTGGCTGCAGCAGAAGACTGTTGCCTAAGTGCACTGCTCTTCAGTAACCTTCTCAGTCCCTTGTCCAAAAAGGACTGCAGATGCTGCACAGCTGTCAATTCTAGACTTGGATCACTGGGGACTGTTGATTTGTTGTTACCAGATTATCTTTGCCTGGGTCTTCACAATGCTTTCCCTGTCTTTCTTACAGCAATCAGAGTTAATCAGCCACCTGTTGCTGTTGCTTCACCCAAAGTACAAGAAGTTTCTTTGCCTACAACTTCCACCTTCATTGATGGCAGTCGTATGTACTAGACCAACCTGTATTTTTAATATACAGTTAGAACACTACTGTTTATCAGTAACAAATGAAATTCCTTTGCAGTGTACTCACAGAAGTTCCCTGAATCATGATTCATGTTGAGAATTTGAGTCCAGTTATGAATGATTTTTAAAAAGATAATTAGATCAAATGTTTGTATGGTATGAGGCTGAGTAATATTGGTTCTGGAATGACCTGTACTTTGAAGTTTTTTCTTTCTGCTGTTCTGCCTAGCTACAGAAAATGTGATTTGATTGTGTTTAAATAAATAAAATCAAGCAGTACGTGTCAAGACTATAAAAATCCACCCTTCAACTTGGGCAGTGTGTTAGAAGCTGCTACATCCAAACAGCATATGATCTTAGAGTATTTTCCTGTCCTTCCTGGAATTCCCATTATGGGCCTCTGTGCCAGTCTGGGTTCATTGTAGACACCTGTCATGTAAGATACAATGAGATGTCTGTGAGCTTGTTTTGAAGTTAAGCGAAGGTTTACATTTTTGTATTTACCAAGAAAAAACAAATGGGAATATGTAGTCATTCTACTTTCATGTGCAGTGAATCTGACTGAGATTAACTTTATCTGTGCGTGAAGAATATATATTTTTTTATGGTAGAGCAAACAAAATGTAACTCATAATGTGTCATTCAGTAGCTGTGGTACACAAACCCTGTTTGAATATGCTTGTAAAGATTATTATAGAACACTGGTTAGGGATAAGTTCATGAGAGACTTTAGTATTCATACAAGCTATTGTTACAATATACTGATATGATTTTCTTTAATTCATGTAGAAAGTATAGATGATATGAAGATAGTGAGTTATCACTGGGAGGAAATTAAAGGCCCTTTGCGAGAGCAGAAGGCATCTGCTGACACACCTGTCTTGCACTTGTCTAAGCTTGTTCCTGGAAACTACACTTTCAGGTATGCCTGCGTGAATACTTCCTTTTCAGGTTATAAGTCTTTCCTTGATGTCAGCTAGATGAACTGAAGAAACCCCCCATGATTCAGGTGGAAACAGTTACAGACCTGCTACTCCACCTGTACTCTCACAAGTCCATTGAGCCAGATAGGATCCACCCAAGGGTGTTGAGGGAGTTGGTGGATGTGATTGCTGGGCCGCTTTCCACCATCTATCAGTGGTCTTGGTTTTCTGGAGAGATCATGGATGACTGGAGACTTGCTAATGTGACGCCCATTTATAAGAAGAGTCGTAAGGAGGACCTGGGGAACTTCAGGCCTGTCAGCCTGACCTTGGTGCCAGGAAAGCCGATGGAACAGGTCATCTTGAATGCAGTCACACTATACCAGTGGGGGGATCAGGGCCAGTCAGCATGGGTTCATGAAAGGCAAGTCCTGCCTGACTAACCTAATCTACTTCTATGACTGGGTGACCCTCCTGGTGGATGAGGGAAAGGCTGACGCAGTCTGCCTAGACTTCAGCAAGGCTTTTGACATGGTCTCCCACAGTATTCTCCTGGAGAAGCTGGCAGTCCATGGCTCAGACAGGTACAGTCTTTGCTGGGTTAAAAACTGCCTGGATGGCTGGGCCCAGAGAGTGGTGATGAAAGGAGTGAAATCCAGCCGGTCATGAGTGGTGTTCCCCAGGGGTCGGTGTGGGGGCCCATCCTCTTTAATATCTTTATTGATGATTTGGATGAGGGAATTGAGTGCACCCTCAGTACGTTTACAGATGACACCAAACTGGGGGGAAGCGTCGCTCTGCTGGAGGGTAGGAAGGCCCTGCAGAGAGACCTGGACAGGTTGGGTTGATGGGCAGGGGCCAATGGGATGAGATTCAACATGGCTAAGTGCTGGGTCCTGCACTTTGGCCACATCAACCCCATGCAGTGCTACAGGCTTGGGGGAGAGTGGCTGGAAAGCTGCGCAGAGGAAAGGGATCTGGGGGTGTTGGTCAGTGCTCACCTGGACATGAGCCAGCAGTGTGCCCAGGTGGCCAGGAAGGCCAGCGGCATCCTGGCTTGTATCAGAAACAGTGTGGCCAGCAGGACCAAGGAGGTGATCATCCCCTTGAACTCTGCTCTGGTGAGGCCGCACCTCAAGTACTGTGTTCAGGTTTGGGCCTCCCAGTACAAGAAAGGACATTGAGGCCCTGGAACGTGTCCAGAGAAGGTCTATGAAGCTGGTGAAGGGCCTGGAGCACAAGTGCTGTGAGGAGCAGTTGAGGGAACTGGGGTTGTTTAGTCTGGAGAAGAGGAGGCTCAGGGGAGACCTTATTGCTCTCTACAACTGCCTGAAAGGAAGGTGTGGGCAGCTGGGGTTCAGCCTCTTCTCGCAGATAACCAGTGATAGGACTAGAGGGAATGGCCTCAAGTTGTGCCAGGGGAGGTTTAGGTTGGAAACAGGAGAGATTTGTCAGAAAGAGCAGTCAGGCATTGGAACAGGTTGCCAAGGGAGGTGGTGGAGTCACCGTCCATGGGAGTGTTCAAGGAAGGGTTGGACCTGGAGCTTCAGGAAATGGTTTAGTGGGCAACATTGGCAGTAGGGGGATGGTTGGACTGGATAATCATGGAGGTCTTCTCCAATCTTAATGATTAAATGTTTGTTTGGTTTTAAGCTCATGTCTACCTCCTTAAGGAGCTTCATTTTTTTTCTGTATGCTCTTCACCTTCATTTTTCACAGTAGAGAGAGATAGGGACCAGTTTCATTAAGAAGTGCTTGCTGTGATTTTTTGATACTGGTGTGATGATGTTTTGCAGCACAAAGTGACACCTCGTTTTGCATAGGAAATGAAATAAAATGAAATAACCTCCCACTTCCTGCAACAGTAAGTGGGAGAGAACATCTTTTATTTCTTTTCAGCTTAGAACTTGGCAAATGTCCTGACATGAGACTGCAGTCAGGATGTGAAAGTCATCCCCTGAGTGGTGGTGGCAGACAGAACAGTACTGGGAGACAGATCTTTGCAAGGCGACGTGGTGTGCTGATTTTATAAGAGTAATTCTGTTCTTTCCAAAAGCCATTGCTTTGCTGTTATTTTCTTCCAATTAATCCTTGCAAAATCCACTGGATTTTGTCCAGACAACAGAAGCAATGTTTGCAGTTCTGTGTGCTTTAATTAAAATCAGGGTTCATTTTCTGGACTTCTTAATTTAAAGCCTCATCCTGTACCTGTGTGCTTTCCACTGATCCAGCCTTGGCTGCCAGTAGGTAACAGCCTGCAAGTGGATACATCAGATATCAGTGTAGCATCAGAAGAATGTGGAAGCCTGCTGATGACCGGTGTACATGTATGTGAAACATGCTGTTTTGCATAGGCATCACAAAAAATTGCTTCAGCTTCCATTCTCTGTTCTTTACTGGAGTTGTGCCATGCTGTACAGTGGCAGAAGTGAGGGTAAGATTACTTTTCCTCTATTGAAAAGGACAGAGTTCACTTACAAGCAGTGCTGTTAAGTGTATTCTGCACACAAGGGAACTAAGAAATCACTTCCTATATTCATGTGCCTTTAGGAGAGGATGAGGTACTTGAACAGGCTACTTACTCTACTGTTCAAGCTCACAGGAAATTAGTTGGAAAACAAAATCCAGGACTCCTGACACACATGGCCGTGCATCCACTGCAAAAGTATGTATTCCCTAATGAGAGGACGAAGGAGCACTAGTTTTGTTCTCACTTGTGGAAGGCTACAGGAGTGATTCCCTTCCATATGTTCAGCTGTATACAGTAGTTGCAACAGTGGTTCATTAGAGATGTAGTTGGTTACGACACTGTGGAGGTCAGTCTGTCATCGCTTTCAAGTCTCCCACTTTTAGGTAATTTGCCACTGTGTTTCTGAAAGGCAATAGTGATTGTTTAAACCCTGTGCTACATTTAGTTTTGTCACTTGATGTCTCCTTCCAAAATCAGAGCTGATGATAAAGTCCATTAATATTAGTATCAGCATGTTACAAAGAAATAAGAAGTTACAAGCTGTTTTTGTGCTATGACAAGCAGACTTTCTGAACGCTTAGAATTGTTCTGGGTGTAGTTATTAACAGAGGCTGTTGGAGTATAGCCAGTGAATGAAATCCTGTTTTTTATTGACCAAAACTTTGAAGGTTTTGTAGCAAAAGCTATTTGAAATGATGGTGTTGCTGCTGATTGCAGGGAACAGTTTTTATCTGGGATCCAGAATAGCTAGGCCTTTTTTTTTTTTTTTTTTTTTTTTTTAGGTTGCAAGATGTGGTTGAAAATCAGACTTCTGAGTTTCTTTCCAGCCTTAGTTCAAGTCTTTCTGAAGCAGAAGTTCACATAATCTAGATCAGCGACTCTGGTTTATGTATCGATTTTGCTCTCTTCACATACCAGAAAAATGTGAATCTTTGACCTTATAGCTTAGCAGCAGTCTGGTCTAACGATTTCCAATATTGTTTTTTCCTATTGTAGGCTCACAGTGATTGATTCAGATGGAGCAGCCAACTCCACAATTGCATCTCTGACTGTCAACAAACCAGTGGATTACCCACCTATTGCTAATGCAGGACCTAATCAGGCAGTCACCTTGCCCCAGAACTTCATCACACTGAATGGAAACCAGAGCAGTGATGACCATGAAATTGTCAGCTATGAGTGGTCACTCAGTCCCAAAAGCAAAGGCAAGGTGGTAGCAATGCAGGTATGTCTCTCTCTCCTTATGTAGTATTAGAATGCTCTTTTATCTTTGCCTTTATATGAAGAAACACACAAAAAAGTAACTATTCAGGAGTACTAAAATACCCAGAGTGCTGCTGTTCCTCTCTGATGTATTCAGCTTTTTCAGATATTACTTCTAATTCCTTCTCATCATCGCTTTTTTTTTTTCTTTCATGCTTTATTGTCATTTCTCCTTCTTGCTATTGTTTGTTTCCTGGGAGTATGAGAATTTCAATTTGCTCTGACCATGGACCCTATTACCTGCTCCACAGGTTTGCATCTTCTGAGAGGCTAGACGTGCCACAAACTGTTTTTGAGAGAAGGTAGTGGTAATCAGCATCTTCTTTAAACAGTTTCTCTTCCTGGAGAAAGTAGTGCCTGAGAAAGAACTCTGTTTTTTGAATGAAAGATCACAAGACTTCTGTCAGCTTTCTAACAATTCACACTGTTTGGTGTTTTTTATGCTCACTAAAACATGAGTTTCCTATAAAGGCAAAATGATGTTATGCTCTTTTATGGTGGCATATTTATTTTTTCTTTTATTGTATTTTTTAAATCTGAGAATTGAAGTCAGTAACAGTTTTCAGTTAGATGACGTCAGTTGCTCTTCCCTTTTCCACCAATGCTGTAACCCTGCTGTAGAAGGCCACCAGATTTGTCAGGCACGATTTGCCCTTAGAGAAGCCATGTTCACTGTCACCAATCACCTTCTTATTTTCCATGCTCCTCAGCAGAGTTTCCAGGTGGATCTGCTCCATATCCTTTAGTTCACACGAGACTTCCCTGGAAAAGACGATAATTGCAATTGATGAAGAAGGAAATTGTGATTTGTTGTTTCTCATGAGATATGCTTTAAATTCTGTTAGCAAAAGAACATACAGCTGGGCCTAGCCTTATCGTGAGCTTATATATGTGACAAATAATGACTGCCATAAGTTTATACTGAGGACCGAGTTGTCTTGTTTGATATGTGTTTTTTCTCCAAGCCTTCCTGGCTGGGGTCAAGTCAATTATGCTTTTGCGTTTAATTACTTGTTTTTGTGTTTGACTGTCTTTCATAAATAAATATTATGTTAATCGATGTCATGATTTTTTAAAAATAATTGTATAGTATCTTTCATTGGTGTTTAATTTGTTAATTGAGAAAGTTAGTTTCCCATGTGTTCATTACAATTACTGTTGTCCAGAAATAATGCAGCGATTATAGTAACAAAAAATTAAGGCTTACTGTCTCTATATAGGTCTCTGGGTTGGTAGACAGCTGCAATATTGGGTATATGACATCTGTGCATCAAATTTTAAGTCTACTCTTTGTCTACAAGGCGCTTCCACTGCTTGCTCAAGCAATGAATTATTATTATTGTGAATTAAAACAAACTTTGTTTTTCCTCCATGTTTGCTCTCTAAGATGTTTTGAGCTTTTCTGTATCCATCTCTCTTCCTCTACCCTCCCCCCTCCCCGCTGTGTAGGGAGTGCGGACTCCATACCTCCAGTTATCTGCAATGCAGGAAGGAGATTATACTTTCCAGCTGACTGTCACAGACTCGGCAAGGCAGCGCTCCACAGCTGAGGTCACTCTGATAGTACAGCCTGGTAAGTTGACTGCAGGCACGTCTGGGTCCCTCGGGGTGGACCAGCCTGATGCCTTAGCACCAGCCTCAAATACCTCATCTCCCTGCATTGCACCACTCAGGTGGCAGTCTGAACAGCCGGTATCCCTGCATCAAGGACTCTTCCACCTCCATTTTCTATCAAAGCAAACAATAGAACAGAACTGCAGAAAGTCCGGATGGTGATCCTGAAGGCTCCCACCAGCCTGATTATGTAAGGCACCCTGCACAGAGATGTTTGAGTGTACTTCTAACAACTAAAATGTAGCTCTCAGTTTAATATCCTGCAAAATCTGTTTTGCAAAGGTGTTCGATATATCAATCAATGTTTTATTCAATTTTCTTACTGTTTTGTAGTTCTTGAAGAACCCTTGTGTGATATGAATTCTCCCTAGAATTCTGTTGCATGTTCTAAGGGGTGAAAGTCAAGCGAGTAGTTTTCAAAAACTGCTTCTTTCACTTGGTTGTTTAGATTTGGAAGCTGAATGATGAACAGGTCCAAATGGACCAGGCCTCATCTGATATTTTTTTTACTTTTACTGTTTTTTTAAATGGGGGTGTGGGTGGGGGAGAGAGTTAGTTATGTTTGCCTGTTGTAGATTTTTACATCCAAAGTGGCCTTTTCTGCCTATCTGAAGGTTTCATATTCTACTATAGAGCAATGTGGTGTCTCCCCGGTGTTGCTTATTCTACAGCTTTTTGTAGATGGCCCCTTCTGGGGAAACTTTATAATGGGCATTTAATGGAGAAATCAGGAAGATAAATCTCAAATACATCATATGGTGGTGCCTTTTAGATTGGTGATAGTGTGGAAATGGGAAGGAGCTATTGCTGAAGGCAGGTCTAAGGGAAAGTAAATATTCAGGAAAATGGTAGTGTTCGTGGTTCACCATGCCACAACAGCAAAGGTTGAAAACAGCTTAATAGGTTATGTTTCTGCACTAAATATTCAAAGGCTTGAAACTGATGTTAGGCTAGTGGCATTGCACTGACATTGAGCAGCAGGAAACCTGTGTCAGTTCTTTTAAGGTAAAGAACCATATTCACGTGGGTAGTTTGAAAGGGTCTCAGTGGTGAAACTAGATCAATACCACACTGCTCTTGTCATAGAACATTGTGATACGATGTACTGAGTGGACTGTAAAGTTCATGGAGTGTGACTGTGAAAAAGGGAGAACTTGCTGTGGAATTTGGCTTGTTACAGAGCTCATTTCTCCCACCTAGCGCTTTTTGCTGGTTTGAGCATATTAGATGTGTGACTTACAAGTGTATCTATGGGAAGGTGATGAAACACCTAACCCTGGAAGCCATTTGCAAGCACATGAAGGATAAGAAAATCATCAGGAGCAGTCAGTGTGGATTCACCAAGGGGAAGTCATACGTGACCAGCCTGATGAACTTCTGTGATGAGATGACCACCCTATTAGATAAGAGGAGAGTAGGCAGTGAGGTAGGTTGAAAACTGGCTGAATGGCTGAGCCCAGAGGGTAGTGATCACTGGTGCAAAGCCTAGATGGAGGCCTGTAATGATCAGAGTACCACGTGGGTCAGTATTAGGTCCTGTCCTGTTCAAGAACTTCACAAATGATCTGGACAATGAGGTAGAGTGCACCCTCAGTAAATTTGTGGATGATTTAAAAAAAAAAAAAAGAGGGTGTCTCACCAGAGGGTCATGTAGCCATCCAGAGGGAACTAGACAGCTGGAGAGGTGGGCTGACAAATTTCATGAAATTCAACAAGGAGAAGTGTGGAGTCCTGTACCTTGGGGAGGAATGACCCCAGGCACCATTATGTTCTGGGCATCACCCAGCTGAAAAGCAACTTCGCAGAAAATGGCTTGGGGCTCCTGGTGGACACCAAATTGAACATGAATCAGCAGTGTGCCCTTGCCACAAAGAAGGCTAATGGCATTCTTGGCTACATTAGTAGATACAGCCAGTATCACCAACAGGTAATTAATTACCTTCTAGTTAGTGTTGGTGAGGCTGCCAGTAGAGTACTATGTCCGGGTCTGGGCTCCACAAGAGAGATATGGAACTACTGGAGAGAGTACAATGAATGGCCACAAAGGTGATGAAGGGAGTGGAGCATCTCTCCTGTAAGGAAAAGCTGAGAGACCTGGGACTGTTCAGCCTGGAGAAGAGGAGGTTCAGGGATATCTTACCAATGTCTATAAATACCTGAAAGAAGAGTGCCCACTGACAGGACAAAAGGCAGTGGGCAGAACCTGGAACACAGGAGGTGTCATCTAAACATCAAGAAGCACTTTACTGTACGGGTTGGTCATGAAGCATTGGCACAGGTTGCGCAGATAGGTTGTAGAAACTCCCTCCTTGGTATCTTTGGAAGCTGTCTGGACATGGTCCTGGGCAACCTGCTCTAGGTGTCCTTCCCTGAGCAGGTTGGTTGGACCAGATGACCTCCAGAGGTCCCTTCCAACCTCAGCCATTTCGTGATTTACACCTTTGAGCATATATACAAGGCTTGTGATCTAATATTCTGTGTAAAATCTTTCCTCTGATTGACAGTCCCTGATGGTGCAGCAAATGTGATGCACTAAATATTATTTTTACAGAAAATAACAGTCCTCCAATAGCAGTGGCTGGCCCTGACAAGGAGTTGACCTTCCCAGTAGAAAGTACAACACTGGATGGAAGCAGAAGCCAAGATGACCAAGGCATTGTCTTCTATCGCTGGGAAAATATCAGGTATCTAGAGAGAGATGACTATCTCTGGTTTAAAAATAAAATAGAAAGTGAAAGTGCTTGAGTTCCAGAGCCTCTTAAGCAGTTGTGTTGGGTGACGCAGTATTTGAGAACTGCTTTGAGGCTTTTCCTTCTCAGGTGGTAATAGGGTGAGAGACAATAATTTATGTTCAAATTGGCCTGCCTATGTTTTTCTCTGTGTCATCTTGAATTACAAAGTTATTTTATGAAAAAGTTACATAAACTCAATAAATCTCTCAATAAAGTGAATAACAGGCTTGGGTACTTTCCTGTAATGGTACTTTGGTACTTCACTATAATGTACTCTTTTTTTTTTTTTCTACTGTCAAGTGCTTTCTCAGTCACTTCTATTTGTTAAATAACAAAGTAAAATCACAATCTATTTAGCCTGAGCTTTCATTAGTAGATGACTAAAACACTCTTGAATAATGATTGAAAATACTTTATAGAAGTTTGTAGTGAGGATCAAGCTAATTGATCCTATTAGCCGCTGTCCTGTCCGTGGTACAGAAAGAGGTTTGGTGGCACCCTGGCCTTGTTGTAAGTGGCTGTTAGACCAACAGCATTTGCATGCTTTTATGGAATAGTTCAGCAAGGAGGCTGGACTCTTGGGCTCCATTTTGTGCTCTTCTAATTACAGGGTATGTGGTGGTGGAAGTTTTCAAAGTTTGCAGAAGACTGAATTATAAATTTTGATCTAAATTCATTGTTGTAATTCTCTTATTAATGCTTGTAGAAGTGGTAGAACCCCAGTATCCATAATGGTAAATGGTATGAGTGATGCTGCTGAGAGAAAAAATTGTCTGGCTTTGCAGGATTATTTTTCATGAGATGTTTTGTTTCAGTGGGCCAAGCTTTGTACAAATGGAAAACGGTGACAAAGCAGTAGCAACTGTGACTGGTCTACGGGTTGGCACCTATCGCTTCAGGCTGACAGTAAAAGACCAGCAGGGTTTAAGCAGTGCATCTGTGCTGTCTATTACTGTGAAGGAAGGTAAGCCTAGTTGCTGCTGCTTAGGATGTGGTAGGCGATTTGCCAGTTAATTCAATCACTGACAAAGTAACAGAAATTGGAACAGATAATGCATTTGTTGTCATGTTTCAAGAGTATTCAAGAAGAGTTGCCATCATTTTGTAATAAAGGAGTAATGAGATTAACTGGTAAAACGGATTCACTTCCTGCATTTTTTTTCCAAGTTAAATACATGCAGAATTAGCTGTAATAAAAATACTCCAAAATATTTTTGACCATAATGCCTCTAGTTCCATAAGAGGATATGTTTTAATTCTACTCTTAAAGTTAAGCTTTGATCAGAAAAGCAATTTTACTCACTTTTAAATCTCATCCAAGAAATGAGGTTTCATAATATGCCAATTTCTACTTTAAAACTTAACATTAAAAGACCTGTATTTATTTTGATTTTGCTAAACAGTTATGTTTTAACCTGGCTGATTAGGAAGAGGCAAGGAGATTGCCTCTGTCACAGAGAACTGTGCTGTTCTAAAGCACAGAGCCAGTGCACTGGACATCTGCCTAAAGTGGAATGATTTATATCCAACCTAATATTCAGACCAGTGAGGTATTCCGTTCAGTGTCACAGCTTCCTGGAACTCTGTTTTATCAGTTATGTTCTACAAAAAAAGTCCAGTGATGTCTGGCTTCTGGAAATAAAATGGTTTCGTGTTTCTCTGGTGTTTTTGGCCGTACTTCCAATGCATGCTCTAACTTCATTGCTTACAATGAACAAAAAGCATTTGGGAACTGTATTTACTAGTAGAGACACTTTGCTTTAATATAGGCGTTGTGAAAATGTAAGGGCTTTACGCAAGCCTCTATTAAGAAATAAGTGATGGTTTCTGAAGGAGAAAAGAGCCCGGCATGGTGATGTCATGCTAGGCTGTGCTTCTAAGCAGATGGAAAAAAAAATTGTTTGACTGAGATAATCTGATGTTATTGTGAGACTGTAAATAGAGTATCCCACAATGCTTTTTGTAAAAGATCTTTTTGGATGGTGTTTCTTGTTGCTATTCTACTTGTGGTGCAGCTCTGCTTTTGTTAGATTGTAATAATCTCAGAGCCAAATTCTGTACACTCACTCATCATTTCCCCATCCATTTGGCACAAGATTCTCTTGCTACTGCGTCTAATCATCAGGTAGAGAATTGCAGTGTGGGTGTATTGGCAATTGCATGTCACATCTCACATGATTTGAAAGCAAATCCTTTTCCTCCACTATTTTTATGGCTAGAAAACAACAGTCCACCCCGGGCACATGCTGGTGGGAAGCATGTGCTGGTGCTTCCCAATAACTCTATTACATTGGATGGCTCAAGATCTTCCGATGACCAGGGGATTGTGTCATATTTGTGGATTCGGGATGGTCAAAGCCCAGCAGCTGGGGTAAGTTTCTTGAAGGCTTTAACTGGAGTCAAATTTTGAATTATGCATGTAGCTTCACTGCAGCAGGGCAAGCTGATAACGACTCATGAGCTGCTATGAGAGGGATGGTATCTATTCCTGGTTTGTCTTCCCAGCTCTCTCTAATGCTTTGGTTCAAGAAGCCTGGTGGTGTTTACAAGTACAGCTGTTGAATATCTTAGTTAAGAGGACTGCAGCAGTCTAGATTTGGTTGGGAAAGACTTGAGACAGAAAAATAAAGTCATGACCCTTCACTACTAATCAGTGATAGTAACAAGCTAATGTGTTTGAAAGAAAATAATCTGAAATCCAGGTATTCCAAAACAGGAAGGCTCTGAAAGAATGAGAAGTGTCAATGTATACGAAGGAATTTTGTCTAGTACCAGATGAGGTGAGATAGCCAGTTTGTTATAATAAAAATGGTGTTCAGTGCTGGATGAGTAGATATCTTGCCTAGCAGATTACAGGGAATAGCCCCGACATTAAGGCAGTGGAGTCTTCTCTGGCTGTTGCCAGATAGCTGAATTACTCCTGATAAACTGAAGTTCACGTGTCAGCTACTAAAACTGTGGTAAGTTCTTCATTTGCCTATGCCCACAAAGCGTTTTAGGCAGCTCTTCACAGCCAGAAAGGCAGTGGCAAATTGACAAGAACTGGGAGAGAAGAAACAGCAAAATGATAGCAAAATTTAGAGAAGCAATTCGCATAAAGATATGAGGAGAACTGAAGAGGTTTAACTTAGAGCTGGCAGAGATGATCGTTGGAAATACATGAACACCAAGGAGAGGAAATGATTTAGGATTTAGTATGTAAAAAAGCAGAATAAAGGATTGAGAAATACTAATGTAACTGTCAGATCTTCAGGCAGATGAGTACTTGAGGATGTCAGCTGTTATATCTGAGTTGTGTGGGTTTTTTTGTTTGTTTTTAAGAAAAAGCATTCTTACTGTGTGCAGATATCCTCATTTAACTCCCACTTCCAAACTTGTATTATTGTGCTATAAACCGGGGGCACATCACATTTGTCCAAAAGCCAAAGCAAGAATCCACTCTGTTATATTAGATATCTGAGTTGATAGTCACACCTGCAATTTTCTCTAAGGGTTATAATCATTCTTGTATTTTTATTTTTTTTTCAGGATGTGATCCGTGGCTCAGACCATGAGGCAGTACTGCAGCTAACCAATCTGGTGGAAGGAACCTATACTTTTCACTTGAAAGTGACAGATGCCAAAGGAGATTCAGATATTGACTCTGCTACTGTTGAAGTGCGGCCTGGTATGACAATTAAAAGGTCATCGATACGTTGTGAATACCTCATCTTTGTTCTCCTTTTCACTTATTTCAGTGTTCACAAGGTTCTCTCAGGTTAAAACACAAAGTCTGTCTATCTTCCTACCTCTCAATCAACCTGTATGTAGAGAACAAGGCACATCAAGATTGTTCTCTCCAACCAATTACATCATTGCTGTACTGGAGATACGAAAATCATACTTCTTAGTTAATGTTTTCACTTGGTTACTCTGTTGCTTTTCATTTCTTGTGTTTCATTTTTTTTCTGGTTATTAATTAGTTCGTCAGTTAGGAAGATGAGAGCTGAGCACAAAGTTTAGGTGCAAATGCTGCAATAACATGTTTGATTGTTGAAAGTGTACTTGCATTATTTTTTTCCTTCTTTCATTTTGAAGGACAAAAACCCCAAAGACTTTCTTTTCTTTTTTTTAAATTGGCTTTTCACGGTCTGATATTGCTCATATGTAGTCTTGTTTTCAATTGTAGTCTAGACGGCTATGTGATAGAAGTATAGGTGGAGGTCTCAGGATATTAGCATGAAGTCATGGGTCTGTCACAGAGTTCTTATTTGACTGGTTCCTGAGCAATGATTTTATTTATTCCTCACTTTGTTGTTGAATGTAGACACGATAGTTGGCTCAGAATTCTCATTGCATATCTGTGAAGCTTGTTTAGTTTGCAGAGCACTCTAGAAGTGCAAGTATTATTTAACAACTCTCCATTTTTTTGAAGGGAAATATATTTGGTATTTCTGAAGCTGACCATCCTCATGTAGACTCACACAGTTTTGCATATTACCATGTGAGTTCATCTTTGAGTCCTTTTTCTGGTTGGTAGCCAGCCGTAGATCACTAGCAGGGAACTTAGGAATTAGACTTGCGTAGTGTAAGATGGCAGCATTTTAGATGGCAGCATTTAGGGAAACAAATTGTTATTCTGTGCAAAAATATGGTAATGCTTAACTGAAGTACGCACTGAAGTGCCTTTTTCCAACTAGTATAAGATGAGCTGCTATCTTAGGACCTACCAGATTTATTTCAGAAGCAATGTGAAGATGTAGGCTATCTTAGTAGTTTATTAAGAACACAAAAAAGGTGGATTGTAAGAGATGTTGGTCTTAAGTAGGAAAATACAGTATTAATAAATGTTTTTGGTACTGAGTGTTGTCTTTAGTTGATAATGAAATATTTGCCAACCTCTGATAGCATATCATCATCGTCTCCTGTTAGATCCCAAAAGGAGTGGTCTGGTGGAGCTGATTCTGCAAGTTGGAGTGGGACAGCTGAGTGAACAGCAGAAGGACACCCTGGTGAGACAGCTGGCTGTATTATTGAATGTCTTGGATTCAGATATCAAAGTTCAGAAGATACAAGCCTACTCAGATATAAGGTACAAAGATGCCCTGCTGTGCCAGGAAGATTTGTGATCTTCATTGAGTGTCTCACAGCTCATATTTAGTTACAAAATAATGTGGAAAAAATTACCAGAAATGCTGTACCTCTCAGCGGTATATATTTTAAGAAGTTACTTTCTTCTGTGGTAGAAAATTGATGAAGTGAGCTCTCCAAAGGCTTAGGTCTGAAATGTTTTATTTAAACAAACAAACAAACAAACAAAAAACTTCCATACAGGTGATCAGGTTTTTTTTGTTCCCTTAATGTTTTTTCATTCCTTCAAAGAAAGCACATGCACAAAATCCAGTGTCTCTGTTCCATATTGTACTATTATTTTTCCTGAATGCTGGCTGGAGTAAGATAGACCATAGAGAAGCAAGTACTATATTTCAAAATAAGTTTTCAGCTGTATCTGCTCAAATTTGTTTTATTGTCCTTTTGTTCTATTTCCTCTCTAAGGTTTTGATACTCTAAATACTTTATATACTTTTCTCCAGGTAACTGATAACAAAAATCCTTTTTCGTAGAGAAAACAGCAGACTTTGTAGTATGTTGTATGCTACATGTAGTATCTTACTCAGAGCAGATACCTGCTCTACTTAGGTTAGAGGGGTGGAGATGGCTGTATGTAGCCAGAACAACTTCACGGCATGATTGATTAAAAACCTGTTGACATGAGTTATCTTACTTTAAATTACTTATTGCTAACTGCTTGGTGATTTTCAACCTATTTTGTTATCTATTCACTTCTCTGGGAACCTTGTAAAATTAAAAGGAAGGGGGGAAAAAATAAATATAGCATGTCTAGCTATAATACTTGAATCACATCTTCCAACTACTGATTTTCAGCTTCAGATGTTCCCTGAAGCACATGACATGGGATGAGATCAACACCACCCAATAAAAAAAAACTGCCACAAGTTTCTCTTGATCCTATGTTTTTCCTCTTCTTAAATTCAGTTTTCTAAAGTTACTCTCACTGCTTCAGAGTGCTTTGTGGCAGGTCTTAGACAAGAGGAGGGAAAGCAAACATTGCATACGTACTTCTCTTAAAGTGAGAGTCAGGAAGACCAAGGAGGGAATTAATTTCTTGTTGTTCTCAACATTCTTCTGTAAAACCAAGGAGCCAGAGAACTATTGGTGCTTCTGGGTCAGAATGAAGTACAGTAGTCATGACATGTGGATAGACATAGAGTTGCCACATCTGTATCAGTGGTGATACAGAAACAAGCAAAACAAAGGCTGTAAATTAAATGCCTGACAAAAGTAATCTTTGACCTATAGTCCTAACCTATGCTGTTCTCTCTGCAGCACTGCAGTTGTATTCTATGTCCAGAACGGGCATCCTTCCAAGGTGTTCAAGGCATCAGATGTCTCTCGAACTCTGCATGTGCAGCTTTTGAAAGAGAAGGCTGACTTTCTGCTTTTTAAAGTCTTGCGGGTTGACACGGCTGGTATGTTTGCCATCTGGTGTCTGGTGCTTGGATTTTTGTTTCTGAAAGATGACATTGAAGACAATATTTAAAATGCATGCTCATTTGTCACAGACTGGTGCCAGTACTTGTGTTCTGTTAAAATACGTGCTTTTGCATGCTGTTAGTCTTATCTGTTCTGCATCTGAAAGTCCTGGGGGATGAGGAGAAAGGTACCCCACTCATACCATCTTTTGTTGGAAGATAGGCAAAACTTAATGTAGCCATAATATAGAATGTTCAATGTCTGGTTCGTTCAAGGCTTTTAGTGTTCAGTGATGGACTTGTAATGTAATTTGTTTTTATCTGTGTATAGCAGGCAAAATGGTCAGGTCATCATTGTGGTTTAACCTTGTCTTCTAGTGAGGTTATATTTGCATCACAGACAGGCCTCTGAGGTTTCTCATAATGAACTTTTTCTTTTCTCCTAAATGAATTTTGAACTTCAAGATCTAGCCTTATATTAAACTACTCTAGTAATGTGAACCCTTTATGATCCTCAGATATTACAGATATGACTACCTGTTAGATTTAAAATCAGGAGACTGTGATCCAAATGAAAATAGTGAATAAACTCTAGCACTTAAATAGTCATAAATTCTGAAATAAATTCTGGCTTTGTTCACCTGTTGAAAAGGATTTGTTTTATTCTAAATGTACTTGGATTACCAAAATGTGTAGGTATCACTTGAAAATGGTCCTTAGTATTTTCCTGACATGGCAAATCTGCTGCTGTAAGTTTAAGGGGGGGTAACTTTTTTTTTTTTTTATTCTAACATGCATTGATCTAACAACAGGTATTACTGTAAACAAATAATACATAAATGTTCAGGCCTCAGTTGCTGGAGTTGAGTTTTGAAATACTGAAATATGCTATAGTTTATCAGTGTGATGCTTTCCTTACAGTACCTGTGAATACTAATACTCTAGTTCTCAGGTACTTCAGAAGTTTTTAAAAATGAGTCATAAAGAAAGGAGGAGGTCTGAACTCTGTAACTTCAACTCATCTTTACTTCTGTTTGGAATAAGCTGATGTTGACTTGGATATAATTTCAGTATTGTATGTGTAAGATATTCTCATCTTTTCACAGCCTGCTGAACTGTGCAGCTATTTAATATGTAACATCAAAGACAAGAGTTTTTAAAAAGTATGTCAGAATGTTATGAACTAGATGCTTTACCACCAATCTAGTCCTCACAGTAAGAGAATGCATGGCAAGTTGACCATTTACGCAACTAATCTATGTTTGGCATTATTCATAGCATGTCTTTTAAAATGCTCTGGACATGGACACTGTGACCCTATAACAAAGCGCTGCATTTGCTACCAGCTGTGGATGGAAAACTTGATTCATCGTTACCTAAATGATGGCGAGAGTAATTGTGGTGAGTTTGCATGTTGTGGGATGTATTCCAAGAATCATTTGTCTTTTTGTGAGACTGTTGAGTATTTGCCATCAGAATGGGGTACTTACATAGGAGGTAGATGCTGCGGAAGGGTTAGAACAGTCTCTTTATTGTTCAGCCTACAGCCTACCAACCAAAATGATAGAATCATATAATTGTTTAGGTTGAAAAAGGCCTCTAAGATTGTCAGGTTCAACCATTAAGATAGCACTACCAAGTCTTCCACTAAACTATGTCCCTAAGCACCACATCTACACATCTTTTGAATACTTCCAGAGATGGTGACATCGAAACAAGCTGCCCACTTTCCTGGGCAGCCTGTTTTGATGCTTCACAACCATTTAATCCAACCTAAGCTTCCCCTGGCACAACTTGAGGCCATTTCCTCTTGTCCTATTGCTTCTTGCTTGGGAGAAGAGCCTCTCACTGCATCTTCCTTTGAGGTAGTTGAAGTGATAAATTCTCCCTTGACCCTCCTTTTCTCTAGGCTAAATAACCCCAGTTCCCTCAGCAATTCCTCATAAGGCTTGTTCTCTAGACCTTGTTCTCTAGACCTTTCTCCAGTTTTGTTGCCCTTTTTGGACACTCCGACAGATCAACACTCATGCACACCTTAGTGTTGTCTGCAAACTTGGAGTGCACTCGATCCCTTCTTCTAGATCATTGATAAGGATGGTGAAGAGAACCAGCCCCCATACTGAGCCATGGGGGACACCACCTGTGACCAGTTGCCAACTGGATTTAACTTCATTCACCGCAACTCCTTGGGCCCAGCCACCCAGCCAGTTTTTTTGCCCAGTGAAGTGTATGCCTGTCCAAGCCATTAGCAGCCAGTTTCTCCAGAAGAATGCTGTGGCAAACAGTGTCAAAAGCTTTACTAAAGTCTAGGTAGACAACATCCACAGCCTTTCCTTCATCCACTAAGTGCATCACCTTGTCATAGAGGAAGATGAGGTTAGTCAAGCAGGACTTGCCTTTCCCATGTTTACTGAGCCTTATCAACTGGTTGTCCTGTATGTTCTGCAAGATGGCACTTCGATGTTCTGCTCCATAACCTTCCCCAGCACCAAGGTCAGAGTGACAGGCATGCGTTTCCCCTGGTCCTTCTTCCAGCTCTTCTTATAGATGGGCATTACATTTGCTAGCTTCCAGTCAACTGGGACATCCCCTGCTAGTCAGGACTGTTGATAAATGACAGAAAGTGGCACTTCCACCAGCTCCCTCAGTACCCCTTGGTGGATCCCATCTGGCCCCATAGACTTTTGTGTGTCTGTGTGGTGTAACAGGTCACTAACCATTTCCTCGTGGATTATGAGGGCTTCATTCTGCTCCCCATCCCTATCTACCAGCTCAGGGGTCTGGGTACCCAGAGCACAACTCATCTTACTACTAAAGACTGAGGCAAAGGAGGTGTTAAGTACCTCAGCCTTTTCCTCATCCTTTGTCATGTTTCCCCATGCCCCCGCCAAATAGCCTTCTGTAGAAAACAATATCTTGGAATTATTTTACTAATGTCTTGAAGTGATAAAGTCTCTATTTTATAGTAGTCTTTATTTTTAACATTTTAAGTATTTTAGGAGCTTGAATTAAAAACATATCACTGTCTGAGGTGTGGGCCAGGGAATTATAAAAACTGTCATTGTCAAGGGAGAGAGTTTGAGACAATTTTGTGCCAGATATAAGGGTTGTTTGATAGTGTGTGTATTGATGAAACTAGACTCTATTTCCCAGGTGCAACTTAATCATGTTGGTATTCTGTGGCATACCTAACAAATCAACTAAGCCAATTTGATATTGTATGGGAACTCTCTAATTAAAGTATTTCACAGTTTTAATGTAATTAAATTGGTCTGAGTTGAAGTAAAGCTGAACTTTTAGTACTGTGCAGACTTGGAGACATTTTGCTGGGCAATGCGTGAGCCTTCAGGTAGTTCTGTAGAAATTAATAGGAAATATGCCATTTGCTACAAGCTGTTAAGTAACTGTGGGCCACGTGTCTGGCTGTTAGTGATCAGTGGTTGGTAATTGCCCGAATGAAATGGGACAGTATGTTTTAAGCTTGAGGCTGGGGCTTCCTGCAGTCTTGCCTTTAATGCTCTGTTGTTCCATATGCAGTAACAACACTGAAATAGTATATGCATGTGGGAGATTCACATTTCTGCACATCTCTCTGAAACCCTCTTAGATTTTCTAGGATTTATAAATCTAAACATGTAGGCGGAAGGATCTATCACTAATCAGCTGCTCTCTTATAGTGCTGCTAAAACGACAGAGTACACTTATGCTTGCTTTAGTCAGAGAATGATGGCTGAGGTGGTTACATGGCCATCTTGGCTTCCAGCTCCTATGTAAAATTTGCATATCCTGGAATTGTAAAAGGGACAAGGTAGAGGAAAAGGTTTGAACATGAGCATTTTCGATATGGAAACTTAAGAATATTTGAGTATTCTTCTGAGAATATACATGTATGTAGATGCCATGTTCTGGTAAAATCCTGTTGGCACTCTTGATTGCCCAGGATTGGAGAAGTATTTAATAGAAAAGTACTTGAAATTATCCTATTCATATTACTTTTTAAAGAAATGTTGTGCTTCTTTTTTCAGAGTGGAGTATACTCTATGTGACTCTATCTGCTTTTATTTTGATTGTGGTCACAATAGGGCTTGCCTGGTTCTGCATCTGCTGCTGCAAAAGGTACATAATACGTTTCATTTTGAGGGGGTGTAACCAACAACTGCACACAGCTGCCACATTTTAGTCCAGTCCCTAGCAGTAAACCACTCAACTTCTTCTCAGACACTTGAGGAGCTTCCTGTAGCTGTTCCTGTGAAGATGTACTTTTTTGAAAAAAGGAGTATCTGTCTGGGACTATGTGTATTCTTCTGCATTTTGAAAAATAAAAAGCCAGTGCTGGAGTATCCTTCAAATTAAGAGCTTATTTGTGGAAAAATGCTGAGTGTGTACTGCATATCTTCCTGGTCTCTTACTGAGTCCTCCAGGTACTCCATGCTAAGAAAGGAGAGGCACATCCTGAAGGTCACTGAGACATGAGTGTTCTGGGCCTTGCAAAGGGAGCTGCTTCCAACCTGGTGTCTGTCTTTGACAGGAAAAATGGATGTTTGGGCTGCATCTGGCTGGCAGGCAAGGATAGGAGCCTTGAAAAGCTTCTTTTCTAAGCCAAGAATCTGTCTCAAAATACTTACTGATTCTTTCCTTAAACAGTTTTCCCTACCACTGTATGTCATATTTCCCTCTGCATGTCACTCCCCACATCCTGTTGTCTTTCCTAGTACGCCATTAAGAAATTCTTTAAAGTAACAATCCCTTCAAGTGCTGTCACTAGAGAGTGTTTTTGCTGCTTCACAAAAAAGCACAGTAAAAAGGTATTCAGGTATTATCAAAAATGAGATGCTATGAAAATTTTTCCTGATTTTTAACTTGGTGTAGGGTGTCTTTGGAGCATTTAAGGGATGCTGTTTGAAATGCATTGGACTTGGTATACTGCTTTCCTTTTTTTTATGGTTGAGAGAACAGTGCTGTTAGTGAAAAGGTTTAAATAGAAGTGTATCTCATATCAGCGTGAGGCACAGCCTTGCAGGCTTGTGTGGATTTGATGAGAAAGGGAGTGTTTATGGAGTTCAGCTGCTTCCATGCCTTTGTCTTCATATGTCTTGTGCCAGAATGAGTGCTGAGTTACGCAGATACATGTGAAAAGAGGAGAGCAGGGCTACACAGGACAAGATGGCAAGAGATGCCCTTTGCACCCTTTGCAATGTTGAAACTACAGGAAGAAGATGCAGTTTAGTCCAAATTTTGTCTGGAATTTGGGGATTTTAAAGGCTTTGATAACTTGCCAAATGAAAAATTTTCAAAAGAATGTAGAGGGGAAGCCAGGTGGCTGGCTGTTGCTGTGTTGCCAACTGAGAGATAGCTGCTTCTCAAATATAAAAATTACATCTGACCTGTGGTGTCTGGGAGTGCTTTTTCAGATGTTGTTTGAGTTAAAAATCTTGCCAAGAAAAAAGGCACGTGCTCCCCTGTCCCCTCCCACCCCCACCCCCCCAAAAAATATATATAATAGATAAATTACATAACATATATGTAATATATATCGTATGAATACTATATATATATATATAAGGAAAGGAAGGAAAATGCCTGAGGTGTGACAGCATTTTCTGGGAGGCGCCTCCCTTTGTTTCATGCATGAAAGCCATTACTTTTACTCTGAAATACTTCAGTTGTTCCCTGTCCATTAAAACAAACAGCCCTGTCTGTTCCTCTAGCTCCAAATCTTTCTACATTCAGTAAGGTAGAAAGCGGAAAGGTAACTCTGGCAAACAGCTAAAACGTAAAGTAGAGATTTGCCACATCATAGAAGTGAATGCAGAAGAAGGATTTAAACGAGGAAGGACTAGATCAGGATTTCGCTTCAGACCAGTAGTGCTTTGTCCCTGCGTATATATGAGGGAGCCAATCTCCATTTTTGACTGGTCTTCTCTGTAAATATAATGAGACAAGCTTTACTTGAGTTCTCTTAGTTTTAAAACAACCAACCAAATAAACAAACAACAACAACATCAAAGATACCTAAACAATTTAGTTTAGGAATGAAAACTTCTTACAGAAATTTTATTTGGAAACTAATGAGTGTGTCTATCTTGTGCCTAATTAACTGTGTTGAAATTGAACAAACTGAACTCCTTTGGGCTAGGGAAGCAAATCACTCTTTCTTCATCTCTGTATATCAGACAGATCAAGTAAATGCTATCCTCTGGTCCAGATTGTACAGCTGCTTTTTACAGGTGTATACTGGAATAGCTCTTTCTGATTGGAGGTTCTTTCTGAGGCTCTGTATGTGGGGCATGTAGCTATGTGTACAGTAAAGGAGAAGGAGCAGATTTATGTGTGTATGTGTAAGCTAAATATCTTTTTGGTAACTTTTTTTTTTTTTTTTTAGCAGAAAGAGGACAAAGATAAGAAAGAAAACAAAATATACCATCCTAGATAACATAGATGAGCAGGAGAGAATGGAGCTGAGACCCAAATACGGTAAGAGCTATCTCTTTCACTTGGGGTTTATTTAAGCAGTGAAACTTTAAGCTGTGAACTCATCCACCGACCTTCCAGTCAAGGTTTTTAGTTGGCACTTGCAATCAAAGGGAGCCTGGCAGCTGGAGCACAAGGTTGAGAATGACAGAGGCAAACATAAATGGGGAAATGGCTGGTCAAGAATCACTTCATTTCTTGCATGTATCCTTGGGCTCAACTAAAGCTCTGAGCTTCTTCATTAACCTTAATTTAAACCATCTAATTGTCCCACAGACTTCTTACATGTAACCTCCTTTCCCCTCACACACACTTTATAATTTGGGTCTGTTTTTATTGGTGCATACAACACTTCCCTCTGGACTATAAGTGCCCTGTTAAACATTAGAGACTTTAGCTGCTCTGTTCAAATACATTTTAATTTACCTTATTTCAGCTTTTAGCAAGGGAAATACTGGAATGCAGGGAATTAATATCATCCTTAGAAATTGCTGTCCTAGAAAGATAGATGTAACATTTCAGTAAAAATCATGACCTTTCATTACCAGTCACTTAAATCAGGTAGCTGGGTAAACAAGCTAGTTCCCAGATTCAGGCTATTAGAATTGTATGGCTTTTCAGAGTCATAAACCAGTGGGGCTACACTGAGGTCAAAAGAGTATGTCTGACACTGTTATACCTCCTTGACCAGCTTTTGACATGGGTAGTGGTACTGGGTGGACTGCAGAGAGTGTTTTCAATTATTTTTCATACCTGAGCAGAGGATATGATGATTAAGTTGTTAATAGTGAAAGCTTTCTAATGAGCTTGTTTTGCCTTTTTTTTTGGTTTGTTTGTTAGGTATAAAACACAGGAGTACAGAACACAATTCCAGTCTGATGGTCTCCGAATCAGAGTTTGACAGTGATCAGGACACTATCTTCAGCAGAGAAAAGATTGAAAGAGAGAATCCTAAAACCCTCCTGAATGGATCAATCAGAAATGGAGTTTCTTTCCACTACAACTCCAAAGACAGATAACTGAATGAGGGTAAAACACAAAACGCACTGCTCCAACACATCTAAAACATGTTGTACCGTTTCTGTTTTTCCAAATCAAAAGCTTTCTAAAATATCAGGTAATTGCAGGTGAAAGAGCAGATTTCTAGCATGATGGTGGGAAAGGGCAGAGGAAGTATTTTATGGTCTGCTAACTCCTGTTGCCACTACAACGAATAAGGAAAAGCATGTTTTATTTCTCACATGTTACTTGCTGATATTTGTGTGAACTTCAAAAAGATGTTTTTCTTGTATCACTGCTACAAAACTAGCCAGGGCTGTTACGCCACTAACCGTGGTAATTGAGATGTATATAAATTTGTATCCTGTACTCCGGTCTTCTTCTCAGAGGATCAGTGGGGTTATGAAGGTTACCTAAAATAGCAAAAGCCAACATTATGTCGGTTCTGCTAGAGCTATAGAGAGCAGTATGTGACTGCAGGTTCCATCTTAATTTTCAGTTTAGATCAGGAACACGGAAGGAACATTTGTAGTGTTTTTTTCTCTCTGAATGTGATTCATGACTTCCTTTTCTAGGGTAGTGATCATCAGATAAAAACATTTGTTTTTAAAAGAGGTTTGCAATCTAGCAGTTGTACTCAGCTGTAAACTAACGTGACAAATCTGTGCCCTGTGGGATGCAGTGTTCTCTGTATTTACATGAAAGGTATGATGTCTGCAGGGAAGTCCAACCTTAGGTTGCTTCTGTAATGATGAAAGTACTTCTACTTTTTAACATCTAAATGTCTTTTAAAGACCTCCAGGGATGGTGACTCCACCACTTCCCTGGGCAGCCCATTCCAATGCCTCACAACCCTCTCAGTAAAGAAGTTCTACCTAATATCCAACCTAAAACACCCCTGGTGCAACTTCAGCCCATTCCCCCTCGTCCTGTCACCAGGCACATGGGAGAACAGACCAACCCCCACCTTGCTACAGCCTCCTTTAATGTACTTATAAAGAGTGATGAGGTCGCCCCTGAGCCTCCTTTTCTCCAGGCTGAACAAGCCCAGCTCCCTCAGCTGTTCCTCGTAGGACTTGTTCTCCAGACCCCTCACCAGCTTCGTCACCCTTCTCTGGACTCGCTTGAGCACCTCCATGTCCTTCTTGTAGCGAGGGGCCCAAAACTGAACACAGTACTCGAGGTGCGGCCTCACCAGAGCCGAGTACAGGGGGACGATCACCTCCCTAGCCCTGCTGGCCACACTGCTTCTTATACAAGCCAGGATGCTGTTGGCCTTCTTGGCCACCTGAGCACACTGCTGGCACTTGGACCCTGCACTTAACCTTGTTGAACTTCATGAGGTTGGCTGTCTCTTAATCACCTCTGTGTCTTCTGTATATTTCCACTTAACTTCCAAGAGGATCTGTTCCATGATCTTATCAGGCACTGAGGTGAGGCTGACCGGTTCCAGTAATGTGATTAGTCCCACCAAGTTTCAGCGATAGCAATTAGGTCACAGCTTTCCATCTGCACAGTGGCTGCCAACTCCTACTTTTTGTTACCTATGCTGCATGTATTGATATACAGGCACTTTAGTTGTGCTGTTGACAATGTCACCTTTTTAGAGGAACAAGCCCTAATTCCATTAAGGCATTTCACAGGTGTTTCTCTGTTGGTACATAAGAGTCAGGGCATGTTAATATGTTCTCTTTTACTCGAAACTCCATCCCCTTCCCCTGCGAAGTCATGCTGCCAGGGGTTGCCCTGCTGGGCAGAGAAGACATAGATAATTCTGACCTCTAGGTATAGAAGTGAGGTATACGGAATTAATTCTTTGCTCAGAGGGTGGTGAGGCACTGGCACAGGCTGCCCAGAAAACTATGGGTGCCCCATCCCTGGAGGTGTTCAAGGCCAGGCTGGATGGGGCTTTGGGCAGCCTGATCTGGTGGGTTGGAAGGGACCTCTAAGATTGTCTGATTCCAACCCCCTGCCTCTTAAGCTGTGATGCATGGCCACCATTTTCTTTCAGCAGGTCACAGTCTCCTGGAATTTCAAACTTCTTAAGAAACTTTTCTGTGTTCTTTGAACCTGAAGGGCATTAATTGCTTCTGTTGCAACATCTTTCTCATATTCTTTGTGTTTCTTCTGCAGGAGCTGGGAACCCGAATACTTGACTGCAGTAGATCTGATCTCCCCACCAAATGCTGAGATCCAGGGCTTCACACCACATACAGGCCTCTCACATACTACAGGAATACATTCTTCTTACAGTAAGAAGACTCAACGGGACAAACTTCAGACAGCCCTTAATATTATGTTCTATATTCTTTACAGCTTTTTCTTCCACAGCATCTTTTCTTTACTGCTTCTGCTAAATATCTAGTGTGCCTTTGTCTATGAACTTAACTTTTAGTACATGTCAGCGCAGTCAGCATCCTTCAGTTTTATGAAGTCAGTCACTTGTGTATTGGGTTTATTTTATGTTTTTAAAGCCTGGTGCTGAAGCCTAGGAGATGATTCTTTCAAGGAATTAAAAAAAATTTCTCCCACATGGACACACTTACTGTGGGCTTCAATCTTCAGATCAGTGGCAAGCTCATGTACCGTGAGAATGTCTGCACAATTTGTCCAAATATTTCTCACTCTTCACAAGTAAGAAGCTAGTCTAATGTTTCTTATTGCTTAAAGCCTTACCAAGTTGAAGCTGCTTACTGAATTCTGTTCTCTAGATGACACTTTGACGTTTTAGTGGCTAACAGTATTTTTAGCTGTGTTTTGAAAGCTGGATTTTTGAGCAGCTTCTAGTTCTACTGGTTTAATTCTTCCATATCCTTGGAAGGAAAAGTCTTTCATCATACATAATACCAGGCTTACTATTAGTATGAAACTTGCACCAAAGTTTAAAATAACAGTTTCTGGCTCTACGAATTTGTGATATCACATTAGTTTCATTTGGCCAAGCATGATTTTGTCAAGAATTTAGGAGTGTATAAAGCAAGCCTTTATCTCGATTCAGTGTAGTATTTATTTCTAGAAATATTGTTTTCCTAGACTTTCCTAGAGCATGTCAGGTAGAAGGAAGGGGTAGGAAAGTTAACTCTTAAGCTGAAAACACTATGGCAGAATTCAGGACTGCTGCTAGCTATCTGTTTTGGGTTATGATGGTTTAAGCCAATACTCAGTCCTCACATTTCCACACAATTTTCTTTTATGCACAGATTGCTGGCATCCCCTTTCTGAAATAGGGATGTACTGCATCCCAGCAGTCTCCTCTGCTCTTCTGAGATACAGCTCGATATGTAGGGTGCAAAGTCCATTGAAAATAAAGAATAAATTGGCAATTTAGCACTGGTAAGATGCTCTCTTAGTAGGTAGTGTGCCAATACTTAGAGTGCATCATAGCCTTGGTGCAAGTACTTGATTTTCACTTGCGTCTTTGTTCTGTGTTTATAGGTGCTGATACATGCACAAGTAGAGGTTGTCCAGCTATGTAAAAAGGCTGACTTCATTGCATTTTCAGAAGGGAATATATTTGGAAAAAAACTTCCTTGCCATTACTGCCTGACGAGTTAATCATGTTCAGTACTCAACACTGCCATGCTGCAGTTTTGTGTTTTTAATTTTTCTTAACCAAAATACAGCTGCTGTACAAACTGAAACTTACTTGGGCAAGTCTGCTGAAGTGTACATACAAAGCCTCTTATCCTCTGGTTCAACCATTCATTTTAACTGAGTAGACTGCTGAGAAACCCAAGCAAAATGTGAAGTCTAGTTATAGAGGCGTTTACTTGGGGAGGGGAAAAAAAAAAGGTTGTTACAGTTTCATGTGTGAGAATACACTTTCAGCTGCATTCTTTCAGGTAAACAGGAGTTGAGCATCTCCCTCTGACAGACATACAGCTACTCATCAAGTACCTGTTCTGTGCTGTCGGATGTGGTTGCTTTTATGATTTTTTTTTCTTGTTTTGTTGCAGCAAACAAAAGGTTCAAGTTCATCATGTGTGTATTTCTTAAGACTGTAATAATGTTCTTGAAATAATTTTCTTAGGCAAATTTCCTATTACTCTTTTAAGTCTCACGTGAAACTAGTTTTGCCCCTCAATATACTGATAATGGGCTGTAGTCAGCTGGAGCATTCAGATGGCAGTTACAAAATGACAACTACTTTAGTCTTTTGAGCCATTTTTATGAGGATTCAGAGAGGAAAACCTTCCTATGAAAGAAGGGAAACAGGGTAGAAGTGAATTAGTTTCTTAACATCAGCTATGGCCTAGTATTGGTCCATAACTAGAATACTACTCCCCTGCCTCTGCAGCAAAAACAAAACAACAAAAAAACCCTATTTCATACAATTTTTAGGTCCTGAACTCCCTGTGGCAACCTTGAAGCTGAGAAATAAAAATGAAAACAAACAAAACTTTATTTTGCATAGGTTGCATATCAAGTGCAGATGAGCCACAAATCAGTAGTTTGTCTCTGTATGGAAGCACTTCTCCCTGTGGGTGGATGGGTGAGCTATTGCAGATTTTATATGAAGAATCTGTTTCTAGAAAGTGTTACTTATTGCAAATGAGAATTTATTGTAACTGGAACTATTTCTGAGCTGAAACTATTACATTTATGTAACTATTAGTTAAATAAAAAATAAAGTTTTGTCTCTCCTTCTGAGAACTTGTTTTAGATGTGGTGTTGTGTATTGGACTAAACACTCAAGCTGGGCTAAGAGAGACAAGCTTCATAGCATAGGTTAAATCTGTATTCACAAAAGCAGTGTGATATCTGATCCTTTGCCTTGCTATTGACATATAGGTATTGACATATAGGTATCCTTTTGCAGAAAGATGGCATAATTCAGTACATCAGGGAGCAGAAAAGTTCTTTTACTGCAGCTCCCAGAGTTCCCACGTTCGGCTCGTCTTTGGTGTAATTGGCTGTACATGAGTATTCACCAGCTGTCTTGAAAGTGTGGCAGGTTGAGCAGTCTTGCGGTTTATTCTGTAGCAAATGCAGTGCTCCACTGTAAGTACAGTGGCTGCTTTGTGGTAATCTGTGGTGCTAGCGTGCAATATAACCCAAAATATCCCTGCAAGCTAGGGGTAGATTATGCTGCCTGTTCCTGAATGAGAAAAGAATCTATACATTGGTGTCTGTAAAGCTTGTGCTAAATCGTGATGATACAAGGTACTGTGAGATTCAAGTGTCCCTCCCTAAGGAGAAACACAACATAAAAGCAACTTTTATAGTGCATTTGGATACATAGTGTCACATTGCATTTCTTACATTCATAAACTTGACTCCTACAAGGGAATACCAGTTGCTGAATAGGTTGAGATGCATCATGTCCTTTACTGGAGAATGGAATCTGTCCATTTGTTATTGGGGTGTAGGTTTTAGTAGTAGCAGCAGCTTCCCCCTTCCCCTGAAGTAGGCTGGTGAAGGCCTCGAATGTGTGCAACAGAAAGCACAGCAGCAGCTCTGCTAAGGTGCTTCAGAAGTCAGTGGCACAATGAAAAAACTGTTTGCTACATGCTCACACCAACTTCTTGTGACTTCTTGTGTCTTGGAAGGCCCTAGACAGAAGTTCTGACAAGGAACACTAAACAAGTGCTAAAATTTTACTTAAACCTTCTGACAGCTGTATGTAAATCTTTGTAAGCTTTCTATAAGCATTAGGGCTAGGATAAAGGACACGATCAGTTACACACAGAACTGCCAGTTAGTGAGATGGTTACTTCAATATGAAGTTAACTGGATATTATTTTTTTTTTTAACTTGCAGGATTGCCTGACTCCTAATACTATGTGCCTGTTGGTTTTAGAACAGTATAAACTATTTTACAGTTTGCAAACCATTGCATTCTGCAACGCTTGATTATGATAACATTTAATTATACAAGCATAAAATGTGTTTTTAAAAATTGCCAGGGACATTTAATGGACCACACGATGCCAGCCTGCTTAAGTGTTTACTTAAATGCCACAATCTTAGTGATAAGTGGTAATGAAGAACAAGAACCAGCTACTCAAAATTAAATACTAGATATTGGTCAAACTTTAAATACTTTTGAAGTACTTCTGAGTAGCACTGGGTTTTTGTTTGTTTTTTGTTGTTGTTGTTGTTGTTTTTTTACCTCTACTGGCTTGGTGTTACATCTGAAGAACATCTGGATGCTAGGAAGTCTTTTTTTTTCCAGTGCTAAAGTTGGCACAACAAAACTTCTGTAGAAATCTGAGGGTCTAAATGTAATGTAGCTATTGTCACTGTCAGTTCAACAATAAACACGGTAATGAGCGACACAATCCAGTGCTTTCACAGAAGTTATTTATTAACTGAAAATATTTTTCCATTGCAGTTTTAGTATCCAGAAATTGCTGAACTATCACAAATGTAATCAACATAACTGAGGTGTAAGAATTCAAGTATACGTTTTGTTAAAGAATCACAGCTTTTGCTTTGAAGACAACTTCAAGATTATTCTGTGCTTACTGATGTAGACGTTACTGACACAAGGATGCTATGCTGGAATCCTACCACAATTCAATCTAGACAAAGGCTTTTTCAAAGCCTATATACATTATTAATTACGTTTTGTGCTTGTTATCAGGCATAGTAAAAAAAAAAAAAAAAAGCTAGGAAAAAAGTAAACATTTACTCATTAATTTTAACAGTGCTATTCTTAGAAATACATCGAGATTTTAAATGCACCAACGCATCAGATCACTAATTTTTACAATTAATAGAGCAGCCAGCTAAAAAGCTTATCCTCCAACTGCACTGTCCCAAGAAGTACACCTACATTCAGAACTGCACTGTCATATAGCATTAAATGAGATTTCTTTGCCCTCATACTGCAGATCACATGCAGACAATTTTAAGTCTGTGCAATTAAAGTGGCAGATATTCCAACCTGTGTAGAACATCCACAACTTTGCCTGAACCATTGTGTTATTCGTACCCAGACACCAAGTTATGGCCTTTTTCAGACTCGTTACACTTTCCAGTAAGAAATAAAAAATGTATTGGCAGCCAAAGCTGGCGAAGAGCTCCCCGTCCCACATCCTCATATTCTCTAAATTCAGGTAGCCTATGTGCTCAGTAGTGTAGTCTCAGAGGCTGGGTGGACATTTTCTTGCAATTAGTGTAGGTAGAAGTTGGCTATCCTTTTTTGTTCTTGGAAAAAAAGACAAATGTACTGCAACTGGTAACAGTATTAAATCCTTACTATCTTAAACATGCATTTATTTTTGGTGCATTGGAAATGCTTGGAAGGGCAGTAAGTGTTCTCTACCTGTCCTTCAACCGGCAGGATGCACATATACTCATTTACTGACAAGTAATGTCTTACATACAAACATCCACCTGGTCTCAAGTGTTAGATAAATATAAACATAAAAAAATATTTAGAAATAATAAGCACCAGTCAATGCTACCTCATGTGCGCTTTAAAAAACCCTGTGAAACTCAGCTCTGGATCTTCTTTCATCAAAGTCTTATTTTTGCTTCATTGGATAAAATATCTTAAAATAGCCCGTTTCATAGGGTACATTCATTAGGAAGAAGTGGTATGTCATCTTCCATTTTTTTCAGTAATTAATGGTTAAAATCACACCCTATAATTTAAGTACAGGAAACAAAATTTCTTCTCCTTAGTCTCTGCAGCATTGATTTATTTGCCAAATTAGCATTGCACTTTTTTTTTAAATCCTTAAAGTCTCATTGAACTAATAACATTTAAACAGTACTGTTTGTTTCATATTAAGGATTCTTTAAATTATCCTTAAAGATAACAAAGTAATGAGGTTATGGGTGAAAGTTTCACCTATAGTCATTTTTAAGTCCTCATTAGACGACAAGTTAGCCAATTTTAAAGGTTTTTGTACCTACCTCCTTAAAGGTTATTTTCCTGTGTGACCACAAATCTGATTCAAGGCACAAAGCCCAGAGGAACTGAACCATCTATCTGCTCCTGTCCTTTGGAGGTGGTGGGTAACATTCTAGACACCGAGCAACGTTTACATCAGTGACCTTCCTTTTACAAAAGGACATTCTTTTCACAGAAGGGAGTTAAGTGTATCATCATGTCACCACTTGGAATTCATTCATACAGCCCTTTCAGTGTCCCCTGACAATTCTGTAAGTTATTCCTGCAACCATGCATCCTATCTTCCTCCTACTAGTTACTAACCCAGCAACTCTTTTGTCCTTTGCTGATGTTTTCCCAGGACAGCTAGAACACTCATACATACCCGACAAAGGCATTCGATCCCAAACCTGTAAGCTGTTAAGCACAAATTACAGCTCTTTGCTCAGAAGCCCAGAGCTTAACAGCTGGCAGCTCTGCAGCCAGCATTAACACGCACTGACAAAGCTGTACTTTCACCTGCATGAACTCCTAGCAGTAGCTAAAAGACGCTCCTCACCTTTCAAAAGCATCAGATTATCCCACAGTTAAAAAGAGACATGCCTGCTTCTAAAAGAAAGTTACATAACCACATTAGAAAATGCTGGTGTTTACACAAAACTCTAAAGGGACTCTGCCATCCTCAACGCTTCCCACATCCTACACACACTCAAGCAGGCAACAACAAATGGTAGTCAGCTTTCCCCTTGACACACAGGCTATGATCTATTTTCATAACGCAGAAGTCTCCAAGTCCTGCCAACTACACAGGGGTAATCTAAGGGTAACAGATGTGCATTCCTCCCTGCTCCTTGTTAGAGATAATGGGCACTGTGATTACATTGCTGAAAAACAACGTAGAAACCTGTAAAAACGTGGCAGCACAGAATGTTGTATCTCTACACATACATAACATGGTTACTTAGTTTTGAAGAAGGTAAATGTTGCATTCGTAACATATTTCTGGTTCAAAAAGCTTTTAAAACTACAAGGCTTTTCCAAAATGTTGAGATTGTGCTTTCTGAAGATTTTTATAAGCCTCCGAAGCAGACGTATTTTATTTCTAAGTATTCATCAATGCCATACTTCGAACCTTCTCGTCCTAAGCCAGACTGCTTTACTCCACCAAACGGACTCTCCACTGAGGAGACTATGCCTTCATTTACACCAACCATTCCAACTTCCAGCTGCTCAGCAACTCTCCAGATCTGAGCTGGATCTTGGGAGTAGAAATATCCTGCCATGCAGAAACAGAGGTACAGAATAAAAAAAAAAAAAAAAAAAAAAAAAAGTCAGAAGGAACAATTGCAGAAGACTGAAAAAGATACTTCTTGACACTATGTCCAGCATTTCATTAAAAGTTGTTACCCCCTTAACATTGAATCTTACCAAAAACCTCGATAGTGTATTTATCTAAAAGAGTGGCATACCTGCTAAACCCACATTGGCTGCATTTGCTATGGCAATAGCTTCTTCTTCAGTCTCAAATCTGTCAATATAAAGAAAAAAATACAAATGAAGCCTGCAGTTCATCTACCATCTTGCTCACTTACTGCGAAGAAGCAGCTTTATCAGAAATAAGTCAATGTGCAGTTTTTTCCAAAAATGTATTTTCAGTATCTATTTTAATTTTAAAGCAATGGAGGAGTTTCTACCACTTACTTTAAATTAAAGTAGTTAAATAATTAGGATTGCCTTTATCCTCCATAGATACTGGTAGCTAAACCTTTACTTCCTATGGGTTAGCTCACTCATTTCCTCAACTACATAAGCACTCTCAGCTACGACAGATGACCTACCCTATCATGTTCTTCTGTCATATCCAATCATTCTGGATGGAGGCAGGGAAGGTTTTAAGGAGCAAAAAGAGCTACAGAGCTATGTCATCCTCAGTCAGAAAAGCAGGGCTAGCAAATCATGACAAATTGCAGGCTCCTGCCTCCCCCTTCATTCTGCAAAACATGAAATTTGTGAGAGTTCTGCTGTTACCTGCCCCAGCTTAATTGCTGATGCAATTTAAAAGAAAACCATTTTTGAAAAGCTGCAGAGACTTAAATCAGGTCAAGAGAAAAATAAACAGGCTAGGTGTGCACAGTAAGTTTCCACATATTTACCACAGTCTTACATTACATGACTTAGCTTAGTGATATGGTTTAGTGGAGGACCTGTTAGTGTTAGGTCATAGCTTGGACTAGGTGATCTTGCAGGTCTCGTCCAACCTAGATGATTCTGTTATTCTTATTCGGCCTCAGAAAAATAACTTGTGGCAAGCAGTCATTCAACTCTTATTCATTCAAAACAATATGTCATTCTTTCTTATTGCTGTATCTTAATCTGGAAAATGAATGGTCTTACTTGATAACCGGTGCTAAAGGGCCAAATGTCTCCTCTTGCGTGCAAAGCATTTTTGTTGTAACATTACTCAGTAATGTTGGCTCAAAGAAATTCTTCCCCAAGCTGTGTCGTTTCCCTCCAGTCACAATTGATGCTCCTTGAGAAACTGCATCATTAATATGTCTCTCAACCTGAGGTATGCAAAACAAAAATTTCAATGCTAGGACTTAAAAATGAATATCAATATATTTTACACTGAATAAATAATACTCTCCAGTATTAAAGAGAAGACTTTGAAGAGAGGTTTATACATTGCAGAAGACTATTTGCAATGTTACTTAAAATTTCTCTTGAATTAAACTATGAGTATGGCCCAAGCGTCACATACATTCACCTCTTCTACTGAAATGAAAGGGTTACAAATAACGTGAGAAAAGTCTTTGCAGGACTGAGCAGTACACCTGATATCCATGATCAGGGACTGTCCAAACAGAAGTACATGACTGTCATTTAAAGAGAAAGACAACAGAAGTAAACTTTCAAGATGGTACTGGCAAAATCATTTTCCACTCCTGTACATCTACAATTGAAAAGTAATGAGAAAACTAAATAGTCTCAGTGTAAAATACAGTCCTTTGAAGTAACAAAAAGGCAGTTACGTGACTACAGTGCTTGCTCCGTGTGCACAGACATGTGATATACACAATACTTTTGTGATGCACATAGGGAAGGAATTTCATTACATCCATGTGTTTTATCCTTTGTCTAGCAAACAGTTCTGAGTATTTTCACATCCCAGTATTTTATGCACAGGAAGAGTCTGACAGCATTCATGTATAATGGGATTGAAATCAAACCAGCATATAAGCAAGCCATAGTATCTTAGCAAGTATGAACCACATAATTCAATAATCTTTAAACTTAGGAAGGGTGAAATATTATAGAAAATGTTACTTATTACTGGAGTCATGAGTCATACAAACCAGAAAACCCGAGACATGCATAGAAGATTTCAAATGATTACAGCATTGAGTGCTCTGGTATTTTTAACCTCAGTGTGTGATTTTGCTTAGCTTTTGCTAGAGGCCCTGGTCTCCAAGGCCAGTTCTCAATCACAATGCTTCAGAATTGTAGAATCACCACCAAACTCTCATGGTGTATCACATTTCAGTAAATGTTCTTCCTGAGAACAGACAGGAAATAATTAGGAAGAATCATTCCCTCCTAAAGGAGGAATCTCTTTTACATTAACTGGCCACATCTGTTCCTCTACATACACACGTGGGTTTGGAGGAGGCAACTAGCTCCCAGCCACACTGCTAATTCTTTCTAACAAAAAACTTGAAAAAAGTTAAATACAGTTCCAATGTTACCTTATGGATCATGAAAAGGAAACAAAAGTATCAAAATGAAATCTTTTATTTGTACCTTTTCTACTGCTTTTTCATTAATTAGTGGCCCTTGGGTAGTATTTGCATCAAATCCATTTCCAACACGTAGCTCGCTCCTTATGGCTTTAGCAAACTTTTCCACAAATTTGTCATGGATTCCCTTTTGCACCAGGAAACGGTTTGTACAAACACATGTCTGAAAATAAACATGAAAAGGAAAAGCAAACAGTAGTTTATATTGTATTTCGTTATGAATTCATTCTGGCCTTCATGCCACAATGTCGGGTTACTACAGTTACTGCAGCCTATTTTGATTACTACAGTCTCTCAAAAGTAACAGCCATTTATCTTTCTATGTCCATGAAAGTATGAAAAAAAGGGATTTTACTACATTGTTATTTGGACTTAAGTGCCCAGAGCCATGTGTGGCCCCAAGCATCTCTCTCTTCACAATGAATTGTTCTATGCTTTCCCTTTACATAAGATAGTTTATTTATACAGCTTAAACTATATGTACAGCTCTTCTCCTTCCAGAAACAAAGACAAAATGGTTACTCTTACCTGTCCTGAATTTCTAAACTTAGAAGCAAGGGCTCCTGCCACAGCACGGTCCACATCGGCACTGTCAAACACTATAAAAGGAGCATGCCCTCCAAGCTCCATGGAAACTCGCTTCACGGTGCCAGCTGCATGCTTCAGCAGTATCTGAGGAAACATGGAAACCTGTACCTCTACCAGAGGTAAACTATGGAACCACAGAGCTTACAGATAGAAGACAGTGAAAAGCTACCTCTGGCAGGAAGTTAATCTGCATCTTCTCTTTAATGCTAGGCCATCTTTTTTGTCCCATCACAAATACAAGGACTAATTTCACTCATTAAAATCTTGAGAGACCACATTCTGGCCAAGAAATAATGAAGAAAAGGATTTTCATCAACTTCAGGTCAGGCTTTTATACACTAATATTGTCACTTGTTTGCTTGTTCACTTCCTTTTCATGAATAGAAATCTTGAGTACTCTTACAATTTTCCAATATATGACAAAATTTGGGATTAAGATTTGCCTTAGGTATCACAGTTTTTCTTACAAGAGATGCAAGGATGCAAAGATATGATATGTAACGCGAGCATCCTATACAGAACTGTTCAGGTTATAATTTAATGAGGGACAATTATGCAGAAGTTGCACATAGACATCCTTCTATGAAGTACTGACACCAAAATAAATACAGTATCTCAACAAATACACACATATTTAGACTGTCTGCATACAGTAGCCAGAGGAGAAGGCTCTATTGGGAAGCACACATTTTACCCTACCTTTCCAGTACAACCACAGTAATAATCTTCAAGGATATTCTGCGCACTTATGTACCTTTCCTGTTTCAGTGGAGCCAGTAAAAGATATTTTGGCTACCAATGGATCAGTGCACAAGACTTCCCCTACAGCTGCTGCCTGTTGTCTGGAACAAGGAACAACATTATACACTCCTGCAGGAATTCCAGCCTGGTTTGCAAGCTGCAACAAGAGAAACAGAATTTGCATTATCAGTGCATTTTGTATTAGGAAGAGTTCCTTTATGTTTATTGTTTTGATGAAATCAGTCTGCAAGCCAGTAAGAACCCAAGGTGCACAGCACAGCTAACAGACGCCACGTGGTTAGGAGCACAGCTTCACTCACGTTTAAGCCAAAGGAAGGATATGAAGATGTTTCTTGTGGCTTAATGGCCAGGTACGCGTTTAGGCTCTAGACCACATTAGAGGCAACTTCCAAAGATTTCTAATGAACTAAAACCTCTGAATCAATTCAGCCAACTTGTCTTTTCTTCATATATGCAGTTGGCTACAGTTACCAGCAAAGGCCATCTGACTCCCTGTTTATGGGCTCTTATTTACAGCTTCAGTCCGTTATTAACGTAAAGCCTAGCATAAAAAGCTCACCTCTCCAAGAGCTAATGCTGATAAAGGTGTATCCTCTGCGGGTTTCACTACTACTGTACATCCAGCTGCCAGAGCTGCACCAACCTTCCGGGTAATCATAGCACTGGGGAAGTTCCACTAGGATGAGAGAAAAGAACAATCAAACTTGGGGACATCTTTCCTCCTGTTTTTGTGGAAGTAATAGGTGTTTTATGCAGTTAGATGGTTGCCTAAACAGACCTGCATGATGTGCTTTGTCCTAGGTGAACATTTGAAAGTACTGCCAATTCAGGAATAAGCAGGCACAGGGATAGAAATGAAACTTTACAGGGATGTTTCCTGAGGCAAGAGGAGCCATAAAGCCCCATGCCGTGGGCTGAGCTGAAAACCTCTGTATGATCTGCAAAAATCAGCTGTACTTACTGGGGTGATAATAGCTGCCACTCCCACTGGCTGTTTCAGCACCAGGATTCTTCTGTCTTTTGCAGATGCTGGAATGACATCACCATAAACTCGGCGCGCTTCTTCTGCAAACCATTCCAGAAATGAGGCAGAATATAGGATTTCCCCCTGTGCTTCTTTCAGAGGTTTTCCCTTTGATTAAATCAGATTGAAGATACACTGTAAGTGGCAGACTGAAGCAATACAAATAAATTTAGGTCATTGCAGAGTTCTTTTCAGAATGCTTTATAATCCTGTGTCATATATACTGCAGTCTCCGGAAAGGACTTGATATGATTTCACCACCAATAGTTATGTGGTTTCAACATACAGTCATTACATAGCCAGTGCTTTGACTGTGGTGCCCAGATTTGTACCTGCACTAGATGAGGAGCTGGGACAGCACATTTTACAACCTTGTGAAGTGTTATTTACACACTCTGCAGTTAGCTGCTACCACCATTCTGAAGACGATACAAATCATGGCAAAAGTTACAAGTTTATGTCAGGGACCATTGTTTTGGAGTGTATTACTTTGCAGCACCCACCTCCAGGTACGGTCCTGTGGACTGAGCGAGCATTTGCTGTTGGAATGTAACAGAGAAGCTGCTGTGGTACCTTCCAGCATGGCTTTACTCAAAAGGATGCCTGCCTGTGAATTTGCAGACTGCTCTGTGATGCAAAACAAAACACGTTAAGTGACCGGGAGATTTGCTTTAATGGTACGGTCACTCTGATACAAAATAAGATGCTGATGCAGACATAACTCTTGTCTTACAAGTTTCAGTGAAATCACTTTCACTTGAAGAGGCCAAGCCACAGACGCTGTGCATGTTTAACAAGGGATATTGTCATTATTGCAGTTATTAATTACTTGTCAGATGGCTTCCCGGTCCTTAATAGAGAATGCAGTAAAAAGAAGCCTCCAAGAACCACAGCCTATGATCCCCAGCAATCCCAGCAATGCTTGTCCTGCCTTATTTTCAGGACTGTATTTCTGGACACATCCTTTCTAGCTACTTAGTAACCTTGTTTCGCTACATATGATTAGGCATAAACTATAAAATCTAACCATTAATTTCAAGCAATACAAGAGAGAGAAAAAAAAAAAAAAAAAAAACCTTTTATTTCACATACTAAGGGACAAAAACAGTATTTATGCTACTTTCCCTTTTTAAATGCATGAAACTGAAAAAACAAAACAAACAAAAAAAAACAAACAAACAAAAAACCAAACAAACAAACAAAAAAAAACATGATGATTTCTGCCCTGAAGATGAGAGTTTAGGTTTCTGTATGCCTCTGCACAACGTAGGTCTGATTCCAGCCACGTTTCTAGGTACTGTTATTTATCAAAACGTAAGTGTGGTGTAAAAAAGGTGGTGTTTGAAACATTATCCATCGGCCTAAGAGAGCAGCGTGAGTGCACAAGGAATAGTCTCGGCTCAACTAAAACTTAAAAGCAAATAAGGCCTTTGGGGCTGTTTAGGGGCACTCATAACCTAAGGAGAAGACCAGAACCGCTCGGCTGTGCGGTTGTAGGCACAGCTGTAGGGCAACGCGGCCCCTCTGCAGAGGGACCCCGCGGCTCCCCCTCCCTCTTTCCTTCCCTCCCTCCCTCCGTCCCTCCCTCGCTCACGTTCTCCGCCGTTATGATCGCGGCCAGCTCGTCCTTCCTCTCCACCATCAGCTCGTACCACCTGCGGAGGAGGCCGCTCCTCTCCTGCGGGGACACAGGGGCTGCGCTGTGCCGCGGCGGGGCGCTCCGGGCCGAGCCCGCTCCCCCACACAGCGCTCCCCCCCCCCCGGCCCTCCCCGCTCACCTTGGCGGCCAGGCGGCCCCAGGCGGCCCCGGCCCCGTGCGCCGCCCTCACGGCTTCCCTCGCCTCGGCCGCGCCGCAGTCGGCCACGGGGCCCAGCTCCTGCCCGCTGGCCGGGTCCCGCACGGGGAAGGCCGCGGGTGCCTCCAGCCAGCGGCCGCCCACCAGCCCGCCCCGCCGCACCAGCCCGCCGGGCAGCGCCCCGCCGCCGCTGCCGCTCCGAGCCGGGACCGGGACCGGGACCGAGGACACCGGGGTCCGCAGCAGGAGGAGGCGGCGAGAGGCGAAGGCAGCGGCGCGGCGGGGCAGCAGGCTCGCCATGGCCGCACGGCTTCGGGGGAGGAGCCGCGGAGCAGCGGGGCGGGATGAGGGGAGGCGAGGGCAGGACGGGCCCCACAGCCTCGGCTCCTGGCCATGGCAGAGCTGGTGGCGAGAGGCAGGTGTGCGGTGAGGCGCACCTCCTCTGGGAGGATGCCCATCAGCGCTGTGCTGCACAAAACTTGCCACTGCTGTGTGGTGGTGGCAGCTGCACTGCCCAAACCCCCAGGGAAAGAGCAGAACACCTACAACTACCTCGTATTTATGTATAAATTACTTGAAGTAAGATATAAAACGGCCTTCCCGCTACTGCAGTAGTTTACTCGCTGTGTCAGCAATGTGTCTGAAAGACCAGGCATGTGCCGTAACCTCTGTTCCAAAGGTCACAGTGCTGCTGCTCCAGGCGTCCCAAAAAAACACAGCCTGAGCCAGCGTATCAGCATCATGGCTGGTCTGCAGGTCTGGTCTGTTTTGGTAGTTACACTGTGCAGTTTCTGCCAAAGATGTATTCCAAGTGGGATCTCAACGCATGTTGAAATAGGTAAGGCGCGTTCAGAATGAATTTTCATGTGCTTTCATGAATTGCTTGGGAAGAAAAGTAAACTCAGTTTTGTCAGGAAGGCAACGGGAGGGAATAATGTGAAAGTAATGAGCGTTCTACATATTTTTCTTTATATATTTATATATAAAATATATATAAACACATGGCATGAATGAGTAGTTTGGTTTTGGTGTTTGAACCGCAACTGTACAATTTTTGCAAGCAGAATGCTTGAATCAGTTTAGTTGCGTATTTTTCTGTCTTCTAAAACACAGACATTATGTAACTTGAATGTTTGTGTCTCCAAGTCTTACACAAATGTGTTTTTGTCTGGAGAAATAAGAGAAATATTTGTCTTTGTTAAAATTAATGTTTTGTTTTGTTTGTTTGTTTGTTTGTATTTAAATATAAACTAGAGAATAACACAAATAATTTTTGGTTGCTCTGTTTTCAAATATCTGTGTATTATTTTTGCTGTACCTGCATAAAATAAATAAAATACTATATTTGTGTCTGTGACTAACGTCATGAAAATTTTGTTCCATGTCTCTTCTTGGTAGGTTGCTATCTGTAGCCTAAAAAACCTAGGTTTGTAGAAAAATTGAGAGAATTGAATCAACGTCAAAGTGGGGAAATGTTTCTGTTTTGAATTTCTTATTTGCACGTGTTATTTTTAAAACCTGGTTTCTGCAGTAATTCTTGAGAAAACATTCATAGGTAGCTGGAGGTTGTTCTCAAATGTTTATTCAGTAGATTTTAATTGACGGCTTTACTTGGTCATTCTTCAGTTTCTGACTCTAAATCCATTGCTCAAAACAGATAGAAAGTAAAACATATAATACTGTATGTATTCAGGTAATCTCAGACTTTAATTACTGAATACATGCAAATTTGAACAAGTGAAAAGCTGTAACCTAGAATTCATGGCATTTGTTTCAGACCAAGAGTATGCTCAGTGTCCTGTACCTTTGGTCAGTGTCCTACAAACATTTGCTTTTCCTAATGATATGTCAAGAAGCACGTAGTAATCACTAAGAGAAGTCACACTGCCTGAAGATAGGCAAACGCATACAACTTTGTAAGCCTTGAGCCCTAATTATTGAATGTGAGCTTCTGAAAACTTGAAATGACATATTTGACAGAGTACAGAGTGTTTTCAAGAAATCTGCAAAGAGAAACAATCTTACGGATCTGCCCCAAAGCAGTCGTTTTAATCTAATCAGGGAAGCATATTACAGAAAACCTGAATTTATATAATTTAAAGATCTTGGTTGTCTGAGAAATCATGTGTACACCTAACTGTCGCATCAGCGTTTACAACAAATATTGTCCATTTGTCTTAAAATGACATTAAAATGGGTTCAGTTCTGATATTGCTAAAAACTGCACTTTTATTACTGTACAAATAAAATTTCACAATGATAAGATAAAGGAAGTTATTGCCAAATCCAAGCACTGAATATTCCAGAAAAAAAAAAAAAAAAAAAAAAAAAAAAAAAAAAAAAAAAAAACCTCCTATGACTCAAAACTAACACCAAAGTCTATTCTGGACACACTCCTGAAAGTACTTTAAAATGGTGAAAAGTTCTGCCTGTTCAAAATGTTGATCATGTGCAATGTGCTCGGCAGTGCTGTGCTGTGTCCTACTTGCCATGGCCTCGTTCTGGGAGGCAGGTTTAAGCAAACGGGCTTTTTTTCCATGCACAACAACAGGGTTGTGTGGGACTGTAAAGATCCCTCCACAAAGTTCATTGTAAAGGCGAGCTGGTGGGATCTGGGCCATCTCAGTAACAAGTCAGGGATGGTAGGGGACAGGAGGGGAAAAAAAATGCAAAACCGAGATTTTTTTAATTATTATTATTTATTTATTTTTATTACATAATTCCTGGCTTGTTGCAGGAACAAGCTTGTTGCTTGGTCCTTAAGTAAGTATCTCTTAACCTATTTGCATAAGCATGGTTTGAAACAGCAGTGTGTAAGATTCAAATAATTTGAACGTTTGGTTTTGTCTGTATCTTATTCCAGAATGAGAGTAGATTTTTTTGTGGTTTAATTATTTTGGTAAGGATTTCTTTAAATTCAGCATATTCTGGGTTATACTGACAGGGAAATCAGTCTTGGTTTGTAAGTAGCGCAAGTGGGGAACAAACCTTGAGTGGGGGAGCGTAAAGAAGATAACCCATGCATGTGGTTTCAACTGAATAATTTTAGAGGCAACGTTGGGTGTTTTTAGGAAAGTGCTAATTGATTGTCCCTGGCATTTAACATTAATTAGAATGAAATTTCATTAAAAAAAAGTGATAAATTTGTTTTATTCTTTTATTTTGCTTGCCTAATAAACAGTTTGGCAGTAAGAATGTCTACCTATTCAGTGAATAAATAGCATTATTTATTTTGCTGGCTCTAGATATTGGTTGTTTTTCATACACGTTAAAAATTAATCAAACTGGTAAGCATGTTGATTCCTGAGGGCAGTGAAACTTAAACACAATTCATGTGGGTCCTTTACAGCTAGAAAGTTATGATACATATTCCATGTGTATCCATGTGTATTCCATGTTCTGCTGTCAGTAGCCCAATTCAGGACATAAAGAGCTCTTTTTTACTTGCCGTGAGACATTCTCATCTTTGTTGGTCATCTTGAGAACTGGGTTGAGAAAGAGTCTGATGAGACCTCTGTCTCCAGATGTGCCACAGAAACAGCGTTCCTGTATTCGGTCCCTAGACCGTCTCACATACACAGATTTTTTGGAGAAGAAATATTTCCTATGCCTGTGCCAGTTGGCATAGATATGATAATGCGGTATAATCTATTTTTGATAATGCATCTAAGAAACCATTGGCCTGGTTACAATATGTATCAATCAATACTTCAATATGTTGTTTTTCAGCACACAGAGCTCTGGAATTTTTCATTTCGCGTGAAGGGAATGTTAATTACAGACAGGTAGGAAGCATTGCTTAACTGTCTAAGCTTTTCTTCTGAGTCTTTTTTTCTGTCTTCTTACCTTTCTTTATTATAAGTTGTGAGTAATATGTGTGTAACTACTGTGCCTAAACTGTATTTGTAACTTTATTGTTGAAAAATCCATCAGAGCACTGTAAACATGTCAACAGTTTTCATAAAAACATAAACAAACACATATGTTTTGTGTTTAAAACACATTTAATGTTCTTTAGGACAATGTAAAGAAGACCAATTTATGTAACTTGATATTTTATGAAAGTAGGAGATCACTCAAGGGAAGTATTGACTTTGTCTCTAGTAGACAGATATGGCGTGGTTCAGAGAATGGAAGTTAGCAGCTTAGGCTTTGTGTCTAGCCAAGAGGAAGAGGGCACCTTCAGAAGGTGACCAGGAGTTCCCAAGTTACATTATATAAGTACTTTCCTAAATGGCCTTTCAAGTTACAGCGTGTACGGATTAGTTTGGTTTCACTTAGAAGGATTGAGGGTGGGGTGGGAGTAGGGGTGAGGATGATGATGACACTGAAATGATGTATTTTACTAAGGTAATAGTCGTGTCTTGCTGGCAGTATTTAAAGTTTATCTTTGACATTGGCATTACACAGTGTTTTTGTGCTATGTAATAGCATTCTGATTCCTTTTCCCAGTTGTTACTAAACCACCAAGATGCATTTCAGGCTGGGAGCATTTATCCTGATGCCTTTTATCCTTCAATCTGCAAAAATGGTAAGAAAAGATTTTTGAGTCCAATATTGTAACAACTGTATCATTATGTGAAAATGCTAGAGAATTTAGTAGGGTTGAAAATAGCTGTGTTGTAAAAAAAATGAACTATGGCCAAAAACATCCTGAAAAAAATCCACCATTTTTGTTAGCATTTTGAGCCTTTTAGTAGAACTTTATAACGATACCTTTGAAAACATTTTCAGAAAATAACTTCTGGGTAATTTTAACTGTTTAATATGTACAGTAATTTGATGAAAGGATGCTGGTTGAATAAAATAGGTTAGATTACTGAGTACTGACCTGGAGAGGAATTGAGAGGATAAAAAAATATTTTTTCTAAGTCATATGTAAAGTGTAGAGCTAACTTCTGTATTAGGAAATATTAGCTTCTGCCAGACCAGTCACAAAGATGACAGGAGAATGAAAAAAATAGAAATAAAAAAGTGACACTAATGTGTTGTGATCTTTTGACAAGAGGCAATGTACCAAGATGCACCAGGAAAGGTTTTGTCTTGATATTAGAAATAATTTATTTTTTTTTTCAATGGGAACAGCCGGTTGCTGGAACAACTTCCCTAGGGATATGGCAGAATTCCCATTGCTGGAGATTTTCACGATGCAGTTAGACAGTGTGCCAAATAATTTTACCTTTCCTCAAAAAGGTTTGACCTGATGGCCTTTTGAGGTTCCTTCCAACCTGGGCTATTCCATGATTCTGTGATTCTATGTCAGTTAAAAGTCTTTCTGTTTCTAGAATGCATACTGTCTTTTGCCTTTTACTGGTCCCTCTTTCTGTCAGGCTTAGTTTTCGTGCTTGCAGATCTAAAGACTGCACTACAAAATTAGCCTCCCATTACTGTAAAGAGTATATCTAGACTTGCAGCTAGTCCTGATTTTTCAATTCTCATACGTCAGCTTGTGCTCATAATCAGCAACATCAGAACTATAAATCAGCCAGCTAGGTACTGGATATTTGCTACCAAAATGTTAAATCTGGATAGTGAGAAATTGGTAAATGGGGCAAAGACAGTCTGTCCTCCAATAAACAAGCTATCAGGATGTGTATGCAGACATCAGAAACAAGGCAGTGACACATAGTTTGTGTGAGGTTATCTGGCCAATTAACAAATTGATGGTTAATATATTGAGGGTAGGTGGTTTATTTGAGTGGTTTGTGCAAATCCAGATCCATTAAATTCAGAGCATTCTTAGGATCTTTTTTCTGTTTACCTTATCTTTTACATGTTTTTCAACTGATTGCTAGTGTATCTGTTTATCTTTGTATCTGTTTTTCCTGCCTCAAACTGCAAAATCCTTATTTGTCTTTCCAAGGACACTTTTCCCTCTCTTTTCTCATCTCTTGATCTACTTGGAGTCTTAAATCAGGAAGTGGCAGCTAGACTTCTCGTTAACTTTCAGTCATAGGTTGTTGACCCTTAGCTATCCCAGCTACTGCTGGGTGTATATCCTGACAGGCAGGTTGCTCCATCCAGCATACTAAAGGGGGATCTTCCCTTTCATAGTGTTCTTTTCACTTTCAGATTGCCCCTCTGCTGGTTCTGTCTCATGTCACTTAACCAAGTTGCTATTACTGGTCATCTACCAGGCTCTGCTAACATTTTGTCCCAGACTTTGGTCTCCCTTGCCTTGTTTTCAGGACTGATGTTTTCCTAGGATTTCCTCAATTTATTTCTTAACTTGATTATTTCTATCTACCTCTTCTTTCCCCCCTGGCAGTTTTAATTTCTGCTTATACCACTTCAGTGACCAGAGCCTCTCTACCTGCAGCCTCCAGTCTGTATTGCTTCAGTAACGCTGAGGTCCATATTGCCCAGTTTTTTGTTCAGGCCATGTTTGGACTAAGCAATCTCCTTAGTCAATGTGGAAGAAATAGGTATCTCTACAGTGCTGACTTGCTTGAACTGTGTGGCTCTAGATCAGCATCATAGACATCTAGACTGCCTTTCCAGGCAGGAAACAAACATGGATGTAGAAGTCTATTCTGTGAATATTTAATTTTGGTCTAACAAATATCATCCTAAATTCCTTTATGTTATCTAGTTCAGCTACAGTTTAAAATGTCAAGAGGCCAGGAAGTGATTAAATCAACCAAAAGGTCTGCTCTCCCAGTTCTAGCATTTAATATACCTTAATCTTCTGCAGCTTCACAGTTCTGTCTGAACAAACACACTCTGTTCCTCTAAGATGGCCCAAAGAATGTCTCCTTCCTACCTTCCTCCCCTTACTCATTTATATAATTTAATATTGTGCTGCTTGGTTTTATCACTTCAGTACTACTTTGACCTCCATTTTATATAAGGTACAGAAAAAATTTTAGGCAAGGTCATTGGCAGATCCTACAGAATCTCTGATGTACAAATCTAAGTGAGAATAATAATTGATGCTTCAAAGGGAGACCTTTGGATTTTTCCGCCTCCTTTCCTCCTCGCCTTTCTAAAACCACACAGAAAACTTGGCAAGTTTTCAATTCTGTCAAAAATGATCATGATGACTTAGCCTTCCTCAGCCCTGTGCAAACTGATAATCTGTCCCAAAGGTATTGAGTTAACTGCTATGCTCATCAGCTTTTCTCCATAGGATTTGATGTATTAGTTTACTCAACAGCTTCTCTTTTTGTGCTTTCCACTTGAGAAGTGATATTCCCTTGGCACAGTGAAAGGGAGCAGATACAGAATTTCCAGTTCCCTCAAACCAAGATCACATAAGATAAATCTAGCATATCTTTAGAAAATATAAATCATACAAAATATGGCTGATTCGTCTCTTGCCATATAAGCAGATTGCAAAATGTGTCACCTGCTGTGGTGATTTTACCCTGCTGGGCAACTATACCACAACCTCTGTGATTCCACCTCTTCAAAGAAAAAGGGCAAGAAAATAAGAAGGAAAGAGCTCAAGGGTTGAGATAAGGACAGGGAGATCACTCAACAGTTATCATCACAGGCAAAACAGACTCAGCATAAGGGATATTAATGTAATTTATTGCCTATCACTAGCAGACTAGAGCAGTGAAGACTAAACACAAATGAAAAAACCTGCCCCCATCCACCCTCTTCTACCTCCCCCTAAGTGGTGCAGGGGAACAGGGAATGGAGGCTGTGGTCAGTCCCTAACACTTGATCTCCACCACTCCTTCACAGTCACTCCTTGCCCCTGCTCCCCATGGGGTCCCTCCCACAGGATGCCATCCTTCCCAAACTGATGCTGACGCGGGGGCTGCCCACAGTCAGCAGCTCTTCAAGCACTGCTCCCACACAGCTCCGTACCACTGGGTCCATCCCCCAGGAGCAAACTGCTCCAGCATGGGTCCCCCACGGGTGGGCGGCAGCTCCCCCCAAGACCCCTGCTCCTGCGGGGGCTCCTCTCCATGGGCTGCAGCTCCGGCCCGGGGCCTGCTCCTGCTCTCCATGGGCCGCAGCCTCCTCCAGGTCACATCCACCTGCTCCACCGGGGGCTCCTCCACCCATGGGGGGGCTGCAGCGTGGAGATCTGCTCCACGTGGGACCCATGGGCTGCAGGGGGACAGCCTGCTCCACCAGGGGCCTCTCCACAGACCGCAGGGGAACTGCTGCTGCCTGCCTGGAGCACCTCCTGCCCTCCTGCTGCACTCACCTGGGGGGCTGCAGGGCTGCTTCTCACCCCTGTTTCCCAGCTGCTGTCACACAGAAGTTTTTTCCCTTTCTTAAATCTGCCCTCACAGAGGCCCAACCACCGTTGCTCCCTGGCCAGCAAGGGGTCCCTTTTGGAGCTGTCTGGAGCTGTCTCTTATCTAACATGGGGCAGCTGCTGGACTCTGCTCACAGAGGCCACCCCTGAAGCCCCCTGCTACCAAGCCCTTGCCACGTAACCCAGTACACCTGTACAATATGAAATTGAACAAAATTCTGTTTGTTTGTTTTTGTTTGTTTGTTTGTTGTGTGTTGGCTTCTTTGTGGAGAAAACTTGTTTGTTTGTTTGGTTTTTAAACAAAATGATAAATTAAATACTTACACAATTTTTTTGCAATAGGAGTATTCCATGATGTGTCTGAAGACACTCACTGGTCACCATTCCTTAATGCAAGCATTCACTACATCAGAAGGAATTATCCTCAGCCTTGGGAAGAGGTAAGATTTTTTTTTTTTTTTAAAACTTTTTAATTTGCTTTCTACTGATTCACTTGCCAGCACTTTTTGCTGCCTTCTTCACCTTCACTTGTTGCAGCTTCATTCTTGGGGAAGTACAGAAAAAATACATAATATTTTTGAATTAAAATGTCTGCTGATACAGGAAGACTTGAAATCCTGTTTCCATCTTTACCAGACAAAAAAAAAAAAAAAAGGTTACAGTTTCCATATATAATCTATTTATCTTCAATGTGTTCTGGTGCTTATGATATAATTCATAGGTCCAAATTTTCAAATGCAGTTGGTGGTTTTGGGTCCTTGCATTGTTGCCAGATCCAATTGAATGTTTGCCATTTGAAAACCAGGCCTGGTTTAGAATTCACGCTTATGAAATCTTGGAATTAGTCCTGATCTGCTCTTGTTTATGGTATATGAGCTACTTAGAAGGAGAGGAAGAACAGATTGTCAGAAGTGAGAATGATTTTAAAGGTCATATTGTTTTCTTTCCCTTATTGGAGAATTTGCCGTTCTCCCCGTGCACAGGAAAATCATACCGTTGGAGCAGCATTTGTGAGCATGCACTCCTTAAAATGTAATGAAGTCTGCCTGCCTTTTGATTGGCCCTTAGTGATACTAAAATGTAAACTATTAACCTTCGGGAAGTATAAATTCATCAAAAACTGTGATTCAATTACAGATTTTTAAAAGGTCTCTGGAACTGATAATGATTCAATGCAGATAAATCTTTTCTGAGGAAATGAATTTTCTGTTGCTTATAAGTTTATTCCAGATAACTTTTCAGTTTGTAGGAATAAAATGAGTATCTTCATATCTGGGCTTTAATCAGGTGCTTTTACAGTGAAAAGCACTTGCACAGGAATGTCTTTCTCTTCTACATGTGTCTTTGCTCTGTGCTCATGGCAGCAGAGGAGGTTCATTCCTTGAAAGTGGCAGAGTTTGTCTCCAATGCCAAAAAACACATTTAACTTGAGGTAGACAAGTTGTCCTGACATCAGCCATGTAATTCTATGTTCTTGGACTGTATATGTTGCATAAAGGTTGTCAAGTCACAAAAAAGTTCTCCAGTATCAAGAAATGAGTGCTCAATGCTTTGTTGTGGTAATCTGTTGGACAGTAAGAGACTTCATTATATTTTTGTATAACACACTGACGTAAAATGCTCACCTAAAATGCTCATCTTCTTAAAGACAGGAGTAAAATTATTGATGTTATGACATGTATGTTGTTGTTGTATAGGCTACAGAGAAGCTGGTGGCTTTCCTGTTTGGAATTGCCTCACATATGGTGGCAGATGTTAGCTGGCATAGCCTGGGCATTGACCAAGGATTTCTAAAAGCCATGGGAGAGGTAAGCTTGCATTATTTTATTGATGCAACTGGAATTATTGGAGTTGATAGCCCAGCTTTGGAGTCTGGTGCGGAAAGGAGACAAAAGCTGGAACCCTGATTCAGGGAAATTTTCAGAGACATGTAATGAATGAAGTAGGTCAGGTTTGGGACCTGCACGCTTTAGAGTTGTTTGGACAATTTGATTCTGCTCTCATGTTTGTATGGAAGGATGAGTAAAATGAACAGAAAGTTCTTTTTTTTTTCTTCCTCCAGATTGATTTTCATGGTTCATATTCAGAAGCTCACAGTGTTGGTGATTTTGGTAATGTTTCTGTTTGTTGATCATAGATCCTTCTGTTGGGATAACTAGTCCTCTTCAAAACCACAGTGGGTGATTCTGGCTCTTACCCTGTGCAATGGAGGAGCCAAGAATTAGTCATATGGACACTGGATTCTCACTCTGTCCCATAGTTTGTAAGACCCTCCTATCCCTGTCTGTGTGTTCCGTGTTTCAGGAGATGCAATAGGGCATATGTACACCTGTACTGAAAGCCAAAAACACAGGGTGAAGGATGCTAAAAGTTAAATGGAGTCACTTCTCTAATTTTAAATTTGACACCTTTTTTCTTATTCTCTGGAAGTACAAAATATATAGTACACTTTCAGGTGAACCATTCATGTATTCTAAATGACAAAGCATTATACAGCTGGATACCATATAACATAGATAGCATAGCCATAGATAGATCCATTCATATTGTTATCTATGTTAGATACTCTTGTGTTTGGTTTCTTGACTTTTTATTTTTATTTTTTATTCCTCCATCTGCAGGAGGAGATGTACTAAGTCAGTTTGAGCTGGACTTTGGTTATCTGGCATCAAATTGGTAAGAAAATAAGCTTCAGTAGATGTTAATTTCTTTAATGATTACTTCTGCTTATTCTATATTGTCACTATGCTTTAATAAAATGCTGTCCTTCTATATCTTTCATTCCAACCCCTTGCAACTGTTGGAATTTTCCTCAGTTTGGTATTCTTCATATACGTATTTGCTATTCCCTGACATAAAAAACTGGGAGGACAGAAGAAAAAATAGTTTTACATGTAGAAACACAGCAAGAGAGACTGATTTGTTTATTTCTGAAGGAAGTTATAGGTAATTATAGGTAAAATAATCAATGAAAAAAGTTTGCTGGAATGTCCTAGCAATTATTTAAATAACTCAGTGGTAATACCTCAATCAGATTTCCATTTTAATTTTTGGACATTGAGGATGTTTATGGCTACAGATGCTGAGGAATTCAGACAGATTATAAAAGCATAAAAAACAAGCAACAGTTTTAGATATAGATGGTGTTTTTCTTATAGTTTTTAACCAAAATAAAAAAAAATATTATTATTTTTTTTTTTTCTGCTGACAAAGTAGGTCATTTCAGTCTTGTTTTGTCTAGGTAGCATGTAGCTCATCTATGTGCAGAAGGCGTAGACAGTTAACTCATCAACTTTATCAGCTCTGACACATTTCTGAGAAATGTTGAGATAGGAAGAATCAGCAATGTCTGTTTGGCTAGGATTAGATTTGGATGGAAATAGGTTTGGCAACAGAGGAGAGTTGGAGAACATCCACCAAGATTATGTGATCACCAAGCCAGGTGATCAGTGGAGGGAGTGTGGAAACTCACGAGCAATAGCCAGGTTTCTGACTGACCCAAATAGCAGGAGAGTGTTCCTGCAGAGTGCAATTCTATGTGCAATCCTGATCTTTCTGGCATTTGTAAATCTTGATCACCTTACGGAGTCTTCTGAAATACAGAATATTTTAAAACTGGCTGTTATTATAGAAGCTGAATTGCCTTTTGCCAGATGATGTGAAAAAAAATCTGGTTACAATACCTCAGTCTTGTTTTTAGGTATGTGCCTGTCAAAGACCTAGCCTCTATCTATGAGGAATTTTATGGAAGAGAGATCATAACCGAAAGCACAATTACTGACTGTACTTACCTGCTGTTTCTTGAACTGTAAGTTGGATAGCTTTGTGTGGGTTTTCATAAGTGAAACTTATGTAGGAAAATTACGATAATCCTGTTTGAAACGCTAGCTTACAAATTTATACATTGAGGCCAGCAATACAGCCTTCCTCCTAGACCCCCAAAATCATAAGATACCTGATTTTTTCTAAAGGTTAGAATACAAATTTGGACTGCTTAAATTAATCATTACACCATAGCATCTGTCTTAGCTATTTAAAACGTTTATACGTTTAACATATTTAGGCCTGTTATTTAAGAACAACTATGTCTTCAAGTATTCTTGCATTGTGGCATGTTAGCAATATAATTTTCATGTATTGAAGGAGTAGCATGCCTACCTAAATTGACATTTTTACTACACTTTATTTAGATCCTTTCAAATCCAAGAATAATACATGGAGATAAGAACTAATATATTTTTTTAATATCTGTCGGTGTATGCTTTTGAAGATCCTAAACAGCCTAGTTCTATTCTTTATTTCAGTTAATAACTAATAGCCAAGCAGTATTTAAAAACACTGTGAATCCCTCCAAACTGAGAGCTGCATTAAAGATAAGATTATCACTTCTCATGTTGCAGCTTTTAAAAATGTATTGATAACCAACAAGAAGATGTAATGACTTGCATAGTATTTACTATACTCGGGAGTATAGAAGCCTCAAAAAGAACCTTTTAAATAATGAAATATCATTAAATGAAACTTGCTTGTTTCTGAAGAATTGTTATTTATTTTCTCAGACATGGAGAAAGGCTTGCTGTTGCAAAGGTTGGTTTTCTTTTCTTTTTTTCTTTTTTAGTAAAAATGAACATACAACATGAAGACAGTGCAATCCATCTTACTTAGTATGTTGCTTGTCTTTTAGCTTTTTCCAAGATATGCTAGTAAATCTCCATTTCTTGTGGAGAAGTTCCATGAGTATTTCCTTGGAGGAGTGGATGACATGGCATTCTGGACAAACAATATTTTTGAGCTCACGAGCCAAATGCTAGAGAATGGAACCAGGTATAATTGTGTTTCCTGCAATATGAAATGTAGTACTCAAGTTCAACACATTTAATTCTTCTGAAGGCAGGTACTTTCCTAGAATAGGTGATGAACTTTAAATCCTCATGTGGGCAAAGGGATTTCTTTCTCTCTTTTAACCAGGTGCATAGGAAGACATAGGCCTTGAGTTTGCACTTGTGACATGTACACATTCCTTTCCCCAGGCAAGGCTCTGGCATGCCAGCTGATACTAGACAGGGAAAATCTGGGACATTCTTTAAGACATACCCAGGGGCATGTTAAAATGCTGCATGGCAGCATAGTTTTTTTTCCTGGACTGGTGATGTGAGCTGTGCCTGCACCCTGTGGCTGCACTCATCAGCCAGCAAAGATGGCCCATCCCAAGAGAGGTCAGATAATGCCTTCAGACACTGCAGGCAGATAGGATTAGAAGGAGTAAGAATACATGTTCCAGTGTTGGATGTTCAGGTTTGCACTCAGAATGTATTTTTTATAGGAGTTCTGGCCCTTTACTGCATTTGTACAAGTGTAACTTTACAGTAAATAACTTTATGACAGCAGTAGTGGGAATTAATACATGCGTTTATATGGATAATGTCACCACACATATTTTGGGAAATAATGTTTGAAATATGATATGGCATAATCTGTTGAGTTCTTTGTTCCAAAATGTCACTTTCATTAAAAGATCATCAGAATTAATTAATTCTATTCTATAAATTCTATTAATAACATTAATAGAATTGTCAGGGCATGGTCAAGGAAGTTTCATTTAAGAATTATATAGAGACATGCAAGATTCATATAGAACCTAAGAAATTAATTAAGGTCACTTAGATAAATATCGGAGTTTCTAAGGATTATAATGTTGCACTGAATTTGATTACTCGGGGTTTTATGAGAGAGGTAGTGCCTTCTAAAAGAGGAATCAGTAAGGATAAAAGTTGAATTTTTAGTTCCACTTGTACTGCAAGAAGATCTTCAAAACACATTCTGAATATTTCTTTAGTGGCTGCTTCCTGCCTGAGAATCCTCTGTTTATAAACTGCACAAGGGAGCACAAGGACGGCTACATGTAAGTATAGCTCTGAAGGTTCAAAGACTTACTGCTGGTGAAAGGAGAGTTTTCCACTGATGGTGGATGGTGAGCTATTGAAAAGTAGAGATGTTCTGATTTATTTATTTTTCCTTTTTATGTATGAATTTGCGATTGTCTTAACATGGATAAACAGGCTTCATAACAGGAACTGTGTAGAACCTGGGATAGGCTTTTACCTTCCAGCCTAACAACAAGAATGCTTACCTAGTACCTGAAGCGCAAAATCTTCACATTTTATTTGGCAATATAGAAATCACCTGTTCAGAGCACAAGGAGTGTATGTATTCCTCTAGCAAACATCTTCCATGACTATGTTCTTCCCTTGAGAAAGCACCTCTTGTGCTGATACTGGTGAATTTAATTTTCATTGAACTACAACTGCAGAGTTCTGTAAGGTTGTATGGGGATGCTAGATTGTAATTTGTTTACAAGGGATCACTTTCCTCCCCTTGAAGACTACAATTTAAGGAGCATGTTTGTTTGACAAGGTTTTTTTAGTGCATAATTATAAAACCACAGGACTAACATGAACTCTTCTGAATTTTATTTTGGTAACAGAAATCAGAATTTTCTTAGCTTTCCTGCAATAAACATTAATGGCTCAATTTACAATTTCTATTTCAGTTGGATTGGGACAGTGGAATCAGTTAGTTAGATCCACAGGGAGAGAATGATAGGGAAGGAAATTAAGAACAAAAAGAAGAGATAAAAATCACATTGTCAGAGACAGCACTGTATGCTTGTAAATTGCCATGCTGAGAAAGAGAGGGCACGGGAGTGGAGAGATAACCATTAAAGTCTGTATTTTATTTTATGATAAATATTTTCACTCAAAAGAAATAAAAATAATGCCTAGACATAGGTGAAAAGAGCAGCAGTGACTGGAGCTCAATTAGTAGATGGGTTGTGAAATGTAATGTTATGTGGAAGCCTCATGGGTTGAGAGCTTAATGACCTTCATTCTATTGTTTTCTTATTGTGAGAAATTAGTTTTTAGCTTCAAGTTTTTACTATAGCTGTGCAAAGAGTTCTTGCCCTCAGATACTGTCTTCAACTAACACTATTATATATGAAAATATTTTGTACAAACAAAGTGAAGTCAATAGGACTGGAAGGACCATAAACTGGAGCAGAATTCTGGTCAGTGGACAGATGGTAATAGACTCATGTGTTGGGAAAGAATAATTCTAGGGAAATACAGGAAATAGTTGAAATGAGTGCAAATGACTGGTAGAATGTTAGTATACCAACAAATTAAATTTAATAATTTATGTGTGTGAAGTTAAGAAACAGCCACATAGCTTGAGTAATTTTGTATTCAGAAGGTTAAATTGTTTTTTCTTGCCCATTTTTCAGTGCCTCGAGAATATTACTGATAAGTGGAACGTTCCAAATAAATGATGACAATGAAGTTAAAATATATAAATGTCTCAATACTTAGCCAGTATTAGCTACACATAAAACCCATGACTTTACTTGAGCTTAACTGCTATCTCTTGAGACCTCTCTATCAATGGGAGAAATGGCCATCCGATTTCATGCAATATGATTGCTTCTCCTACCTTTGTCGTAACATATGCATGTCATTAATTCAGTTGCTTTGTTATTACTACCTTCTTTATTTTAACAGAAACAAGCAATCAAAAAATGAACATCGCAAGAACACAACCTCTTTGCTTCCAAATACCCTTGAAAAGAAAATAAAGTATACAGAGAGAGGAGTTCACTTCGATATACAATCTTGGGCAACAGTAAGTGAGAAGTGACACGTCAGGTAAAATTCAGCTCTGTATAAAACTGTTTTAATTTCTGTCTGAGATGCTGTGTGATGGAGCAGGGTCTCTGAATGTAAACAGAAGCCTCTGACTTCACTTCATGGAAATTCCATCTGCCATTGTTAATCTGTATATAATGTATCTAATAAGTACATCATAAATACTAGTTTTTTTACACTTTCCTCATTTTATAGCAAAGTTACAGTGCCAAAAATGACAAAATATATCTTTAATTTTTAGTTTTTATGGAATCATGGTAACTTTTGGGGGCTAAGAAATCCCAACAAAGAATAGCAGTGAGTAGTTAGGAATGTTCCAATTAGGGCATACAGATTTTTGTCTCTATCTAAAATACTGCTTATGACCCGAGTCAGAGTATACTTTGATCACTGTGATAATTTCCACTGATGGTGACATGGGTTTTGATGTGGTATGTACTGTTATGGAGTTTCAGCCTGTGTTTTAAGAATTCTTGTGTCTCTTTATTATTTCTATTTCAGAATTCCCTTCAATACATAAACCGTGCTTTTGCAAAAAATGTCTGGAGAGTGTTAGCATCTACACATCAAGAATCCTCTAAGTACATCTCCAAGCCAGCAGCTTCATATTTTCTTACTTCACCATATGCTAGACTTGGATGGTTGGTACTTTTTTTCTTCCTCACATCCCACTCCTAATTTCTGAAAATGTTGAGTACTGACCAAAATACTGTTTTTTATTCTTTGGATGCTCTTTAAAGATGAAACTCCAAATCAGTTGGTGGCACAAATCTGTCAGAGTGGCTTATGTTGACTAGACAGAGCTACAAGTGAACAGACAGGGCCCTTTTTTCTTTCTAATGTTAGCATAAGCCTCTTTGTGTCGGTACTGAATAAAACTGTAAAGAGCGAAAGTTCCATTCAGATGTAAACTCTAGTCAAATAAGTTCTTTCTTTGAAAGGAGGGTTTTCTTGTCATTTTATTCAGAATGAAAAGAAGCAAAATTAGGACCATCATCAGCTCTAGTTCTGAACAGTATAGGAAGGTTGTTACCCTTTTTTGGTTATTGGTTGGTCATTACACCAAATTAGTCGTCTGTCCTGAATCGTGCCTAACTGAGTGTTTTGGAAACTCCAGAAGACTAATGACGAGTTCAAAGGTGCCACAGAAAGAGGCACGTTCTCTCTTCTTTCCAGAGAGGTTCTATCTTTACATGCAGCAGAAAAGAGGAACTAAATAAATGTGTTTTTGCTGCTCATCTTGCTCTTTTTCTTCTGACTCAAACATTGAAGACTTTATTCTTGAGGTTACTTCAAACCATCCAAATGAATGGTAGTTACTTATTTTCTCTACGCTTTCCCTGTCTAACCTCCACCACATTACCGAGACCCATCTTCCATTTGCTTATCTACTGTAATGTCCACTGATTAAATCCAAGGTTCAGCTAAAATGGTAGTTCATTTCACCTTTTGTATTCTGTCGTATGCAAGCAGCCCTTTTTCATGCTTCTTGTTCTGATTGCTCTTAGGTGCCTTGTGTCAGTAAGTAAAAAAGCAGTCCATACAAATGTGAGGTGCGTTAACGGAAGATTAACCTCTGTTTTTATTTAGTTCAAGAAAACAAAAATAAACTACACAACAGGAAAAATGCTATGTAGATTCTTACAAATATGTAAGACACATCTCAGTTTACCTGGAAGTAAAAATATTTATTTCCTGATAATTTAGTGGTAGTCTGGCAGCTAATCTTATGATTTTGTTGACTCTCTTGGTGTACAGGGCAGTGATTTCAGCTGACCTAAACCAGGATGGATATGAAGATCTGGTGGCTGGAGCACCAGGGTACAGCACCCTGGGCCATATTCAGATAGGACGGGTGTATATAGTCTATGGCAATCACTCAGGTTTGCCACCAGAGGACATGGATCTAGATGGGAAAGCAGATGAAGTACTGGAGGGTCATCAGGTGAGGGGTCAAGTCAGATACTTGACACCTTTTTTTTGTTTTTGACTGAATGTGGTAAATTCTGGTAAAAGGATATATTATACATTTCAAGAAAAATGTAACTTCAGTCACAGGAACAATTAAAGCGATATTGATCTGTACATTCAGTTATTTTACTCTGCCAGATAAATGCGTATGAGAACAAAATAGGCCTTTGATTAAGAGTGAGATAGATTCTCTGTAAGACACCATATAGCTTGTTCAGTTCCCTGCATATAAGCAAGTAGTGTGAATTTCTTTTTTCATCTAAAACTATTAGTTTAATATGAGTCTCAATTCCTTTGAAGCTGCATTTTTTTGTGAATTGTTAACTTCTCACAAAACCACTATTTATCTTTAGTAAGACCATATGATACATAAGAAAACAGAGGAAACTATGATTTGGCAGGCTGGTGACTGACTTGTAACTGAGAAGCAGGATCAAAAGATCTTTTTGAGTAATAAAGTTGATCCTCTGTTGAAAATATAGTTATTTGAACAGAAGAGATTAGAGAGAGGTGAGATAAATTTCCTTGTAATCTGTTTCTGTGGTTATAAACTGTGGTGTAACAGCTGATGTCTTCTTACAGCATTGTAGTGGTTCACAGTTGTAATACTATTAGCAGCAAAGATTGCAAGCATAAAGTCAGTGGTGCACTAGGCTCAGAAGAGGAAATACCACAGCAGTCCCTCATTGTGTGAGTTAGCTTATATTCTAACACCCCCATAACCGCAAAGAGAACAGCCCATTCCCAATTAATGAATTGGAATGGTGGTTATTATTTGAGAGAACAGTGATACTAAGAAAGTCTTAAGAATTTTGGGGATGGGTTTTTATTATCTCTGTTTCCATTTTTTTCTTGCACTGTGATTGTAAATGTGCATTATACTTTGATGGTTTTGTCTTTAAAGCATGTTATTTTCATGAGAGCAATTCCTCTTCTTTTAGCCTTCAGGCAGATTTGGGTCTGCCTTGGCAGTCCTGGACTTTAATGAGGATGGAGTGCTAGATCTGGCAATTGGAGCACCTTCTGTGGGATCTCAGTTTCTCACTTACAAAGTAAGTCATGCACATGCTTTATAGTGAAATGACTGAAAGAATTTCTATTGTGTCTCAAGGTGTAATATAAAAACAAAGGTTTGTAGCCTTTGTGGTACTGTTGAGTAGATCAAGAAAAGTCTATCTCCCTTTCAGTGGTCTTTTGGCACAAATCAGATTGCAGTTTTGAAGCACTGATGTGCTGGAAACATAAGGAACCATTCATGGCATCTGAGTGTACTATTTGTGTTCTAAGAACAAAGAGTCTGGAAGGGACCTCATGTCAGTGAGCCTTGTCATTCACTGTCACAGGTCAACAGTTGATATCTAACATATGATATGGACACAGACACATCCTAAAGTAACCAAATTAGAGAGTTTTAGTGACTTGCAGCCAAATTAGCCCATGTAATGGCTTGAGTGTTTTCAGCCCACCTGAATTGAGAGGCAAAATACATTACATTCATTACATTAAACTACTTCCATTAAGTTTAAAACTCTTCAGAATTTCAGATACTGACTTAGCTTCGTATTCCTAAGTAGGAATTTAAATGCTTGTATGTAGGCCCACTAGCATGGAAAATTACATACATCTGTTGTGGCTGGCAGTGCCTCTGATTACATTAACTAATTGTCAACAAAATTAGAGCCACATGAACATGCGTGTAATGAACATAGTATATACAGTATACTGACCTTGCTCCTAAATTACAGTATGATGAAAATGTACTTCTCTGTACTTAGTTTTTTGCCTGGTTATAGCAGTGTTAATTACAACATGAATATTTTTAGGTTTGGGGTGGAAAAGACAAATTTATGAGAAGGCTCTAAGAGAAAAATGCAGTTGTATTAATAGTCCTTGCAGACTGTTTTGTTTTGTATTTCATACTTGGTGCTGCCTTACAATTCCTCTCATATTGTGTTTGCTTTTCCTGCTGTTTAGGGTGCTGTGTACGTCTATTTTGGAACTAAGGGAAGAGGCTTGCCATCTCAACCAAATGTTACCATAACTTGTCAGGTACATTAATCAGGCTAAAACAGGGCTACAAAAGCAGGAGGTGAGGTAAAGAGGAAAGGAGCCTGTGAGCTTAAAGAAAGAATGTTAAAATCAAACTTCTAATTGCAAGGGAATATAGACATGTAATTGGGGATGGTGAAGCAGGTGTTTGCATAGGTTGGTTGTATGTGGGAAAGACATCTGTACTTCAGTGCAGGAGAGGGTGCTGGGTGAACAAAAGGATGCACAGCCCTCTGGGGAAAAAAAAAAAGTTAATGGAGGGTAATTTGATCAGAAGCAGACAAAGTTAGCCCTTTAGTAGTAAACCCCTCTGTTTTGTTACAGAATTGATGGTTTAAGTTCCATTTCTGTGTTAAACTAACTGTTTATTACAGTATTCCTACTGTAACCTTGGTTGGTCCCTCCTGGCAGCTGACATTGATGGGGACGGAAATGCTGATCTGGTTGTTGGCTCTCCATATGCACCTGGTAGTGGGCAGCAGAGAGGATTTGTGGCGGCATTTCATTCTCATTTCAACAGGAGTGACCAAGGTAGTATTTACTGAGTAAATTAATCCTCTTATGTTATATGACTTCATTTTATCAAGTTGTGCATCACCCCTGGTTAGCTTTTCCAGTGCCTATAATGAGAAGTTACTCCTGACACCTTCTAGAAATGATGTCTGTGTGCATCCTGCCATATTTTCAGCACATGTGAGGGAGGATCAAATCTTTCATAAGAACTGGAGTCTGCTGCAGAGAGAATTCTGTAGTGCTTTTTCAATTTCAGTTCTCTGTCTTGAAGAATTTAACAGTTGTCTCACATTCTTGAGTGCTTCAGTAGTTCTTCTCATGGAGTTTATTTCAAGAAATTTCACTAAAAGGTTAGTCTTTAATTAAATGTCTGGTGATTCAAATGAAGAAAACATAAAATTAAACTTAACTGTTTCTGAGAAATTTAGTTTGATGCCTAACTGATAAAGGTAATCAAAAATGCTGAAGTTCTTTGTGTAGTAAGCATCAACTTTTTCCTATACTACTGTCAGTATCCTATAGTGCTCAGCATATGCTGATTGTCTGATCAGTGAAAATTTATGTATATGTACATCATAGGAAGGTGAATTCTTCCTTCTAGGAGTGCAGTCCTGGATTTTAGTATCTGAGGTGGATAGGCCTGCTAAAGTCATTAGTTTGGCACATGGATGAAACTACAAACTAGTGAGACAAGTGTAAATGAATGACTATGTGAAAGCAAAGAAGCAATGGATTCAATTGCATCTTGGTGATACCAAGGAGAACTTGAAAGATCTTCCTTAGAAATTTGCATATGTACCTTGAGAGATGAATTTTTACTATTGTGTGCTCCTTCATGTGGACAAAAGGGAATGCTACAGGTGAATGCATTTAGTGAGTACAGGTGATGGAGATTGTTGTGAATGAGGAAGGCCACATAAAGAGGTAAATACAGTTAGCAGTGGTGAGGCAGGACATGCAGATATTTAAAGCTTCATCAGAATCACATAAATGAGTTTTCCAATAACTCCTACTAAATTTTTAGTGTATTTTACTTCATGTAAAATTAGAAACCATAACCATTTTGGTTACATTTCAATTTTACATTTCAAAACACCCCTGACATTTTTTTAATAACTAAAACACAGAATGAATGACTTGAATTAAAGCCATAATTATTGATGCTCCCTCCCCACCTGGGAAGAATTACAAATTCTGATAAACAATTTTAATTTTGCCCGATCCCTAAGAAGGACCCATCAGTTCATGGCAGACTTGACTGATAGCCTTTTTGTAGGCTATTGCAATGCTTTAGAAGCAGGCTATACTGAGTGAAGGCTTTCACCAGAGAGTACAATTGCAGACTGAGTGTTGCTGTGCAGTGAAGTTAGCAGTAACTGGTGCCATATCACAGGTGGTAGAACTACTTGTAGAAACTTCTCATTGTAGGGTGAAACACTGAATGATTGCTAATAGAATTTTGTATGCCAGGTTACACCAAGATTTCATTAACATTTTTCTGGTCTGTCAGGACTTCTGTCTGTAGAGGATGCTGACTGGATGGTGAAGGGGGAAGAAAACTATGCTTGGTTTGGATTTTCACTTGACAGCTGCCAACTGGAGAATGTAACATTACTGCTGATTGGTAGCCCTACATGGAAGAGCTGTGTTGGGTGTGTTGTAAATGATTGCTTTATTTCTCCTCTATCCCGCCCTACATTGGTAAAGATTTGTACTAGATTAGACTTCTTGCTTTTCAGGAACTTTCCTCTTTGTCCTTCTTAGACTACTTTTATTCGTATTTTTATGCCTTTACCCTTCCTTGTGTATTTACAGAGGGGGTCTTTGCTTTTAGAGACACTTAGGAACTTTTGGGGTTTTCTTGGCGGGAGGGGTCACAAAAACGCCAAGTAGGAATGCCTAAAATAATCCTACAAATAGCACTGATGTTTTTAAAAGCAAGCCAAATGCAAAAATGTATTGGATGTTAAGGAAGTGGATGGACAGACAAAGTCTGTGCCCAAAATGTCTGGTAACTCATTAAAACAAGCATGGGATTACTAAAATAGATTTCTAGGATTTAGCTGCCACTGTTATTCCAAAGTAAAAGGGGAAAATATTTTAAGATGAACGATCGTGGCTGAATCCACAGAAATCTGAATGTTACTATATACAAATATATTTTACATTCTAATTCAAGCTGCGATCTCTTCTCATCGGATGTCAGGCAGAGTGTTGGGAAGGTGTATGGATACAACCCACCAAGCACAAAGTATCGGTTTGCAGTAGCTGGAGACAAGGTAGGGCTCCCTATATAGTATAGTGCTTTATACACAATTTGAAATAAAGTGACATTCTGTGAAAATTACATAACTGTTCTAAAAATCTAACAGGCAATGGGCAGAATGGGTTTGTCTCTGGCCAGTGGTGTGATGTCTGTGGCTGGAATCAACAGAAAAGTTTTGGTGGTGGGTGCACCTACTACAGGTATGTCTTTCTGAAAACTGGAAACTGTTTCTGCTTTGGGATATTCCTTTCTGTATGAGTGAAGAATAGAAACAAAGTTAAAACTTGGAAAAGAGACATTTTAGCTGCCATAGAATTTTTAAATATTTAGAAAATTTAGAAATAATTAATGTAATCACCTACAGGTGACTTGCATTTTTTTTCAGAGACTTCTATACTGTGCCAAACTTTAATTTATTTCTTTTTCCTTTAAAAATAGCTTCTATTAAAAGCGTCTGTTATCTTGCATTATTTATGTAGCAGTGATTTGCTAGTAGACTGCATATTTCTTGGAAGTAAAACATAGTATTTTGCGCTTACTCTAGGAGTAGGCAGTAAGGAAATGCATGTCAAAATGTAGAACTCTAATATCTGTCCTTTCAAATGAATGCCTATTTTCCCTGCTCGTATTGCTAAGAGATTGTTTCTGTGCAAACTGGCATTACTGTCCTGTAACATTTGATGCTTGGTTCTTAAATGATACTATTTGTCCATGTTGCATAATGCCAATATTACCTTCTTGCAAGGTATTTCAAGTACTAAACCTGAGTTCTTATGTCTGATGGTCAACTTCTGTTACTTTTTTTTTTCTTTTTTTTTTTTTTTTTTCCCCTAGACAGCCTGTCTAGGATTTCATTTCTATCTCCTGTGCTGCACCAAGCTGGACTAGCTCTGGTATATGATCTGACAGACAGCACCAAGCCTTCTTTGCTCAGCACATTCAGTGGGGACAGGAGGTTTTCTTGCTTTGGAGGAGATATATGCCTAAGTGACCTGGATAATGACGGACTGGGTAAAGTTAAATGAATCTAGATTACAGAGGTGAAATGTTTTATTCATTGCAACAGGAAGACCAGTCACCTGCGTATTTGTACAAGTGCTAAGCCCAGTCTTCTGCCTCAGTTAACTTGCACAAATATTCTACCCTATCTTTGGAGGAGGCATCTCTAAAACCCCAAACAATGTAGACAGAAATTGAAACATTTTAACTGGAATTTTTGCATTTAGAGATATACAAATGTCAACTCTCATGTTTTGGCTTAGCATTATTTCACTTCTGATGTCCTGTATCATCCTTGTACTATTTGCAGATGAAATGATTGTGACATCCCCACTGCGAACTAATGATATCACCACGGTACTATTTGGTGGGGCAGCTGGCCGTGTTTACATTTACAACGGAAAGCAGGCATCCTCAGGGAACGTAACAGACCACTGCAAATCATGGATATCTCCCTGTCCTGAGGACTGGGTAAGAAATGATAAAAGTGAAATCATGGCCTAATCATGAAATGTGAAATCATGTATTGACAGGTAAATTAATACCTCCCATGCAGATAACCAGCATGCTGTGCTTGGTTTCAGAAAACTGAAGGTTACTTGTGTTTCCGAACCTGTGTAATTTGGTTCCTCCTGTTTGTTGTCAAGTTTCTTTCCTGTTTAGGATCCAGGGTTATTGCACTGAGCTTTTACTCTCCTAGTGCAGTTCTCTCCACTCACTTTTTTTTTTCTTCTCTTCAGGCACAGTATGTGCTAATTTCTCCTGAGGTGAGTAAATGGAAAACAATTTGCTGCAAGAAATTAAAAAATTCCACTTTAAAAACAGCATTATAACAAGCAGCATTATCTTACAGGAACAGTCAAGATTTGGGAGTTCTGTCATCACTGTGAAATCTGAAAGAAAAGTAAGAAAAACAATTGCTGCTGTTGCTTCATTATGTCTATCTCACCTGCATATACTGGTCAACACCTCACATCTTACTCATTTGCAGAAGTCCAAAGTGCTTTTACATCATGAGTTAAGTTCTCCTTTAAGTCACTCTCTGCTGATAATTAAAACCATTTTATAGGTGCACGAACTGCGGAGTTGTCAAAATTTTGGCACCTGAATTGAAAGGGTGCCAAATTTGAAATTACCTGAAATCTGGCTACTTGGGAGTTTCCTGAAAGGTTGCCCTAGCACAATGAGCACAAATGCTAGTTAGCTTTACTGTTCAAACCAACCTGTATGCAAAGTGGCTGCTGAGCTGTACTGTAAACAAGGCACCCGCTTTCTTAGTGCTTGTTCAGCTCAGGGGAGTCCAATGTTCTTCTTAGTCTGATGCAACCTGTGTAAGAACACCTCAGCAGCAGGCTGAGATGTGCAATTGGTCTTCAAGAAATGGTGTTTGACTTCTTCCTCTTAAATCATACACTGGAGAAACACCTAGAAACGCAAATGCATCTAAGCTAGGTTAGGGTGTGTAATCCAACACTCACAACAGACATCGCTGCTGGTTGTTGTGTGAATGCATGTGAGGAAGTTTTCCAAGCAATTGTGTTCCTTTGCTATGGCACCAATCCAGTCCACACTCCAGCTTTATCTGTATTGATCTTGCTCCTGAGAAAGTTTGTGCTGGCAAAACATTTGACTAGTTCTAGTTTTTTCCAGTTCCCCAAGTAGAAGAGGTCTGTTTGCCAAATTGTTTTGTTAACTGTTATTCTGATGAGGTGGTTTGCTCTCCCGTTTCTCCTCATCACATTTCTATACGACACTAACAATAAATAGACAAAATCCAGTTTCTATGAGGGAGGCTTAGAGCAATCATGAACCAGTATTTGCATTTTGCTAACTGTTCTCCCATATCCATTTCTACAGAAAGAAGTTGTAGTGGCAGCAGAGAGAAGTTCAGCGAAAGCTCGACTTGGTGGAAGGCTTTTTGTCTACTCACTCTGAATGGTTATGGTAATCTTTAAGACCAGGGCAAAAATGGTGTTTTAGTGAAGAATCTCTATAGTATCTGTGATACTTTCCCTTAACCCATACAAACCAACAAGACCACAACAGCAAACTTCAGTAGATACACAGCCTAGATAGCTAGGTAGGGTCCCAGATAGTATGGAGTGAGGGATGGTCACTGTTTTTAAGTGATGGTGAATCATTGAAGCTGAATTACTGAAATGAATTCTTGTGAAGTAAAACAAAAGATCTATTAATCAATGTTTAGCAGCACTGAAGCGCTCTACTACTTAGTACACACCTAATAATTAAAGTAGCTTGATGTATATATTGAACGCATATAGAAATGTTGCTTACCTCACCATAAACATCAACTACCAGGCAAGTGATCTCTCCTAACCTCTGGGAGTAACTTTGAGAGGCATCCCTGCCGAAGGGGAGATCACTGCTGCAGCCCACTGCTATGCAGGAGAGCACAATGGGCTGTAGTGGCTGCAAATATTCATAGCGTAAAGTTGTTGACTTGTAGTCAAAATTCTTCCTTTTACTGTCACAGGCAGTTTTTTCTCTTTCATATTCGTAGTTTCTCAACTATACTGGCTCTGCATAGGAGTTCAGGTCTTTGACTGTACGATTTTACACTTGCATCCAATTAGGCCTGTTTACTAGCAATGCCTGAGCCAGAGTGCCACCAGCATGAGATGGAGGGAGTGCAACCATCACAGGACTGTAACCGTCACAGTGGTTTGACTTACAAAACAACCAGAGCTAAGTCAGTCATGCAAGTGGATAAATTAACTCTGTTGTGAGTGGTAGCAACACTCAACCTAATAAGCAAGCTGGTCTGAAGCCTTTTTGGAGACTTGAAATGAGCAGAAGGCTAGATTCTGGTGGCTATATTTGGCTCTATAAATTATATTGAGGGGCTGTGTCAGCTTCAGCTCTAATTATCATGTCACCTCCTTGACTGATCAGGTGTGAATATTTTCTTGACAAAATCAAGATGGAATCACGCATAATTTACATTCCTAGTACACTGTGATACTGACAGGGGTTCTAAGACATTAAAAGTTGCTGTCAAAAGAGTAAGTATAGAGGAAGGGCAGCCACCCAGAACAGGTAGATGCCAATAAGGATCATCTCTGTCACTACCAAGTCTCAAGGCCCACATTGAGGACGTAGAACAGCTGGGGTCTCCCAGGGAGAAGAGCGCAAGCAAAAGTGATTAAGTTATAGGAAATACTTTTGCTTTTCCACTCATGGCTGAGACTACTCTGATACCCTTTTTAAGTTTTTATGTGAAATTCCATGACCGTGGTAACTTAGAATTGTGCTTTTATTGCTAACAGTATTGGATTCAGCTAACTCACACTAATATTGTATGATACATGTTAACAGTGTGCATCAGTATCTATTAAAAAAATTGAGCAGCGAAATGTGATGCTCTTATTATCAACACTAATACACAGACGTGTATGTATTTGCATTTCATCTTTCTTGCCTCTGTCACAAACATAAGGCATTACTTTTATTTTAAGTAACACAAGTCAGTGGAATAACACAGATTTCTAAATGCCATACTCCAAGGATAACACATCTCAACTTACCTTGTTAAGAATTCTCTCTCAGGAAGGTTGTCTTTGAAAAAAGATGACAAGGTAAACATTAGCTTGATGTGTTCTGCCATCTATTTTGGGGACCTAACTTGCTCAGATAATAGAAAAAATAACCACACAGCTGTTACTTAGAAAACTGAACTTTACGAAAGCAGTAACCAGATGGAACTGGGAGCACTGAGCACAGTACTTACCTTGCAAATCTATAAATAGTGGTATGAGGCAAAACAAGCAGTGCATTTATAAGGGCAGAAAAAAAAAGTTTTTTTTTTAAACTAAAATTGTTGATACCAGTATGTTCTGGAACAATTCTGTTCTTAACATACGGTCTCCACTGGCTTTATTTTTTCTATATATGATCTCTGGGTAATTTTGTTGCACATTAACTCATTTCGTTACTCGAATTGCATGAAAACCATTAAAAGTTTGTATAGGTCTGTAAAATGAAAGGCAGTCTTGTAACAGAACTGTCTTTCTCTCAGTGCTTTTATTCTGCTTTAAGTCACTTATGTACAGGAAAAGGAGGCAATATGCTATGCAGAGGTCTCACTGTACAGAGGAAAGAGCTTGGAAAGCATACGTGAAAGACTCCCAGACAGCTGTATCAACACATTTGAGTTCTGGCCTAATGCAACTATTACTTGCTTGAAAACATCACATCCGTATCCCTTCTCTCACTGCACTTTCTTGGAGGTTATCAGCAATGGTATGAGAGCCACTGTTTTTTCCGCTACATTGCTCAGTTTAGGACCTGTGCTCTTTTTTTTTCTTTTTAAGCAGATCTATCTGTTACAACTAAAGGCTGCAAAATGTTCACCTATAATCTTAAAAGCATTACAAAGCCCATTAATTTTCTCACCTTTTCATGCCTTTTGTATCTGTAGTTGAAGTCTCATACAGAGCAAGAACAACCATTTGAAAATAATTTAGTACAACAGATTTAAACCATACAAAGACCATGGGCCTGCATAATCCTGATCTTTGTACTCTTTATTTCTATTCTGGACTTGTTTTGAGTTCACAGCTATGGTTGTCTTTTCAATCCCTGCAAGTACAGTGATTTGTCTGGTGGCACCCAAGGAGCAACTCACTGTATGTTACTGAGGTTAAAAAATCCCAAACAAAAAACTAGACAGTGACCTGATTTGGAAGACTTTCATACTCCCTTTACGGACTGAGAGAAGCCAGTAGAGAACTATGCCCTGAGAGTTCAGAGGTAAAGTAATTGTTACAGAATACCCAAAATAAGTAGTCACGTTTCAAAGCTCACTAAAAGAAGAAGAAAAAGTATTATTTTTGGTTACTGTCAATTTTGAAGTAGTGCTTCACAAGGGATGCAGGTATACTTTTTGCTTAGGAAAATTAATTCTCTCCAATTAAGTAGGGCTTTAAAAAAAGAAAAAGAAAAAAAAAAAAGGGCACTTTTGGGGTAGATTTTTTCTTAGATAATTGAAGGCAAGTTGCTAAACCTGCAGTTCAGAACGAGAATTACTGATTAATTAGCTGACTGCTGTCATCCTTTAAGCTTATGCTTAATGCTGCTCTTTAGAAAGACCATTACCTGAGTTTAGTGTTTGACAGAAACACTTAAAATGAGTATGTATATGTGATACTGAAATCTAGTGGAACATACATGGAGTGGAGGTGAAACTATTGTGGAAAACATGTCGCTCTTTCCCTCTTTTTGTGTGTAAGTATTGAAATCTCACCATAGGTTTTTGGCACAAAATATATATTAAATTAAAGTTTAGAAATTCTTAAGGTTTTCAGTAAGGAAGAACAAATATAAGTGTCCAAAGTCTGCCCCGTAACAGTAAAAGTCTCTTTCTTCCTGCTGTTCTTATTGGTTTGTCAGCGTGCTTCTGCTCAGCCCAAATGTTTCTGCTTTAAGGTCATTCTTTATCTCCACTCTTTGAGCTGCTGGCTGTGATTTTCTCAAAACTGCAGGAACCTAGGCAAGATACAAAATAGCCTTTAGTCACAGGAGAAGCTGCTTTATATATAGGAGAAGGAAATCAAGATTTAGAGAGGTCCGAATCCTACTTGTTCTCTTATGTTCAAGGACAGTCTCTGGCTCCTCCCTCCTATCCCTTTCAGTACATTTCTCCAAGCCAGAGTCAGTATGTCTTAGTCTTGAGCAACACTTGAGAATAATCAGTCAATTGTAGCCATAGTCAACAATTAACAAACTACTTCCATCTGCCTCTTAACAAGCAAGAGAGTGGAGGGAAAAAGGGGAGTTTATCTTGGTCTCTCTTTCTTTGGTCACTTGTAGGAACTTAACTTTTGAATCCACTGATACTTCTCTGTTATAATTATTCAGAACATAAGCAGACAATACACTCCTGTATGTTTTGGTAGCAAAAGGTAGTGAACATGGAAAATGACTCATACAAAATTTTGCTAATCTGAAAACTGCCTCCTTAGAAATTTTCATACAGCTTGGTGACATGGCTCTACAATGCCATCAGCATCAGTGGCAAAGAAGATGGCTATTGCAAACTTCTGATTGGGAGTCAGGACATCGCAACCATGGCACCATTCTTCAGAGAGATGCTGCAGCTAGTACCTGTCCTCATCTTCCTTTCATTTTCATCTTCTCTTTTATGAGAGGGACCACAGATACAGAGTTAGTATGCACATGGAAGGAGGAGGACAGCATCCCTTACGTCCCTCACCACAAAGGGACTTCTGCAGGAGCTCAGAGAGCAAATTAGGGCTGCTTCTACCATTAGTCTCAGCTTCCCTTGGGCTGCTAGGTGAAAGTGAATATGACATCTCTCAGAGAGCCTGCAGCTTCACTTTAGCAACAGCACACAGTATCTTACTGCTCAAATACATCTTTGCCAGAGTTGGGCTTCCTGCCTCCTTCAGTCCAGCTAGGGAGAACCTTCTCCTTCGTCAAGTCAAGAAACACTGACTTAGCTTAACTCCCTGCAAGCTCTATGACGCACCCCTCTACAACTGTTTATTTGCTGCTTTAGAGATGAATTGTACATACAGAGTATGAAGCAGAAATCCTAGCCAGCCATACGTACATGAGGAGGTAGTGAAGGTTCTAGGTGCCGCCCAAGGAAGGAAAGCAAGCGCCGCCATATCAGGCCACTTCCCAGAAACATAATCCCAGTCACCAGCCAAAATATTCTCGGGTCCTAAAAACAGAACATCCCCATTAGTTAGGCAACTCTCACTTCAGGGATTTATCCAAACATCATCTGTCACTCCCCACCAGTTTTCTTGTCCTTTATGGCAGGGAAGTGGTAAACCCTCCACTATCAACAGACAAACCCTACCAGGGAAAAGGACTGTTTTATAGCAAAACGTTTTATTTAGGAATCACCTTAATGTATTCTGTTACTGTCCCATGCAGTTTTCCATCCTTCACCAGGAGTTCGGAAATTCAAGCCTTCTATTTAAAGGACTTCTATTTAATAGACTTTAAAGGAAGAGGTCTTTCTGTGTGTTTATTTATTTAGTCATTTTAAGACAGCACGTCCAATTATGAATACTACCCTTGATATAGGAATAACCATGTCATCAACAGTAGAGTATCTCCTCTGGTGTGTAGGGAACACCCTCTGGCTGCTTGCCAGATAGCTTTATATTTGGAAGACAAAGCTTGTTTTTTCAGAAGCACTGATGATTATTAAAGAAACACGAACATTGTTGTACAGGTAGTCCTTTTTCAACTATACTGTTGTCTTCTCATTTCTTTCCCTTGGACATTACATAGACAAAAAAAGCCTCTTATACTGTGCAATTAGCCATGAAGTAATTTGCTCTCAAAAAGGTGACACATAGGGCCCCACACTACATTATCTTGCTTCACACATTAATGCAAGTCTGGAATGGAGTTGTACTGAACGTAAAATGCACTATAAGAGTGCCCATGTTTTATGTCACTGATAAAAGCAGCACTCATTCCTTACCTCTTCAAGAGATGACTCCAGGTTCATACCAAATGCAACTCCTATGAGTCCAAAGAGAGAGAGAGAGAAAGTCCCCATAGTCAGCTGCAAGTTCAGTCTCATCATCACATTACGGTGGCTAAAGAAGGGAGAAACATCTGTAAGGGGAACCCAAAAATTGTTCTGCTGCATAAATTCTCAAATTCCATCCGGTATGCATTAAAACCAAACAATTAAATAGAGGAAGTCATGACAGAATTAGTAAGCACACGAAACAACAGTATAAAAGAGACTTGCTTTGAAATTGCTGCATGAGTATACATTTAAGGCAGTAGGTTCTGCATAATCATCAGCTGACAGGGGTTACTCACTTTTTAGAGGTATATGCACATACTAACAGTTAAATTCCACGGAAATTTCTCTCTCTCACTACTAATTTACTGAAAGTTATGTCAATAGTCACAGCCAACAAAAACTTACTGTTATCTTGCAAATGAATATACTTACAAAGCAAAGTCAGTAAAGACTGAAGACTATAAACTTAAGCCTGTTTTGTAGAATTCTGTATTTCTGGGAAGAGCTGAATAATTTCTGTGGCTTCCTGATACAGCATTCACCAATTGCTTATACAGATAATTCCTCAGTAAAGAGCAGAAAGAATATTAAATATTCACCTCAAAGGCAAGGTGGCATGTGCTTGCAAATGCAAGCTACAATTACTTTTCAGTTAAAAAGACAACTTGTGGTGAAAACTGCAGCACACATAAATAAAATACTTGCTCCAAAATTCTTTGTTTTTGAATCATGGCATAGGGTGATAATGCAACTTGTACTGAACAGCTGAGAAGCCTAGCCAGACTCTTATTTAAATAAACACTTTTACTAAATTAAAATTATACTCAGAAAAGTTTGCTCTTATTTTGGCCCTAAATTTGCAGACATTTTCTTTAGTGAGTAGTTCCCCAAAAGGATCTCAGAGTGGCTTAGTTTCACCTGCTGGTGAAAACCATTACCTAGGCTACAGAGGTTTTTACATATTACTAATTAGGGTGTTTTGTTGCTTTGCTTTATCTGGTTCAGTGATAAAAAAGTGCAATGCAGCTTCTTCTGCTGTGACTGCAAGTCCATTCAAACCCTCATGAAAATGGAAATCCCCAGCCTTCCTTTATTGGCAGTGATTTGAGAAAGAACAGGCAGCATTAGATTCTGCTCAGCTTTTGACACTACAACAGACAGCATAGCTTACCTGTCCAGGTTGATAAAGATTATGCTTTCCGAGTCATCAATCAATACCCTGAGTTCACGAGCTTCGTTTGCAAGATCTTCTGCTTGTCGGTAATAGTTCTCCAGCAGCAGTTCCATTTCTTCTGCATGGTCAATCCCAGATGTGCTCTCCTCACTGCGTGCAACAATTTGTATTTTTTTGGTTATATACATGTTGTATTAACATGCATTGCTGATGCGTTAAAGACAAGGCACATAGAAGAGTTGCAGCTGACAGCCAATAGAGTACTGACACTAAATCTCAAAATCCAATCTTTTAAGTTACAAAGGAGTCCTCCATCAATACCGATGGCATAAAATAAAAGGCATATATTTTTAAATTAGCTGATCAGTACAGGCAGTCAGTTATTTTGAGTTAGCATTTGATGTGCTCAAGGCATGCATAGCAACACGAATTCTACTTTTTCAGCTATTAAAACATTATCAAGTAAGTGCTGACATTTGGGGAAAGATAAAACTTAATTTTTTGGTGCCCTCAAGTGGTGGAAGTTGATAATGGCGCAGTCAAAAACCACAAGAATAAAACAGAACCAAAAGTCAACACATACATAATCACATGGTTAGGGATGTGTCTTAGGCATATATTAAAAAAGTTTAGTTGTAAGGTGCTTCAGCTATACACAGTAATTACTGCAAAACTTTTTGGGAGCATGAAGCTGCTTAAGAGTGAGTGTCAAGTGGAAGATGCTGCTCTCCTAAGTAAAGTATGTCTGAGACTTCCATCTCACTGCATTGTCCCAAATGCTGGATCACCAGCCTTCTCTAGAACAGATAGGTAATTTTTTAGGGGTGTGCCGGATTCTTCATTATGTAGACAAAAGGTACCCAAGATCCAGGAGAACACTGAAACTAGCAGCAAAGCCAGGATGATTCTTCAACCATTTTACTTTTGTGGTATGATCTCAATTTCTCTAGACAGACTGAACTTTCGACAGAATCTCCTTGGGGCATTGCTGACTGTTAATGGAACCTCTCTGAAATGGTTTCTCATGGAAGTTAGTGCTGTATCTTAAGAATCAACCCACTTAAGGTCCCCAGGGACATTTAACAGTGATCCTAGTTTCTCTCTTACGGGGCCGAAACTGAGTTAGCCAGCCTGATTTCAAAGCCCTTCAAACCTAGAGGTTTTTACTTCATTCAGAGGAGCAGGGTTGGGGATTTGAAAACTTTGAACACTATCTATTGTATTACAGATTCAGCTCCTATTTGGATAGGATCAAATAGGATCAAGATCCTATTTGATAAGTATCTTTATATTGGCTCTTCAGTAGGTACTAAAAGGGAAACAACAGGCATAAAAGCTTAAAAACACCTGCCATCTGATTTGTTTTCATTAATTGGCCTCCATCTGTCTCCTGAGTCTTTGATTCTCTGCTGTTCCTTCACACAAAGATAGAATGCCTGCCTCATCTTTTCTTTCTGGTCTCAGCTCACCATTCCTGCATCAATGTGCCTCCTATCTGGGTTCTTCCAGATAGGCTTCTTGAATTCATCACTTGTATCCTGGGGTCAAGAGAAATGCCCACACTGCCAGCCTGTCTGCAAACACGCTGCCATGGCTAGCATTTGCCAGTATGCCTCATGCATGGACTGCCTCACAACATCCTGTTGTATGGCTCCAGCAGTCTTCACAACCTCCCATCACCTCTTGCACCTTTGTGCAATGGTGGCAGCTTGAAGAGGTGACTCCAGGCTTGTCCTGATGTGAGAATTCAAGAGCCCTCCCAATACTGCTCCAGTAGATGCACTAGAAATGCAAACTGCATCCCAATTACGGAGTACAGAGTTTATATCGTACATTTAGACTAAACTCTGCAGGGCAAGAAACTTATTTCCTGACTTCAAACACACTACTGTGTGAACAGTATTAATATACCCACACATAATGTGGCTAGGCATAAGTATTATGCCTCACAAAGGACCTAAAAGGTATTTTTTGTTCTCTGCTTAAAAAGAGAACACATTTGTATGCCCAAGATCTAAACACGGCTCATCCTAAAGCACTAGGATATGACATACATTATATTTTTGCTTTTTAGTTTTTGTTTAAAGTGACCAGTGCTTCTAATGATGTGTGTGATCCTTCATCAGGACTATTTCTTTGTGTATGTTTTTACTTAAATGCCACTCTTACAGGTGCACTTACATTGCCCCAAAGCTTCCTTCCTACGACTTCTGCTGGTGAGCAAAAAGCTGGAAACAAGGCATTCAGATCACTTCTGACAAAAGGAAGTGTGGTGTCTGACTCATTCAAGACAAATTTTAAAAACTGCTGCTTTGTTTTGTTGGTGAAACTGAAGAAAATTCTCCCAGGAAGCGTTAATTTGTACTGGAATTTACTGCATTTGCTTTTTTTCCTGCTGCCATCCTGCTCCCACCCCAATGCATACTAGATGAACTGGTCTACTACGCCAAGAACTATTTGTAACTGTATACATGACTAGTGCTACTGAACCTCCTCTCCAGAACGGTGGATACAACCATTTGTGAAGTGACTAACATCGGGGCTTTAAAAATTTTAAGTCTTTTTCATTCTGCTTTTTAGAGGGGAACATCCAGATTAGTGTTCAAGTTCTCCTTAAATAAAACACGCTTTTAAAAAAGTATATGGTTTCATAATATACATACAATACTTGTGGATCAGTCCATTTAGATAGACAGAGCTCTTCTATCAATTCTTCTTCATCTAGAATCTCCAGAATTGTTTCTTTGAAAACTTTAAGATCTGTTTCCAGTTCTGACAAGCTGAAGAAAGAACAGGCAAGAAGTCAAGTAATCCCACTGGCACCAACGCATAAAGGTAATCTTTAGATGATTTTGCCAGCACCCTTGCCAGACTGACTGCCAGGGAAGAGTTCTTTGAAGGGTTCTGAGAGGTGCTTTAAATAAAACTCTCTAGAGGCCACACATTCAGCAGTGGTGGTAATATATCCATGAACTAGCAAGCAATGCACAAACACTGAAAGGGATTCAGCTGTGTTTTCTGGATATATTTACAAGAAACTCAGAAAAAAAGTAAGCACTCATGCAGGGAGTGCATTTTTGCACTGTCTTGTAAGACAGGATAATACATGAAGTAAACTTAAAGGACAGAACCAATGGCTAACCTTTTTTGATATTATAAGGAACGTTTTGTTCTATCAGATCTTAATTTTATCTCTTAGATGTTATTTTGTTCTATTAAGTGCTATTTAAGAAACCTGACTGTATTTCTGACAAATCACGACAGATTTTCTGTTTTTTTTCCCATATCACTAGGTATTTCACACACTGATTTTAACATTCATCAATAAGATACACAACCCAGCATGACAGTAATCTATGAAATTCATAGCAGATACCATTTTTCTAACTTTTCATTGCGTATAATTTTCTATGGTCATCTTGTAGTCTCTTCACAGCTTACTCTTTATTTACCTCTTGCCATTTTGAAGGAGAATGTGTAGTTTACTCCTATCCACAGACAAAAGCTTGGGGTCCACTAGAGCTTCCAGTGTCTCAAGGATCTGAGGCTGCAAAGTGTTAAGTCTCCCCTGCAGTTTGCTGATCTAGATAACAACATGATCCTTCATAAGAATTAAAGCAATACCTTTAGAATGGCCAGGGCAACTGGTTCCTGTCTCCAAACACAGAATTCATAGTAACAGGCAGTTAACACAGTTTCCTTTCAAGTACCCTGAAATATGGTGCCACTTACAGACAGATAAAGCCAGTGTGAAATACAGTATTTTATAATAGTGATTTGAACTGAACTGAAAATCATTCATAATCACACTAACAAGAGACAAAATATTATTTATTTAGAAATGTCATATCACCATTAGCTAGCATAGATTAGCTGTAACTCATTATCTGACTCCTACCCAAGAGCCAAAAAAAACTCAGTGCTTCTGCACATCATTCTATTTCAGTCTTTAGAAAGGTAGGATAATTTGGTATTGTATCTCCAAATGATGGTGAAGCCACCACATCCTTATGTAAGTTGTTGCAATAATGAATTTTCCAATTAGCGTTTTTTTTGGGGAGGGGATGAAAACACACACAAACACACAAAAACTTAAAAATTAAACCAACGAAACCCCAAACCAAAAAAGAGCTTCTATAATAAGCGTGGAATACATATCAAATATGTATGTATACATATTAACATAAGAATAAAATCATACTATATTTTCTATGAAGCAACAACTTTGAACATACATAAAAACAACATAAAAGCCAGACAGCTCACCCGGTACTGCAGGATTGCTTCTATGGCTCGGAATTCAAAGGGCAGGGAATATGTAACTAGCTGACCTTCTCCTGAGAGCTGAGATGCTAGTTCATTGAAGAGCCAGTGTTCCAGATTTAAATTACGATAATCTAGTATCAGAAGAAACTCTGGTGTTATGACAGCCTTCAAGAACTGAAAGAGACAGCATACATGTGGTAGTCCGAAATAAAACCTCTGAAGATTTCTGTCTGTTCCTGACTATGTAGTACATTAAGTAATTTAGGCATTGATAAAAGCCACTCTTCAAATGTCTTTTCAGGCACAAAAACTCTGGAGTATTCAGAGGTAGCCCTGTGATAATGGGGGTAAGGTCAAGAAGTGGCTCCTGGTCATTTTTTAGTCTTTACTTCTATGATCAAGTTCATACTGTTTCTCCTGTGCCCAACTAGCAAAATGCTCATTAATAAGTATTTCTCGTAAACCCATTCCTCTGATTGCTAGCCACAGCTTCAAAGACACATTTATTGTTAGGTTACATGTCATAGAAAGTTGCTATTAAAGTTTATAGGGAAACCATTACCTCCATTCGCATGATGATCCTGTTGTTCCTAGTTGCAATGCTCATGAGGTGTTGAAATCTTAGATCTCGAGCTTGAAGACCCAATTCCTGGTACAATTCTGTTTTCTTTTTTTCTATCATAAAAATATTATTAGATGAAGACATCTAGGGGACAAGCATGTATGTCCTGAAATTACATTTTAGTCTTTTACTCAGTCTCACAAAACAAAAAGAGCTATACTGTCTTTAAAACTGTTTTCCTCGCATTCATTCCTCAATTCATTCCTTATTTGTTATGAAGTTTAAAAGTTTGTATCTTGAGCAGAAAGAGAAAAATTCTAGATGGAAGTGAAGAAGTTGGCCATGGTAATTAATTTAATGTCAGAAGCCAAGTGGCTGATTTGAGCAAGTACACATAACTCTACAGGAGGGTAAATAGCAGGGTGGGAAAATGATATTAATTAAAATTATACAAATACTGTAATGATGAAGATGCTATGAAGGCCTACAGAAGGCAGCAAAACAGAGGAGACATTGCAACATGGCAAATTAATAAGCACAGTGAAGTAGACTTAAAACAATCTTCTACCCCATGTAGATACTCAACTGGGCTTTTCTGTATTGGACAAGAGAAAAAAAAAAAAGGAAAATACAATGGAAACTCACCAAAAAAGGTAGTATTCCCCTCTTTGTCGAGCTTCATCTAGAAAAGTGAAAAAAATATATTTTTTTTTCCCCACATGATTACTATTAAATAAGCACAAACCATCTGAAATTGCTTGCACTTGCCCAGGGGTCAAATGGAAAATATATGATGAGGAAATAGTAATTTTTTATACCCTCTCTTCACTGTTCATCCAAACTATGAAAAAGTTTGCCCCAAACTGCCATATATTTCACTGTGTTTGTCCATACACCGACCAAAACTAGTGTCATCTGCACGATGATGTTCCCACGTAATCCTTGGAAAGGAGGTGATTTCCAGAGGATCAGATGTGTTTTGGCACAAAAGGGTACCCTACATTCTGGATTACCCATTTTGCCATTTCCTCTGGTGTTGTCAGAAAAAAATATATGTAAAATTTTAAAAGAGTAACACAAGTGGGGTAGTTAGGCCCTGTGTCCATGCCAAGTATTATTAGAACAGCATTCAGATGGTAACTAGCATCCTTCTTTTCTTAGCATTTGCCATCCTGATTAATTGTAACGCTTATCTCCTGGCAAAATTAATTCACTGGAAAAACTGCAAGGTCTGGTTTAATCAAAGTTTGCCCTTTTGCTTATAAACCACGCAGTTTAATTCCGTATCGCTGGCTTAAGAAATAACCTTCCGTGAACAAAACACACCTCGGCATGCACTCCAGTGGAGCTGCAACACGAATTGCATGCCCACACGCGCCCAGCTGCATGCACTGTGCTTGTCATTGCCAACAGGAGGCCTTGCATCCCCTTGTGGCATTGACACAGTCAAACAAGCAGCCTGCAAACAGCCTCCAGGCTCATTTGAGAAGGGTTATGTGGACAATCTGTCCCTAGGTCCTACATACATGTATGTTTAGGAGTTGCTGTTGCTGTGACCCAGGAATAACAACTGCGGGAGCCACTAGCAAGCCTGCAGCAAGAAAACTTCCGTCACATGCTTTAACTTAGAAAAACACCTTGATGAAACCCCTGCTCCACAGCCGGCCCTTAAGTCTTGAACTGACAACTCAGAGCCAGAAACACCCCCCGGGGAGGTAGGGGGGGAACCGCAGGGAAGCCGCCCCTGACGGACCCGTCACCCCGCACAAGCCTGCGCGGCGCTTACCACGGCGAAGACGGGCGACACGCTGGCCAGGGTGGCTTGGGAAGCCTCGGCGGCGGGGTGCTGGTAGAACGTACCTGGGAGAGAAGGAGGAGGAGGAGGCCGGTCACCCACACGGGTGTCACGGACCCGGGTGTCGCCCTCCCCTGCCCCCTTCCCCCGCCCGCCCGCCCGCCCGCCCCGCCGCTCACCGGCCCCCCGCAGGCGGCGGTCGCAGGGCGGCAGCCGCAGGGCCGCGGGCCGGGCCAGCGCCGGGAGCAGCCCCCGGGGGCCCCGCGGGCGGGTCCCGCCGCCCGGCCAGCCCCGGGGGCCGCAGCTGCAGCTCCAGCCCCGCACGGCCCCGCGGCGGCGGCACAGCGCCACGGGCAGCAGCGCGCTGCGGAGCATGGGCACGGCGCGGCCCCGAGGAGCCCGGCCCGGCACGGCCCGGAGCGCCCTCAGCGCCTCGCAGCGCGCAGCCGCGGCGGAGGAGGAGCGAGGCCGTCACCCGGTGTGTTTACACGGCAGCTTTCCCTGCAGAGGGGCAGTGCGGGCAGTAGGGGCATCTGCCGTGGTCGCTTGGGCCTGCTGAAGAACGGGGATGGGCGTGAATCTGAATCCTGGGTTCAAAGCCCTGCGTCGGTGTCGCGTGTCAAAATAAAGCGCTCGTCACTACTCAGCCTGGAAATAAAACTAGTGATTGTGCTGCTCGTGAAGGGATTCGTGCAGTGTGGCAGCCCCAGCTGGACTGCACGCATCCAAACGCTGTCCTGAACTCTGCTCTCAGTCTCAAAGACGGGCGTCGGGGCCAAATTTTCCCTCAGCTGCACTGTACGTTAAGGGAATTGGATGGAGGTGACCAGAGGACACACGCTGGTCCCTCATCTACCTACCTACCTACCTACCTACCTACCTACCTATCTATCTATCTATCTATCTATCTATCTATCTATCTATCTATTTTCTGCAGGTCCTGATTTCACCAATGTGCATACATGAGTATGCACGTGTGGAGTCAGAAGGATGTCTTACACACACTTTGCACAAAGACAGATGACTTAGTGAGGAAGTAATTAAATAAAAATGTTCCTTAGTGATTATATACAGCATACATGCACAAGCTGAAGCCAACATACTTTTTCAGTTTTAAGGGTAAGCCTGGCTCAGTGCAAACGCCTGCCCCGTTTGCTTGATAAAAAAAATGAAATCCACTGAAATGAATAGTAGTGCTTCAGATGTGGTTAACCACAGCAGGTGGCAGTATGTACATGACTCATTTAATGCTCTTGGATATGATAGATACTTGAACAAAACAAAATCTGGAAATACCGGACAGCACAGAAAACACTGCAGGAGAGCAAGAAGCTAAGATGTATGATTGCTGGCAACTACTTGCAGCTTCTGTTGACTGTATGTTTAGAATGCAAAAGCTAGGGAAGCATCTGAAGGATATCTGCCAGAAATTTACATTTAATGAATTTGCAGCAAGTCTTACACAGCTGATGCTTCACTCTCCTCAGTAAAAAAGAGAAAAAAAGATACTGGTTTGATCTATTTGTTTTCCTTTGTCCATCTGTTATCCTGGCTGCTGACACAACACAAGTGTTAGAAATAAGATGACATAACTCCACATCAAATATATATTGGTGTGAAACCTGAAATGTATGCAGTAATAGGCCAACATACCACTAAGTACTGGTATTCTGTCTCATTATGTGTGCATTATAGAGTCATCATTGTAATTGTCTGGAAGGGTAGACAATAGCTCTTATTTTTAGAAGTGAAGGTAACGCATTGGTGTGAACTAGCAGCCAGGGGTAAATTATGAAGCACAGATACCATGCCTAATAGCATACTGCTGCTGACAAAAGATAACCGGAGATTTAGAATCACCATCTATTTATTTCAGTTCTAAATAGCAATGAGCTGCTTGTTGCTTCTGTTGTAGTCACATTTCAGGTATCTGGTGTCTCCTGCTAACCTTTAGGAAGAATACCCTGTATTTCATCAGAAAAAATAATGGCTCATCTGCTGTTTGTTGGGAATTGAAGAAGCTCATTGACACAAATAGGCGTGATGGCTATTTTCAATTTATCTAAAGCGAGTGGATAGCTCCGGCACAGCTTTTTTTAGCCATAAAATTGCCATCCGAAACACTTGTCATTTATGAGGATGAATTCTGTGAGCAACTAGTTCCTCTGACAGCCTAATGTCAATGCAGACATGAGGGGTTAATCTGATTGCAGATGGGGTATGCGGAAGTGAAAGAGCAGAAACACCAAAGAAACACAGACACCAAAAACAAACAAACAAACAAACAAAAAAAACATGGAGAAGAACATCAAGTATCATCAGAAAAGTCCTGAAAATTCTGTACCGAGAACTTTTGGGTAAAATTATGGTAGAAAAAGATATCTCCCATTGTTTTATTTGTTCCATGTTCAAGGAAGACGGGATTTGTACATGTAATCAATTTGGAGATTTAGATTTATTTACAAAGATGTGCCTGAACCTGTTACCCGTTTCTTCTCCTGAAAGAAATACTCAAAGGAGCCCCATTTTGTTCATGTTAAGATAAAAATAACAGATGAATCAAAAAATATAAATTCCTACCAGACAGTAGATTTGTGTCTGGTAGGTTATAAGCGTAGCTAAATCATAATATGATTACAGAGAGAGAAAAAAAGACCCCATGGAAAAATAAATACATAATAATCATATTTGAGTATTTTATTATTATTATTATTGTGTGTATGAAAGAATCAGGAGTATTCAGCTGATAATCTCAGGTGCCTGTACCAGAGTTAGCTACTAAGATACTGAGAGGTCTTTGCCTAGAAGGCATGACTTCACTTTCATTACTTTAAAAAAGACCTGATGAAAAATATTTTTCACCTTTTTCTCAACTTAAGATAGCCACCTGGAATTTGTTTCTCTATGGAGAAACTATTTCCTCATGGGTCTCTAAAGGTTTCCCAAAGCCTTTTCCCAGGGCAACCCCTTAACATCTGAGCTGTCTCAAGAATACTTTTTAAAGAGACTTGTATCATAAAAACGAGTTGCTTAAACTGTGATCTTTTAATCTTCTTTAGCAAAAATATTTGATCATAATATGTTAAACTTTTTTTGATCTAGCAATTGTATAATATAAGCAGGTAAAATTGCTCTGACACAGGTTTTAAAATTCACATTGCATCAGTACTTTATTTCTTCCGGTCAGAGTGTATGCATGAAAGCTGAACCACCTGGTATTTAGGTATTTAAAACTGTAAGTGCAAACAGTCCAATTACTCTTGAGTTACAACTTGAAATGCAGTGGCTGCTGTTGCTTAGTCTGATTTTTAGATAAGCTGCACAAAGGTCTAGTTATTATATGTGATTCCCAGCTTGGTATGCAACAGAACAAGATAAATTTCATTCTCTGTGTTTAGAAACTTAATCCTTACCATTTCTGTACATTGTCAGTCCTTTCTTCTGGACTAGGACACTATGTTTTCAAGACACATAGTGTCTTGACATAACGTTTTCAAGACATACTGTCTTGAAAACATAGTGTCACTGAGCCTTGTTGTCAGGGTCATGCAACAAGCTGCAAATTCTTTCCTGGTCCAGGAATGGCAGAGATTTCGAGGTGTTTTGCTGCAGAAAAAGGGATGCTGCTTAATGCTGTGTCCCTGTGCTACAGCATTGGACTCATCATTTGCCCCAACGTGCACTGGTTACATGACTTCAGGTCCATCATATAATCCCAACACACAGCCTGACTGACGTGGCCTCATGCATAGACCTCCAGTAAGATGAGATGTCTGACATGACTCAGTCAAAAAACAATTATGCATCTCTTCACATTTATCTTAATTGTGTGAGGGGGCTGAGCAGCTTGGCGTGTTGCTGTTGAGAATGTGATAGGAGACTGCTTAGAAACTGAACCAATAATGGGAATAAAAGGTCAGGCCCTGGAAAGGCTGGAAGGAGCTGATTCTCATGGATGAAGGGCCTGCTCTCAGAGGCAGTGTTTCAGCTTCTCCTAGCTTTCAGGCAGTGGTCATACATAGGCAAGATGGAAAACATGCTGACTTTATACTTAACGTATTGGAAACACTGTGTGTGTGTTCCTATTACTGCTATTAAACAAAATATTCAATTCTGAAAAAGTTGGTGTGAAATGGTGGACCCTGAAGACCATGATGAACTGGACAGTCATGATTGGTTTTCAGGGACTGAATTTCAAGGTAATAGTAAGAAAATATGGAGATTCCTATGCACCGCGAGTAAACAAAAGAGGGCAGAAATGCAACTAGTTGCATTTGAAAGATGGAGTTTTCCGAGGCACACCTATTAGCTAGGTAAAGGTTAAAATACAAGCAAAATTCTGCACTGCAATTCCTTGAAGGATTCAAAATCTACTCACAGTTTTGGACAAAGGTTTTGCCCACCAGCTTTAGCCTGCCTTAAGACTAGCAATGCTATTTCATTGCAATCTGCAAAAGTGTTTGTTACTAGCCTGGTCAGATGTAAAGAACAACAGTATTTTGATATAGCAGAAGTGTCAAAATGAGTTTAAGAGTAAAATATTCAGTGGCTTAATCCTATGACAAGGCTGTTGTGTGACTGCAAATTAGGTCCAAAATCACTGAAAGTGGTAGAATCTGGCAAAAAATAGTAGATAGTTGACATTGGCTACATGACTGCAGAACAGTGTGAAGGTCATCAGCATTTGGTTTTTGCAGGTAAGTAAAGCATGTTTTTTAATATAAATTTTAATTTCAGGTTGCAATAGATCAATGTTCAACAGTATTAAAACAAGGCTGGTATATGCTTGTTTCTCTTTATTAACTATAAGAAAGCCAGCAGTGTCTACAGATCTTTAACTGTTAACCAATAACAGTAGCATATTTGACTTCACTCACCCTGAAACTGCTCTTTTTGTAATGGTTAACTGCCCTGTTGTAACTCACAGCAGGGGGCTAATTTTCCCATCAGAGGAGGTAAGATAAAAGGAAAGAAAAATTCCTGCCATCACATGTGTTGAAATCTATTTGGAAAAATCATCATTACAGTACACTAAAAAATTCCAGGCAGGAAGTCTAAAGCAGTTTTGGTCTTGCAACAATTAGTGGGGAAAGGGAGATGTTAAAGGAATTCAGATTGAATTTAAGACATTTTCTCTTTATTTACTGCCAGGTTTTACGTTTCCTTGTACCCAAGGTGTGGCAACAGTCTGGTAGAGTCTAAGTCTTTGTATTTCATTATGCAGCTTCCTCGACAAAGCAAAACACACAGCATTAGAAAGCAGAGCTTAAAGTCACGTATGCCTAAAGTGTTTTCAGGAAAACAAAACTTATCTGTAGTCAGAAACTGGATACATGAAAGACTCATCTATTAATTGAGTAAGCCCATGAGATGCATGCTTGTTTAATTTATTATCATTTTTAATAATCCGAGGAGATAAACCAATCTATTATTCTGATAATGTAATATCCAAAATTACTTTCCAAACACTGGATAATATGGAGATCATATTTGGTTGAAGATAAGCAAAGAAAATACAGCTTCAAGTGGATCATTTGTTTACAAAGTGTTCTAAATAGCTTAAAGTCGAAATTATATCAGTTGAAATTATTTCATGACCTATTTATCAGTGAAATCCAAGGGAATCTTTTTATTATATTAGAGGTTGGATCTGGCCCTTAATGTGTATATTAATACGATTATTATATCTGCTATGTCATGTTTACTACATAGAACTATGGAAAATGTCTGACTCAATAGAATGCAAAATCAACCCACCTTGACTTTATATTACATTCTCTGAATCACAAATGAGTTATTTTACTTTTTTTTTGTCTTTCTGTTTTATTCTGTTGGTTTATTTGTGTAAAAATAAATAAATAAATAAATAAATAAATAAATAAATAAATAAAATTGTGCCCAAGGATATCTGTGTGGTCTTTGGCATTTGAGATTCATTTAGAGAGGTAAGTAACCCCTGTATCTGATTAACTGATTGCAGGTTTGGGCCAGCTCAGTAGAAGTGATATTAGCTCTTGCAATAGAGCCCTGATTCTGAAGAAAAGAAATTGTATCTGACTTGGTCAACCAAAGAATGATAAAAGTATTGAAGAGCTTTTAAATGCTTCCAGAATGCAAATAGCTAAATAAATTTACACAACTACTAGGAGACTGCAGTTTAATTTTGTGTTATTTTCTAATTTTGCCCATTCAGATAGTAGACTGGGGGAAAAGCACCCAAATAATATATGTAACATTTACATATTATCTCAAAGAGACATTCAGAGGGCATCATCTGAGTAGGTTCATTAAAACAAGAAAATCAACTGACTGTACATATTTGCAATTAATTTGTGAAGTGTGAAAGCCTAATTTCAGCCCTATTCGTAATCTTTTTTTTTTTCTTTTTTTTCTTTTTTCTTTTTTTCCCCCACAAATATCAAGGAATACCAAAAAGAAGACACTGCCTTTTTTACCCTTTTATTGTGGCTTGCCTGTGTCTTTACACTGACCAACTGAATAACATTTTTGTGAATTTGATCTTGAAGGTGTAGTAAATGTCTGTTTTATTCTTGAGAGGGAAAAAAATGACCACTTAACAAGTAATCCCAGGATGAATTGGTGAGATGTGATCAAAGATGTGTTTTTCACCCAAACTTCTTGTGATGTCAAGATTATATCTTTTTTTTAAAGACAGCAAAGATTTTTCCAGATTTTAATATTTTGAAATTCTGAGGAGCAACCACATGGCCACCAAATTTAAAGCCCAGCCCAAGCTCCTGCCATCCCACCCCACAGTGCTGTGGGATAAGCATCCAGGAGGCCTTCGCTTAGGGATACACCCAGAGAATTGGCCATCGGTGTGTGACCGAGGTTCATCCAGTGGGTAAACACCTTGTGCCTCTCAAACATGTCTTCAACATTCATGGCGTTGAGACCAGCATGCTGCCCGTCACAGTGGGCCAAGCACGGCGTTATGGTGCGGTGGGTGTTTGAACTGTGGTGGGGTCCAACTAATGCTGGGCCAAGCAGCCACCTCACCCATGTGCTCAACGGCACCCATGGGCAGGGCAGCCCCTCCAACGACTGGCCACAGGCAGCGGTCACCCGCCAGTACCGGCCACTTGCCCCACGCTGCCATTTCACAACAGCTCTGCCTTGCGTGGCTTGGCCTGGCCGCCCCCCTCCCTGCCCACTGCCCCGTGTGGCCAGGCACCCCCAGCTCACTGTGGAGTGCCCCTCCACAAGGGGGTGGCACAGCCACCGGGGTGGAGAAGCAGGGACTGCCCTCGACTGCCTTCCTTGGCTCTGCTTGGTCCTGTTCCTTCTGCTCCCGGTGCCTTGTGCCCTCCTGTCCCTCTGCCCGCCTCTGGGCACAACGTCTCTCCCTCCTTCCCCCAGCTACCGCCTGGTGAATAATTCAGCAGGGTTTTGTGCACGCTGTACGCTGTCCTGCTTGTGGCATGACCGCTGGTTCTGGGCTGAGTCTGCCAGCTGCCTGAGGAGCTCTCGCCTGGCTGGGCAGGGAGGAGGAAGAGCAGACGTAGGATAAAGTATCCAGAGGGAACTGGCGTGATAGAGGCAAGTCACTTTCCGGGACAGCAAAGCCAGAGGATAAAGACCCTGGGGGGCTATGAGTCCACAGCTACCCCGGTCCATTATTTCCCTGCTGTTTGGGATCCGCTTCCGTGTGATGTTTTGTTGTGGTGGGTGAGTGCAATCTGTGTGAACCTCCTGTGCACCAGGGAGTAGCAAGACCTGGTTGCCTAGGAGGAGCTGCACTTTGAGAGGCAGAGCAGAGCCGTGCTGGAAACCCAGGGGAGGCTGAGATCCCTCCCCACAGCTGCCGGCTCCCTCCTTTACCTCCTGGAGGTGGGCTCTCCTGCTGCGGCCCTGCTGTGGCAGTTCTCAGGGTGGAGCTGAGAGGGGTGCTCAGGCAGAAGCCCTCTCCCAAATAAACAGGTGCAGGCAGTGCTCCACGGTGGATTTGGCTACGCAGCAGGTCCCGGGCCACCAAGCATGACTAGTGCTGGCACAAAGGGGTCGTTCCTCTCGCAGCCGATGGTGAAGAGTGTGCTGGTGTATCGCAACGGGGATCCTTTCTTCCCGGGGCGCCGCATTGTCATCAATGAGAAGAAAGTGTCCAACTTCGAGGTCTTCCTGAAAGAAGTGACAGGTGGGGTGAAGGCACCCTTTGGAGCCGTGCGTAACATCTATACCCCCCGGGCTGGGCATCGTGTCCGGCAGCTGGAGGAGCTTCAGAGTGGAGAGCAGTATGTGGCTGGTGGCAGGGAAGCCTTCAAGAAACTGAAGTGAGTGGCTGAAAATTAACTTAAGATTTATATGGAACTTGAAAATCAGCATTTGGGATTTTGCACTGTGGCAATACTTGAGACCTCCCCCCATCCCCTGCACCCCTTTTATTAGACATTGCACAAAACAGACTAAAAGGCTGTTTTGCAAGCCAAAAGGAAAGTTAGGTATTTGTGACAGAAAATACTGCAAAAGAGCTTCAGAGGTGAGCCATAGAAAGCCTGCTATAATCATTAGTCTCAGAGTGCCATCCCCTTGACATGGTAATAGAATTGGAGAAGCAGTCCTTTACCCTGAAGGTCATGCTGTATTGGCATGTTGCTGTGATGGATGTGCTTCACGGAGGGATAAGTGTCAGTGTTTGTGCTCAGTGTTAATAGGGAGAAAGCTCTAGAAAGGTGGAGTGTTGACAGTTGTGGCAAAGCTGATGAGCCCAGGAATTTAATTCCCAATTTTTCCTTTCTTGCTTTTTTTTCAGAAGTCTAAAATACTCTACTAAACTATCCACATCTCCATCCATTTCTGTTCATTTGGCTTTCTTATTGAAAGAACATTGGCTTTCTTTCTGAGCTCCTCCTCTTCTTTAAAAGATGACTTTGCTTTGTGTTCCCTGTGAAGACACAAAGACACAAATTAAACTGATATTTTCTGTTTTTTAGTGACTGACTAGGAGAATATTGTAGAGTAGATCTGTGCTTTTATGTGTGGTTTCGTGAGTGGCTCTGAATATGATCAGTAATGATTCTTAATTCTGGCAGTGAATTTTGTTGTCTCAACTGCCTAATTACAAGTTTTGTTCAATATTTGTGTGTGTTTTTTGTACAGCTCAAAAATAATCTCAAAATTAGCAATCCTCTTCTGGGGGGTGGTTGGGAATTTATATGATAAAGTACCAGCTCTATAGAACTGTGCTGTCTTGATCATGTAGCATTTTTCTGGAAAGTTTGGGACATTTCAGAATAAAGCTTTGTGTGTAATGAACAGGTTTTCTGTCGGCAGTCTTACCATTTTTGTCACTGTTTCTAAAAAGTTATTGAAGTGTCTTGGGCTTCAGTGGCAAAGTTAGAGAGAAGATGTATGACAGGTTAAATATAAGCTCCTTTCCCACTCTGCTCTCTTCCATGTCAAATGCAGTGCTCAACTCAAGAACCACTGTATCTTTTGGTATTAAATTTTGTGGTCCTGTGAATGGGTTAAAGCTGTTAATTGTCAGCATGTTTCACCTCTCTAAATGTGTTTTATGTTCAAGAGACAGGCTAAAAGTAAGTAAGTGTTTGACATTAGCATGCACTGTGTAGAGAAGTGAGTGCCCTGGATTTATTTTTGGTGGGAAAAGGCATTTATTTCTGTCATTTCATATTTTATGATCAGAGTGTTGCGGTGAGAGCTTTTTGGACTTTTATGATTGCAACGTGCAACAGGATACTGAAGTAGTTAAGGTCACTGAAGAGAGTACCTTCAGAAAGGCTATCCTAAAGCAGTCAGTAAAAGCAGGCTTTTAGATATATATCCCTTGATAGTATGTGATAGTCCTATGCTGTGGGTAGGATTAACTGGATGACTCAAGATCTTTTCTGTTCTTGTGTTCAGAGTTAGGGTTCTTCACTATTAGTATGTATTTACATGTATATAGTACTGTAAAAGTAGGGAATGCTTTTACAAGCATTATTTAAGGCAGGCTGGATTGTTTAATGTTGAACTTGTTCTTAACTAGATTGTAGACAATGATAATTAGGGGTACTTCTTAGCTAGAAGAGAGGAGGGGTCAGTTGAAAGGATTGCTTTCTGGAAGAAATTGAAAGAATTAGAGAAATGAATGTATGTTTCTGTATGTGTCACGGGCAAAGATAAAGCAGTTGCATCTGTAGGAGACCAGAACTTCTGTCATAAAGGATCTGACTCTGGTTTTACAGCAGCAAGAAGTTTGTAATTTTTTTATTTATTTTTTTTTTTCAGTGATGCTTGTCAGATTCATTTGTTGTTATGATAGACTAAGCAGGGCTGAACTTTGGATTGACAACTTGTGGCACCCATGCATGGGAGCGTAACAGAAAGGAGAGAATACCCAAGGAAAAGCAAGAGCTGAAATTGCCATCGTTCCAATTCAAGTGGTGCATTTGTTTCTTCACAGATGCCTTATGCTGAGAACTGAATCTTATTTTTTCCCTGTCCTCAGTGAATTCTAAGCTTAACTGCTTTTGCTTGTAGCACATGAACCTCCATCAATTTTAACATCTTGAGATAGACAGGTAGATAGATAGACACTTCTGAGGTGTCGCATTCTACATCAGAGACAGCTATGAGAATTAGAAACAGCTCGATGTGCCTGCAGGTTCTGCAGGCTGAATTCATGAGAAGACCAGCTCTCAAAGCTTTTAGAGTTCCAACAAGGGAACGGAGTTAGTGTGGTCTGGGTACCTGTCTGTTGGCCAGTTTCAGGGTTACTCATGCTTGAAGGTTTACTTAATTCCTTTTTCTTTGGACTGACAACATACTCCTAGTCCATCGCAGTGTGTTTTAATTGTCACTTTTGTGTTAATGCAGTGTTTTTGTGGGAATATGTACTCTAATGGAGTACAGTAATGTTCAAACAGATGCATTTTGTTTTCTTGTCCAGTCTTGTTTTTTGTTAATTCCTAATATAATTGTGAATATTCTATTATTTCATCACAACTGCAGTAAAACAGGATATATAGTTTTCAGGTGTGTCTAAGTCATGTTGAAACGCAAGTGGTACAGATCCTCTTAACCTAGCCAATGTCCTGGCTAAACTTGAGTCTGGAGAGAGGCTTTAAATATATCAGACTTAGGGTGAGCAACTAAGAGGCAAGATGATGACTTTGAAAATCCTGATAAATTGATATCATGCTGAGGTTTATTGATCCATCTCACAGTACTATGTGAGCTTCTTTCTGACAACTAGGTTACTGACAGTCTGTACTAATCACCAGTGATGTGAAGTCACATGGTTATCTCTCCCCATCTTTTGTAATGGCCCAGAGTTAAATGTTTTTCTTGTTACTGGTTGGGAATTTTCTTAGCATCTTCTGGGTTTTGTGCAGTGACTTATTTTTGTTGGACATGTTATAATGACAGGATGGATCCTCACCCAGCTCTGTATTTTTAATATCATCTTCGGGTTTTAGTTTACCAGCTTTTTATTCTTCTTATAACTGCTACCTTGTAGTTTTATATTAACACTCCTTTAAAATCTTGAATTAGTTACTATATGTGTTATAATGAGGCATGATAAATTCTAAGAGCTTTGGTGCCAAAAAAAAGTAAAAATATTTGTACTGTGTAAGTTAGATGCTTCTGTAAATAATCAATAATGTTATCCTTCCACAGCTATTTGGACATAGGAGAAACAAAGAAAAAACCTGCTGAAGTCAACAATGAGGTAGGATATCTGAAATATTTAGGAAATAACCCTGAAGTTAGTATTAGTGACATGCCTGCATTTACACCTGCTTTTTAATATATATTTATTATGTTCATAAATATTTATCTAGCATTCTGGCTATAATATTTCAATGACTATTACTCTGATTGCTCTGAACATAATAAACTGATTGTCTTCCATTCAGCTTTCTGAATTGCCACATCCACTCATAAACTTTCAGCAAAGAAAAATTCATACTGTTGTCACTGGGTCACTGGTCATATTTTTTTTTTTTTTTTTCATTCATAAAAGCATATTGGAATTAGAACTTTGAGGGTTTTGGGCCAGGAAATTTTATTCAAAATACAATATTTTCTCTGGAGAAGAGACATTTTTGACTGAAAAGTCACACTTAGTTGAAATGTTTCTTCCAGTCACTGCCAGTGTCAGTTGCAAATTTCTAACTAGTTCTAGTCCATGATCTTCCAAGCTCACCAGTTTTGTATAAATGGTATTACACAATGACTAATGACACAACTGCAGGTTTCAAAAAACTTGGTGAGTTTGGGTTTTTGAGACACAACTCTTCCTTATTTTTACTTTTATTATTATTATTATTTTTTATTCTATAGAAGAATAGCAATGATTTCCAACAAACATTTGAATTTCAGCTTCTGCCTGACAAGAAGCATCAGTTCATAAATTTTTCCATTTCTTCTGTCTTGTGCTCCCATTAATAGTGTGCAGTGTGACTGATTCCAAATGCCCCTTGGTGAGAAGGTAGTTGTCTTCATGAAAGATCATTAACCGAGTTCTGATATTACCACTTACCAGGATAACCACAAGGCTTGCTACTTTAAGGCTAGTTTTCAATCTGTGGATTTTGCTGCAAATCATTAGCAGACTCAGAGGATTATTTTGTTATACATACATTATATGTATATACATATACAGAGATTCTGAATATAAAAGAAATTCTTTCCACTTAGAGAAGTGGTTTTAGAAGTTGTTTCCATTATTTACAGTTGCATGTTTAGTAAGAGAGGCTTCTGTTACTTCCGTATTCAGTGCTTCTTGTATTCTGAACACATTTGGCTATCTCAGGGCTTTGCAGTAAACCAGTATAAGCCATCCGTTATATCAGATTTATTTCCTCCTGTTTGAGTAATGTTTCCAATCTTCATGGTCTCTGTGAAGAGTTTAGCTCTCCACATTAAGTTTAATTTATGTAATTAATTTATTTGAAGAGTCCTAAAAATGAAATAAACATAGTACTGGTCTACAGATTTTTCTCTGGGCCTAAGAATAACAATTTTTTTTCATGCCCTAATGATTTAATTCTAGGAATGAATATGCAGGGGGCTAGTAAGAGAAGTTTTAAACACCTAAATATATTTATGTTAAAATGATTTGAGGATGCAAGTTCTCTTTTTACTTTTTTTTTTCAAGCATTCACTTTGAAATCAAAAAGCTATACGTGTTCTAGGACTAGGGTAGCAGTATTGCTGTATTTTTGTTCTTTGATTCTGCCAGATTTGCATCAGCAAACAAAAAATCATTATTTTCCATGGAGTCTTGTGGGAATCTTTGATTCTAGCCCACAAAGATTTTTTGCTTTCATAAGGCATCATTTTAGATTGAATTTCAGAAATAAAACCCTCCCTGTTTGCTTCATTAGAAGAAAAAAAAAAGAATGTATGTGTGAGTGATAAAAAAAAACACAACACACACACACAAAAAAACAAATAATGGTTCAGTCCTGCAAGCACAGCAACAGGTACCTTTAAAGAAGTTAATTATTTTAGTGACTTCAGTAAGAGGAGTCCTGTGAAATTATAAATGTACAGAGAAATTTGTGGCTTGGATCTAAGTCGTAGTGTTCTGGTTGGCTAAGAGGGTGGGGGCAGGCTTACTAATTCCTTAGTGTCCATTCCTGTAAGGTGATGAGATTTAACATTTAGGAATGGCTTCTGCCTCTGATGAGAGCAGTGTTAGTTCTCTCTGTTATGCCATGTTTCATTTTTAGCTGGAGCTTCTCAAATACCATGGTTCTGCCTTTGCCTTACTTGACATGTTTGGTGGTAACAAGGATGTACAACTTATAGCTAGTAAATAAGTGCCTTTTTTTTTTTTTTTTAATGTCCTTTACAAATGACAAGAGGAGCTTTGGGGAAGGTTTGGTCAAGAATTTTTTAATGTAGGTTTGTTGTTACAATACATCAATGAACAAATGATGTCACACAATAATTCATTAAGCATTATCCATCTATTTCATGTGAAAAGTGGAACATGCAAATAGATGTGATTGTCTGTAAGATGAGTCAGTGTTGAAATAGCTTGAGAAAGCACATTTTATTTTGTCTAAACAGATAGATTTATAGAGAGTCTATACCACAAAATGCCTCATTATGATATCACCATCAGACTTCATGGGCTGTCTTTGGTCAAAGAAAAATGAGGTGGAAAGAGTGTACTATGTATCCCCCACCAGTAGTGAGGCTCAATCATTGACAAGAGTTGTGTCTTCAAAAATATTTAGAAAGTCCTCATTCACTCTACTGATACGAATCAGGCTTCAGTGCGGTCTTCAATGAAATCATGTCATTGTCTGATAATGTTTATAATATCAATTATATATTTATTTAATCCAGTGCCTTAAAATCTAATTCTTTACCAGTCTAAAGCCAGCAAATGACTGAAGTATCTAAGTCAAATGTTCGGCTGATGGAAAAATAGTTATTTTTATTCACTAATCTATACCAGCTGTGGACTTGCACTTGTAGTCCTTTTCTGTCAAGTTTTGTGTATAGACCACTATCAGTACAAAATGACGGAGGGCCATTCTGTCATCTTGCTGTAAATGGTGTACTTTCATAGGAGCAAAGCACATGAAAATGGTACTTAACTTTTATTACATTTCTAAGCAGCAAGAGCTTCAATAGATTCTCTTCATGGGAATGTCTAATTCAGTGATCATTGACTTCAGCAGACTTTTGAGCCATACCCAGGGCAGGAAGGGAGATGGCATGCTGGCATACTGTAGGTTTTGAAAAAAAAAAGAAAAAGAAAAAAAATTTTTTTGATATACTTTATAAGTATATTGTTTAACAACTTGATTATTGATTAACATTTGATTGTGAGGATAGAAGCCTTGTTTCCATTTTTGCTGTTGAGGCTGTCATACTTAGTGCATGTGATGAAGAGAATAGTTCAAGAGAAAATGGATAACTGTGTAGAAGAAAGGTAGGAGTTTAGAACAGCAAAAACCTGCAACATCCTTTTAATTTCAGAACATCTATCTGCATGTTGTTTAGTTTCACATTAACATCTTCTCTCGGTTCCTGGATTTCTGAGATAAGCTTAGATTCAGTAACATTTGAGAAACTGTCAAGTGCGTCTTCACAAGCTTATACCCTACTGCATGCTTCTAGAGCTGGTAGGATTTTAAAGTCACATCATTTGTTCTTTTAACTTCATCCACTGTCAGGTGTATCCACTGTTAGGTATTTCCTTGCCCATTTGTACTCTACTCCACTTAGCATTAGCAGCAGTGCTCAGTTTAGATAAAGCCCCTTAGTCCTCATGCTGCTGTGACACCAGAACCTGAGCGTGCCACTCAGCTCATTTTCACAGTGCTGCACCTTCACTTGAATGGAAGCGTGTGTGACAGTCAGAAAGGTGAGCTGCAGGTAATGAAGAGGGAGAAAGAAAAGAACAAATCAGAAATAAGGCAATGAGCATCAGTGGTAAAGAGAGATAGGCTGTCTGTATGAGCAAATTTTTCTCTGGCTCAAACTTTTTACTGAGGTAGTAGTACTCTTTCCCTTCTGTTTTGATGTTTAGCCCATCAGACAGGTGACAACATATCTTTTGCACTATACCTTGTTATGGTAGTTGGTCTGCATGGAAGGCTGAAGCAAGCTTTCTACAAGAAGTCTGCTTTTCAATTTCCTTTTGTTCGCTTCTGCAACAAGCTAATCCCCCAGAAGTGTCACATCCCATCTTAGTTTAGACTTTCGGGGGGTATTGTGGTGATAGAGAGTAAGTTTGGATTTCTCCCTTCTCCCTCTTTCAGAGACAACAGTAAGGATGAAAGAAGACACTTGGCCCATGAGCATGAAAAAACTGTGTGCCATGCAGCAGAGGCATCCAGGCTCTCAGCCCCTGTCAGAGCCCTAATGCTGTAATAACATGTTTCAAAACTTTGTATTGTTACAATACTGATAGAGGAAGTAGTAAAAATATTTAATCTTAACCCACGCTAAAACTTTTATAAGAAACATTATTCAGGTATATATCTGTCCTTCATGTTTTTTGGCAACTGGTCTTCATGCTTTGAAAGAGAGATTTGTTTTGCAGTGAAGGTGATCTGCAAGTGTAAATACATGTTAAATGATGTGCTTGAGGAATTTAACAAATCTCCTGAGGAAGTATGGACCAACACAGTTACCATTTGCTTATTATAAGCTTAATTGTTTGTAAAAGGTACAGAACATTATTTTCCAATTATAATGTATTAAGAAAGAGTGGACATTGATATTTCTTTAGGCACTCTCTCTACTCTACATAGTTTCTCCTTGTGCACTCAAAAAGATAAATTTTCCTTTGGGCTGGTTTGTGGGTAATCTGCTGAAGAGTAAAACTGGGTTTTTGGATTTGCAGATTCTGTGGGCAACTATTTGTTTTAAGTTTTGTGTTTGAGACAAATGTGTGTGCATCTGAAACCTACTTTCTTTGTCTGACTTTTTATGACCAACAGTTTTTTGAACATACTGAAATAAACCATCTTTGCAATGAAAGTAAAGAATTGAAGGCACCTAAGAAGAATTGATGTACTTTGATATCAAAGAACCAGTCTCTTTCAACAGGAAGAACAAATGAACATAATGAAACAGATTTGATTTACTAAGTTTATAGTAGGCCTGTGTTAAGCTGCATTACTGGCCATATAGATAAATTTGCCCTTGGTTGAGAGCTGACAGATTTTCTTAGGTAGTAACAACACTGACTTTTTTAGTTTGTTTGTTTGCACTTTATTTTTTCTCCTGGGCTTATAGGACAAGGTGATTGTGTAGCAAACACTAACACAAGTATCTCTTGTGCAGCTCAGGATTCATTGTCATTGCACTTGGATCTCTCTTACCAATTTATATTCCAGAAAAAGGTTTTAAAAATATTTAAGAAAACTTTATGTATATTTCTTACTCTACATAAGTCATATCTAGATCTGGATCTATATTATAGAGAAACAAGGATGATGTACACTCCTTTCCTCAAGTTCACCATTGTTTTTTATGATATTTAAGCAGTTGGGACAATGCTATGGAAATATCATGCTCCATACTTTATAACATGTTTGCCTATTGATAGTGTATTTATAACATTATCGCCCTTTGATTGGGAGCCAGTGAGTATGAAAATTGGCACTGTAAGAGCTGGTTGGCAAGTGTTGGGCTAGTTGAGGAAGGATCTCATTAACCACCTTCTTTGAGTGGTGGGTTCACTCTGGAGCACTGTTTTTTAGCATTACAAGTGACTGTGTATATGCATGGTCTTGGACTGCCAGATTCAGTGATGCATGTCAGGGGCCCAGGTGCGAGGGATGCACTAGGGTCTCTCTGCCGACCACCTACCAGACGTTATCCTACCTTTCACAGAATCACAGAATGGCTTGGGTTGGAAGGGTTCCTCCTCCACCAGTTCCTCCCCTCCAGGAGGATCTGTTCCATGATCTTCCCAGAGAAGACCACACAGAGGTGAGACTCACCGATCTGTAGTTCCCTGGGTCTTCCTTTCAACCCTTTTTAAAAATGGGAGTGATGTTTTCCTTCTTCCAGTCACCAGGGACTTTGCTGGACTGGAAGGACTTTTCAAATATGATGGAGAAAAGCTTGGCAACTACATCAGCCAATTCCTTCAGGACCATGGGATGCACAGCATTGGGCCCCATATGGGGTTCAGGGAAACCCACCACCTTTCTACCTCTAGATTTCTTGCATGATCAGCCTGGGTATACTTCTGTAATGTTATTGCCTGAAACTTAGTAGCTGTTTCTTGATCGCTTTTTTTCCTGTGCTTCAATCCTTTTTTCACTGTCTTACATAAGCATGTTTTGCTGTTACATTATTCTATTTCATTTGCAGATTCTTCTTTTATAGGCTGGTTTGGATGTGGTCATATTTGGAGAAGCATTTGTAGAATACAACAATCAGTATTCTCACTAATGATTTTTCAGAGGATTAGTAAAGATTCCTCAAAACTTTCATGCATTTATGACCAGAATATTAGCATCTGTGTGCAACCCCAGAACATCCCTCTGTAGTGAAACAGCTTGATAATTACAAGGATGTGAATAAGTGCTTTAATATTTTGAAACTTTTTCATTTCCTTTTCTGATGCAGTGCCTGTCAGTCCCTCACGCTGATCACATGCTGGATGACACAGTCATGTACTAGAACATGCAGTGGAGTGCATTTGCCTGCTAGGGGACTTCACAGAGTGTGTCTGGTCCTTTGATGAAATGTGGCTGCAGAACAAGATTGTGACTGGCAGAATGTGCCTTCTGCTGACAGTCTCAAGCTGTAGCACATCAGCTATGGGATCTTATGGGGCAGGCATAGTTTATCAGCAGATCACACTCTAGGTCATTTAGATGCTCTGTCCTTGGTAGGATCCTGGATCAGGAAGGACTCCCTAGCACTGTCCAGAGTCAGCTGAAGAGTCAGGCACCTTGACAGGGCAGAGTGAAATGGAAAATACCATGTTTGAGACTTGACAGATCAGAACTTGTCATTAGAATTTTCCTTAAAATACATCTGAGATGTTGCTATAAAAATATTTTGAAGAGTTGTCATTTCTGTTTCCCTCTGTTCTTCCACATTTTAAAATGTTGTTGTAGTATCATTTCGGTCAATTATTTCTTCTGTATCCATTAAGTTCATTTTTCTTGCTACAGTGGAGTCTCCAGTCATCTGTGGGCAATTATATAATTGCATGAATCTGTAAAAATTGAATTTTTAAAGTTTATAATGTCTTGACTTCACAAATGATTTTGATATATTAATGCTGGATATACCTTGTCTCTAACACACTCGTATATTTTTCTAAGTACGCTCTCATGAAAAATCTCAGTACTTGCAATTATTGTTTATTTCAAACCTAATATTTATCATATCCAAGACTTCTAATCATGGGAAAAAGTGGCTGTTTTTCAGTGAGTGGTCTTGATTCATTTTAATTTTTACCTGTCACTGAGAAATGCTTCATCCGTATTTTCTCTGTACAGGATATAATTTTCTGAGGGTAGAGTGCCTGGAAATCACAGAATGGTTAAGGTTAGAAAGGACCTCTGGAGGCCATCTGATCCAACCCCCTGCTCAAGCAGGGACACCTAGAGCAGGTTGCCCAGGAACACGTCCAAATGCCTTTTGAAGATCTCCAGGGAGGGAGACTCCACAGCCTCTCTGAGGAATCTATTCCAGTGCTCAGTCATCCGTACTGCAAAATGCTTCCCAATGTTTGATGGAACTTCCTGTTCTGCAGTTTGTGCCCACTGCCTGTAGCTCTGTCAGTAGGCACCACAGAAAAAAGCCTGGTTCCATCTTCCTCATCCCCTCCCCTCAGACATTGATAAGATCCCCCTGATAAGAGCCTTCTCTTCTCCAGGCTGAACTCCAGTCCCAGCTCTCTCAGCCTCTCCTTAAAGGAGAGGTGCTCTGGTCCCTTGAGCATTGTGGTGACTCTCCATTGGACTCTTTCCGGTACGTCCATGTGTCTCTCTTGTACTGGGGGGCCAAGAGCTGGACACAGTAATCCACATGTGGCCTCACCAATGATGAGTAGAATGCTGTCTAATAAATACCTTAGAAATGATCCCAGTGTGTGAAAGCTACAACCGTTTGATGCCATACTCATGGGAATGAATTTTTTTTCCTAACAGAAAGAAACAAATAAATATTGTGATACTTTATTGTGGTACTTTAAATTACTGTATACAGAATATTCACGTCTGGAAAGAAACTGTGCATAAAGGTCCACTTTATAATTCTATGCCAGTATAAAAACCCTCTCGGAAGTTCACATCTAAACAGCTTGATTTCTTCTGCTGCTCGTAGGAGACTGAGTGACATACTTCTCATTTTTCTGATGCTGTATATAATTAGGATTTCTATAATTAGGAGTATGGGGAATAAGACTATCAAAATGCAAAGATTAAATAATTATGATATACATCTTTAATCTCCTGAGCAGCATCTTTAATAGTTAAACTTTATATTGCATTGTTTGCTATTTAGTATCCTGGTAACATAATTAGCAAAACAAGTCATACAAAACAGATACTCTTCCCGAGTGTTCATAATCTAATACCAGGAGGAATCAGAGAAGAAATGACCAGACATCCAGTTAAAACAGAGCTGTGTCCTTTTTTTCTAACTGGGCCTGCAGATTCATAAAATTACAGTTTGTATAGTTCTGTATACCTGAATTGTAAAATTCTGAGTATTTTAATTACCAGATTGCTTACAGATTGGCTTTAGTGGATTTTGGAGCAACAGAAAGATTTGTAGAGGCCTTGGTCCATGGCACTGGAGATTTAATGGTGTGTATTGCATCTAATATGGAACTTGAAAGTTCGTCACTTCCTCAGTTGGCACAGCTGCCTCATTCTGTAGGGTTACTGTGATGAAGGTGGAGGGAAGGGAAGAGATACAAGCACTGAAGCTTTTAATGAGGAATGTTGGTTTCATTAAAAACTTTTTGCTGCACGTTAAGTTTTCTTACTGGAAACATTAACAACTTCTACCTTTGAAAAATTTGATCTTTTTGGAGTTGCTTTTTATTCTTCAGCTGTCACTGTTTACAGGTTCAGGGCCTTTTAATTAACCAGGAAGGTGAAAGACTTAGCTTCAGTGTGTAAGGAATTCAGGGAAAATACTCAAATAATGAGAGGTAAAAATGGTGACAATTGACAATACTGTGTCAGTGACAGAAATAAATGTCAGGATCTATTTTGCTTGGATAAAATATGCATTATTGATCCCATCATTGTCTGTGTTGTAACAGTGTAGGGTATAGTATCATACAACTAAGACAAAGAATGTGCTGTCATTGGGATCCAAAAGGAACTCAAATGTGATATATTTTGGAACACTACACAGGCTTAGTGCCTGGGTAGAGGAGGAAATGCAGTTGACTCATCTAGGACAACTGAAGATATGGCCCATCGTACAATGCCCCAAAACTATGACAGATCCTGAATGAAACTTTTCTTTCCAGGGTTTAGCTAATTGGGCCAAAACTTGTCCCCCAGATGCACAGGGCATATAACCTCCAGCTCACCTACCATGGCTGAAAAGGAGGGTACTTTACCTTGGAGGTAAACACAGGGATCCCAGCTATTTCTTTTGGAAGAGAGTGGCTTTAAACACTTTGGGAGTTCTGTTGGAGCCTTGTAATCTGGAAGTCTCGATGTAAGTGCCTTCTGGCATAGTTCATTTCCAGTTCACCTGTTCTTTGTGTGGGCTGTGTACAGCTGTGATGTTGTGACCTATTTATGCAAACTTGGAAATCCTGGCAGGTAACAGCAGTTTGAGTGGTGCTTTGTATTCATTCAAGAAGAAAGGCTAGTAGTCTCTTGCTCAAGGCTGTTTTGTACTATCCAGTGTACCATCTAGCAATGCAAAGTGGCAAGAGAAAAGTAGATTACCCAGGTTTATTACTGTGTAAGATAACCAAAATGGTTTTGTACTGACAAAACTCCTCTGTGAATCTGACTCCTCATCTTTAGTTAAAGTGTATAAAAATGCCTGTTTATAAGAAGTCATGTTTCTGTGAAGTAGGTAAGATATTTCCTATGTTGTAATAGCTTTAGAAAAAGTAACTTTTATCTTTCTAATTAGCTTTTGATCACTGAACCTTGAACATTCCTTTCTTTCACATCACAGGATGGTGATGGTGTGTATAAATGGGGTTTTGGTTCTTTTGACCCCAGTTCTACCCTAAGGGAATGCAAATATTTGCTCTCAATTTTCCTGTGCACATTGATTAACAAACAGTCCATTGTAACAAGCTGGTAAAGCCATGGGTCATTGCATGAGCTGATAAATTTGGTATGTAACATTGTGTTGAAATATTTAAAACTTAGGTTAGTTATGAAGTGGCGTGAGTCATGAGTGAGATGGTAGTAGCACCCAAGGCTATACTAATACAGTAGTAAGAAAGGCAAGCTCTTTAGACAGATTTATATCAAACCGGCACACAGTACCTAGATCAGTGAGGTTAGGTTTTTTGGCTGTTGTTTTGCTGCCATCCAAAATGGCTTTATAAATACATGTAAACCTGTAAATCTTGCAGTTGCTCAGTTTGACCCCTCTGATAGGGCTCTCTTCTGGTAAGAAAAGGAAATTTATTTCCTATTTCCTGTCTAAGGAAATTTCCTGTCTATTTTTCTGTCTAAGGATAACTAGCCCATTTCTTCATGGCAGCCTGTAGAGTTGCCACCAGAATTCTGTATTTAGCTTGTCTCTAAGTTTTTGATGTACGCTGGAGGGAAAAGCCAAGCTAAGAATGTCACATTTCTACTTTAAATTATTCTCAAGTGCATTAAAATCACCTTGTTTTTAGAAGTTAAAAGTGTAGCATGGAAATATCAGAGGACAATTAAAATACTATTCAGTGAACTACATCATTTTCTGGTTTAGGATTGATTCTCCGAAGTGTCACACACCTTTTGCAAGCCCTGAGAACCCAGCTGAAATGTTGAATAGTTTGCTAGGTCTGTCCTACCTTCTGGTCTAGGTTTGAGTAGAATGTGTGAAAAGTACAGGGTAGCATTCACAGAAGCAAAAACTTTACACATAGGGATAAGCAAACAGCTTTACGCGAGACAAAATAAATATTTAACATTTTTACCAGTTATTGTATTTATGAAGAAGTGAAAACTCTTCTTTTTAATCTGTGTATTTCAAACCAAAGCATGGGTTGCTCAGAGTCCTTACCTGAATAGCCATTCTCAATGATGATCTTCCTACAGTGCTACACTTCTAACCTTGTCTTCTCTGTAAAACATTTGAGTTAGAAGCACTGCACAGCAAAGCATTCTTGATCTTCAGTTGACGGCTGAACCCATCCATAAGGTTTGAAAAAAGAGTAAATTTTTAGCTGATCTTCAGTCTTTCACAGCTGAACATAAACATAATAGAAATTTTTGTATGAAAAGTGCATTAAGTTGATCTGTGTGTATGTATGCATATATATACACACTATATAAATGTTTACATGGTAAATATAGGCATGATAATTCAAAATGATTTTCATAGAAAAACTGTTTTTCATATATGATAGTATACCTGAAGTAACAGTTTGGCTGCTGAGTATTTATTTATTTATTTTTTTAATTTTTGCCAACAGTCAACAGTGGAAGATGTAAGTACCTAAAGTAGATTATGTGGTGTGTGGTATATGTTTGCTAAGTGTGTTGCATGTGTTAGTTAAATTTTGTGAATATTTAGCATATTTTATAAGGGAAAATGTTGTATAGAATGTTTTTATAAAGCAATTTGTTTAAATGTCTCTGGCTTGCTTAAAGGTTGCTTAAAGTTTCCTCTAAGTTTCAACTAGTATGATGCTTTCTTCTTCCTGTTCTAAATGCTTTTTGTTACTGCTGTATGTTGTCATTTAGTACCTCAGATGAGTATCTCATCACAAATAATGAAATGCTGGCAACAAATTGTCAGTAGGATATGGAAGCTGCCCTTGGATGGGTCTTTTGAATCAAACTGAAAATGCACAAAATTTTAAGATAAAATCATAATGGGACCAAACCATTGATTAATGTAAATCATTGATTAATGTAAATCTACAAAAGCTGACGTAAATGTGAATGTGCTGATTTACATCAGTTGTGAATGTGGCTGGTAAAATTAAAAGAAAATAAAGGACTTAGGGGTCTAGTGATGCTGTTCTGTTAATGTAAGCACACACTTTCACCCAAGACCACTTCCTTGTTAATATGTAACTCTGTAGTGCCAGAGGGTCAGGCTATTCCAGACACTGCAATATTGTGGTACCTCCTACAAGAGAAATATGAGCAGTCTAATGTATTCTTTAATTAAACCCTGGATCAGGTCTTCCACTGGGGTGGTTTTGCATAACTCTGTATACTTCAGAGGAATTATATTGATTTATAGTAGCTGAGCACTTGGTATTTTATTAACGTCTACCTCTGTATATTTAAATTATTTGTCTTGATGTAGAAAATAAGTTCTTTTTCATACCCTTAAGTAGTTTAATATTGGTCACACAAGTTGTTCTAAACAATAAGAGATGGTAAAGTGAAGACTGTATAGGAAGAAAAAAAAAAAAAAGAAAAATAATAGGACAGCTTAATTAAAAGAATATTGTATAGGTTGTTTTTGTTTGTTTGTTTGTTTTTTACAGTGCAGTATAGATCTAGCCAAACCGATTTTTAATAAACGTGGGTAGAGTAGCTTGTGTTGTGTTTTTGCATTGTTGTACTTGGAGAGCTTGATAAGCTATGCTGTAAACAGAACATACATTGACCATCTGCAAGTATGATATCTTGAGCATTGTGGAAATGCTTGCTAGTTTAAAAAATGAAAATGTTGTGCATGCCTGTGTGCTTTAGCAGGGTTTACATTCTTTTGTTTGTTTGTTTTGTTTTGTTTTTCTCCTATGATTTTTTTTTTGTCCTCTCAGAGCAGGTGTGGACCCCATGGAAAGATGCAGTATTCTTGCCTTTACTGTTCATGCTGGGTGTGACAAAAGACTCTTCAGAGAGTTCTGTACCAATATGATCCAGTACCTGCTTAATTTACTTTGGGATACTTTGTTCCAAACTCCCAGAAACAAAGGTGTCATCTATGCACTGCGCCAAGCACATTATTGGGGTGTTTTAAGCACATTAATGTTGTCAGAGTCATCTTAGCATTTGCATACACTGATTTTTGTGGTCATACATTAGTGAATTAGCAAATGTTGCATTAACATATGCTTTTTGCTTTTTGATACAGAAAGGAAATTAGACTTAAACATCCTTAGAAAAATAACTCAAGTTTGTATTTTGTTCTGGTTTAGGCTATGTTTAGGTAGAAAAGAAAAGCGTTAAGTTTCTGCCCAAGCGGGTCCCATCTTACAGTTCCCTGCAGCTTTCTTGTTTAGGACCAGTGCTGTCTTTTCGGCCACAGAAGGCTGTCAGAAATATTAATGACTCTTTGAGAAAGTAACCTAAAAGACAGACTTGCTAGCTGATGCCACAGTATCTATTGTTGGCAGAAATACAATCCTTCAAATAATAAATGAGCCCTTAACATCTGTCAGGTTGCTTGTTTTCTCAGGGGCCCGGTGACTGGGCTGTGTGCAATAACATGATGGCCTTCTGAGGAACCTACATCAAAATTAATGGTTTCATCAGCTCGCAGGAACAAGTAAATAATTGGACGCACCTGGGACTATCCTGAAGGGCTTCTTTATATTTAGTGAATGCTTTCTAACTAGTTCCAGTAAAGATCATTGAAACCTGAGTGTTGCAGACTGGATCAAAGCACTTGACTTTATGGTCAGTTTTGAATGTGTGCGAGCTTGGGCATGGGTATCAGCTGCAGAAGTGAGAATCAGGAATGAATAAAGAATCAGCTTTTAGGAAAAGTGCTGTAAAGCATTTCTGATGGTGAAGTTGTGCATGAACAGCAAACCCCAAACTAATCACAGTAGGTTAGAATCACAGATCAGCCCATGTTGGAATGGACCTCAGCCCATCAGATCACAGAATGGCTGAGGTTGGAAGGGACCTCTGAAGACCATCTAGTCCAACCCCACTGCCGAGCAGGATCACCTAGAGCACATTGTGCAGGATGGCATCCAGGAGGGTTTTGAATAAAACCTCTCTGGGCAACCCATTCCAGTGCTCTGTCACCCTCACAATAAAGTGTTTTCTCCCAGTGTTTCATTTTGTGCCTGTTGCTTCTTGATCCAGCCTTTCATGGAAAAAGAGAGTGTAGCTGAGATTATCTAGTACACCATCCCTGCTGTCTGCTCCCTGATGGCTAAAGGAATACTGCTTAAACCATTAGGGCTTTCTTAAAAAAGTTGAGCAATGCCATGTCATCAGGTTGTAGCTTGTTACCTAAATAGTAATCAGAGGTAAAGTAGCACTGTAGTTTTGAAACAGTTAAGGCTTTATGTAGTGCCTCAGTCACTGGGATCAAATTGTTAGTTCTTAAATATTACTAGTTCTTAAATATTACTTAGTTCTTAAATATTGCTATGACAAACATAACGTAAAGCAGGAGTTCAAAATTCGTTTACAGTGTTGTGCATGAGAGGTGGGTTATTCTGAGAAAGTAAAGCAGATACCTAAAGAAGGACCAGGAAAGCAAGATGTGACAAGGACCTTTAAAAAGTATCCCTACTGTCCTTAAAGAATTATCAAGTGTACTCAGTATGGATTTCTTGTGCTGTTGTTTCTGGGTATCTTACATTGATCTTGCTGTGGAAGGCTGAAGAATTATTAGATGCTGGCAAGCAGAGGAAGAATTTCAATATGTGCATTGTATCACAGATGAGAAATACTTCTCTTGCTGGAAGTGAGAAGCCAGTTTAGAGGGACAGTGTTTGTGCCTGGGAGACAGTGTGGTGTTGAAGATTTGAGTGGGCTTTGGGAGACATAGCCCTAGTTCTTCCCATGGGTTTCTGTGTCATTATTCCAGTGTTTGTTTCTTTGTCATTAGAGAAATCAGTATCAAGTGCTCTGAGGTTTACTAATGAGAGTACTGCATGAGCAGATTTTTGAAAGGGCTAACAGTCCATCTCCTCTCATTACTTCTCTGAGGTCTTCAAATGTAGCATTTTGGATTTAATGAGGAAAAAGTGTTCCAGAACTTTAAGTATTTTCCTTTTACTCTCTAATACCTATGGGTAATGCTGGTCAAGGACATCTGTAGTGACCTGATTGTTAGTTAGGTTTGGAGTTTCTACAAGCATAGGATCAGTCAGTCTTTTAGCCTTGTAATCTAGTTATGTATCAGATACTTTATAAGGGATAAGCCTGGCAACCTAGCAGATATAAGGGAGGTGTAGGGACAGCCTGAGTTAAGTCATTCCCATTTTGAATGCATCCTGTGTTTGGAGCATAAATATTAGGACCAGATGTAAATCAGTATTACCTCAGCCTTCAATAACATACTTTTTAGAAAGTTACCATATTTTTTCAAATTTGAAGCTTTCTATTAGATTGCTTACAGTGTGCAAATAACCATTAATGTCTCAAGCAGCAATAGAAATGTTTTCAGATGTTACAGTTTAAAGTGTGTTTTCTTATTCTTCCTGTGACCTAGTAATTTTTCATCTCAAATTTTAGTGACCTAAATGACAACTTATGCCCTGAAAATGTGCTTTAAATGTTTCTTCAAGAATGGCTGAGTTCTTCCATTATTTGGCAATCTTCAAAAATAGCTTTGCCTCCCATAATTATGAGAAATATGGAATAGAATCATTAAGGTTGCAAAAATATCAGACAACTTTCTTACTCACTTCCAAGCCTGTAGTCATAGGTGTGAATCTTCCACCTGGTTCAGAGCACATTGGAATTAATGTCAAGTCTGGGAACCGAAATTACTTCAGGCAGTAAGGCATTGTTTATGTACAGACTAATGCAAATGCCCTCGTTGTATAAGGGCAAGACAAACATGTATCTATTAAACAGATCTTAAGGTGTAAATATGCTTGATGAGGAAAAGGAGGTCGACAGCCATGCCAGGGGCTCATTTCCTGGACTGGCCCAGAAGCACTGCTATAACAATGCAGCTATATCTTTCTTTCTGTTTCTCCTCTTGAAGAAGAATCTGACTAAAATGTCCCTTTTACTGGTCTTCAGATCACCACGACCCTAACGCTGCTGATTGCTTCCATTTAGTCGCTTTGCTGTGTGAAGGCTAATTCTACCTTCCTCTGTCCACAACCAGTGCAAGCTTTCAAGCCCTCCAAGACTCTGAAAATGGCAGGTTGGGAAGGCTACATTGCTTACAAGAGACTCTAGGAAAGGCAAGATGCTAAAGTGAATTCAAGTGAATTTGATTATTTTAAAGATCATTTTTAGCCACTTTGGAATATCTACTAGACTGAGCACCTCTTTTATTGTTTTTGTGTTTGTTTGTTTTTCTTTTTCTTTCTCTTTTTACAGTCTATGCAAGAGAAATATGTGGAAAGCAGGCCTGTAGCCCTAACTCCCTAACTTAAGTTTTATGAAAACACATGCAAATATTAAAGCACTGAAGCCCAGAACATTTTCCCTAAATTTAATGGGAAGTATTGGTTAAGTTAGCACAAAGTGTGATAAAGCTGCAACACATCACATCATTAGACTGTATTACACAATGATTGGGAATGTTGCCAATTTAAATAAATTTTATACATATATTTTAAAGAATGTCTCTATCTGATCATGCCAGCTATTTAATCCTTTAAGTTTTTATAGCTTTCTAAAGAAATGCTGCCAACTTCTTAATGTATTTGAGACTTTTGAATGTTTTTTTGGGGGGGATTGACACTTTACTTTGATATTCTAATTATGAAGAATTAGGAAAATTTCCTAATGATTTTGGAGTTTGTTTTTATTTTTCCATTTTAAATGGAAATTAAATTTTAAATTTGAATGTATGTTTATTAATTCCAAAGGGAATTGTAGCTAGGCAGTATTGCATAACCTTCTATTCAATATAATGGGATTTATGTTGAGCAACCTTCCTGATCTCAACACAGTATCAACAAAAGGGTACAGGGCATAATGCTGGAATGTTTGTATTTTATTCTGCACTTCACCTCATTTGAGTCAATTCTCTAAAATGAGGATAGTATTCAGCAACCTTTGTAAATCACTGATGAGATAAAGACCTATACATGAGTAAAAAAAAATACCTAACTACATAATAGAAGAAAGACCCAGAGATAGCAGTTATTGTTAAAAAGATAAAAGTTTAATTGTCTGAGCTATGGTTACAAGCAGTGAAGACTAAGAAAATAAGAACAATGTTTGGAGGTATTTCCTCATGTGCTTAGGAACATTGATGGACAAGTCACAAAAGATGCCCGTATTATTCTGTCATCTCACAGGACACTGTATATTGTGCCATGCGGTGGTTGTCATTCAGCAATTATGTGAACCTGCAATAGTAATTATATATGCTTTGTAAAAGGTGAAGCTGGAATGGAATAAAATACATATTTTAAAAACAGGAGCTTCTTTCTCCAGATACCCTGCCCTTCTTGCTGGTGGTCAGCTCTATCTCAACGTGAAGACAGAGTAATTTCTAATTCTCTTTGTTCTTACAGGTCAAGCCAGTTACTCATAGTAGAATTACTGCATCAGCACGGTTTCGAAAGCCACTCCAGGAGCCCTACACTATTTTGTAAGCAGAATTTTATATTAGTAAAATATCTGTCTTTTTTTGTTTTGTTTTGTTTTATTTTTCTTTCTTAATTTCAGATGGGTTTTGCTTTAAATACTCTTCCAAACTATTTTACTTTGCTTTATTTCAGCCTGATTGCTAATGGAGATCTAATTAGCCCTGTAGTGCGACTCCTTATTCCCAGGAAAACACTGAATCACTGGGACCATATTCTCGAAATGGTTACAGCAAAAGTTACCCTCAGAAGTGGAGCTGTTCACAGGTATCAAGAAACTGAACATTTATGAGATACAGTTGATATGTTTAGATATGTTCTTAAAACTCCCTAAGCAGATATAATGGATCCTTCCAGCTTTATGGGAAATTTATAAGAAAATTCTCTTAAGAGCTCACTCCCAACTCAAACCATTCTATGATTCTATGAAAATGGAAATATGTTTACTTCAAGTCACTTTCATGTTTCATTGCAACTGCTATTTAAAATGAAAAAAGCCCCTCAATTTGTTTCAACTGTTATTTCTTGATTAAATATTTTATTAACAGATATGCAATAATGCAGTGTATTCAACATTAATAATTAAGTTGCAAATCATTATAAAATCAATGACCTCTGTCAAGTCAGTAAAATGTTTGGAATATCCAATAATGGATGCAGTCCATTTTGACTGACGTTATGGAGGTCATTTATTTTACTCTGACATGTTTTCCTTTAATTTTGATAGTTCTTTAAAGTCATTGGGGCAAACAATTTCAAGAAAAATGTTTTAGATCCTTTTGTTTTTGAAGACCTGTGCTCAGTCAGTTCAGCCTCCTAATATGAACCAGGGCCAAAGCTGTAGTTGAGGGTTTTCCAGTTCCAATATTTTCTGTAGGTCTGAATTGTTGTGGTATCCCAGGAGTAGCAAATGACATCTTGGATACGTAACTTTAAATCACCTTAAGGCCTGAAAATAAGCTCTCTAAAATAAGATCTGATAGTTATTGCAAGCTTTAGAGCAAAATGATATGCAGTCTCCATGACAAACTTTGCAGAGTAAGCAGACTGCCAAGGTGTGTACTGGCAAATTACTGACATTCCAGTGTTGCCCCATGCAGAGCATATTACAGAAATCCATTCTTCAGACAGGAGAGGGCCTTTTGTTGGAATCATTCTTTATAGCTTACACAATGTCTGAGGCTAGTCTTGCAATCTATTTCTCAAATCAGTGAAGATAAAATCTTCATAATCTCTTTCAGTTCTTCTGATTACTTTCCCAGAGCTGATGCAGACCATAAAAGGTGAAGTTAATGCTGTCTGCTGGGTGTTAGCTCTCATCTGTTTTTTCTTCTCAGTCAGGCATTTCCTTGCTTGTGTTATCAGGCTACTTAGCACTTTTACTTCCCTTAAACTAAACCTAAACACGTTTTGCAGTTTTCTGGATCTGATTCTCAGCTATCATAATTCTGAGGTGAACAGAGTAACAGCTGTTCACAACATCATTTTTTTCCTGCTTCTAGGTTGTTTAGGGATTTAACAACCTTTTGCATTTTATTCTCTTTACTTGGTATCACTCCTTGGTAAACCTGAATAATGTATATGAAAGCATATATAATTATATACATTTTAAGAATTGATTTTAAGAAGTTCCCTTCTGTATTGTTTTAATTATTTAAAAATAAGATAATGTACATTCATTTTTGAATTATTTAACATTTTCCTTTTTCTGGTTTTCTTTTAATGCAGTTTTCATTTTCTTTCCTTAAAATGCTAGGAATGCATATTAAATACGTTAGTAAAGTGATTGTTGTTCTTTAATAAGTTATACATTAATTTCTGGGGTTTACTGAAACTATGTCAGTGTTAGGGGAGGTCTTGTTAGACCACTGATTCTGGGAAGATATAATTTCTCATTAAAGAAGGGTAAGTGGAATTACGAGAACCTGCATTAGGTATATGGCAATGTTTCTTTTCTGAGTAATTAAATGACATACAAAGCTGCCAAGTCCTACGTAGTTTCACATATGGCTTTACAAGAAAAGGAAAAAAAAAAAAAAAAAGGAAAAAAAAAGATCATCCCCATCAGAATAGGGACATAAGTAATATGAGAGAGAAGACAATGAGAAAGTAGCCTTTCTCTTTGCAAAATTTTGCTTGGGGATGGGGTACAGTAACCTGGTTGGCAGGTATCTGGTGTGTGGACAGGCAGGTATTTGGGGATACTAGTTCCACAAGCTGTATCTTTGTTGTCTGCTTCGTTAGTCTGTATGCTTGCTTTGTTTTGGCTGCCACTTTTTTGGCTTGGACTCGGGAGGGAAAATGGAAGTCTACTGACAGTCCACAGGATAAACCTTTGATCATCCCCCAGTGACCAGAAGACATGACACCAAGGACATCTTCTGCATAATACTAACCAGGGAAATATTAGGATGTGTTTGAATGGTTCAAACCAGGTGGGTGGGTAAAAAGCTTCAGAAGCAAGAGTCGCAAGAATTGTGTGATACTTGTTAAGTCAATAGTTACTTATATATTTATCTGAAGTTCCTTTTTTTCTTTGAAAAAATACATTTTTAATTCCCTTGTCATATTCAGTGACTGATATGTTTCATTCAGTTATTATGGCTATTATTTTTAGGATGAAATATACAACTAGAGACTGCTAGATATTTGTCCATAAAAAAAAAAAAAGGGAGTTACATTAAGCAAACAACTTTTGTACTTTAATATTAAAACATAATCAAAGTGAAAGATCAGGTACAAAAACCCACAGTCATGTTTGTAAGTACATTACATGCTGTGTAAGTACTGTAAGTACTGCTGTGTATATGCAACACCATACAAATATATAAAACAGTACTACAGTACACCAATTTGCCTTTTTTCATGCAAGTTCCACAAAGCGAAATGTAATCTAGCAAAATACAGTCAGAATAATTCAGAAATGAGCTTCTGCTTATGCCTAGATTTCTTTTTAAAATTATCATTGTTTGTGTGTAACTGATGTGATCTGAATGGTAATGAAGCATAAATTTTTCTTCAAATTGTTGGGATGTCTGTGAAATGTTTGCATTAGTTAAGTAAATGCAAAATATAAGTAGTACATACAGAATGCTTCAGAGTTAGTATACTTTTTTTTTTTTTTTTTTTTTTTTTTCTTTGAGGCATTTGCTCTTTGCTCTTAGAAAACCGAAGTACTTCTAGGTGCAGTACTTTTCTAGGTGCAGGATGCACCTAGAAAATCAAAGTGCTTTCTTGTGGAGAGCATAAGAAAGGCATGGAGATACTGGAGCAAGTGTAGCAAAGGGCCATGAAGATGAAGGCCTTGAAGGTGCATGTTATGTGAAAAAGGGCGGAGAGAGCTGGCATTGGTTAGCCTGGAGAAGGCCTAGGGAGGATCTTACCAATACATCTAAATATTTGTTGGAGATGAGTGAAGAAGTCAGAGACAGGCTTTTAGTGGTGTCCAGTGACAGAACAAGAGACAATGAGAGCAAACTAAAATACAGAAAATTCAACCTAAATGAAAGAGAGAAAAAAAAATACTGTGTCATCAAATACTGGAATAGGTTGCCCAGAAAGTTTCTGGAGTCTCCATCCTTGTAGTTTTTCAAAACGACTGGACATAGCCCTAAGCAACCTGCTGTAATTGCTCTTGCTTCTTTACAGGACAATTGGACCACACAGTTTCCAACAGTCCTGTCCAAACTCAGCTATTCTGTGGTTCTCTAAGTGGTTCTACACATTGCATTTTTTTTTCTGTATTTATTCAAGATCATGCCACTATGTGTATGAACTTAAAAGGCAGCTTTTTCTCTGTTCAACTGATGTTTTTTGGATTTTATAAGTCACGGATGTTCTCAAGGCAGGCTATTTTTATTATTCATAAAAGGTTCTTTATGTACATACATGTATCTTATTATATCTCCTAATCTTATTATTTGTCCTTGCACTATTAAAATTTATGAATAACATATAAAGTAGCTCCTGTAGTAGGCTTAGAGAAAACAATTTAAGATGGCCATTCAACATTCCTGCATTTAAAAGACTTAGAATCATAGAATCATAGAATGGTTTGGGTTGGAAGGGACCTTAAAGATCATCTAAGTCCAACCTCCCTGCTATGTGCAGGGACACCAGGGATACCAGGTTGCTCAAAGCCCTATCCAGCCTGGCCTTGAACCCTGGGGCATCCACAACTTTTCTGGGCATATTGTTCTATTGCCTCACCACCCTCAAAGTGAATAATTTCTTCCTTATATCTAATCCAAACCTACTCTGTTTCAGTTTAAAACCATTACTCCTTACCCTATCCCTACCTGACAAAGATTCCCTCTCCAGCTTTCCTCTGGTCCCACTTTAGGCACTGGAAGGCTGCTATGAGGTCTCCCTGTAGTCTTCTCTTCTCTTGGCGTCTCTTCTCCAAGTCCCTCAGCTTGTCTTCATAGGAGAGGTGCTCCAGCTCTTGGTCATCCTTGTGATCCTCTTCTAGACTGGATCTAATAGGTCCACATCCTTCTTGTGCTGAGGGACTCAGTATTTTAATGCAAAAGTGATAATGTTGGCTTTTTAATTTAAACTTAAATATTGCCAAATTTTGGAATGTGCTTCATAGGAAAGAGATTAATTCATTATAGAATGTCTCCTCCTTTCCTTATTGCATTGATTATCCATAAATAAAATTACAAATTTGACAGTGATCCCAATGAAGTGATTGGCATAGCTTGGAAATAATGTGTTGTCATGCATACTCCCCTCACCCCTAAGTCCTTGATGTTTCTTCCTTCTCAGTAAAGTGTGTGAACAGAAATGATTATGGTGAAAATCTATCTGGTGTTAAAGACCTAACTACAAAGTAATTTATTCTCCATACTTAAGTAGAAATTGTGAGAGTATTTTATCTGTCATAGTGCTTCGTATTTTATTAGTTCTAACTATGATTAGTTTAACTGTGATTTAGGTCGTTTTGCTATGCCTTTTCTTGTCATTTTTTATATAGCAATTTATCATTGTATCCACTGTACTTTATTGGTTTTCAAATCTGAAAATATACATGATTAGATCAGCATAGCTTTCAGTACTTTTAGTAAACATGATGGAATGATAAGGTTTATTATTTTAAACCTCTCTGTGTTTTTCAGACTTTACACTTTAGATGGAAAACTTGTACAGGATGGGTCAGATTTGGAGAATGGGCAGTTTTATGTTGCAGTGGGTAGAGAAAGGCTTAAGAGGTTGCCATATGGTGATCTGCTGTTTAGCAAATCTACAATAAGAAGGCCACAGGGGTAAGTTCCATATGTGTGTGATATGATTCTTATGCTTGTGTGCGTGTGTATCAATTTATTTACAAAGTACCACCACTAAAGTCAAAATCACAATGTCAGAAATGTTTGTAAGGAATGGATGGATGGGTTTATATGGATGCAAATTTTTACTGAGCACTTTTAAGAAAGTTGAGATATAAATCTCTAATAAATGAAAAATATAAATTCAAAGTATTATTTCACATCGTAAACATTGTAAACATGCCATTGATCACGTTTCACACAATTTTTGCCAGATAAAGGTTTATTTTGGCTTTTTTTTTTTTTTTTTTTTTTTTTTTTCCCCCACTGGTACACAAATGAGATTATGAATTATGATCTGAATGAGATTATGTGTAACTACACCTGTTGACATCTACTCTTATTTGGTTAGGTTTTAAGGAATATGTACTCCTTTAAGAATGCTTTAGGTTTGTGTCTTTTTTTACTTAGACAGCGTTACTGCACAATGGAGCCCTAAACAGGGTTTTAAACAGGGTAAGGAAAAAGGTGGGCTTTTAGTATCTTTGGAAAATACAAAGCTAAATAGGGAGCCATTCCAATGAAATAAATGGAAAAAGATGAATGGAAATTCATCACACAGATTGCAATAATTTAGGGGATTTGTGCAACAGTCTGCACATAAACTGGGGTGCAATTTATTTATTTATTATTTATTTATTTACCTTAGCAAGCAACTATAGACAATATGAATAACAAAGTATTTTGAGAAACAACGTTTACAATAAATGAATTTAAAGATAGGGGGAAATGTTGCTGAAGATGTGTTGATTAAAAGAATTTTATTGAAATTGCTGGAACTTTTCATGAGATTAGTTTTAAGTATCTTACACAGTAATTCACTGAATACTGCTCTGTGGATTTTCAGTACATAAATTGTGCATTTTGGGGAAATGTAATGCACTTGTTTGAATAAGTTCATTATTATGCATTTAAATGTTGTGTAGTGAACAGAAATTACTGATTCTTAGTAAAGCTGTGCAATGGACAAAACAACTCTGTTGGCACAGCTGGCTTGGTGTTATCTGAGTAGGTTATAGAGGGATATTGTCTATGATAGTGACAGTATACAGAATAATAAGATATGACTTATTCCTACAGTTCCAAAGCATCTGTACTACCTCCAATTGTGGGATCTCGAAAATCTAAAGGCAGTGTAAGTATCAAATGCCATAATAAAGTTTGTTTCTGATTTTGCTTAATTCCAGCAGATGGAAAGTCCTTGTTCTTTGGGTTTTAATTAAATATGAAGGGAAAAAATCCTCAGCCACCGGGTGTAATGCTTATTAATGCTTGATGTATCTGTAGATATTTGCAGTGTCAGCTATACAAAATAAATCTAAGAAAATAGATTTTTTAGATTCTAATTTTTTAGAAGACCTTCCATAGCAAAGATTACTGTTGCCTTGAGGTCTTTCCTATAACCCTTTTCAACTTTTCAACTATATTTATGTACTGATTCTTTTTTTGTTTTGTTTTGTTTTTCAAATTATACACCAAAAAGCAAAACACAGGACCTTTTACAAAATTTACTAAAGAAAATGGTGTTTCTGTATGCTGATTCTGATTAAGTCCCTAAAACTGTTTCCTGGCTGATCATTGTTTTATCACTAGCTAACAATTACTACACAGAGCTTGAGTATGCACTGTTTTGTGTCCCGTACAGCTACTTATATGTGTCCAAAATGAGTCCACTGTAGATTTCAGGAAGTGCCAGATCAGAATAGAAGTATCTGTTTGCACCAGTTGCATACAAGTGTAGTTTACTGTACCAGTACAAGACAGCACAGCATCAGACTCTCAGTCTGATTTTTACTATTTTTACATTTTTGCTATGGCAGTTGGTCATATCCAACCACTATTAACAAACTAAAAAAAACCCCACACCCACCCTAAAGCCTCTAAACAAAATAAAGTGTACAAGTCTCTGTTCCATATTGCTGTAATGCAGAAAATAAAACCTCAATAAAGAATATGGTTTCATTTTAAATGTGAGTTTAAATGTGAGGTGAAAAGAATTGTCCATGACCCTTGCACAATGAAAGGCCTTTCTGGTGTGCAGTTTCTAAAATGGCATAAACTGTTCATGCAGCTACACTAAGCAAAAAAATAAAGCAGAGTATACCTGTCTTCCATGATTTAGCTAAGTCTGAGATAAGGTGAATGGTTCCAGATGCTAGTTAGATTTTCTGTCCTCTACTCTAGTGCTTCGTTGTTATATTGAACATTTTGACACAACTGGATTAGTAAGACACTACACATGCCATTGGACTGGCAGAATTAGGAGGCTGACAGCCGCTAATGAGAGGCAACAATGAGGGTATTCAGTTGGTAAACTCTTAACCCAGCCTAGTATGATATAAACAGCACCCTATAGGGCTACTATGTACAATTAAGTTTTTTATATTTCTTGTGAACAGATTTAGACTCAGGAAAATTTATAAATTAATAAAATCTCTAGCTATTAGAATTATTGATAAACTCAGAATCACACATACATCAAAGCTGAAGAAAATCAGGACCAGGTTTCTGTTCCTGTTTCTAGATACACAACAGAACAAGCAGAGGAATGGGCTGATTTCCTTGGAGGTAATTCAGAGGTGACATGCTGACAGACCCATTTCTAAGCATGATCCTGCTACACAAAGACTGTCATCCTCTTCCAGCCGTTTTTGATGCTTAACAGATTAATACCCGTATTTCATTTACACAGGCAAAGAATTATTCACAAGTTATATATTGTATATCTATTGACTTTCTATACATATGCATAGATGAGATACAGCTGTATATTATATGTATGCATGTATAGATTTGCCTAGCCATTTCTTTCATCAGACGAAACAATATTTCCTTTTAGTAAATGCGTGTTTTCTTCTGAGAATTGTTGGGGAGCATTTAATCAGTCAGATCATATAGCAAGTTGATAACACAGTTATGTTTTTTCAGATTGCATTAGATATCTTTTAACTGTACTGATTTTAAATTAATGTGATTCTGTAACACCTGATACCAACCTATAGATGTTAAAAAGTTTGAATAAAGTTAAGATATAAATAATAATAATAATAATTGAATTCATCAGTGATAATTATGAACACTTTTCCAGGGAAATGATCGGCAGTCTAAATCTACCGTTGGATCCAGTGATCCTGGAGAAAACAGTTACTCACCTCAGCCTCCAAAAGGGAAGGACAAGAAATGCCACAATCCGGAGGATTCTGTGTCTAGAGGACACTTTTCTAACAAATCTACAAAAGGAAAACAAACAGGAGTAGCAGCCTCCGCAGGAGTCCTTCAAGATAATGGTCAGTACCGAGATAAACTCAGTCATAGCATAGCATTTTATCTTCTGTTAAACCGGTGAAACACACTGTTAGTATAGTTCTTGAATTGTCAGCTTACTCTGGCTGATTTACCTTACAGAAGTTCTTTTTGCTAGGAAATGTACCTATGCAAGATATTACAATTCAACAGGAGGCTGCGTACAATATTTAGAATATATTGCAAGTGAAATAAACTAATATGGCCATATCATTTTTCTTTTGTTATAAGCGTAATAGAAAATATGTTTTGACCACTGTCTTCCACTGTTCTGCACTGCAAAAAAAAAAAGTGAAGACAAGAAGCTGGCCTACTCAAAGAACTCTTCACTTTCTGTGAGGATCCTTAGTTAGCACTCTGGTTCTGTATAACAAAAAGACTAGGGAAGGACTCTATCAGGGAGTGTAGTGAAAAGACAAGGAGTAATTGCTTTAAACTAAAAGAGGGTATATTTACATTAGCTATAAGGAAGAAATTCTTTACTTGGAGGGTGGTGAGGCACTGGAACAGGTTGCCCAGAGAAGTTGTGGATGCCCTCCTCCGTGGAAGTGTTCAAGACCAGGTTGGATGGGGCTTTGGGCAACCTGGTCTGGTGGGAATTGCCTCACCCATGGCAGGGGGGTTGGATCTGAATCATCTTTCCATCCCAAAACATTCTAGGGTTCTATGAAATGTAGTCATCAACATCCTCTTTCATAAACTGTTTTTCTTGTTTTGTGCTTTATACTTACTACCACCACCTGTGTTTTTTTATTTAATGGCTAGAAGACTGTCCCCTCACTACAGATTCTGCTGACATACTGGGATGGCTATTTTTCCGCATTGGTAATAGTTTTAAAAGTAATTAATAATGGTCAATTAATATCTGTCAGTAGAAATAAATTATATTTTTCATAACATTTGACACCACTTCATACTGCTGTGTTCATAATTAAATGTGCAATACTTAATCATGGTTTAAAACTTCAGTATACATCATCTAACAACACAGTTCTGTTCATCTGCATTTGTCTAGAATCATGAATTGTAAATTTACTTCCAGAGTCAGGAGCATTCTGTAAATCTGAGTTTTAAAAGAACAGTGAAATACAATCTTTTTGCAATGTAACAGTCTTTTTTTTTTCAGAGTAAGATTGTTGAATTTCTAGTTCATTTCAGTCTCGAGTTAAATACCATTTTTATCCTGTTGTTGATAAGTGGATATAATTTTAGCCTATACTTTTTTTGATAGATTTTTTTTCTTGCTGAAGAATGGTGATTATATTAAAATTGAAGTGAGTGGAAATGTTCATCCCTTATAACTCAGGAAATGACTGAATAGTTCCTTCTGTTTGAAATTATCATGGTGTGTCCGTACTTTTTATGGAGTTAGTGGTTAATGCTAAAAACATTTAAGAAAGCAAGTAGCAGAGCTGACCTCTCAGAGGAGAACTTGCATGTTTGGCTTACCCATTTTAAAAGCTCAGTGAAAAGCTTTTATATTTAATGGTTATCCACTCTGGATACCTCATTTCATTGATAAGTTTTCAATTAAAAAAAAAAAAAAGATGCATTATTTTGGGAAGTAATGGTACAGAATTCTTTACTCAGAGCTCAAAATCCATATGTTGTGGTCTAGCATCCTCTTCAGAGTACTGAACTGCTCTTAGTAGAGACTTACCACAAAATCACAGCATGGTTAAGGTTGGAAGGGACCTCTGGAGGTCATCTGGTTATAGCCCCCTGCTCAAGCAGGGACACCTAGAGCAAAATGTCCAGGACTGTGCCCAAGCGTCAAAGCCATCTAGGCTGTAATTAGGTAGATCTCAGTCAGATCTCTTACATTAAGAACAGACAAAGCAGGTAACTTTTCCTGATAGTTATAGTGACATTATATTGATTTTCTATATACATATATATATATAATTTTATTTTTTTTGCCTGCACATTTTGTAGGTAAAATTTCTGGAGATGTCTTCTAGAAGTAAGCAGACCACGCTTGCTAAGGCAAGAAAGATGTGCTCTATGCCTTGTGGACCTTGCATTAGTTTAACAGGTTTCTGATTGCTTCCTTTCTGTTCCCAATGGTGAAAAGATTACTAGAAGCAGTAATAGGTTTTCCTGTCCTTTCAGCAGGCAGTGACTAAGAGTCAAATCTTACTTTGGAAATATAGTGAGACCTTTCTCCATATTTTGCATTATTGCTTCTCCACCTGCTGACAGAAATGTTTGGAAATCCACTGAGTTTATTGAAGAAGTGATTGCTTGCTATTTTCACTTCACTTTTTCCATGCTTTATGAGTCTTGTGTATCTGGGAGAAGTTGTTCATGGCCAATCCTCTGGTTTGAGCTAAAGTATACGTTGGGAGAAGCTCTCAGTTATCTCTGTCCACCTTTATTTATCCTCCATGCATGAAGACTTGCTGGTTGATGTGGGAATGGGCAGTTTGATGTCTGTGCTGTTCTGCATATCTAGACCTAGCTGGTAATGCAGGCAGCTGCTGAAGGAGATAATGTCTCTGGATTGAATTCAAACAACAGTATGGGATGAGAAATCGATAGCTGTGTAATGAGTTTCTGATGGTGTGCAATCTCTGGTCTCAGTTGATGAGAAATTGTATTGTTGATGAGTACAGCTTTCTTTTACAAGCACAAAACCCAAACCATTTCATCCTCCTGTAAGTCTTCAGGCCAACCACCGTTAGGATTGCAGGCTTAATAACATTTACAGACTTTATCTTTCCCTAATTCACTTCCCCTGTATTTGTTCACTTGGATCAAATGGAAAACATCCCAGGAAGCAGCTGCCTTAATATTCATATTATAAGGCCACTAGTTCTAAATGATTTTAAGCCCTGCTTGTATTTTAATAAGTACATCCTCATTATTTAATTCCTCTAGTTCAGCTTAAATGTATTTCTTTGCCAAATGATTCAAACTAAATTTCATGATGTGTTACTTTTTTTTCCCCCTCCCTTTCTGGCTCTATTTGTTTTTCTGTTTCTCTGGAGTAAGTTGGACTTTATTAATATTATTATTAATAATAACAATAATAACAACGATAATTGTAAATTATTAGTGTGATAGGAGTTTTACAGCTGGATTTATTCTTGAGCATATTTATTCTTGAGCAACCTACTAATGGTAGGTTTTATGTTACTCAGATAATAAGTTTTCTACTCCTTATGCATGCAGAAATATTATTTCTTTTTCTATTGAAACCTAGGAATGTAAAAGAGGAGTTAACACACTATGCTCTGCTTGGTAACCAATATTTATCACATTGTTTTGCTTTTCACTGTTCTTTCCCATGAAAATGAATAACAGGCCTTTCTCTGTACAGTCAAAAATACTAGGAAATAAACATCTCCTTGTGTGATACAAAGGATTCTTAAACTGCTTTTGAATGTTTTTGCCCATATTTGTCTGCTTGTGAGAGACTCCAGCATTTGCAGACAAAATATGAGGAAGGAGCACAACCCTTGAAAAAACAGAGCAAGGGTCTTTTCACTTAAGTCTGACCCTGAGTGAGGGCTCCACTGCTGTTAGAACACAGGTAGCTTGTAATGACAGTTTAAAGAACATGTACTATACATGGCCCCAAAGAGTCATCATCTATGAAGGTGTTGTGTCCTGATTGTTTTTTCTAGTCACACCTAAGATGGAGTGACCTGAAGTGCAGGCCAGCAAGGCTGTGGGAGCTGAGAGCTGTTAGTGTAGAGTGCTATAACTTCAGTATCCTCTGGCCCAGATAAACCCTCTGTGTCAAAGATTTCCCTTGTGTCAGTGTCCCAGCATTCTCTCAGCTTAATGTTGGACCATGAAAATATAGAATTGCAGAGGTCAGCATTACAGCATATTTCTGTCGTTTATTATTTGGAGTGACTGAACTGCTGTGTGATTTGTGATGATGTTAAACTTAAAGGCATAGTGTTATGTGACCTCATGCCCTGGTTTATATCAAGCTTGCTTCTTTATTTCTCACTAGCTGAATATTTTGCACCCATGTTTAACACGAGTTAAACATAGTACAGAAGCTTGATTAACTATTTCCACCAAATCATCTGTCTTGTAGAAGGGATGTGAAAGTTCTTAGTTTGTCGATTTAATGTACATTTTGGATCAGAGATAGACAGTGAAATAGTCCCCTTCAAAAGCTTTCCCTAGAGAGACTCTTCAGCCAAATGATCATTGTGAGCCTACTGACTGAACTTGTGGATCTGAGAAATGAGTAGATGTATCAAAGTAAGCAAAATCTGAATCATTCTGTCCCCATCAGCATTGGTGTTGCTTTATATAGTGCATCATATGAGAGTCACCTGGCTCCATTTTGACCTGTGCAATCCTTTCTTTTTACCAAAAAGAAGCTCCCAGTGATGAATTCTTACTACATGTTTTTTTTGCTACCAAAGGAAGCAAAACAGCTTGCCTCCTTTAAGTAGGCTGTGGCTGGCTTCTCTGCCTGCTTCTTTTGACACACTAAATTAGTATACCAGTGAAACAGGACAGAGAGATGTCAAAAATATTCAAACATTGAAAATATTTTCATATCCAGATGATCTAATGTGTCTGTCATACAGTCTGTTTTCATGGCTCGGTAGGCTGCTTGGGTTCAACCTGCTGGACCATCCATTTTTCACAGGGACATCTGAATGTACTTACCACCTTCTTGAAAAAAAGAAAAAAAAAAAAGAGGATTGTCACTTGCAGTGTTCTTCAGAATACGTGTTTTTCTACATCATTTGAGGGACCACACTCACAAGGTTGCACATCTGATGGTATCACAGAATCAGAGAATGGTTGAGGTTGGAAGGGACCTCTGGAAATCATCTAGTCCAACCAACCCGCTCAGGCAGGGACACCTAGAGCAAGTCCTCCAGAACCATGTACAGACCACTTCTGAAGATCTCCAAGGAGGGAGACTCCACAACTTCTCTGGACAACCTGTTCCAGTGCTCACTCACACACACAATAAAGTAGTGTTTCTCGATGTTTAGATGGAACCTCTTGTGTTCCAGTTTGCGCCCATTTCCTCTTGTCCTGTCACTGGGCACCACTGAAAAGAGCCTGTCTTTTCCGTTTTTGCACCCTCCCTTCAGGCACCAACCTTATAGACATAGTCTGTAGACTGTCTACATATAGTCTACATTGGTCTGTAGACTATGTCTATACTTTCCCACCAGGACTGCTAGATTCTTTTTTGCTGATCTGCTTTCCAGCTGGGTGACCCCCAACATGTACTTGTGCCTGGGGTTGTTCCTTCAAAGGTTGTTCCTTCCCCTAGTCTTTCAACTAGTCTTTCATCCTAGTTGTTGGGACCTGGAATTCCACAAGGCTGGTTTTGCTGGTTAAAACTAACGCAAAGAAGGCATTCAGTACTTTGGCCCCTTCATTATGACCAGGCCCCCTGTTTCATTTAGTAGAGGGCCTACATTCTCTCAAGACTTACTTTTGTTATTGATGTACTTGTAGAAGTCTTTCTTGTCACCCTTGACATCCCTGGCCATATCTAATTTTACATGGACTTTAGCTTTCCTAACTCCATCCCTGGATGCTCAGACAGTGCTTCTGTATTCCTCCTAGATTGCTTATCCTTGTTTTCAACCTCTTCAGGCTTCCTTTCTGTATTTAAGTTTGGCCAGCAGCTCCTTACCGATCCACTCAGGCCTCCTGACATTTTTGATTGACTTCCTTTTTGTTCAGATGCATTACTCTTGAGCTTGAATATTAAGTAGCTTTCTTGTGCCTGTCATCCCTCTAGGTCCTTATCCCTTGTGACTCTTTATGGTCTTTATGGTATGATCTTTAAGGTCCATTCAACCCAAACCATTCTATGATTCCCTGGTTCTTGCAGGAAAAGATGTAGGATTCTGCAGGAGATGGCATGGAGTACAAAGTCAAGATGAACCACTATTGGAATATGTTTGTGTCTATTTCTTTAGCCATGTGGCGCTAATATGCACACTTCCATTTTTAAGCACGCAGCTTTAGTTCCATTTGTGTCACTGAAACTCTGACACTTTCTTGTTCAGAAGTAAAATAGTGTGTTCTTGAAGAGACAGTCTATCGGTCACATACTTACTTACTGTGTCTTTGTTAGACTTGCACATGTGCTTAAATTTAAGCATGGGCATTTGGATTAAGAAGATTAGGACTTGCTCTTTGAAGAAAAAGCTATTATCCTAAGCCTAACATATATATTATCCTCCTATATTAACTCCTATGTTTTCCAGATCATGTGTGCTAAGCCTAATATATATATGCACACATGATCTGGAAAACATAGGAGTTCATTTAGTCTTATTATTTAATATTTAATGTCAGTTTTTCTCACACATTTTATCCTCTGTATCATCATTTAACAGTGTGGATAAAACAATATTTCATATGAAAATTTATAATCTTTGTTACAAGAACAGAGCTAAAAGCTTATGATAAAACATCAAGAAAGCATATCGTTCCTATATGAATTACTAGTGTCTGGTATATATTTCACAGAGACATATTCCATGCCACAGAAATTATTCAGCACATATGTGGTCATATGAGTATATCTGCATCACAATATTAATTGAAAGAATCTATTAATGTCAGTGATATTGATATATATTATTTTAAAAATCTTTTATAAGGCCTGTCTTATAAAACCCTCTTACCTATACAGTGATCCAGTGTAAACATATGCCCATTTTACCTCTGTGTTTTATTCTCTTCTTTTTTTTTTTTTTTTATTTAGTGAGTAACAATGTTGTTAAGGATGCTTCTGTCTATTGTAAATTGTACAATTTAAAATATAAAATGTACACCTAAATTTTTATGAAATGGCTGTGGAAATATGTGAAAATCCTTTTAGTAGGGTGGAGTGCATGTTCCATTAGTGCAGTATTAGGCTTTTTGTATTTATTTATTGTTCCTTTTGACAGAAGTATTTTTAAAAGGACTTACACATACTTTATCAGGAGTGTAATGATAGGACAAGGAGTAACAGCTTTAACCTGAAAGAGGGTAGATTTAGATTAGATATAAGGAAGAAATTCTTTACTATGAGGGTGGTGAGGCACTGGAACAGGTTGCCCAGAGAAGCTGCGGATACCCCATCCCTGGAGGTGTTCAGGGCCAGGTTGGATGGGGCTTTGAGCAACCTGGTCTAGTGGGAGGTGTTCCTAGTAAGGGATCTTTAAGGTCCCTTCCAAACCAAATCATTCTATGTTTCTAAAACATTGGCATTTCTGTAGTTCCTAGCTAACATTTGAAGATGTTTGACCTGCATTAGACTTATTTAATGGAGACAACTGAATTTGTCCAGAGCCAGGATCCTGCTTTTTTATGGAAAGAGGAAAAACATAAAATGTCCACTAGTATGTATCAGAATTTTGGAGTGTTTTTAGCTCCAAATCATTATGAGAGTGTAAAAGATAACTTTTTTCTGACTAATACAAAGTTATTCTTTTAAACATGTCCGTTAAATGTTTGTCCCGATGCTCTTAAAAAAGTTCTTGTCTGTACTTTTCATGGTTGATTTATGCATGATGTGTTTTTAAAACAAAAGTAATTTTCTGTACAGGTAGTTTATATTACTATATAATAGTAAATTAGGAAATATAAAAAAAATATAAAAAATAGGGAATGTGGCAAGAACTCACAAGAACAAATAATATTGTTTGTTTGTTTTGTTTTGTTTTTCATTTTTATGTATTCAGTAGATGTTAATGTGAATGCAGCACTACAGCTATGGAACAAGAATAAAATCAAACAGAATAGTCAGAAAGGACATAAAAAGATCATTGAGACCAGCTGTCAGACTACTTCAGGGCTGACCCAAAGTTAAAGCAATACCATTAAAAGCATTATCCAAATACCTCATAAACAAGGACGGGCAGGCATGGGGCATCAATAACCTCTATAGGAAGCCTGTTTCAGTGTCTGACTGCTCATTGCATAAAGAAGTTTTTCCTAATGTCTAGTCTGAACCTCCTCTTGAGCAGGCATTCCTACACATCCTATCACTAGATACCAGGGAGAAAAGATGAGCACCTCCCTCTGAATTCTCCCTCTTTAACTCAGTTAAAAGGGGAAGGTGGGAAATCAACAGGCAAACCCTGAGCACATTTTGCTTAGAAAATGATGAACTGTTGTTTAATTTTAAATTAAAAAAAAAAAAAAAAAAAAGCTAACTACTTCATTGAAGTTAATTGAAAGAGTACAAATGAGTAATCATGACTTAAACTGGCACTCAGACATGCAGCAGTGTTCTTTTATTTCATGGCTGCCGTGCCTGAATCTGTACTTAACCTGTGCATGTGTGCTTTATTTGCATGCGTGCTGAAGACCCATTGCACTCCCCTTGGGTGTGAAGGGAACTTACACTGCTGAGGTGGCATGATAGCAGCCAGAGGGCGGTTGAAGGGTACATGCCTGTTTCTAAGGTTGTTGTTTTTCACAGAATCACAGAATCACAGAATTTCTAGGTTGGAAGAGACCTCAAGATCATCAAGTCCAACCTCTGACCTAACACTAACAGTCCCCACTAAGCCATATCCCTAAGCTCTACATCTAAACGTTCTTCACTTGTTTTCAGTACTTCTTCAGTTACTGAAGACCTGAGTTAACATCCACCCCGAAGTGAAAGAGCAGAATATAGGCAGTTTCTCTGTGTGTTAGTGAAAGCTCTTCCCCTTCTCCTAACCCTAATGCTTTTAGTGCTCTGAAAAGTCTCTCTGTCAATAACCATCTTTCCCACACTCCGTCCTGCTTTGCTAACTTGCCTCTGAGTTTGATGGACTCCTGTGACTGTTATGTGAGACTGAAGTGGATGATGAAGTGCCTTGAAAGATGATAATGGGGATGGGTTTTTTGGTATTAAGGCCCTTGTATTGTCCCTGAAAGTGACTGCTTGAGATACAGCTCTTATGCAGACAACCAGTACCATACATTTAAATAGTTGTACTACTTTGGCTAGGTTCAGTTAGCAGACAGGAACACTGCAGCTTTCTTCCTAGTTCCCCAGTGCTTTTTGAAGCCTGCTTCAAACGTATGTTTGAGGACCAGAAATTGAGATGGAAAGGAGCAAGGGTGTCTTGCATTCTCTTCCTACCTTTGCCCACAGATGCAAGGCTGTAAGAACTGCACGTATGGAGTTAAGAGCAAAAATAAGAGCAAACACAAGAACACCAGTCTTAGCACATCCATTTTCCATCTGCATTATTGGCTGTTAGCCAAAGTGCTACTTGGGCTAATTGCATTTTAACTCCACATAGCAAGACTAAAATAGGATTATTTGCAAAGACTCCAGCTGTAGTGTACTTGGCCTCACCTTTGTGCTGTTCATTCAGAAGGCATGTACAGAAGTTTTGAAAAAGCTTTTTATTTGGAGAGGCTATTTGGTCTTATATTTTTCCCTGTGACAACAAGAAAAGAAGGATGCAGTAAATCCTAAAGGCTTCTTGACCTTGGTAAAGTTTCAGACCTCAGCTGCTCCTGGAAACTTGTTGAGGGCAAGACACATCTTGCCTACCTCCCGTTTTATGAGGATCAGGGGATTAATTCAAGCTTGGATTCTAGGCTTCAGCCATCCAGGAGAGACAAATGTGACAGGAGATGCCCATTCTCTCAGCTGACAAGGAAATTTGAAATCTAGTTTACAATAGGTGCTGGAGTATTGGATGTGATTCCTGCCTTAAATTATGACATTATCAATTTCACTTTAGAGAGAGGAATTTTATTCTGAAACGGACGGATTTTTGATGGAGACCTAGAAGACTGCTCCCGGTCTTCAGTGATGATGATTGCTCCCAAGTACTGTTTTGATCAGTATATTTCTGCTCCAAAGGCTTGTTGCAGTTACTCAGTTGGCTTTGCAGGGTTATTCCAAAAAACTCGTTCAAATTCAGAGACTTTGGGCAGAGTAGGGGAAGCATTTATCAACAGTTTACAAGTTTTTTTTTTCCCCTGATGGACAGTGGAAAAGCCTCTTTGCATTTTATTCAGCTGCATTTGTCTGTCACTGATGTGGGATTAATTTTAATCTGCAACTAATAAACTACAGTGAGTTTACACATGTACATTTCAGAATGTACTAAAACAGACAAAAAGAAAATATTCACAATAGAAGATGTGTCCCATATTCTTTGCTGTTCTCCCTGCCAATTTAGCAGTTACATGAAATCTTCTCTCTCCTGAGTGCCAGATTGTTTGAAAGTGATTGTTTCCTGAGACTTGACATCTGAAGAATTATACTCATACTGTATTTAAAAGCCTAACCTAATCTTCCAAGAGTTTAGTTGGGCTAGTCATGTATTCACTTGGAATGTTGTTTCTTTTTAATACATTGAGAATTTCACCAGTCTGCCATTCATATTACAACTGATCCGTGTCATAATCCTCTCAAATCAAGATGATTAAAGAATTATTCAATTTTGAAAGCTCTTTGTGCAAATTTTAAAGACACCACTTCTTAGAACAAATTCAGTAGTCTGCAAGCTGGTGCTTCAGTTTTTGTAAACTTTAAGGCTTTAAAGAGCATTGAATATATTATATGCAACAGTAATTGCAACTGGAAATATGAGGTTTAGATCTTTGATTAGTACAGCTGTTTCAGTAGAATTTAGGCTTGTAAAAGTGATACCAAAGACATATTTAGTTATCATTATCTTGATTTAAGATTGAAACAACAACAACAATACCCTACTCTCTTTTTTTTTTTTTTTTTTAATATTTTATTTATTTATTTATTTGGTTTGCACCACTCTGTAAATACTGCTTTAAGAAATTGAACAGGAAAGTAGTGAATTTAGAAGCATAATAGAAAATCCTTGTAAGGGAGCACCCTCAATTTTATGGCCTATTCTGTTCAAATGCAGTGGGTTAATTATGATCACACTGCTTGCAAAGTAACTCCCCATCCAAACTACCAAACAAGTTATAGATGTAATAGAATGTGAAGTTTTACTTCTGGCTATGATTTGGAAGAGTATTATACTGGAGATGGGATTAGTCACTTCACAGTTTTTCACATCTACTTTCGGGTATTATAAGGCCTTAGAAATTAGCAATTATTTCAATTTCTTGGTGTTACAGTTGGCTAAAAAAGGGAAGAAAGAGGCCAACCATTAAGTAAAGGGAAAGCTGCACAGAACATCAGGTATGGCCGTTGCTCCTGCTATCATGCTCTGAATTTCTTTCAATAAAATTGTGAACCTGTGAAAAAGTATACTTGTGGACTACTGGATGTCTGCTGTGCATTGTGAGCTAGAGCTGCTGTTGTCCATGTTGTCCTGCTGGCAACTTTTCTGACTGAAAAACTGTACTTGAAACAGAGATGTATAGACTGGATCATTGTTGCTTTGTTGCCAGTGCAGATAATAACTATGCTGAAAAAGAGAGGTCATCTTTTTTTTTTTTTTTTTTTTTTTTCCCCAGAGATTTTACAGGGCCTGGAGGTTTATCCCATGCATAATAGGAGATAGAATTGCAGTCTAATAAGAACTGAGAACTCTTGCTGCTGTTAGTTTGTATCATTATTACAGAATCACAGTAGCCAGAATATGCTGATGCCAGTGGGGAACTGAGGTGATGGTAACCCTTATGGCCTTCATCTCCAAGCACATCATTCTTCTTTAGGTTTGCTTTTGCTAAGATGAATACATTGAAAAAGTGAGCAAACAGTACTGGGCAACAGGTAAGCCATGGTGCTTAATTCACAGCAGGATAGAGTGTAGGTGTACTGACTCAGTTTGGAGTGACAAGAACAGAACAGACTACTCAGGGCTTTGCTTTGTGACAATTAAGACCTTAGGACCAAGCTGTACCCAAGCAAACACTGGCTTATGGAATGAACATGGAAGTCAAAAAGCTAATGCTAAATAGGATTTGCTTTATTAATTGCAAAACGCAAATTATCTTAATGATATGTCATTTAAAAAAATGAATAAAGTAGATGTTTAGAAACAAAGAATAAATGAAGTGAACAATTAAAGTAGGGGGAAGGAAGAAAAAAACTCATGACATGCAGTCCTTTATTTTTGTAGCTGTTTATATACAAAGATGAATGAGCTGTTGCAGCTGTTGAAGGCAGCTTTTCCTTTGCACTAACACTACCACATTTCTTATCAACAAAGGGAACTGCTTTGTACAAGGTTAAACTCTAGAAGCACCTTTGGCAGTTTCTGTAGTGATGCTGAGAAGTCAGCAATCTGTAGTAGCATGAAATGTTAGAATTTGAATATTTTCTGCATAGAGAAAATAGCTGCTTAGCAGCTTGAGGTTGCAATAGTATCAGGTGAAAAAAAATACATATTTTTTTAATATTCCCACCAGTTTCATATGTATTTCCTACCGGTTTCTTTTTAATTCTGCTACTTTTTGATGACAGAGGTCACAGGCACACATACACATCTGTCACCAGGGTGGTGGCTTTTTGTTGGAAATGGGCCTTGATACTTCGAAAGTATAAATAAATAAATAACAGAAAATTATGTTGTAGACAAGCATAAATGCACCTCCTCCCTATTCCTCATAGCAATCTATTCAATTTAATGAGCCACAGATTTTTTACATTTTGTTTTTTATTCGACTTAACATTTTTATGAGACAGCCTCTGTGGTAAGTCACATTAATTTTTTTTTATAGTCACATTAACTTTCTTGCTTACATACAGAGCTTGCAGTTAGTAAATGCCTCTGATTTCCATAAAATATTCAGGGCAGGCTATTATTATGATGATTTTTTAGCCCTACTGCTAAACTTCAATCAGTTTCAAATTTGAAATGCATTAATGACTGTATAATGTTGTAATTTGTGCTGCAATAAATCTTTTATAGTTAGTGCTGTGTAGGAAACAAGCTTATACAAGAGCCATTAATTGCTCTGTTTAATTATTTAAAATATATATATTTCTTATGAGTTAGCTCAATGTATAACTCAATTACTATTTAATAAAGTCATATTACTTTCTTGTTTATCAAATACAAGAGGATTCCAGCTGAAATACTGAATGGCATCAGACACAAGATGTTTGTGTTGTAGCCAAGTTTTGCTCAAGTTATATTTGCACCAATTCATTGCTTCTTTCTCTACATATTAAACTGAATGATTGCATGATACAGTGAACATCTGTTTATGTAGTCAGTTGACAACATGTATCATGTAAAATGTTGTTAGTCAAAATGTTCTGGGCATTTTAGTTTTACCATTGCTGATTAATGTACTCTGTACTTACTGGGGGATTAGCCAGAAATAAAAATATCCAGAAAACTTCCCTGATCAGCCAGTGGCAGACTTCCTTTTCACAAAGTTGAATTCTCAGGTGCTACAAAGTCAGTATAGCTGGCATGGGTCAGTCAACAGGACAGAGTAGGAAACTGAATATGAAGATCTTGTATTGTATTGGTTTTATTTTCTTGTTTACAACTAAGTAATGGAGGTGGAAAAGTAATGTCAGTAATACAGTGCCACCTGTTCCTAGCTTTGCTGAAATTAATAGAGGACCAAGGCACTAAGTGTATGATACAGACCTTAGCCATACAGTAGGTGCCAGTGTTTCAACAGCCGTATCAACTGACTTTGCTTAGGGCAGCTTGAGTTGGTTCACCACTATTTTGAAATATGTGCCACCTTTTTCAGTAGAGCTGTGATCAGGCTCCAGGTGTTCCCTTTCCCATTAGCCCTCACAAGGCTTTGGGGAATTCAGAGCTTAAAGCAGTCTGGATTCCCTTGAAATTTCATAGGTCTTTCTCTCTGTGCGATCATGAAGCTGGAGAAGAGGTAAGGCAGAGCACAACTCTTGAAGAAGCTCCATAGGAATGTACTCACAGTTAAAGTTTTCATTTACTCCTTCATCCTGAATTTAAAAAAAAAAAAAAAAGTTCTAAGAATTTTTACCCAGAGTTTCACTAAATGTTTTTTATAGGAATAAACAATAATTATGAGAAGAAATCAAGAAAAATACTTGCCTGAGAAAAGTGAGCATTTTTTTCATTGCTGCTGTTTGCAGCACCTCTGTCACAAACGGGTATATATGGGAGCATCTGAACATACAAATTCAATTGCAGATAGGTACTAGGAAAATTACATTCCTGTTCTTAGGTTTTTCTGAAGGAAGATTCCTTTAAGACGTTGAAATTGGCATGGGTACCTGCTGTTTTATTCTTTCCCCTCCTCTAATTCTTTCAAGCTTCTGCTCTTCCACTGCACATAACCTGTTTTTTGTTGTTGTTGTCGTTTGTTTTTTAATCCCATTTCTTCCCTTAACTTACACCAGTGCTTCCTCATCTTCCTGTTTGCTCTTGCATAGTTCCTCATTCCGCATGTTCCTTTTCAGGTTATTCTGCATTCATCTTATCTTTTCTCTCTGGGTTCATAACATATGGCCTCTGTATATCCTCTCTATCAAGTTGACTGCTCCTCCTGAATTCCTTTTTCCTCTTATGATCCACTCTCTGCCCTTCTGTGGATTCTTCTTTCTCCATCTTGCCTGAATTAATGAACATGACCCTGCTTGAAAATAATCAGAAATAATGGGAGATGACACTGGTATTTGTTTAGGTTGCCTCACTTTTCTCTGTATAGGATACAGAGATATATGAAATGGGGGATTCTAAATTAAGGCAGTGTGTTTTCAGGTAGTGACTGGCAAAATCTTTAAAATTCCAGTATCTTCTGTTTGCATGGACACAGAATCACAGAATGGTTGAGGTTGGAAGTCATCTGAAGGTAATCTGGTCCAACTCCTCTGCTCAAGCAGGGACACGTAGAGCAGGTTGCCCAGGACCATGTCCAGGCAATGTTTGAAGGTCTCCAAGGAGAGAGACTCCACAGCTTCCCTGAGCAGCCTGTTTTATTGCCATGGAAAGCACCACAGAAAAAATATCCTCGTAGAAGATCTGGAGCCTCTCAATAATATTTTGCTTGGCCTGTTGTCTGAAGCAGTACTTAGTTTGGCATAGAGAACGGAGAACTGAGAACCTAAATGGAAATAAATCCTCTAATTTATACTTGGCAGCAGGCAAAGCAGTAGGGAGATATTTGGGTCTTAAAGTGACCTTTAATTCCTTGCTGCTATCATCTTCTACTCAACTTGGAGCAAACTGGTAAAGTATGCCACAGCTTGACTGTAAGGCTTGGACCTATTTTCTTTTCTTACCCCCTTTTAGAGCAGTGTTGCCAGGACCCTGACTTTGACCACCTCCATCTTTGAAATTTCCAATTAGTTTGAGGCACAGGAAGTCAGAACTAGCTCTTGCACGAGCATCATGTTTAACCTACAAGATTTCATTAACCATTTGGGGGTAAACATAAATGTTCCATCTAACGAAAGTGCTGGGAATTCTCTTTTCAGTGAGATACACTACTTATTTCTAATGTTAACAGAAGTTCAAATATAAACTTAGAACAGAACAGAATGATGATTTACAGAAATGTTATTTCATGTGATTTATAGTGGTTTCTAAAATGCCTTGTTTTTTTCCTCCCTTAGAGAAGTGTGTAGAAACTGACTAATGATTTGGAGACAGAGATGTGAAATATTGCATCAATAAGATATATTTTTTTTTAAACCAAAAAGCATTTCTGAAATATTGCCTATAAAATAGGATGCAAAAATATCCAACATATATACATAACATAATTGCTTGTGAGGAGCTGAGTAACTCATGGAACTGGTAGTAGTGATTAATATGGTCTGCAAACACCTGCAGACAAGATCTTGACACAGAACACATAAACAAGGAATACATTGGCCTTTCAACCGTCCTCCTCCAGATATTTTTAGATTCACATGCAAAAAGAGTAAATTCTTCTGTCTGAAACAGAGTAGCAACATTACTAATGTTTACTTCTTTGAGCTATTTTCTTAACATTCCCTTTAATGAATCTAAATATTTTTTTACATTATTTTACAGTTTTTGTATTTCTTTTCACTTCTGAAAAGAAAGGTATGTGTCCCAATGTAAGCCTAATCTCATTCCTTGCCATTTTCTTTTGAATTTTTAATTTGTTCCACTGTTACAACTTTCCCAGTTTTCAGTTAATGCCATTTTTTAGTTCACGCATTTTGGCACATCTCAGAGCTGTGTTGTTTTTTTTTTTTCCTTCCATGACTATTAATGGTACATTTGTTTTGGACATTTGTCTTCCATACTCTTAATGTTTGCACAGAGACAAATAATTCTTTTCTCTTTGGTTGCTGATTTTCAAACTTGCTTATATATTTTGTCTTTTCTGAAACCAACTAATGTTATCTTCTGTTGTATGCATTTGAAATATGCTATCCTTTTAACTACTTGTTTTCTTTAGAGAACACAGCTGTTCTGAAAATAGTATAATTTCCCACTTTGCCTGAAAACACCATTCTTGAAGTTTTTCAGTGATTTTTGTGACACTTTCTCATTTTTTAGCATCTACCACAAGCAACTCTATGGAAGAGCAGGAATGATATTTCACTTTAGCATGCTTTCTATGCAAGACAGTAATAGTGGCGTCCTTGAGAGCTGCTAGAAGATTGTGCAGGGCTCTTTTCAACTAATGTCTTCTAATTTATCACCAGCTTTCTAAGCAGACACCTGTTAGAAAATCCTCAGTGGAAATCACATTAAGTTTTCAGTTTTTGCTTGTTGAATCCCCCCTGTTACAAGCTTCTTGTGAACACTTGTCTGAATGTGAAAGTCTGTTGCATGAGCCAGGTAGAAAATGATTGTCTTCTCTTCTCTTACAGCTTGTCTGTTGTGTGGATGTTAGTTGCTGGGTTATTCAGCATAGCCCTGAGGCTCATCTGCTTCTCAAAGGAGAGGTGCTCTAAAACTAAAAACCCTCAACTCTTGAGATTAGTTTTGTAGATTTGGCCTGCGTGGCCAACACATGTTCATCTCCCTTGTACCTCTTCTCTTGCCCTGCCAGAGAAGAGCCTCAGCACTAAAGTCCTTTTATCTGTAGAGGACAGATCCCAATTTGTGGTTAAAATAACTGGGGAACTTGAAGATAAAAGAGTGTGAAGTGGATTATGATGATATTAAATGCAGTTCTCAGATGCTGATTTTACTTCTTACAGTTCAGTGAGCCAAGGAATCTAGAGCAAGCCACTGTGGTTATTTTCTCAAGACACTTAAGAGGCCTTGAGTTAGAAGGGTCATCAATGATGGCTTTTAAGAAACATGTTACATTTTCCTCTCAGAATATGGTTGTGTTGTATATCTCAGTCTAATGTCTGTGATGAGAGACAATAATAGCAACGTAGAATAGAATAGCTTCAGTCAGAAGAGACCAACAAAGATCATTATCATTGAGTCCAACTGTCAGACTATTTCAGGGCCGACCCCAAATTCAAACATATAATTTAGAGAGTTATTCAGATGACTTTTAAGCAAGGATAGGAAGGCACAGGGCATCAACCTCCTCTCTAGGAATCCTGTGTCTGAGTACTCTCTCAGTAAAGAAGTTTTCCATGATGTCTGGTCTGAAACTCTCCTGGCACAACTTTGAGCCATTCTCACACGTCCTGTTAACTAGACACCAGGGAGAAAAGATGAGTACCTTCCTATCCTTTTCTCTTCCTCAGATAAGATCACCTCTCAACCTCCTTTTGTCTATACTTAACAAAATTAGTTGTTCGAGATACTCAGTGTATCCTCATACTATATGCCTTCCAGACCTTTTATCAGCTCTGTTGCTATCCTCTGGATCCTTTTGGGTATCTAAAGAACCTTTTTATGTTGTGGAGTCCACAACTGCACACAATATTCACAGTGAGGCTGAACCAGTACTAAACACAGTGGGAGAATTACCTCTTTTGACTGGCTAGCTATGTTAGGTTCAGTGTACCCCAGAACAAGGTTTGCCCCCTTGGCTGCCGGAGCACACTGTTGACAAATTTTGAGCCTATTATTGACCAGTATCCCCAGTGCTGCACCCAGTCTGTACCTGTGTCCAGCATTACTTACCACATCCTGGTTTGGCAACAGACATATAGGGCATAAGTTGACACTTTTCCCTGCAGTTATCCATTTTCAGTGGTATAGTATCTCCAAATTAGATAGATGGAGAGAGAGGGAGGTGATTTAGACCAATCCCCGTGTTTTTTATTTCTATGCTTTTTATGCTTTGGAGGGAGGGAAGAGAGAAATGTGTGTAACTTGGAAATTGGGTGGAAATTTCTGTATGTACTTGTCTTACTTTGCTAGTTAGCTGATAGCAAAAGACCCACATTAGAAACCTCCTAGACCCCCTACTCATTACTTAGACTTGGAAAAACAAACAGACAAACAACCACCACCACCACCAAAACAAACAAACAAACAAACAAAAAAAAAACAGAAAAACAAACACCCCTAAATGGTGCACAATATTTGCAGAATTGAATATCATTGTAACCATTAACCTTGTTAGCCAGGTGTATGAGCTTCTTAAAAGCAGATGTGGAGTTTTAGCTACAACTCTTCTTGTACAGGCTCCAGGGATGGGGGCAGCAAGAATCCCAACTGTCTTTGTTTATCTTTTGCTCCTGGTTCACTGTGTTTGTTGTTGATTCAGAGCCTGAGATTTTTGTTAGATGTGTGTTTTATGCTAATTTCAAGAGGGTGCTATCACTGGCTATAGAACTAGAACTAATATGTTATTACTGTAACATATTAAGTTCAGCTCTACTCCCAACCTCTCCTAAAATGGAAGGAACTTGAGATCCATGTTTTGCTTAATCTGTTTCCTTTCCCTTCCCCAAATGATGTAGCATGTAATTACTTTTTTATTAAAAAGGAAAGGAAAACAATTTTAGAGTAATGGGGCATTAAAACCATTAAATATATATATATATGGAGAATGGTGGGTCAGCTCAGAAACCTGCTTTAAACAAAACCGAGTGCAGTTCAGTAGTTGTGCCACACAGTGTCATAGTTGGACTTCACTTCCTTCCACTCTGCATCTTTTCCCATTGTAGGTGACGGGATTTACAAAGTTAGAGAAGAGCAGTCTGAAATGTGGGGGGCAGCTGAAGTGCAGGAAGATGAAGACACTCATGTAGAAGTTCCTCTGGACCAGGTATTGATCAAACTTTAAATAAATGTTTTGTGTTTGTTTGTTTCAGAGGTTGCGCGTGTTGTTTATTCTTTCCCCAGTTTCTTTCAGGAGTACAGCAGCATTTTGTGAGGGGTGATAATAACTGCTCAACAATACAGCTTCACTTATGGGAACTTTAGCAAATATAACTTTGTTAATGTCAAACATCAGTTACCTTTTCATCATACATCTGTTTCAAAACTGATCTGAGAGCCTTTAGAGGGCCTCAGGATTATTTACCAAACAGATGAACCCTTTATACCAGTGGAACAGCATAAAGGGACTATGGCATAGAATCATGGTCAGAATTCCCTCAGTCCTGAGCCAAAAACAGGCATGGATTTATCAGATTTTTATTCAAGCTGCCAGCACTGTCTTCTGTTGAAACAACCCAGTACTTAATTGGCCAGCTTAATTGGCCATCAAGACTGTTCTGGTTCTTGACATAAAGAATGCTTCAGCTGTGTGTGTCCTTTCCCAGTGAATACCTGCCCTGGCCTCAGAGAGTTGTGTGCTAAGCAACATTGGGATCATCAGCCCTGTTAATTGCAGTTGTCCTTAAGAGGTGTTGTGATAATTAGGGTGTGTTGGATTGTACTGGTAGTACTGAAACTGGGGAAGAACATATTGCCTGTCCTCTTAATCTTTGTTCCTTATGACATCATGAAGCACATTGTGCCCTGGACTTAATGTGCAATAATTGAACTGAGAAATGATTAGCCTGTTTATTGGCCTCTGAAGGTGTGTACAGAATTCCTTGGGGTAGTGTAAAGCATTTGATAGTAAAAATTGGGTCCTCAGGTCTTAGATTTTAGGTTGAATGTGATTCTTGTGAAATCCAGGGACCCTTGAAAACACATCTGTACTCCTCCACAGAGATGCTACAGCATAGTCAAGAGCTTTGCCTGACAGTCTTGCCAGTTTACCTCAGTTACAGGATGGTGACAGTCACTGGAGAGGGGAGAACAGTTAACTGTCTGCTGCCTCTTCTGTACTTGGCAGTGGGAGCTGTGGTTGTTGATACATTTGCTAGTGAGCATCCCTTGTGCTGATAAACTTGCAATGCTAGGCACTTGCTTGATACCTCTAAGCTCATGTGCTGAAACCAATGCGTAGTCCACAGATGGAAATACTTTTAAGTTGCTACCAATTGATTTTGATACCTGGACAAGGAACTGTCATCTCTGGAAGCAAGTGTGTGTGTGTTGGGGGGGGGGGAGAGGGGAAGGCATGCACACTATTAATAATCTGATTTTTATGTCTTCAGAAAAGCAAAACAAAGCACCAAAATTTATTGAGAACTCAAGTTATGATTTATTTCACATTTTAAAACTGCATGTTTCCTAGGTAATCTGGCAAGAAGCCAGGTCCTTCTGAGTAGCACTGAGTACTCTTTATTCCCAGATAACTGAGGTTACTCAGCTCTTGGAAACATATAGCATTTTAAATGTTCAGATTCTTATTAATGAACATTTTAAGTTGTTTTTAATTCTGTGGTATAAACCTTTAGATATTTTTCTTATCTGAAGTGCACTTTCTGTTATGTGCTAGAAGTATGGAAAAGGACAGGCAGACAGGTCTTGACTGTCTTGCATAATGCATAAATATTTACATGCCAGCTTTCACTAAAATGCTGACACTTCTGATATGCTATCATTTTTCCATCAGCCACATAAATGATGTGATGAAGATAGAGCTTAGTGTTTTTTTCTTTTTAATTATTATTATTATTGTTATTTTTATGCACCTTCTCTGTCTTGCCATTTGAAGTACACGGTTGAACAAATGCCAGATAAGCCATTAACTAAACTTAGTGTAATACTGGCTAGACACACGCTTATGTCCTGTTCTGTAAAATGCAGTCTGCCAGCTGAGAACACATTGAAAGAACAGGATTTGCTTTATTCCAGACTAGCTGACAGTTGTAATTGAACATCAAGGAGGAAAAATCAGTGTTTTGCCTAAAACCAAACCATAGCCTTCTGTTCTGTATTCTGTACCAAGACTTCAGCTTCCAAATACAAAATGGGTAGTTTCATCTTTTGACATGCAGACTTACTCCAGGTTGGTTATTTACATCACTGTGTCAACATCTACGGGAACTGATGACAGACTATGAAATCAGATGTGCAAATAGCAAGGGAACAATGTGGTCCTATTGTAGTTCTTGCTAAGAAGGGAGCAAAACAATACAAGTTTCATATTTGAAATGCTAATTGAATATATTACTTTGAGTTTGTTGTTCCTAATATAGATATATTTAAAGTAGCTTTTTCTGACAGATAAAATTTTCCAACTAATGAAGTTTTGGAATAGACTACTACTTTTTATGTAAATTGTGAAATACAAAAGCAGCATTTGATACTAATACTACTGAAATAACACTGGAAATTTCCATTGATTTATCGATTTCCGTAAGTCTGGTTGTTGTTCTCCTGCACTGAGCCCTTGGGAAGTGGGGTAAGCATGAGAGTTACAAGATATGAAATTGTCCACTGCATGATCCCTACAAGGAATTCAGGCACGTTGCTGTGCCAGCCTTCTTTGCCTTGGGGGATATGATACCGACTATTAAGATCTAAGTGATGCATAATGATTCTGAACTCTGTTTTTTCCCCCTCCAGATTCATCATCCCCATCTCCCTCTCTATGTCTGTGTTTATTTATAAAAATCACTGAATGTTAAATTTTTTTAATGGGCATTGATTTGGGGGTCTGTTGTTGATGTTCATGCTCCTGGTTCTTTCACTAGCCATTTGCTTTCCATTATTCCAGATGTGTCCACTGATTAATGCAGTCCTTGATGCCACTCATTATTTTCCATTTCCTGGGCTGTGAAGTGATGTGAAATTGTGGCGCTCTCTTAGGTGCTCTCTCTAGGTGGAACATATCATCAGTAGCAGAAAATTTGCACCTTTCATTGGCGGTTTTCATTACAGAGTATATGTTTTGCTTTAGAGACCCAAGATTCACCTCAGTGTACAGAACATGATGTTTATCTTCCATATTGCTTAAGGCAAAAGTTTGCATTGATTAAACATTAAAATAGGCTGACTGCTTACAGAGACATTCCTTGATTAAAAGGCTAGAACTTTTCATGAGGAAACATTTTGTATTACATTCATAAGGATTTCAAAATGGCATTTGGAAAAAAAACTTTTTATGCTGAAGTTTTGCTACAATTGATGCCACTGCAATTTAAACTTTCTGGATTTTGAGTGCTGACAAACCAGCAGATAAGAAAAACCCTGCCTGTTTTTCTTCCAGCTCCACTAATTTACACTTTTTTTTTTCTTTAATTGTCTGTGGATGAAATATGGAAACCTGTTCCAGTTGGTTCCTTGCAGCTCAGAGTGAGAACGGAGACCTTCCCTAGTTTTCTGCATTAGATAATTGTGATTTCTGAAGCTGTAACAGCAAGGCCTGATCTTTTCTTTATAGACCTGTGCAGCCAACTGTTGAAGGGCCTAGATTCCTCAGAGTGAAGACTGCAAATACAGTTCTATTATAAAATTAGTGTTGATAGCACTTTGAAAGAAGTTCTCTCTCTCTGTGTGCACTTCTCCGGAAAAAAAATAAAATCTATGAGTCTTAGAGCAGACAGTTTTTCAAATTGCTTAACTTTCAGGGTGGTTTTCATTCACTGTAGAACAGTCTGTTTATGGGAAAAAAAATATATCTGCAACCTTTGTAGGGCTTCTTTTGAAATGCTTTTAATTTTCTCATTGTCTATAGGAGTGAATGTATGAAGTTTAGGCAGGTTTTAATGTACTCTTGGAAAATGTTATAGAAAAACTAAACATGACTATCAATGCAATAGATGGAGAAAAATACTCTTGGCTTAGGTACATCTTAGAAAATTAAGGATTTGTTCAGATGTTTTCTCTCTTCCATGGCCTTCTACTGATTAGGGAGCTGTGCACACTTCCATTTACCACACAATGAAACTGAGGAATGGATTTTGAAAACCTGTTTTCAGTATGCTTCAAGTTACATAGCTTCCATTCATTCATGTTAGCCTTCTGGGCACTATGACCTTACAAAATTAGACTCTATGGACTCAGGTGTTGAATTTGTTGCAAAAAAACACATCCGACCCATAAAAAGGTTGGAGTTTAAAGTTGTTTGTTGTGGTGATAAAGACATTTTTTTTGCCTCCAGGAACAACAGCGCATTTACTATGTGGGAAGTGTAAGACTGATGAACCTTAACTATTCATTTGCTTGTTTTTAAGTGCTTGGGTTTTGTAAATGATGTGGAAGAGAAGAGGGCTGCTGTCACTTAGCAACCCTGCCTCATTCAGGAACAAAATGTTTTGCTGCTGGAATCTGTGCAGTGCAGCTACAAAGCATTCCTGGCTGGGTGGGAGCAGGGGTAGCTCTGTTCTGGAGACAATTGCTGCAATCAAAGTTAAGTGTTCCTGATACTTCATTTGTGCGATGTATTCATGCTGATATATTTGTGACCATTAAGATTTTTGTTGTCTATCTCATTGTTTGTCTGTTGTGACCATTAGCCAAGTAAACATTTACAAATTGTCTCAATAAAGGAAAATCATATTTTACATTGATGGTATAAAATAATTTCTACCTTAAATGATTTGCGATACTGCACTTTTCAGTATTCTAGTATCAGTCATGTACAAACCTACTGAGAGATTACATTAGCATCCCTCGAGGAAAAGAAGCCAAATGCTTCAATGTCTAAAGATTTCCTGACTTACTGCTTTTGAATGATGATGGCATTTGGTAATGTAGCTCTTAATGAATGATAGCATGATGAGTGCAATTAGAATACATCTTTCTTTTTTAAACACTGTGTTTTTGTTGACATTAAAAAATACCATCAAGCAATCATACTTCTTGAATGCAAAATGAAATTCACTTTGTTCCTCATCAACCTGCTAGTAAGTCAGCAGGTTTCCAGAACGCGAGCTGGGGCCATGTTTTCAGCATGAAGTTGAGATTGATTTCACTTGTTTCTAGTGCCTTTGGTTGACTATACCTTTGAATATATGCAATTCTTTTGTCAGCGATTCTTTTTAGTGGTAGTCTATGACAAGCAAAGAATTGTGCTTACAGTCATTGAGATATGGTTTGAAAAATAGTTAACTAGTGTAAAACCAACCAACCAAAAAAAAAAAAAAGCACAAACAAAACACTCTAATGTGAAATAAATAAATTAAACAAAAACTAGTGTTATATTAAAAAACAAAAACAACAAAACTGGGTGACTGCAAAAGCATTGTCTTCACTTAAAGAATGCAGTCAGCTGCAAAAGGAAGAATGTTACTTCATATTTTCCTGCAACCATACAGAAGGCAAAATATAACCCTTATTATGAATAGCAGGAAGAATGAATATAGTCCATCGCAGTTACTGAAAAGGTTTCCTGTCCTGGAAGACACTTAGTCCTCTATGATTATTACCCCAAGGAATAAGAGTGTAATCACCTCATGCTTCTCCAGTCCTAGGTTTATTGCTGTTGGGTTCAAGTTGTCCTGTGTCCACATCACAAAGAACAGCAGCATTACAGTAACACAGGAATACTTCTTGTCAACTTCGTTACACTATACCTGTTTAGTTACCTTTGGCTAGATCTGGCTGCGTGCTTCCAACATAAATTTTAGAAGTGCCATTTGCTTTCTATTGTTATCAAGGAATCTCATGTTAACATTAATATTTGTTATTCATGTTTCTTTAGTTGAGGTAGTAGACCTCAGTCACTCAAGGCTGGAGATATAGCTCTGGAAATAGCAATATAGCTGGAAATAATATCTTAGATCACTGCAAGAGCTGACTGAGAAAGCCTGGGTTTATTTTTATTCTTTTCTAATGCCGTCTTTTCATTTGATGATTGTAATGTAGCAAGCAGTTGTCATTACGCAAAAAAAAAGTAAAAAAAAAAAAAAAAAAGGTGTACTTTTAGCTGGAAGTGCCAAAGCGTTCAATTTGTCCAGTCCTCCCCTGATATGGTCAGAATCCAAAGTTGCTAAATTCCATAGCAGATTGAAAACAAATTAGTAGGTCACGTGTGGTATAGTAGGTGGACTAGATCGACAGATTCTCAGATTCTTTGCTGTCTTTATGTGCTGGTAGTTACAAGAGTTTGCTCAAGTTTGCTTTGTATGGTAGCTTCTTTGAAGGTGTCTATAAATACTTGGCTTGTTGAATTTTTATTTTAGTAGTAACAAGACCTGTTTGATGTTACCAAGTGAAAGTAAGTTAGGAAAAAAAAAATAGTTAAGTTAAATAAAAATCAGACAGAGACCACTGTACTTCAAAAAGTACTTTTGGAGCCATTATTTATCTGATCAGGTGACCATGTAATATTCCTAGTAATTTGTCATTCCATGGATCATCACACTGGAATAACTTGTCCTGTTTGGTGCTGTGTCAATGGGGTATTTTGTACTGCCATAGTACAGGTGCCTTACATTGCTACTTAAATACCAAAGCAAAAGCAGGGTGGTTCATCAAGATGCTCCAGTCAATTGGTGGTATTGTTGAACTGGCTCTTACTAATATGCTGAAGAGAATGAGAGATTTCTTTTGAAATGTTGCTATTAGTGAGGTAAAGAGGTTTTTAGGACGGAACTTACAGATTGTAGGAGATTCCTGCCTCCTTAAAGGATCTGCTAATGATAGTAAACTTCCAAACATTTTTGATTAAGTGAGAAGCTATCTTTTGCTCTCAGCTTGTTTGCTTTAGATTTAGAATCTGATGAGGCTATGTGAGAGGCAGACACACTTTCTGTCCTGTGGGATTTTTACTCTTTGATTCAAACATGAGCACAAGTACATAAGTCAACTTGGCAGTAGGGGCAATGGTTCACTGGTCAGGTGAATCTTGAAAGCTGAAACTAGAAGACAAATGACAAAAACTAGATAGCATGCACATCAGTCTTGCAGATTGTCATGAAATAATGCTACTAGCAGCATTATCTGCAGTGAGTTTCTGCTTAGTCTTCTTCAATATGGGACAAGATCCTGTTCCTCCCATCTGATGGTCTGCTGATGTAGGAAAGATGAATTGCTAAATGTCAAACAAATCCTAACTATGCAAACCTACACAGGTGTTTTGGTGAAAAGGAATGATGTTATGCAAGTGACCAATAGGTCTACCTCTTCTCTCTTGCTACTTTTCTGTGGATGCAAAGATGACAGGTTGCAACCAGAGTGACTGGTATGGCACAGTCTGGTCCATATGTAAAACTGGGGAACAGTTTGTGGAAAATAACAATGAGTTTATTTTTTAACAATATTTTATTGTGCTAGGAGTTTATAGAAAAGTATGTACCAGATGCCAGAATGTTGGAAAACCTGTAATATCTGGAAGAAAATATCTGCTTCTGGAATAATGAAGTCACAGAATCAGAGAATGGTTGGGGTTGGAAGGGACCTCTGAAGATCATCTAGTCCAATCTCCCTGCTGAGCAGGATCACCTAGAGCACATTGTGCAGGATGGCATCCAGGCGGGTTTTGGATATCTCCAGAGAAGGAGACTCCACAGCCTCTCTGGGCAGCCTGTTCAGTGCTCTATCACCCTCACAGTAAAGACATGTTTTCTCACGTTCAGCCAGATCTTCCTGTGCTTCAGTTTGTGCCCATTGCCTCTTGTCCTACTACTGGGCACTACTGAAAAGAGGCTGGCCCCACACTCTTCACACCCTCCCTTCAGATATTCATACACACTGTTAAGATCCCCTCCCAATCTTCTCCTCCCCAAGCTAAAAAGGCCTAGCTCTCTCAGCCTCTCCTTGCATGACAGATTCTCCAGTCCCCTAATCATCTTAGTAGCTCTCTGCCAGACTCACTCAGAAATGTCTGTCATGTTTCTGAATTGCTTGGTGTATTCTGTTCAAAAATGGCTGATAACGTTGCTGTGTTTCCTTTCATCAGAGGCCAGCAGAAACTGTAGATGAAGAGGAAAATGCAGAAGAGGAAGATGACAGGGAAGAGGAGGAGGCATATAAACTAAAGGAAGAATATCCAGAAATGAATGGAAAGGAAAGCAGAGAAATTGTTAAAAAAAGAAATAAAGTGGAAGAAAATGAGAAGAAATTAAATGGGAATTATAAACACAACACGGAAGAAACAGAGAATGTTGACCAACCAGAGGAAGAGGAACTCACCCATTTAAATTCCAAGATAAATGAGGAAAATGGTGAGGGAACTGAGCAGTTGAACAGCCAAGGTAATTTTCAGTCTAAAGAGGACATAAAAGAAAAGGAGTATTTTGACAGTCAGAACCAGGTAACTGTTTTTTTTTTTTTTTTTTCCAGTTTGTTTTTCTTAAGTTACTATTCCTCATTTGCATCAGCTTTAGGCTTCTTCTCAGCTTGTCTCTAAGTATCTCACTACTGATAAGTCTCTGGGTGTCCCTAATAGAACTGAAATATGTGGGAAAAGCTATTTCCCATCTATATAGATTTGTTATATCAGTAATTACATTATATGCCCTCCAACTGAGAAGGCAGATGTTTCTCACTGTTCAATGAAGCTGCATGTCCTGCTTCCTGAGTATGCTAGACTCTGAAAAAAAGAAAAATCTTGCAATTTCCAGGAAAGCGTAATCATTATATATTTTCCACACTTTATTGTCCTTTAGGACAGAGGATAAAGATGTGTTCATGAAAACACAGTGCCTTATTATTTTGATGAGTTGACTTTCACAGAAGTCGTATTTCTTGAAAGGTTCTTGCCATTGCTTTGTGGAAGTTTAATTTCTTTTTCTCAGAAGTCTGAAGAGACAATGGAGATGATCAATGTCTTGAAAGCAAAGAGCTTTAGTCAGCTTAAGAGCAAATATCCTGTTAATTTAGGATTTCTGGTAACATGCTGTTGGCTTAGATGGAGTTATGCAGCCCAGAAAAATCAAGTGGACTAACTTGAATGTAAGAATGTGGGAAACAAAGTGCTTGATAGGAAGAATCCAGCTTTTCCTAGAGCTGGATCAAGTGTTAGAAGCAGAACAACTTGCTGCATATACCCTGCATATAGACTGCTGAAAAAACAGACTCTGCCTCTTGGGATACTGGGTATGGTTTCTCGTTTCCTTGCTACTGGGCTTTCTTCTGTTTCTGTATTTCACACAGGAACATTTTTTGAAGAAGTTATCTAGAAATCTTTGTTACCTGATGAAGTTAACAATACCTCTTTTTTTTTTTTTTTTTTTTTTTTTAAGGTTGATTCCCGTATCGAAAAAACATCCACAAATCCAAGGGTGACAATCACCAGCCCACAGGAAAATGGAAAAAAAGGACCAGAACAATGACTATGCTGCAGTTGTATAGATATAAAAAAGTAATGAGTAGAAAATGAAATATTACAATACTTTAAAACATTTTTTGTGATTGATAACTTAAAATGGGAAGATAGGTTGAGTACCCATGTGTTGCACCTTGAGATGATAATGCCATTTGGAATGATAGAGAAAATAAATGTTAGTAGGTATTAAAGGAGCATTGAATTATTTTTACAAGATATGACTTTCTGATGGAATTTGAGAGGGAAAATGTAAAACTGTTCTATATTTGTATTAGAAATAAGTGGACTATTCTGTGATATAAAATGGTTAGCAGTAGCAGAGTCAAACATATATATGGTATTTTTGTTACAGAAAAAGGATAAACAAACAAGTTAAATGTCAGAACATCTTTGCAGACTTGTTTAAAAAAATAAAAATAATTTGTGACTTTTAATGAGGACATATGTAGTGCTTCCTTTAAAATTCCATGATATACATGATTCTCAGGCATAACAGTAAGATATAAATAGAATACATTCCTCAGTTAAAGGACACAAAACACGGTGTAGTAAAATGAGAAGCCAGTCCTAATATTACCGAATAGTGGATTTTCAGTATATTAATTTGATCGTTAGGTTTTGAATTCTTAAACAGCACTTATTTGGCATTGTGAAGATGTGTTGACAGCCCACAATACTGCAGTTTCTTCCCACTTGCAGCAACAAGTTATGTTGATCGTCCTGCACTGATTTACTAAAGAGTGAGTTGTAGTGAAAAAGGAATAAGGGAAGGGTATGTAGCAGATTAGTTCATTTGTAATTCAGTCCTTGTGAAATGTAATTTATTAATGAAAAAAATGAAGAGGCCCAGATTCAGACTGAAATTGGTGTGAAATCCTTGCTATCAACTGAACCATTTTAACATTAGGATAACCCACCAGTTTTCTGTAAAACTCAGAAGCTATTGTTGCATTTATGAATCCTTTACATACTCTTAATGCATGAAAGTATAATACCATATTTTTGAGTAAGATGGTTCCTGATAGGCTGTGGCTTAATTTGCATTAGTAAATAAGGCATTGATCCACAGTATTACTTCTCTTAATGACACCAATCCCATTTCTGTTATTGTTTCTCTGTTAGCAATAATTTGTAGTTCATGAGATACAGCTCTGAGCATTATTTCATTAATTATACAAAAGAAATAATGAGTTTCCTTATCATTAATTCTTGTAAATTATTACTATGAGAAATTAAATGTCACTTTTGTTGATTTCATGCCATTAAAACAAAAATTACATTCATGAACAAATTTAACTTGAAACACCATTTGAAGAATGTATAGAACCACTTGTCATGACTGAAACTCATACAGATATCTGTGCTTTTCTGCTGACTAGAAATGGAGTAGTTTTTCCGATGGAGTAGAAACATGCAGAGTATTGACAATGGAAGTGTAAAAAAAATAAAATAAAATAAAAAAATGTAACCCTAAAGCTAAAAACCATAGGAACAGGGTTAGAGTGGTTTGCCCGGTTTGCCCTATGGTAACTCTGAGATGTCTATGATTTGTGTGTCCTTTGTTGAACTGTCTGTCAAAGATCTAAGGGAATATTACAAATATTACATCCATGGTTCAAAATCAGATGCTAATCTAGGCAAGCTCTTAAGCAAATATATATGCTTCTTTTATTTGATGTAGAAATTAAGCCTATGTTCAGATGTCTTTGATTTCATTGGGATTTAAGAAGACACATAAAAATAAGCAGAAGTAAACCCAACCAAACAACAAAGTAAACCGCCAAACAGTACGAATAAAATAACTCCAAGTGCTAATGAAGGAAATGACACATAGCGATCCTCTAGGTACCTTTGTAGTTAATCCTGCAGTTGACCAATGTACACAGTAGCATAGAAAGCCATCAAACAATGCTAAACCAGACATATCAGGCAGCTCTGTTTCAGCATACCTGCCAAACTTTCTGTGCAAAGACCACCAGGGAAAATGGCTAACACTACATCTTTGCTTACTGAATAGCTCATGTGCTTAACAGTGAGCATGGTCTTAAATATGCTGCTGAATCAAGACAAATAACAGTGAGCTTGTATTTACTTTACCATGAATTAGCCCTTTGCTATAAGTTAATGGTGTACCCAAATACAGGACTCTACTTGCTGCCATTGTATCACATGTTAAGACTTGAACAACCTCGTAGATGTTCTTCATCCTCAGAAGTTTGAAATTAAATTGACATCCAAAAATATCTAGTGGAGATACTTAATTAGGAGAATATTTACTTCAAAATGTTGTACTTAGAAACAATATTGAGAAGAAACAGGGATTTGTATGGTGACTCTCTCATTGCTTTCTATTTGTAGCTTCTGTCTGCCAATGGTTTTTTCTTTACTTCGTTTTCATTACTTCGTTTTTCCCCAAAAGTTCAGTGTCTTCTGTACTTAAAGACGTACAAACATCAGTAAGAATTATTTAAATGCTTAAACTAAATTCTAGTGAACTGTGATATGGTAACTGTCTTTCATGGGAACATGAAAGTCCCGATGAGTGCTATTCTGCCTTTAAAATGTTCCCTCTCTGTTGTTTATCTCCTGAGAGACAGAATATTTTTCTTCAGAATAGCAAACTGGACTTTCTGAAAATGGAGATGGAATCATTTTATCATTCCTTCTCACAGTACTGAAAACATGTATTTTTTTGTCGGATTCTCTTATACAGAAAAAAATAACTTATGCATAACAATTCTGATGTCAATATAATAATTAAACAATTAAACAATCTGAAAGAATTCAGATTGTCTTGCTAATGTTTTGTGTGTGTATGAATTTGCTGTGTGATAGCTTACATCAGCTTTACATGAAAAATATGTTATTTTGTTAAGCTTATATAATGTTATTTTATTAAGCTTCTAACATTTCTGAGTTTTTTTTAAAGAATAGTTTTCTCATTTTGATGTTATTTTTAAAAATAATTTGCTATTAAAAAGAACTAGCATACAGACACTCCTGTTTTTGTTTCATATCGAGGCCAGTTTGCCATTAAGTCTATGTGTTGATGAGGGATATTATCACCAAGACCTGGTGATATTTTTAGCTGTTAGGATACTTCCATACCTAGAACTTCAATAAATAAATAAATAAATAAAATGTGTTAGTTATGGTATTGCAACTGTGAAAGAAAATATGCTGACAATTTGGGTATTATATAGTCTACAAATCTAAGAACTAATTCCTAATTTTCAGCAAAGCACTAAAGCATACACTTAAATCCCATAAGGCTGCAGTTTTCATTACATTTTATTTAATGCTTCAGTGCTCTAACATGTCAGAGCCAAAATAAAGTTAATTTCTGGAAAGAAATGGGTGAAAATGAGGAAAATGTGTTCCTCCCTCAGTCTCATCTAAAGTAAAGCTAAATAAATCTGCACAACAAAGAAAAAAAATAATAAATGCAACTATTTGGGTTATTTGAAAATCCTGAAAAAATGAGCGTTTCTTGGGTATTTTGATGGATTATCTCAAAGGTACATTAAAGTAAGTATTAGATAATAAATGTAAGTACAAAATGAAGTATATTGAAGAAGAATATTTAAATGGTAACAATCAAAATGATTTAACGAGATGCAACTCAAGGACATATTGTTTTGGGTGGCTGATAGTCTTCAATCTAAATTTTAATTAAACAAATTGCTTTAGACATGGCAATAGACATTGAAGCCATCCAATGTATTTGGATTATTCTGTATGCACATATTTGCATTCATTAACTTAAAGGAGTGTGTATGAACATGGTAACTGAGTGCATTTTTGTGTGCTTGCATATACTGCAGACACAAACAATTTGCATATACAATAACCTAGCAGTGGGGAAAAATACTATTGATTGTAGCTGGAATTTCCTATACTTATACAAGAAAGATATCAGTAGATCTAGCAACCTTTATTAAAGGGTGATATTTTTTAACATTATGTGCGTACTTTGGTTCTTTGCTGAGACAGGTTTCAGAATACTTGACACCCTGAAGTAAAATGGAAATAGCAGCCTAAAACTCCCTTGGAGCTAGGCGAGTCATAAGGAATTGGAAAGGAGCTGGAAAATTCAAGGAAGAAAATAGAAATCTTTACTACAGAATGCAACACAAAAACATTCAAAGTTCTTTAGTACTAGGCTACTGCATAGATAACTTCTGTTTTAAGCAATGGGATACTTTTGAACAGTAGTCAAACATCCAGCAACCTGTGCAGTTACTATGAATGCTTTCAAAATGTTCATGTTTTCCTTGCAGTCACCTACAGATATTTTCCAGGCTCCAAAAACAAAACATAAATATAAGAAAGTAATTAAAAAAGGCTAAATTCCCCTCCTGAACACCCAATTCCTGACACAAGTGATTTCCATGAGAGTGGCTCTGCTCTGTTCCAGATTTCCAAGTGTGCAGAAAGCACCAGCCAGATAATAAAACCACCTAAACACAGTCATCCTCTGGTTATACTAGTACACTAGCTCAGTTTCTCTAGGCTGTCCAGTTTGTGACTGGTGAAAAATTGCCCTCCAGAGGATAGTATGAAATACCTGAGATCCCGGTTGAGTCACCTGTAATGGACTGTCTGGTTCAGCAAGCAGCTTAAGAATTAGCCTAAAATTAGATGATGTTGAAGAATAAAGTCCAGGTGAGATCCACTTCACAATGTGGCCCCTTTGCCATAAAGTCAGATTTATTTTTTTTTTTTCAAATTTAAACAAGCATGAAATAAAGTATAGCTTGCAAAGGTTGTGTGTAAATTAAAACCTGTGCTGTAAAATTGAAGAATGCTCTTATTAACAGAAAGCACATAACTATAAAGAGAGTTGTGTTTTTCTTTGTAGTGATACTTTTGGTTTGGGGTTTTCTCCTTCAGCCTGGGTACGAGATCTACTGAAAAAAGAAGTGTGAAAAGAAAATTAGAAACTGACTTCTGGATACTTGATTGTGGCAGCTAGGGAAGGTGTCAAATACAGAGGCAGAGCCTAGCACCATGAACCTGAATGTTTCTGAAGTCAGTGGAGTGACCTCCAGGTGTCACAGCTGTGGAGGCTGTACCTGAGTGAGGAGTGTCATCAGGGAGGCTGTGTGCATAAAGAGATAAAGAATTAATGCAGGTATCACAGATCAAATCAGTGCTCTCACATAAGGTTCCCCCTCATCAGCCCCTCACCTGAATTGTGGCCCTAAATCAAAAGCACATCAAGCCTCACCATTTGGAGTACAATAACATTCTCCCAATAGTGGGAGAGTGTGTTGAGGCTTTGAACAAAAGGTTTTGTAAGAAAATTAAAAGGGAAGCTACATTTCTTAAGACTCACTGCATTGCTTTCAAATCTTGCAACCTTGGGGCCACTTCTCTCTTCTTTCTCATCCTGTCCATATCAAAAACTAGAAAAAACAGTTCAGCTTTCAAATATGAAAACATTTGAGTTTCTCTATCCTTCAAAAACTGTTTAACTCTGCAGAATGAAAAAGCATTGCTCTGACTCCAAATCCAATGCATTATCTAGTAGGATAGATCCTGTCAAGATGTTGGGGGAAAAAAAAAAGGCATAATTTTAAAGGATTTTATTTAAGAGGTTATTCTTACAGAAATTAGTCATTAAGACCTCGTGACTGTTCCCAACCTTCCCCTTTCTCCTGTAGCTGAGCAAGACTCACCCACACTGTGACTATGCCTGATGCATACTGGTAGCTGGCCCAGCTGCTTACCAGATAAAATTTTGATGAGACAAATGTGGCTATCAGGAGTATGGGGGCAAGTTTGACGTTGGCAGCTCAGCCATCACCACTCGCTTTGTCACAGCGAGTCACAGTCAGCCTTATTTCTCTCCCTTCCAGGGATGAAGCAGTAGCTGTATATGTTGTGGAGTAGTAGTGGCCATCTGAGCCCTCATCCTCATCTTGGTTCACCTTCCCATCCCAGGTGAATTGATCAGAGGGACTGAGATTCCCTCTTGCACAGTTGCAGCTGAGCTGGCTGGAGGGGAGCTGCTGCTGCTCAGCCAGAGATAATCCTGGTGGGACTCTCTGGGACACCTAGGAGATGGGTCCCATCTCTTCTACGCTTTCACGTGCTGTTGCTTTTTTCTCCTGCTCTTGAGGAAAGAAAATATACTCAGTCCTCAGCACTCACTGATATGCAGATTTTTCTGCCTGTCTCAGCTGGGAAGGACTGCTGATTTCACTTGAGGTCTGATTTAAATTTCCTCTGCCCCAGTGATGAAATGTTGGTGTTAGAGATGAGCAGTTGTAATGTGCTCCAGATACCCAGGCTGGTATCGTTGTGAAGAAGTTAGCTTTGTTTCCTCTCCTGCCATGGGTCATCGTTTCATTACCATACACCATCCCTCTGTTTCTCTGCTGCATTTGTTTCTTCCACTTTGGCTGTGAGAAATCATCTTTCTAAAAATAGTGCCTGTGCTCTACATTATTTGCGGGTTAGAGATTGTTGGTGCAAAGTGAGTGTCCTAGGAAAAAAATGAGCTTTGCACTTTCCTCTGCCATTCTCATGTTGCTCCCTTAGAGTTAGCAAGAAACAGGAATTAACTTGGTTAGCCGAGGTCTAGGATTTGTGCCCATTGGATAGAAGTAGTCGCTATCCATAGAAGGGGAAATGAGTGAAGGCTATTTCTCTTTTCATGAAACATAAGGCCTTGTTCAAGGTGACCAAAGGGTTCATTGTTAAAAGTCTGCTGACCATGTGGCTTATCCCAGGACAAGGAAGTAAGTTTAGCGAAACCTCTTAAGTGCTTTTGGCTGGGGATTTCATCCTCAAGGACAGCTCTTCCACAGCCCTGCCGCTGTGGCTGTAAATAGATGCAGGGCTTAGGAAATAAATGTCAGGGCATGAGGCTGCTGAAGAAGGCAAGGAGAGAAAGGACAGCAGGTGCTGAAGTCGTTATGAAAGCAGGCATGGAGAAATAATGATGCTCCAGAAAGGGTTCGCTCCATCTAATCCTCATAACCTTAGACTGGAGGCTGTCTTTAGCTAGACATCAGCCTAAAGTTGCAAGTGATTACTGGAGTAGCATATCTGGTGTACCATTAAATTGACTGGCTTATTAGGAGTGTTTAAAAATGATCTTCCATCTTTATTTGCAAAAACCCAGAAATGGTAAATAATGGAAAAAGTAGGCCTTCGAAGACCAGCTGCAAATGATTAGACAAAACAATAAAGCCAGTTGCTTGCTTGCTGTTTTTTTCTGTTTGCATGGCCATGAGAAATGTTTGCCTGACTTATTGTTAATATGCAGAGATTATTTTCATAACAGTCCCTCTGTAAATTATCTGAGAGCAAAACTGAGCTTTGCCCTGCTTAATGTACATCAAGTGAACTAATACAGGAAACACATGCTGTGTGGTCTGCCTTGTGTCCAGATAAGAGCTGAGGAAAATGAGGGCGTGGGCGGATTGTTTGCCCAGGCATCAGAAGGCTCCATAAGGAGCACAAAGAGTCTCTAAATACTGAAAACAGGAGGATCCTACATGGGTCTCCTCATATGTGGTGATGCTCCCTGGGGGCAAACTATGCTGTGGGGATGACCTGGCAAAACCCAAACATCACTTCTATAATGATGTGTGGACATTAACCCCAACCAGCTGGAGCAGTTTAATGCTCCCTAAAAACGCCACTAAAAACACCGCTAAGAGAGCAGTGAGAGTGGTGGGATGAGGAGGGGGCAAGTCTGTGCCTCCAGAGCCCATTCAAGGAGCATCGTGTTGTCTTGCTAACCCTGTTGGGCAGTGTGTGAGCTTAGAGAGCAGCCTGCCATGCAATGGCAGGATCGCCAGTCAGTGCTGATTGAGCTCAAGTGCTAATTCCTTTATTTTAGCCCTTTGATAGAAGGCTACGGGCAAAGTGCATCCAACTTTGGCTCTTGCAGTCTTTTGCTGTCTCCAAGGGCTTTCAGATCCCTGGGGGGCTGAGCAGCCTTCCTCAGAGTGAAGGCTCTGTGTGCTGCTCGCTCCCTGTCAAGCCTCATTCTCCTCTGGCTGCTGGTCAGGATGCTGCTGCTGCTGCTGCTCTCATGAAGAGCTGTTTGCTTGCACTTGTGCATAATTGCAAACCTCATACTTGGAAATGGCAGGCAGAGGCTGTAGCAGAAACTGGAGAATTAAATGTGCTTATAGGCAGCTCAGGAGGAGAGAACACTTCTGCTTCTCTGCCTTAACTTGTGATTCACTGTGCATTGGGAACAAATGGAAAACAGAGGGGTCAAGGCAGCCTGGAGCGGGGAGGAAAGAACAGATGTGAAGAGGAGCTTTTGCACAGTGTGGTAGAGGATGCAGACCTAATGATCAGGAGAGCATGTATTAATCAAGTCACTGATTACCAGTCAGACTGAAAAATGCAATTTATTTTTTTTGCCACAATTGCAAAGAAAATGGTGTTGGGCTAAAAGGCGTTTCGTTATAATTTTAAGCCAAATAAGGCTAGAAGGGCAAGAAATAAGCATGAAGAAACTGACAGAAACCTGTTTATCAGGAGGTCAGTAGGTGGGGAAAAAAAGGTCTCCGCTGTTCAAGACATGATTTATTTGCACTAGTTAATCCAGTAATATGTCCTTTGGAAAGGTGATGGCAACCAATGTCAGGAGGTGAAGTCCTAGGCAGTCCTGGAGTGGAGTGATGATTCAGTGGACATGGGAAAAGGGAAAATATATATGGCAGGGAAAAGATATGAGCAAGGACAGACTGTCCTTAGCCTCACTGGGAAGTTCCCAGAGAGCTGGGCTGCCCTTCATTGCTCCCCACCTGGAGGAAGTATCACCAGCATTTTCTGTGGTAACAGCAGAAAGCACATCACCACTGCTCTTTTGCCGACATTTCAGTTCCTGCACCAAAGGCTGAAGGTGCTAAAACATTACAAGGAATCAAATCTCAAAAACGTTTCTAATGTGCCTTAAACTTTCTGGTGTATGACTTATTAATATAAACAAAATAATTTTATGCTCAGCATTTCCAGAAAAACCCTGTGTGGATCAGAAACTCTGTTGTGAAGGATTTCAGCCTTCAGAGGTGTCAAAAAATCTGCTGGAAAATCTCTAATCAACTGAAACAAGGGTTTAACAAGATGAAGTGTGTGCGGCACCATTAGCTGTTACAGTGTCAGCAGCTTTGCTGCTGCTAAATCCCTGACACATTTCCTATCCCAGCAAGCTTCGGTAAGATCCTTGAGGCTTTTTCTTTTCCTTAACACCTGAGTAATGCCGTGCATGACTCATCCTTTCTCACAATGTCAAAGATGTTCAGTTCTGCAGGAGCGATGCACTGTGGGACCAAATGCCTGTTGGCTGTTTCAGCTCCATGCACTGTCAGGTCATCTGTCCTATGTACAAAAAATTAACAACACTTGTATGATATTTATGCATGGAGTGTGTTTAAAGGAGAACCGTATTCCCATATAGCTACTTTGGGTAAACAAGCCCAACCTGGGCTTTCTTTTCCAAATGGATTTTCAGTACAACTTTCAGTACAGCATTAACAAAACGTGCATGGAAAGATGCACTCAGTAATAGCTACGGGAGCTATCATTCCAATCTCCTTCAGTGAACTTCACTGTGAAACTTAAAATGTCACATCTCCTCCATGCACAATTTTTAATTAAAAACTGCATTGAAAAGGTCAGGACAGCTTGACTCTGTGCTGCCCACATACTGATAACCCAACAGCAGTGAAAGTAAGTAGTAGTAAACAAAATCCTTCCCAGCTTGAAAAGAAACTGATAAGGACTCTCTCCACCTGAAGTAACTAACAAACAGCAGTGGCAATGGCTCTTTTCCATATACAACTCGTAAGTAATCACTACTGCTCATCCCTGATAATGAAATTCTTGCTGGCTTTCCTTTAAAATAATACACAGCTCCTTGTCTTATCACTCTCTTCCTCTTTAGCACTATTTTCATCTGCTTCTACCCTGAGATTACAATCTTATATTTAAGAATTGGGTCCAATGTGCTTTTGCACTTGTAATATATGGGTGTAAGCAGCACCAAAACCAACTTCATTTCATTCTATGTAGTTAGGTGCTTGTGACAAGCTCTTAGTTGGACATCTCTTTAGTGTTAACACTTGGAGACTGCACTTGCATTGCTTAGATAGGCAGTTTTCACTTCTTTCAGAAGAAAAAATTACTTCTGATGCCATTGTCAGCCATCATAATTACTACAGATTCAGCTGAAACTTCCCTACACATGTATTCAGGTTTATTTATGTCATGGAAGTCTGAACTGAGTAATGGAACATGACATGTTTTATCATCAAGGACGGGAGCATAGCTGTTACAACATACCTGGCACTACCACGCCGGAAATTTTTGATCCAGCACCAAAGTGATTTCCTCATGTAAGAAAGCTGAAATGCAGACTGCATTTGAGTTTTGACCACCAATTTCTCCTTTCCAAGTGAAATATTAGATTCATAGAGAAACTTGTCTGACTAGAAAGAGATTTTTCACAAATGTCATGATTGGCTCACGCCTAGAATTTTATTCAATCCATTCAAAAAATAGACAGAACTATAAGGTGGCACATATTGTCAGAGAATACAAATGTCACATCCTCCTTTAAACAGTTTAATTTAAATCCATAGATTAAGACAGTGAAATAATTGTCCCAGGTGAGAAAATAATCAAGGGTCTTCAATGAAAGTATAAGTCTTCAGGAAAGCATTTACACAAATGTATCTGGTAAGCATAACTTTTTCTATCATCTATAAAAATATAAACAGCATTTCAAAATGTCTTTAGATAAGTATGTTAAAGTCATCTAACATGGCATTAACGTACTGACAGAAAATGGGGCCTGGGCATGTCAAACCGCACCTAGTAATCCATACCCAGCCAAAACTGAAACGATCTGTATGTGTTTCAAACATAACACAACATAACAGTAGAAACAATTTCAAACCAAAGATAGACAAGTATGATGTTCCTCCTTTCATATGAATTCCTTATCTTTTTTTTTTTTTAATATTTTTTTTTTTATTACTATGACAATGATTAAGAGAACAGTGGCAGTTCTGCACAGCTAGCTGTAACTCTGGAACAAGTATAATTTGCCTTTCCCAGAAAGTAACCTTACTGGGAAGCGAAGTGTGCCAAGATCAAATTAAGGACATTCCACTGTCATGGATGTTTTACTTGTGCATTATTACTTCGATGAGGACCATAGCATGTGATAGGAGGACAAGTGCACATTACAAGGGCAGAACCTTGGCTCCCTGGACAGCAGAACCAGGCAGAGTAAAGAGTATTTTAAAGACAGAAAAAACAAAACACCAACTCATCTAAACTTTAAACAGTGCAATGTAAGGTATTCCTGGTACAGCTGTCATAAATGCACCTTGTATTTTCTAGGGATGCAATCTGGTAAGCTAGACACCTAATCATTGTTGCAAGGACTTACTGGTTCAACACAGATTAAAATGTTTGAATACACTGCATATATTGGTCACAGGTCTAATCACATAATTTCACTTCTCCGAATCCTAAATTTGCACTGGAACAGCTTCCCAATCAGCTGTGAATTTGTATAGCAGAGCACTTGATGTTGTAATTGACTAGCACGTATGCCAACAACAGCTGATATTTTCCATTAAAGTGATCTACAAGTGAGAAACAAAACCAAAGGGTCAGGTTTCAGGTAAAGGTTGGACATTTTGAACTTTGGACAAAGTGACAGGTATCTTTGATTCTCCTGGTGCTGGCGCTTTTGTGACTGGGGATGCATGGGCTTTTACATCTGCTATTCTCTCTTTAAATCTTTGCTGGAGGTACTTTTCTTCTTTGGAGTAACTTTTAGCAAAAGCAGACATCAACAGACATGCTGACATGGCGGTCCCTCCAATGCAAAACAAGATTGCTCCCGCCAGCTTGCATATATCAAGGGACCCATTAAACTGAATGGCACGAGTATCCACCACAACAAAATCATCTTTCCCAAGAGCTTCAATTTTCGGTGGCACAAGAAAACCCACTACAAGAACCGTTAAACCTATCAGCATAAAAGCCGTCCCGGAGATGAGTCCGACCTGGAAGACAAAGAAAATTAAACAATGAATATAGCCTTCTAGTTTACTGTTAGTAAGCAGTTCTAGAGAACATTTATCTTTTACAGTGCCTTGCAGATGCATTTTTTGTTGTAACCAACGGCCGATGTTTTCCTTTTGGGTGGCTCTACTGGAACTAGAATATAGAGAGGAACTACCTTTTAACAACTCATATAATTCAATATTGACATTTCTGGAAACACCAGAATACATATCTATACTTCTACATAGCACCTCATGTCCAAAGGGCCTGTCACAGAAAGGATCACAGTTTAACCCCAGTACTGTGTGACCGATTATTTTTTTAGCTTTAGGTGGTGCTTAGCACCAACTCTTCAGTCCCCAATGGTGGTCTGTGTCATATCCACAACTTGCCATGAAGAATTCACAGAATATTCCTAGCACAATTCCCATTAGTGCAAAATTTGATTCACACAGGATGGGCTACCATCAGAGCAGAAGGTTTGGATTAGATGACCTCCACAGCCCCCTTCCAACCTCTGGTATTCTCAGACTCTCTGAAGTTCCCTGATCTTAATGGAGATCTTACTGTTGTTCTTAATCTCCAGCTCACATGGTTCCACTGTTAACCTGCCATTGCCATTTGTAATTATCTTACAGGACTATTAAGCTCTTGAATTTGGAAAACCCTGCCCATAACAAGACTTTGAGGTTTCAGTGATGTGGCTCCCTGTGACAGAGAAGCTAGAGGATTCAAAAACCCCAGAAGTCCCCTGGAAGCTGATGTATCTTGGTTTAAAAAAAATAAAAACTAACAAACAAAACCCATACACTTTTGTGTTAAGACAGATGGTTACTCAGTCATCTCAGTGAAACCTGAACAACTGAATCCCTAAGATCGTTAGTTACACATGAGTATCTCAACATAGGAGTTTCTCTCTCCAGCACCCAGCAATGGGTAGTACCTTCCAGAACGTAGAGCTCCACCTGCTAGGCGATCTCTGGATCTGAAAATCATCCTCATACTCCCATATTGAAGCTGTGCAGTCCTCATAAAACTGATGCAGGTAGGACCGAACTCCATAGCGTTGGTAACCTCCTTCAGTGCTGCCCTGCGTGTGCTTGGTCCCGCAGATGTCAGCATAGGAGCTCATCCTTCCTACCTGCAACGAGAGGTTTCATGCAAAGTAGATCTAATTATTGACGTGGCAGGAGATGAAAGCTAGCTACACACGCTCCAGGTGACACGAAGAAAAACAGCCTTGGTAATGAGCCTGGTAATGTGTGCAATGACTCAGCTGAAGCAAACCCAGGGCACTGAGCATTTTGGTGCAGCACAGCCTAAAGATGCTGCATGAACACTCCCTCCCATATGTAGGGTGCCTGGTCCCCATCCTTCACACTAGTGTGCTACTGGGTTTCCGTGGAGATTGAAAAAAGCAGAAGATGACAGGTAACAGAAGCCATCATCCCTCTAGGGCTCAAATTGCTTCTGAGGCTGACTCTAGTTCTATCAGTTCACTAGCATTTGCAACCTTACAAACTTCCAAATTGCTGGATGAGTTGGTTGTTTTTCTGTTTTTTTGTTTGTTTGTTTTTTTTAAATCCATTTTTACCTGACCTTTTGAACTTTAAGGCTGTGTGCTGATGTAACATTCCTAGCCATAAGAAATGCAGGCAAAGTAAGTTCTAACCAGATTGAAACTCTCTGTATCCTGCACTTAAATACAGATAGTTAAAAATGAAAAAGATGGAATGGTACAACAGCATTGATGTGCTCACCTAAGAATGAAATGCAAATACTGAATTTGTTGCAAATTACTGCTCCCTTGGAGAATTCAATACCCAAGCTCCCGCTGACTTTAATGAAATAAGAATTTTGCCTGCTATGGAAACAGCTAACAATTTTTTTTTTTCCACTTCACTGAAGTTATCCTAACTTAGAAAATTAGTATTTAACTATGCAGGTCTGAACTTGCACAGGTATGATGCTAGTGAATTCATTAAAGTAATACTAGCCCCTCAAAAACTTGAGCAATAGGTCGGTATTATTGAAGCTGAATGGCTTCTTTTTAAGGAGTTCAAAAAGTCTTAGTCCAAAGGGAACTGTTAATTCCTACCCAAATCTGAATGTCACAACTTAATTTATCAACTTCAAACAGCTTCAGCTGGTTTACCTGATTGCCACAGCCACTGCAATTTTACTTGGAGGGAGGGAAGGAAGGAAGGTTTGATGTGTTCATCACAACTAGGACCTCTGTTTTACAGCTTTGCAGTCCCTTTGCCCTTCAGTAATGTTTGATCTTGCTGGATATTAAATATCTGTTTATGCAAGGAAAAAAAATAGATACTGCTGCATTTAATTTCAGCAGAAGCCAGAATGTGCCAACAGGTAATGGCAGCCAGCTGGAGCTCTTGGCTGGTTTGGAAATCAGCACTGGTATGATGATGACCTAAATTTTTAGAATTTGGTTGCATTCTTGGCCCAGTGAGAGAGGGCTTCACTGTCTCCTCTTAATTGCTAATCATCTTGGCTTTCATTTACTTTGTATATTTAATATGCATTTAGTTTAGGATTGCATGATCTCAACATCTTATGGTTGCAAGTTTCTCTACTGTGATTCATGGCAAGGTTTCAAGGCTCTCAGAGAAGTTATGGCAAAGATGACATTGATAAAAGAGCTTGAAAAAACCAACTTTTTCAATGCTCTGAAGTTTTGATCCATAGTTCTTTTTGATACAGCAACAAGATAATAGTGACAAGGGTATGCATGACATTGTCACATGCATATAATCTGCACCCTTATGGAGAAACTCTGGAAATTATTCTGGTTTTCAAGTCTGCTTGTTCTTTTACAACGGTGGTCTTTTTGCTTGCCTTGGAAGTTTCTCCTTCTATTTATTCCTTGACCAAAAAGAAATGAAAGAGTCCTCTTGTTTCACTGCCACCATTTCTTCAATAGCTACCTAGCTGCCAATTTCCACATGACAAACAATGAAGAGAGCTCTGTCTACCCACTACAGATAAAAAAGACAATACCTCAGGGTAAAAGAAGAACATGGCAAGATCATCTATATGTAGATTTCTCCAAGATGACAAGAGACAGTAAAGTACGTTTTGAGTGTTTCCATGAGAAATCATAGACAATTTCACCATTCAAAGGAAAAGTAGCAAATGATATTCAATAAAAGCGAGAAGTGGCTTAACCTAGAAGAATAGTGTTCTGAACTCCTAGTTAACTCCTAAATACTTCATAGACAGTAAAAAGTCACTTAGTTGTCATGTACCCATTATCCATGCCCATTCAAAGAATGAGGGGAGTTAGGTATGCCATTCGTCAAAAATCATCCCAAACTGGTGCTGAACTTAGAACCAAACTGAGAAAGCACTGTACCTAATCTCAGTGTAGGATTGCACATCACAACAAAGCCACAGTGTGCCACAGTGTATTTTACCACAACCACCTCAACTGTCACACACAGCCTATATTTTGATATCACTTAGGAGCAGGCCCACATACCTGAACCTGCCTTTGGTTATCGGTAAGCAAGTACTGCATCTCCCATATCACAAAGAAAAGAAAATAAAGAGGTCAACCAAACTCCACAGAGAATCAGGCTTTCAGACCCTTACTCTGCTTTTTATTCTCATACTAGAGCTACCTCCTTAAATTACATGCAACTGGTTGCCAATTTAGTGTACTCAGGTGAGCATATTTAGTGTCACACAATGAGCAGAATGGGAGGCACTTTTCCTGGATGTAATTGACTTGACAAGGTCAAAGTAGGGAAGTACTGGACCCAGCATCAGCAGGAAACAATTTTAGAACATTTTTTTCATTCCAGAATTCTGGAAAGAAGGTGGAAAACATTGATGAATTTGGATTTTCTTAAATTAATGTAACTGTAGTAAACTAAAGTTGCTGATTCAATGCAATGTGACAGAAACCTATACAAATAGATTTTTCTTGAATTCACTGCACTGTCTGTATGTTTATCTGTTGAGAAAGATGTAGGGAGGATTGGTGTTTCTAATGATGAATTACCTCCAAGAACCCCATACCCCGTAATCACTTATCTTACACAGATTCTTTTTCTGTAGCAATCTAAAATGCTAATAGGTGGTTTTGGTCAGGCATATGAGCAAAATGATAAACAAGAGCTTGGGAGGTTGAATACTAGACAAAAGAAAATGATATTTTGTCTGAAAGAGCTGTGACAACATCAAGTACTATGACCTTTTAAAATGGAAAAAAAAAAACTTGATCTAGTCGGCATCATTAGTCCTTTTCAAGCGCTGCATAATATGAGTGCTACTGCACATTTTCTTTACTTATTATAAATGGAAGAGTCTGAACATAATCCCCTACCTTTTGGAAAAATCTCATCCCTTAGAGAGGAAAAAAGAGAAGGCTTCCCAGCCCTATATGACTCACTGAAGCAGTCTGGTAATTTGGCCTAAGATGGTCTCTTTTCTCAGCTGCAGTGTAAACATTATGTTCTTGCTATGTACTGATGAGGCAGAAGAACTGAAACACTCAGAGCATGGTGGGAAAAAGCAGCTTTACATAAATGTTAGTGCCTGCATCGATTTACACTGGGTGAATAAATGCTGCAGTAGATATGTCCTCTTGCATGTTGATGTCTATTTGCATGTCTCACCTTCATGGCTGAGAAACTAAATGCTGAGATGTTGGGAAACTTGCTGGAAAGAAAGACTGACTGTTACTCAAATCTGCATTAAGCACGAGCCTAGAACACGCACCCAGGCCGCAGGAAGTCATTTATCTTTACAAGATTTTCAGTGTCTAAACCCAAGATGTCTAGGAACATGCGGGATAGATGACCGCGGCTTCAGCGCACGCCACTGCGTAGCAGCAACCCATCCCCTAGCAACTTTTGTTTCCATGGCAAAAGCTGTCCTGTTTACGTTAAGCTTTACTATTCCCCACCGATCCACAGAGATGTAACCGGACTGGCAAGCAGGCAGGTAAAAAAGATGAGCACGACCCCTGAAAAATTACCCGATAACGTTTTCCAGCTCCTTCGGATTACTTCCCACTGAAGGGTTGGTTGCATTTTAAAAGCCGTAAGGGACGAGGAGGGCAGAGCAAATTCGGGGATGCCACTTCTGCACCCCACGCAACTGCCGCGGCGACGGGCAGGAGCAGACCCCGGCTCCGCGGGGGGGGGGGGGGGGTCCTGAGAGAACACCCCTCTCTCCTCTCTCCTGTCCTCTCCGCAGTCGCACCCCACGGCCCCGCGGATGCCCTTCCCTGCTCAATTTCACCGCGCTGATGGGGAGGCAGAGCCCTGCGGGGAGCGAGCATCGCAACGCGCACCCGGTGGCACCAGGCACGGTCCCCCCCCCACGACAGCCCCGGCCCTCGGGGCCGCTCGCTGAGGGACCCCGGCCGGCCGCGGGCTCGGAGGAAAGGCTCGGCGGGGCTCTCGGTGCCCCCCGCGGCCAGCCCCGCTCCGCGCCCCCCGCCCGGTGGAGCCCCACGTCCCCGCTGGGTTTACCTGTCCTCCCGCCGCGGCGGCGCTAGCTGCGGCTCGCCCGGCCCGGCCCCGTCCCCATCCCGCTCGGCGCCGCCCCGCACGGCCCCAGCGCGCAGCGCCCGCCGCGCCCTGCCTCGGCGCTGCAACGCCGCCCACGGCCGGGACGGACCCGGCTGGGCTGGGCCCGCAGGGACAAGGGACCGAAGGCGGCCGCCCACTGAGCACGGAGCCCCTTGGGGCCCTGCCCGGCCTCAGCCGGGTGGCGGTGGGCAAGACGTGGATGTCCTGGGTCTGCCCCGATAACGAGAGGTTGTGGGGTCAGCAGGAGGGGCTGCAAGGCAGGGAGTTTGGGGGAATAGGGAACGGAGCGAGGGAAGAGTTGGAAGGCATGACGAGACGCTAAGGTGTATCCCGCAGAGGCAACGTGCGATTCCCCTGGAAAATAAATACAATAAAAATAAATACGTGGAAAGAACGCTAAAGAGTCATTTTAATATCCCACACTGAAATACATACATACAAAAAAAAAAAAAAAATAGTGTCACTGCATGCAGGAAATACAGAAGTGCATTAAAGCAAAATGAGGTAGTAATAATGGAAGGAAAAATAATCGTTTTACTATTATTATTTTTAGTGTTTGAATCACTATAGTATCTGAAGAAAATAAAATTAATGGTAGTTTAATTAATAACAATGTCCAAGCTCCTTTAAAACAAACTGCTTTTGATGACAAAAAAAAAAACAAAAACAAACAAAAAAACAATGTTGAACAATTGCAAACTAGGAACCTTAAGAATGGCTATGAAAAGTGGAAGTAAGGGAGTACATTCAGAGGAAAAAAATGCTCATTTATTTGGGTTCCATCCTCTTCTTCCAAAGCTGACGTGCCCTTTTCAGTTCATGAGCAATGACAAACGTGGTTTTCCTAACCTGAGCAAAGCTACTTCCAGAGCAGTATCGTAATCAGTGAGTAGTATTAGCATGCCCTAGCCCAAGGCAATTAACAAGGCAATAAACTGACAATTATTTGTGAAAAAAATCCAGAAAATACAGTGAAGCCATAAATTAACAAGTAACAGGACAGAATAGCAGAACAGATTTTCTGTTTATTTGTACTGTAAGGACAGCTAACACCTGTTTTTACAGGTAGTATCACTGTTAGGTTTGAATGCTGCTTTAAGCCAAATCAAGTGGATGTATTCTATAGAAAATGTAATTAATCGACACGAGCTGTCCTCTACTTACAAACATAGCTTTTGATTATTTACATAGTGACAAGGGAGATAATTACAAGATGAAACACATGTGTTAACTGGTACAATTTTGTTTTCTTACACAGAAGGAATATGCTCAGCAAACTATGACAAATTAGCATTGTAGCAATAAGAACATTTGCAGTAAAGCTAAAAATGAGCCGTTAACTCCAAACTAACAACCTTTAAGATTCACCATTGTTAATCTCAGAAGTTGCTTGTAGTGCACATCTGGATGCAGCCACGTTTGGCTGGGAGGGGAAGGTGGCTTTTAGGCATACAACCGTGGCTGTGTTGTGTCAATAAAGGACAATATTATTTGCTATTGATGGACTTTGAGTTCCCTCCTGCCTGTGCTTAGCACCAGCGGTGAATAGCTAGTGGCAGCTGTTGAAGTTGCTAGGTTCACTGCTCCCATTACTGTTCTCAAGGACAAAGCACACACAGCTGAGCTGGAAGATGGCTGTGTTATAGCTGGACACCACCTGAAATAAATGAAGGAGGGAAAGGGGAGAAGGTATGTCTGCAGAAGGGTTTGGAGGAAGATGTTCGTTAGGAAGGGCATAAACTCAATCTGAGATTGGAACTGAGGTTTAAGTATAAATTAACATGGTTACGAGAGATGTTGAACAGAGTGGTATAAACGTCCCATTTAACCAAGAAATTAGTAACATTAACGTAAAGATTTTTTTTTTAGAATACTAGCACATGTAAGTCATACCTATGACTCATAATGCGAGCTGCTGTTATAGGAAAGAATTTCCAAATCTAAATTTTTCCTCAATTTGCAGCTTTCACAAAACTTAGGCTGTGTTTATACTGAAGGTTTTAGCTGGGAGTGACGTGGAGAGTGAGCTTAATGTCTCTGTCTCTCAAATTGTAGAACTTATTAACTTGATTTCTTTCACTTTTGAGGAAGGAAGCTTTCTGTAGCTTCCAGTGGTTGTGCTAAAGGTACGTGATGGACAATAGTGAACATTCAGAGGAAAGAGTCCTGTACTGTCAAGAGCTTCTGGAGGTGTTGGTTGCCATAGAATTTACAGGCTTCTCCCTTGCTAAGAGGTGAAGTGATCATGACAGCCAACTTGCTGAACACAGCTTAGTTAACTTCTGGGAGCCTGTGCTGAATAGGAGGAATTACAGCTTCTGGGAAACATGCGTTTCTCTTGTAGCAAAATACTGCAATTGGTATGAGGGTCATGTTCACTGAGTAGCAGATGTCTGTCCATATTTGCTTAGCAGCCTTGGCAGCCTTCCAGAGACTGTTCTTCAGTTTCATGTGCTGCAGAAAACCTTGGCCTGAATAATTTTGCAATAGTGACATTATTGGCACATTTGCCTTTCTTTTCCCAGTGTCTGGCTCACTTTCACCTGGAGAACAAGGTCCTGTAATGCTTCCACTTTCTGGAAAAACTTCAGTTGACCTGGGAAGCTTAAAATAAATTTTTGTTTTGTTTGTTTGTTTCTTTTATTTGTCTCTGTTTGTGCAAAATGATGTGATGTTACTTAAAAAATAAAAAAAAAAACAGAGATCCAGAATAGAGGCCAAATCCTCATTCCACATAGCTGTTTAGGGAAGGATACCTCCAGGTGCTTATGGGGAATCCAGAGTTTCAAGTCCTGGCCATATCCACCCTCAATTGGTCTCCATGTTTGGCTGCAACATGAGTCTATGTGTGTGGAATTGCTTGACACCTCTCTTCCTCTCAGATGGCATTCAGTAATAGATCGTGGTAGCTTTATGAGACTTGTCCATGCAGAGCCACAAAGAGGAGCTCAGGTATCTAAAGATGATCCCACCCTTCTTCTCTGTAAAGAAACAGCAGGAGAGAGGTGGGAGAGCTTTTGACACTGCAGAAGTTGCTGATGGGGGCCATGTGGATCAAGAGCTAATAGCTGTTGTTCTGCCCTTCTGGCTTTGCATCTCTGCAAGGGGCTGTTGCTGCTGTTTAGATGGTACCTCTAAGTGGACAGAAATACTGGGGAAGAACGTGGCAAAAAAGGTAGAGGTCATTTCAGGTCTGTAATGCTTCTTTCTGCAGCCTCTCTAGCAGTTCAAAATAATGAGAAAAGGGTATGAGGAGAAAGGTGCCAATTTTGCATCCCTTTCTCTCCCATGTGAAATTAAGAGCAGATGTTGCTCTTATGACGTCCTGCATCCACATTATTTTCTGATAGCAAAAGGACAAACCTGGAGGACAAATTTGCACAAGTGCAAACTGAACATGCAGAGCTACCTTAGGAGACATGAATACTTCTATGAACACATTGCGTTCTTGCCTGCCTTTCTCCTGCCTGAAAAGGGATTGGTGTCCTCTTCCAACTACTTTTGGACCAATGTCTGGTGAGACAGGCTAGTTCTGTGGGGGGTAGCCATTGCCATTCACCCTGCATACTAACTTGAATCCAGGACCCAGAGCAGCTGTCATGTTCTTTCTGTTTGGTAGTAATATGAAACTACCATTCTGATGGCCTGTGTTGATATCTGGAAGGGCTCTTCAGAGGGTTTCCATAGGCCTGCACTACGTTCAACTCCAGCAAGTGATATCTTCTTGTTGTTCCTTTTAAATATTTTTAAAACTTATGATGTGGAAGGTAATTTACAAATTGAAGGCATTTTTTTTTCCCCAGATTCTAGACATATTAGTGCCAGCTGCTCCATTCCTGTTTTATCTGAGGTAATTTGGCTATTGATATTGCATAAAAATCTGTGCTTAATTTCTTGCCCTTCAAATATTGCTGTATTTTCCAGAGCTTTCTTGAAAATGCTCTATCTGGCAAAAATATTCTGCCATTATCTTTTTATATGAGTTTGTCCTTGTTCCCTGAGCTGGTAATAGAAGGGGCTTTCTTGAGAATCCACACCATTTGCCGAGGTGATCGGCTCCGGGGCAGACGCGTTCTGCAGCGGAGCGGGGGATCGGACAGGCAGGGCTCATTTTTCCAGCACCGAGCCCACTCGACGGAGCCGCCAGGGCCCGGCAGCCCTCGTGAGGTAGGCGAACGAGGCGAGAACGAGGCGGAGGCAGAGCCAGCAGCGCCCCCTCCCCGGCTGGTCAAAAGCTGCCCCTAGGGAGCAGGCAGGGCGAGCAGGCAGGGCAGAGCACTCCCCCCCGCCCATATGAACACCTCCTCTAACGGCGGTCTGCCGCTAGCTCAGCTGCAATGTTGCACACCAGGCACAGTGCTCTCTGTAGGAAGTCTGTACACAGCCAGACCGACTGCCCACTCCAAACTGCGGCAGTTCAGGTCTCCGGGTGCAGGGAGTGCCTGAGCCTGTTGCTACCACCTGCGAGGGGCAGAGAGACTGTGTGTGTGAGGTGCGAGCAGGTGGACGACCTGGTCCGCCTGGTGGCAGAACTCGAGGAGGCGGTCGAGAGGTTGAGGGATATCAGGTAGTGTTTTTTGACCATGGGGCGCTTTACTTGTCACCTGGCCTTATGGCCACAGATGGGTCCCTATCTCTAAGGGGAAAATGGATCCTGGGCCAGGAGCTGTTGAGGCTCATTGAGAGGGCTTTAAACTAGGTGAGAAGGGGGACGGAGCTGAAACAAGGCTTGTTGGAGGTGTGCCAGGGGGAACAATGGCAAGGCTGGGAGAGAAAGCAATGGCCCAACTGAAGTGCATCTACACTAATGCACGCAGCATGGGTAACAAACAGGAGGAGCTGGAAGCCATCGTGCGGCAGGCAGGCTACGACTTGGTTACCATCACGGAAACGTGGTGGGACCACTCTAATGACTGGAGTGCTGCAATGTCTGGCGATAGGTTCTTCAGAAGGGACAGGCAGCACAGAAGGGGTGGTGGTGTGGCTCTCTATATCAGAAAGAGTTCTGATGTCATGGAACTTGAGGCTGGGAATGATAAGGTTGAGTGCCTATGGGTTAGGTTAAGTGGGAAGGCAAACAAGGGAAGCATCCTGGTGGGGGTCTGTTATAGACTGCTGAACCAGGATGAGGAGACTGATGAGGAGTTCTACAGGCAGCTACAAAAGTTGTGAAATTGTCAGTGCTTGTTCTTGGGGGGGACTTCAACTTCCCAGATATATCCTGGAATCACAACATAGCCCAGAGAAAGCAGTCTAGGAGGTTTCTGGAGAGCGTGGAAGATAGCTTCCTGATGCAGCTGGTTAGTGAGCCTACCAGGGGAGGTGCCCCACTAGACCTTCTCTTCACAAACAGAGAAGGACTGGTGGGAGATGTAGTGGTTGGAAACTGTCTTGGGCAGAGTGACCATGAAATGCTAGAGTTCTCCATTCTTGGAGAAGCCAGGAAGGGGACCAGTAAAACCGCTGTCTTGGACTTCCGGGGGGGTGACTTTGAACTGTTAAGGACACTGGTTGGCAGAGTCCCTTGGGAGGCGGTTCTGAAGGGCAGAGGAGTCCAGGAAGGCTGGGTGCTCTTCAAGAAGGAAATCTTAATGGCGCAGGAGCAGTCCGACCCCATGTGCCCAAAAACGAGCCGGCGTGGAAGAAGACTGGCCTGGCTGAACAGAGAATAGTGGCTTGAGCTTAGGAGAAAAAAGAGGGTTTACAATCTTTGGAAAAGAGGGTGGATCACTTGGGAGCACTATGCGGATGTTGCGAGGCAGTGCAGGGACAAAATTAGAAAGGCCAAAGCTCATCTGGAGCTCAGTCTGGCTACTGCTGTTAAAGACAACCAAAAATGTTTTTACAAATACATCAACACAAAACGGAGGACTAAGGAGAATCTCCATCCTTTACTGGATGCGGGGGGGAACTTAGTTACAAAAGATGAGGAAAAGGCGGAGGTGCTTAATGCCTTCTTTGCCTCAGTCTTTAGCAGCAAAACCAGTTTTTCTCTGGATACCCAGTACCCTGAACTGGTGGAAGGGGATGGGGAGCAGAATGTGGCCCTCACTATCCATGAGGAAATACTTGGCGACCTGCTATGGCACTTGGATGTACGCAAGTTGATGGAGTCAGATGGGATCCACCTGAGGATACTGAGAGAACTGGTGGAGGAGTAGCCAAGCCACTTACCATCATTTATCAGCAGTCCTGGCCATTGGAGGAGGTCCCAGTCAACTGGTGGCTAGCAAACGTTACACCCATCTACAAGAAGGGCCGGAGGGTAGACCTGGGGAACTATAGGCCTGTCAATTTGACCTCAGTGCCAGGGAAACTCATGGAACAGATTATCTTGAGTGTCATCACGTGGCACTTACAGGGCAACCAGGTGATCAGGCCCAGTCAGCACGGGTTTATGAAAGGCAGGTCCTGCTTGACGAACCTGATCTCCTTCTATGACAAAGTGACACACTTGGTGGATGAGGGAAAGGCTGTGGATGTGGTCTACCTTGACTTCAGCAAGGCTTTTGACACCATTTCCCACAGCATTCTCCTCAAGAAACTGTCTGCTCATGTCTTGGACTGGTGTATGCTTTGTTGGGTTAGAAACTGGCTGGATAGCCGGGCCCAAAGAGTCGTGGCGAATGGAGTCAAATCCAGCTGGAGGCCAGTCACTAGTGGCGTTCCCCAGGGCTCGGTACTGGGGCCAGTCCTCTTATTATCGATGATCTGGATGAGGGGATCGAGTGCACCCTCAGTAAGTTTGCAGATGACACCAAGTTAGGTGTGTGTGTTGATCTGCTCGAGGCTCTGCAGGAGGATCTGGATAGGCTGGACCGATGGGCTGAGGTCAACCGTATGAAGTTCAACAAGGCCAAGTGCCATGTCCTGCACCTGGGGCACAATAACCCCAAGCAGAGCTACAGGCTGGGAGAGGAATGGTTGGAAAGCTGCCTGGCGGAGAAGGACCTGGGAGTATTGGTGAATAGTCGGCTGAATATGAGCTAGCAGTGTGCTCAGGTGGCCAAGAAGGCCAACAGCATCCTGGCTTGCATAAGAAGCAGTGTGGCCTAGGGAAGTGATTGTCCCCCTGTACTTGGCTCTGGTGAGGCTGCACCTCGAATACTGTGTTCAGTTTTGGGCCCCTCGCTACAAGAAGGACATCTAGGTACTCAGAAGAGTCCAGAAAAGGGCGACAAAGCTGGTGAGGGGTCTGGAGAACAAGTCTTATGAGAAATGGCTGGGGGAGCTGGATTTGTTCAGCCTGGAGAAAATGAGGCTTGGGGCAACCTTATCACTCTTTATAAGTACATTAAAGGAGGCTGTAGCGAGGTGGGTCTATTCTCCTACATGCCTGGTGACAGGATGAGGGGGAACGGGCTAAAGTTGCGCCAGGGGTGTTTTAGGTTGGATATTAGGAAGAACTTCTTTACTGAGAGTGTTGTGAGGCATTGGAATGGGCTGCCCAGGGAAGTGGTGGAGTCACCATCCCTGGAAGTCTTTAAAAGACGTTTAGATGTTGAACTTAGCGATATGGTTTAGTGGAGGACTTGTTAGTGTTAGGTTAGAGGTTGGACTCAATGATCTTGAGGTCTCTTCCAACCTAGACAATTATGTGATTCTGTGATTTATCTAGGTGCTTTTTTTTTCTTTCTTTTTTTTTTTTTTTTTTTTTTTTTTCTTCTCCTGTCTCTCTATTTTACCCTGAAAATATATGGAATAGAAATTGTTAGTTCTCTTTCATTCTTGTTGTTCCTGGTGATTTTGAATATATTGATACCAGGCAATAGTTTGGAGCTGACTAATCCAAAATATGAGTAGACAAGTGAATAAAGACTTGAAAATAACAGAGTTTGTATGATGGAGTGAACATTTGCCTGTGAGGGCAAAGAGGGATAACAGGACTTAGGAGTATCTCAGTGACCAACTTTACTCAAAAACTTCTTCCATTCATGATGTTTGTGTTTTTCAGCAGTTCAGCATGAAATCTACTTGCTCTTTGACCTGGTTGTTTCCAAGTAATCTTTGCAGATGCAGTGTGTTGAGGGGGTTTAGAGGCAAAAAGCCTCTAAATTTAGTTCCAAGCAAATGTCAAAAGTGCCATTTTCCAGAAGTGTCAAGTGTTTGACAGCAAAAGTATGCAGCAGTGAGCATTTTATTTGCAGCAGCTAGTACTACCACCAGTAGTTACAAGAGTAACTCTTGCATGTCTGTCCTTTCTGTTTGCATATGTGAGGTTTCTAATGATGCTCAGCATGTCATACTCTGCATTCTTTTGTGTTTTGGTGCCCACATGGAAATGGCAGTGTCTGAAAACTTTACCTCTACTACAAGTGTTGAGAGTCATGAGGGTAACGTTACTAACCACTGTCAAAATGTCTTGGAGTCTTAGTATTGTATCTGTCTGATTGCTATTCCAGAAGTCATTATGCTGTTTCCTATCAGCCCTTGATAAAAAGAATGACATTTATAATGCAGTCATTATAAGTTGATAATGTAATTACTCTTTGGTTGGTCTCTCATATAACTTTATGCATAATCCGAATGTTAATGCAGCAGAGTGAAGGCAATACACAGTCAATGTTAGTGGAGTTTTAAAAGGCATATTGTTATTATAAGGCCAAAGATGGGACGGATAGCACTGCAATATTGTTATTGTCCTTGTATACTGACAGTCACTGTGAGTAACTGTTAATCAGATGGGATTTGCACTGTGTGAAAGATGCACACACTGCCGTGCAAAGGTACCTTATCATTCAAATAACTGTTTATTGTCTAAACCAGTGTAATCACCATAGCTGTAATACCACCACATCAGGTAGTCACTGTATTAAGTGCCAATTATTAGTCTGTCATTGTCTATTAGTCTATATATCTTCAGAAGACACTGATAGATTTTAACAATGAAGGTCTCTCTCCAAACTGTTGCTTCTCTGAAAGAGTGAGGAGGAACAGATTAACAGTCTCAACTCTTGTAACCAGCTATATTATTACTTGAAAGAGAACACATCAAATTGCAGCCCAAAGGCAGTGCCTATGCTGTTACAAGACTCTCTGGAACTTTTGACCTCTATTTATAAGAAAAAGCCCCAAACCATTGGCTGAGGAGAGCACGCACTGATTATTTGCATGATTTATAGACATTTTGACAAAATAAACATGTCAAATGTGTCCAAGGTGTTTGAACAAAGACACGAGGGAAATGTTATTTTGTTTTTAGTCAGCTCAGTAAGAATTTTGTTTTGCCTTTGACTCTGGTGAATTTTGGAGAGCATGGCACCAGTGGGATTACAGGCAGGCACCATCAGGAGAGCAGAAAGCAATCTGTTATTTCTGGGCTAAAAAATAACTGACATTCGGTTGTGGCATTTTCTACCTTAATTAACTGATGATGCTCAAAAGCAAACAGGCAACAATCGCAAACAGCCAAGTTCCACTCTTGTAACCCGAGAGTGGAAGGAATAATGTGTGTTCTTTGATTTATAAAATAGCAAGGGTACAGTTTGAATATCGTCCTTTTGACATTACCTCCCAGTTGCCCACAGGACACTTAAAACACTGCTGCCTTTGCAAAGATGTCCCAAAGACAAATTGTATGATGTAAATCTTCTCCTTGTGCCTATAGAGTTTTAAAATCCTTTTGATTCTAAAACCATATTTTACAGGGATTGTGGTGTTCTGCAATTGGTAGAGGTAACTGAATGTAGACCCTTTTCTAAAGTTGCTGTTTGCATTGCCACACATGCACAAAGTTTTTTGTTGCTCCCCAAAGATGAATTACGTGCACCTAGTTAATAGTCTTTTCACTTTGCATAACAATCACAGATTCACGGAAAGGTTGAGGTTGGAAGGGACCTTTGGAGGTCATCTTGTTCAACTCTTCTGCTCAAGCGGGGACACCTAAAGCAGGTTGCCCAGGACCATGTCCAGATGGCTTTTAAAGATCTTCAAGGAGGAAGACTCCACAGCCATTCTGGACAACCTGTGACGGTGCTCAGTTATTCTCACAGCAAAGATGTGTTTACTGATGTTCACATAGAACATTCTGTGTTCCAGTTTGTGTCCATTGCTTCTTGTCCTGGCACTAAGCACCACTGAAAACAGCAAGGCTCTCATCTTTGCACCTGCCCTTTAGGTTTTTGTACATTGATGAGAACCCCCCAGTTCTCCTCTTTAGGCTGAACAGCTCCAACTCTCTTAGCCTTTCCTTAAATGAGAGGTGGTCTGGTCCATCGTCTGGGTGGCCCTTATTACTTGTATATTTAAACGTGGTAGGAAAACTGTTGTGTGAAGACTTCATGAGAAAGCAGCATATGTGTTCCCTAACAAAATCTGTTTCACATTCTCCTCCCTGCTGTTCACTTGCTTGCTATTAATAGAATGGTTGGGGTTGAAAGACACCCTGAAGGATAATCTAGTTCCAACCCCCCTGCCATGGACAGAGACACCTCCCACTAGACCAGGTTGCTTAAAGCCCCATCCAACCTGGCCTTAAATACTTCCAGGGATGGGGCATCCACAAGTTCTCTGAGCAAGCTGCTCCAGTATCTCACCACCCTCATAGTAATGATTTTCTTCCTTATAACTAATTTAAATCTACCCTCTTTTAGTTAAAAGCCATTACCCTGTTACCAAAATATCTCAGATAAAACCCTTAATATCAATGTAATGGTGAGAAGCAGACATTCTTTTTTACAGTGTCGGATGCATGTGGGATCGTTCAACCAATCACGCATGTCAGTTGAGTGATGCAGGTAGGTTATATTAATGTTACTTGATACATATTCATTGTTTATTCTTGGAATTATTACACATATTCATTACTTTCCCCAAAAGTATTTACATAGGCTCCCCCTCATTGTGAATGTGCCACAATGGGCAAGGGTCTCCAAGGGTCTTTAAAAATCCCTGGGGGTCACAGTCAAGTGTTTGCTGCTCCTCCTTGTCCCATTGAGGCGTGCACAATCTCATATTTCTTCTCAAGATTCTCCATTATGCTGTTTCAGCGGATAAGAATAAAGAGGCAGTCTGTTTCATGCAGGCAGTTCCATATATTCCCACTGCAAAATTTCTGTTATCTTATGCGTAGGCAGGTGCTTTAAAGTTAAGCAAGCATCGCACAATTGTTCAGCTTTGAGCTCAAATATTTACAGTTATGATGAAGAGTCCGTTAGTGGTAACAACCCCTTGTCCTATCCCTACACTCCCTGACAAAGTCTCTCTCCACCTTTCCTGTAGGCCTCCTTTAGACACTGGAAGGTGGCAATAAGGTCTCCCCAGAGTCTTCTCTTCTCCAGGCTGAACAACCCCAACTCCCTTGGCCTGTCTTCACAGGACAGGAGCTCCAGCCCATTGATCATATTCATAGCCCACCTCTGGACTTGCTCCAACAGGTCTGTGTCCTTCTTAGGCTGCAGGCCCCAGGGCTGAATGCAGCACTCCAGATGGTGTCTCACAAGAGCAAAGCAGAGGGGGAGAGTCACCTCCCTCGACCTGCTGGCCACACTTCTTTTGATACAGCCCAGGATATGTTTGGCTTTCTGGGCTGCAAGTGTGCATTGACGCAAGTGCTCTCAATCCGTTCTCCACCCAGCCTGTATTTGTGCTTGGGATTGCCCCAACCCAAGTGCAGGACCTTGGTCTTGGCCTTGTTGAACCTGATGAGGTTTGCACAGGCCTACCTGCCAAGCCTGTCCAGGTCCCTCTTGATGGCATCCCTTCTCTCCAGCGTGTTGCCCTCAACACACAACTTGGTTTCATCAGCAAACTTGCTGAGGGTGCATTAAATCTCACTGTCCATGTCACCAACAAAGCTGTGAAATAATGCCAGTCCCAATACTGACCCCTGAAGAACACCACTCGTTACTGATCTTTACTGATCTCCACATGGACATTGAGCTGTTGACCACAATTCTTTGAGTGTGACCATCCAGCAAATTCCTTACCCACCAAGTTGTCCAACTGTCAAATCCATGCATCTCCAATTTGGAGCTATTGAATGCCATTATATTCCAGCAACCCACAGGACTGAAAGGAGTAATTCCTCTGAAGTCAGAGATCAGTTAAGAGTACTGGGCAGCCCCGTGGCCCTGTATCCACGTGTTTCTGATGGTGGCCAAGAGCAACCAAAAGAAAAAAAAAAAGAAAAAAAAAAAAAGAATACTCCCCAAATGAAACAAAACCTCTCATCCAGTGCCAGTTCAAAATAAATGTTTATGATTTGTCAACCAAACCAATCATCACTTTGTTTCTCCAGGTCTAGCAGTGGTAATTACTTTCTTGGTTCCTTATTCTAATGGTTAAATGGCTTTTCTTTTGTAGTGGTACATCTTGGTCATTATCTGTTTAATGACATTGAACTAGACTATGGCTTTTGTAGGGTAGGATTTTTAGTTGATTTGTAACAGCTTCACTGCTATAATCAACACTGGATATTGTAGTATAGGCAATCTCTGATAGCTAATGACTGTAATCAAAGAGAAAATAAGGTGTTGTGATAAAGGAGTTCAAAGCTAATGCAAGTGCTAATGCAGACTGAAATAAGGAACATTATTCTAACTGTAAGGTTAAGTAATTGTTTTAACAATGAGGCTAGGATTATACTAGATTCTTCTTCATTCTAATTCTTTACCAAGATTGGCTATCTTTTTGGAAGGTACCTCAATCCAGGAAATAATAGGATTAAGACTATAACAAAAATTTTATAGCTTGAGTTATGCAGAAGATATCAGGAGACTTGTGTGCTTTTCAGGATTGTCTTAAAAGAGAGTAATATGTCTGTCTTATTATTGATTCAGCAATGGGATAGCCCTTTTGAAGTTCATGAGAAAATTGTCTATGATTTCAATAGAGTTCATATTTTACCACTGGCTCAGCAGTAGGTATCGCCTCAGTTTAAGTGCATTTGTGGAATATAATCTGAGTTTCTTTCAGTCTCAAACTTAATTGCATGAGTGGGGTTGATCAAAGTGCTTTGCTAAGATATTTGACTTCCTTCATGGCTGTGGCAACAATGGCATTCAAGTGGAATAAATCTTGTAGCACTCTGGAGTCTCAGATTTCTTCAGGCCTGATGCCAGGGGCAGCACTTTCAAATGCCTCTAGTACCTGCTAAGTACCTGAGTCAGGTTACCATGTCTAGAATTACTACACACAGATGAAGTACTGCAAGGAGTTCTTCTAGGCTTTCTTTGGCAAAGAGGTTAGCTACTTTCTTCAGACATTTTATGTTATTCAGAGTTTTTTTTTTTTTAATATATTATTATTTAATTAAGCTCATGCTAAATAATGAATTAGCATTTCAAAATAAGGCTATTCAATTTCTTCATGATAAATCACAAAGGAGGAATTGGCTCAACAGAGAAGCCAATTAAAACCTGCTGCTGCTGCATTGGCTTAAGGGCCTCCTGAATGCATGATTAACACTGTTGTGACCTTTGACTTCCAATTAATAGGTATTTAATCTATTACCCTAATTAAACACATTTTCAGGAGTACATTATGAGGTTCAGACCTGGTACCTGAACTATAAAGGGAAGAAAAACTTCTGTTCTGGTAAGGTCAGTATAAAGGTTGTAGAGCTGCAGAGTGATGAGTGTGAAATAATGCTAATAGTAAATCTTTCCATTCTTCTGCCCTACTCTATCCCCCTCCTCCTTTGGAGTGCGTTATAGTTAGTAAGCCTCAGCTTAAATTACATGCTGCAAAATATAAGTACAGTTAGTTTTAAAAATAAGCTTTGTCCCTGGGAGAGCCACCTGATCTAGTTTGCATTGGAAGGAAGAAAGTTCATTCACTAGTTGTGCATCAGCTATAATTTCATGTGCTTTTATATTGAGTGCATGCACTTGACAATGGTATCCCTTGAGAGATAATGCTTGCATTGTAAGCTGACGATTATATACATATGCTCGTAGCTATGAATAAAAAATGCTTCGGAAGTGCCAGAGGAGAGAACCAGGTCTTGCCAGCATCTTTAATGATTACTGCTGTCTCCGTCTGCTGCTGCTCAGTTTTCCCCTCTTGAGAGTCAGTTTGTTTTGACTCTTGTTCCCCTTGTATATTAACTAAATTCATGCTGTCCTCATCTTGATATAAATATAAATAGGCCAGCAAGGAACTCACTGTTATGTGTGTCAGTTTGCTTTAGTAATGCATAAGCGTTCTTCTATTATGCTTTTTTTTTTTTTTTTTCTTTGCGATCTTGATCTTAGAAGTTATAAAGTAAATTAGGAAAATCTCTACTGGGATCTATTAGTACCAAGACTTGTTTTTGCTATCAGATGTTTAATTGGACCAGATATTTTATAAGCTCCAGATGTCTTCATTCTCTAGAACATACTATCCTTTGGTTTGCATCTCTTTACCTGACAAGGCTTAAATGAAGTGGGTGCTGATGACTGAAAAAAGAGCACGTTGTTCTTGAATTTTGGTCTGATGATTGTTTTGATTGCTTTGTTTATGAAGGTCATTTTTTTGAGGTAGTGGTTCCTTGTACCCACTGTTGTTTCTTCTTGGAATATCCAGAGCCCTAGGAGGCACTGAGGTAACCTAATGTAGTTTCCAAGAAGGACCTTACCAACAACATATTCATATCTCACAGTAGACAATTAGCTCAATGAGTAACTCCGGATAACGTACTCAGAGCACTTAGGAGTACAAAATGGAGAAAAAAAAATGCAGTCAAGTGGTCTTGTTTTTTGCCTGTTAGGTATCTTGGCACATGTTTTTCAAAAACCCATTCCATCCTTCTGCATTGCAATCATTTGACATGTAAGTATGTTCAACGTCTGATATATTTTGAGTGAGTGGCTGGAAATGAATAGAGAGGTGATGATGGCTAAAGTGGGATTGACATTTGTTGAAGAATTCGAGACCCATGGATTTAGAGACCTGAATCAACCTATAATTTGCTAAATTATCTGGTTGTTTGCCTTTTAATACTGTAGTGATTTCTCATTGCGTATTAGCAACTGTACATTTTTATGGAAAGTTACAAACTATATCCTTAAGGAATAAGAAACAATATCTGATATTGAAGGCTCAAGTACTTTAGAAACAGACAAAAATTTCCATAGATTTTCCAGACAATGAGTTTTAAGGAATGGAATATATCTGACAGCTTCATCAAGATTATCTGAGGTGGTGGTTATTGTAGATGGCATGATTTATGCTCAACATTATATAGGCTTACTCTGTTCCTAAAATCATGTACTCTTCTGCTTAGTACATGAATATTTCAAAAAAAAAAAAAAAAAAAAGTAAACTACACTTCTATTCAAACCTGTTGCTGTATTCTAGTGAGGCACAGTAGTTTAGAAAGTATTTAGAGTGCTCTTGGAAATGAGTTTCATCTTATGACTTATACAATTTTTCTGGTACTGATGTTCAAAAAGCATTTCTACAATCATTGCTTTAGGGTCTGGAAGTTATGAGAGAAAAAGGAATCTTGATCCCAGAATCTTTGTTGTTAGCTCTTATAATGATCATAATATTTTATTTTTTTTTTAATGGACATTTTATCAGGAAGGACTCCAAAAGTACTTATTTACATCCTGTTCCTCCATGGACTAAATTGATACAGCTCTGCTTGAAGTTGATAGAACTGTGATGAATTTTCTCTTCTTGAACTATGTCCATAAAACCAGAAATTCTCTGACAAGTAATTTGTACTGCAATACTTTTCATCTTACATAGAGGCTGGTGTTTTAAGGTGACTGGATTTTATGACTACTGCTGAAGCATAAGGTGGCAACCTAGGGACAAGCTGTTTGACTGTTATGGGACTGTTATGTTTCACAACACTGAAATATAACCAACAATTAGAATAGGCCTGTAGTATAATAAATTTTTCTGCACTCGTTGATACTGAGCAGCATATGTAATATTAAGTATTGCATGTCTGCAGTGCCTTTCCAAGACATCTTTGCTAGGGAAAGCTCAAAATGATCCAGAGGAGATGCTTTTAGTAGAGACCCATCTAAATCTGGTTAGAGTCTAACAATATAATAAGGCAGATAGCTGCCTATTTGGTCACTGTTTGTCCCTGTTCCAACCGGGCACCGCACGTCAACCGTGTCAGAAAGTTGGCCGAATAACTGTTGTGGAGGTCATCTCCTCAAGTGGTTAATTGGTACCACCAGGTACTTTCCTGGATGGTGCTGATTCCAAGAAAAATACTCTGACACCACCAGGTACTATATTGTCACTTACCATTTTGGCAGTGAGCTGGTGGTGAAAGTGGAAAGCCGTTTGCCATCACTAAGTGTGTACTCTCCAACTGATCTAGGTGGAGAGCTAGGACTTCCCATTTGGACTTCAGTCCCACATACTACAGGATTTCCAGTCCTGGAAGAGCCCTTCCCCTCACCATCTTATCATGGTGGTTGTGTCCTGTAACCTCCTTTTTATTCTCCACAGTATTATGCCTCTCTTCTGATGCAAAGAACCCTCTTCCTCCTACTCTTTGTGGAAAGAAAAATGCCTTTGCCAGGTACTGTGGAGCTGGACTGTAGCCCTGTGGAGCTGGACCGAAGCCTGTTTCTTCAGCCTTCTGTGGGAATGTAGAGGAGTTGTAGTACTGGTATACTGCCCAATGCTAACAGATGCTCAGTTGAAAATTTCTCAAATATTTTGTATCAGGCAAAATACTGTTTTCTCTTGCTCATTGCTGGAATAGTTCAGGGATCTTTAAAGAATGGCTGATAATAGGCAGTGCTGTCTGGCTGACTGGGCTCATCACAAGCAATATATTGCTGTGATCTGCATGACGGAAAATTCCTGATCATATTTTCTTCTTGCTGTGTTCTCTTGCATAAGGAGCTATATTTGGAATCTGCCTTTCTTATCTGCTGACTCATCTGTGTCAAAAATAAAACGAATGTTAGTTTTTTTTTTTTTTTGTTTGTTTGTTTTTTTAAATCAAGGAGGAAACAGTTATCATTCTTACACTATGTGGAATTTATTGAAAATTGAATCAATTGTCTCTGTAACTCAGTACTTCTATAAAGTACATGTATATCAGTAAATAAAACAGGCCAGGTCCTTCACTGTAGTCTTGGGGGTGATTTGGCTATGATGACTTCATTCATAGGGCTGCATGACTGTTTGTTCCCAGTTCCTCCACCATCCATGCTGCATATAAGAAACATGCTTTGTCCTGTGTACTTGCCTGTAACTGTGTCCTGACGTTGTCTGGCACAGTGCTAGGTGGCATGGACCAAAACCGCGTCAGGCAGTGTGCCAACAAGCAGTGTCATGAGATAGCCACAATGCAGATATGAGCACTAGTTTGCTAGTGTAGACATGGTGGCAAGGGACAGTAACAAAATTCCATCATCCCTGGAGGTATTATAAAGATGTGCTTAGAGATATGGTTTAGTGGTAGACTTAGCAATGCTAAATTAATGGTTGGACATGATGATCTTAAAGGTCTTTTCTAACCTAAATGATTCTATGATTCTGAAGATTCTGCCTGAATCCTGGAAGTATTGAGGCTCTAAATTATCTGGCCCAGGATGCTGTGAAGTTATAATTACATTAAAAGCTAACTGGATTACTACAGAGAGTTCTTGTATTAGACATTAACAGATTTTGTTCTCAGGTGGTAAGGTTACACCTCCGCATTTCTCACTGCTTTCCTCTGTCTTTGGTCTCTTTTCTTGGATTCAGCCCTCTTGAATTTTCAGTGCTGTGGACAAATACATTTATAAGCAATACTCATTTATAAATCTTAATGACATAGTGAATTTTGGATTCTTTTGAAAATATGTATGCTCTTAACTTTTTCTGCCCTGGACACACAAGGATAGTATGTATGTGTTCTGGACTCTCCTATTCATGTTTTGCTGTGTTTGGACATGACTGCAGATCTCACCTAGGCTGACATGGGAGGTCTTTTTTTCAATTGGTTCAATAGATATCTGGTAGCTAAGTTTTGTGGTGCTCATATATCAGGAGAAATGTGTAGTCATGGTCACATAGAATCTAGTTTCAGAGCTGTGTAGCAGATGCCTATGAACCTCAGTAAAAATACAATGGCTGAAACTGAGCTTAATCACTTAATCAGGATTAAGACTGACTTCAGTACATCTGTGTGAATTGCATTCACATCTTGGGACTGCACTGGGGCATCTGCCCTTGAATAACTCTTTAATGTTTTTACAATAGTATAATGCTAGATGGTGTTTTTATTATTTATTTATTTAGTTAGTTAGTTTTTTAAAGGCAGGGCTAAGGCAAATTACTTCAAATTGGTATGTGTTCATTCTAGGATGTTTAAAGAGTGCGCCAAGCAGGTCTGGTACCATTAGTAGCTACTTCTTAAGGGCTGTTACAGGATGGGTGTCACCTCAGAACAGGGAAAGGATAAATGTGAGGCATGATTTTTAAAGTTACTGAAGAAAACTGGAGGGAAAGTAGAAATAGAGGACCTGGAAGAGAGCTAAAGGTGACTACAGACTCAACAAATCATCAATATGATACTTTTGCAGATACTATTCTGGTTTCTAAACAGGACAGATGTATATAAGATAATGTTCCTCCTGCAACAGTGGGGAATTGCTGAATTCTTGTATTTAGTTTTGAAACTTCCCAGAAAGGGTGTCAGAACTAGTAAAACTAAGCTTTGAGAAATATGCCCTTTAAAGGAAGTATGAAGGAGGAATTGTGTTCTGTTTCTTTTTTGTTTGTTTGCTTGTTTTTAAAGTAGCGACTGAAGTCAGTACATAAGATTTCAAGAGTGCTATGGAAATGGGATTACCAGATGCCCACTAATGCTGCATAGAACAAGACATACTGTGCAGCAAGAAGAGTTTATTCTTGATAACAAAGACTCTTTCCTCATTGTGAAGTCAGCTGTACAGTTAAATATAGGTGTTCTTAAAATTACCATTCCAAAGAAGCTCCTTAAGATAAACCACCTCTGTCAGGTTTTATTCTATAATTAGTCCTGTCCTATATTTCATACGACTAACTCCCACAGGAGCCAATGGGAGAAAAGTGTGCTTGAAAATCCCCTACGTTACACATCGAGGTGCTGATCTGTGAAAGCCCCTACATGATAGTGGGATTTAAATCCTTAAAATACCCTTGAGAAATGTGAGTATGAGTCCTTCCAAGGTTTTAAAATGATGACTGAAGAGATGTGAATTTGAGCATAAATTGTTCCTATATTTTCTAAAAATGGGATTCATATGGTGTTGAATCTCTCTCTCAAGGTGCTCTAGCCCCTTGAGGTGTGTCTCCTCAGACACTCTCCTTCCTGTGATATGGTTGACTGAACATGTCTGATATGTCAGCTTATGCTAGTATGTTGGACTGAAAACTGCAGATAAGCTATGGCATGTATAATAGTGGACATCCATTGATTCTTGCACTTACAAAGTGCCTTCTGGAAGTGTTTTCTCATGTGCTTTTTGGAGTGGATGTTAGCAGATCTGACAAGGGCACTGCAACTGATGATCAAACTGTTGTTTTTGGAAATTCCCAAAAGAACAGTTCAGTTGGAAGGGACCTACAAAGAGTGAGTCCAAATGTCCAACCACTTCAGGGCTAACCAAAAGTTAAGGCATATTATTCAGGACATTGTTCAAATACTTCTTGAACACCATATGGCATAGGGCATCAACCACCTTGCTAGGAAAAGCCTGTTCCAGGGTTTGACTACCTGCACAGTAAATACATTTTTCCTAATGTCCAGTCTGAACCTCCTCTGGCACAGCTTTGTGCCATTCCCATGCATTCTGTAACTGGTTACCAGGGAGAAGAGTCCAGCACCTCCCTCTCCACTTCCCCTCCTCAGGAAGGTGTAGAGAGCAGTGATGCCGCATCTCAGCCTCCTTTTCTCCAGAGTACCCAAGTGTCCTCAGCCTCTCCTCATAGGACATGCCTTCCAGTCCTGTCACCAGCTTTGTTACCTTCCTCTGGATGCTTTCCAGTACCTTAACAACCTCTTTTGTTTTTTAGAGCCCAGAGCTGCACAAAGTATTCAAAGTGAGGCTGCAGCAGTGCTAAATATAGTGGAAGAATCATCTCTTTTGACCATCTGGATGTGCTGTGTTTAATTAACCCAAAATATAATTTGCTCTGTTCACTGCCAGGGAGCACTGCTGGCTGATGTTGAGCCTACTGTTGATGAGCACCCCTGATCCCTTTCTGCTGAGCTGCTCTGTAGCCATTCGCCTCCCAGTCTGTACCTGTGTCTGGCATTTTGACCCAGGTGCAGACTCTGGCATTTTTTCTTGTTAAACTTTATGCCATTGCTGATGCCCAGTGTTCCAATCAATCTGTCTGCCTCCGTAAGGCCACCTATTCCTCAAGAGAGTCAACAGCACCTCCCAGTTTAGTATCATCAGAAACATTCTAAGGATGCATTCCCCTCCTGCATCCAGATAAACCACATGCAGTTTGCTAGGAGGTCAGCCTGTTCTGATGGTTAGTAAGCTTTTAGAAACATTGTTCCTGCAGTGATGTCTTTTCCCGTCTCAGTTCTCTTGAGTAGATTGATACTCAAGCATGTTAATACTTAAAATTTTGATATAGTGACTTTTGCTTCTTTTTTCCCCCCCTTCCATTGCCTCATTAACAACTATACTCAACATCATGATTGTCCTCCTAGTACCACATACTCTGCATTTCAGTACATGTCTTGTGATTTTGTTAGGGCAAAGAGTAGCTGTGTTTGCTTAACACCCTATCCTAATGCAGCGTTTTTATCTCTGTTGCTCTCATCAAGTTCAGTGAGTGCTGCTCAGTTCCTTTTTGTTAAAGGTAATAACGGGCTTTCTTTATTCTGGATGCAACTTGCTCAGCAGTTCTATATAGCAGTTTGTCAACCATTCCTGCCACTCTGCATCAGAATATTATGTATTTCCAGTACAGAATGAATAGTTTCCAGTTCTGCAAACAGCTTGATGAGAGGAAAGGACTTGGGAGGAATCTTAAGTTAGCAAGGAGGCTCCACTCCCTTCTCTGCCCTCTCTTCTTCACACACATGATAAAGTTTGAACTCAATTCCTTCCTTGTACTGATTTCTTACAAGTAAATATTCAGTTTGGGAGTAGGATTGATTTGAAGCTCAGAAGCCTCTAGTGTAAGAAATGAAGTTGCACGGAGCTTCACTGTGTAACAAGTCAGGTGTTTGGTGCCCACTGGACCTGGAGAATGCTGGATGATGACCTGATACCACTCCATGACATTTTGCACGCTGAGTGCAAAAAAAAAAGTTGTGCCTCATTTTGGTCCTTACCTGTGAGACATCTAGAACAATGTAAGTGAAATTTGGAATCAGGCCTTGAGCAAATCCACTGGCAGAAGGCTGCCTTTCAATGGTCCCTTCCAAAGCTATGCTTGCTTAACTACTTTATATGCAATAAGCAACTGGATTTCCATTTTTCCAGTAGGTGACAGAGGAATGACAGGAATTAAAATCCATATAAGTGGATATAAAACTATGCCTTTATTTAAATCTAAAGATTGGTAGCAGAATCTGGCAGTGCTTTGCTCTGACTGCTGTGATGACAACTTTAAGAGATTAACTTTAAAAGAGAAGTGAGAACCTAGTTTTCCTCAGCAAAGGAAGTGAAAGGCACTGCCTTTGTGGGTGTTCTACAACTAAACTGCATTTGGAATAAGAGAGACCAAAAATAAAGTGATGGATGTTGTGATGATAGTAAATGCTACAAATACTTCAGGTCAGAATGCTGTTCCAAAGGCCATGGAAATAGTAGACAGAACTTAGTCCGAACTGCTTTGTGTCTAGGTGTAAGCTTTCTCTCTCATACAATGATGCTGCTACTCTGTAGCATAAGCCATGGTATCTTCTTCCCTGGCAGTTTGCAACACTGTTCAACTCAATTGTAAGAAGTGTGCATGCCATCCATCAAAGTCATTCATGCTGGTGGTTTCTTTCACGATTCATCTGTCTTACATGTACCTGAGTCAGGCTCAGCCCCTGACTGTTTCTATCAAAGGTGCTTTTAATGGCAGAAAAAGGAAAGGAGTTAACTTGGAATTTTGTATTTCAAAAGTCAAATGGGCAGGTGCTCCTGCTGCATTCACTGGAATGAAAATTAAGAGGGTAACCATAATTAATTATTCATGTGATAGCTGCTCCCTAATTTCAATGTTAAGTAGGCAGATTTCTAAAGTTAGTAAACAAACATGCAACCTAAAGTTGTGGAAAGGGCTGCAAACTCTTGCAGGCTACGCACACATATAACTTGAAATTTACTTTGTTTGCATAAACTAATGCTTAGCATTTTTTACTATCTGGACTTTGATTCTGTGTAGGTTCTGTGTTTGTCTTTATATTTATTTGTTTTAGGAGTTGTGTTCTCAGCTGCTTTTGAGAGGGAATATCAGGAAGGAATCTCCCATAATCACAGTCTCATTCCAAGCATGCCTGTGGTGGTTTCACCCTGATGGGCAGCTGAACTCCACCAAAACTGTTCTCTCACTCCCCCCTCCTCAAAGGAAGAGGGTGAGAAAATACAATAAAAAAGGGCTCAAGGGTAGGGATAAGGGCAGGTAGATTGCTCACCAGTTACCGTCATGGGCAAACCAGACTCAGCATAAGGGAGATTAATATAATTCATTGCCTATTACTAACAGACTAGAGCAGTGAGAAACTAAAAGCAAACTAAAAACACCTTCCCCCCACATCCACCTGTCCACCTGTTCCTGTGGGGGCTTTCCTTGGCTACAGTGTGGAGATCTGGTATACACCATGGCCTGCAGGGGGACAGCCTGCTCCACCAGGGGCCTCTCCACAGGCCGCAGGGGAACTTCTGCTGTGTGCCTGGAGCACCTCCTGCTCTCCTTCACTGACCTTGGTGTTTGTGGGATTGTTTCTCATTACATTTTCTCATTCTTCTCTCCCAGCTGCTGTTGCACAGCAGTATTTTCCTTTCTATCTCACAGAAATGCAACCAGCATCACTGGCTGGCTCAGCTTTGGCTGGCAGAAGGACCCTTTTGGAGTTAACAGGAGCTGGCTCTTATCTCACATGGGGCAGCTGCTGGACAACTCACAAAAGGAGTCCACCCCTGCAACCCCCACACTATCGAAACCTTGCCACACAAATCCAATACAGTACTGTTTTTAGAGAAACCCAGAGAGACAGGTACTTTTTATATACATATTTTGGGAATATTTAAATCATTAGGCTAACTTTAAATTCCATTGCTAGTTTTGAGAAATATAATAATGAAGCCTTCTCCCTCAAGTACTACAATGGCAGTCTCAATTTCCCTTTATTGCTAGTTTCTGTTCTTGGGAATGGTAACATACAGAATTAATTTCTGTCTTGATGTTCTTGCTTTGTTACTTAGTGAAAATCTTTCTCATCTGCCTGGATAGGTTTTGTTCCTCAAAATCCTAAGAGATAAGTTTCTTAGAAAAGCATGAAAGTGAGATTTTAATTATATCCTTTAAATTGTACTTGGGTATTAACCCCCTTTTAACTCCAAAAAAATAAATAAATAATAAAATTCTTTGAGTCTTTAGGCTACATCAGGAAAATTGCTGCAGTAACATCAAACTTTGTGAAAAGGTTCAGATTCATTACACAGATCATAATTATTGAAGTGCTAGAAGCTACAGATATACTACTTTTTGCAGTTCACTCGATGTTACTGGTTCTCCAACTATTTCTGGGATGATGAGTTAGTAAATTATTGGAACTGCTAAGAACAACTGGGAGCTGATTTTGGTAAAAGTAGTAAAACACCATGCTATATTTATAAAACTGCTCAAGCCATTTTTTTTCCAGTCTCTTTATTGATTAATGTGAATAGTGACAGGATAATAGAGACGCTGTATAAAAGTATTTGCTGTCTTGTTTCAGTAATATAAATGCAATCTAAGGGTCAAAGAAAAAGAGATAAAATTTATTCCAAGGCAAAACATCTCTGCCACTCTTTTGAAATGAAGAATCCACTTAGCAAGCAGCTTAGATTTGTATATCATGCTGTCCATTGGACTATCATTAGTAAAATTCATATACCTGATATAAAAAAACAAACAAACAACAACAACAAAAATTCTTGGTTAAGCATGGAGGGCAGTACAACCCTGTATAAGGATGCTCTGAAGGGAAGGTGTTGGCTTAGGAGTGTGTGAGCATGTGTGTGGATGTTATACTGCTGTGGTAAGAAGTTTAAATTCATATCTTGGGTTATACAGAAGACATTCCATTTTAATGACATAAAAATACGTTTTGGAAGCCAAAGATAAAGCATCATAACTATCAGTGGTGTTATCAGTTATGATAATCAACTTCTTGTTTCGTTAAGCAATTCCGTATACAGAAATAAGAAAATACTGCCATTAGCAAATCTCCATTGTAGAAAGTTTTGTTCAAGGTTTGGCGCATCCACAGGCTTATAGCTTGGAAATTGACAGGAATTTGAAAAGGAGAGAATGTACACAGGTGATCAAGCATTCCAATAGTGGAAAACATTTTGATTAAAAATATCATCTGAAGGCAAGGGTTATTAAGCGATGATCTAGGATGAATCTGTTTGTTAAATAGGGGCTGTGAATCTTTGTGCTCTGGGGCACGTAAACTATGTTATGTTGATTGAAGGGGAGAAAAAATGTAAGTAGTTGAATATCACATGACAGCCAGGTATGGATTTTTTTGCACCTTTCTCTAGAGTGCATATAGGACTTGATTTCCACATGGGTCTAGATGGACTACTTATGTGCTGCACACTGAGATTTTCTCTGTACTTTTGTGGAACCACTTAACAGCATGAATATTTGTCTTGTACATCTTCCATTCTAAATGTAGTTTGGCTGATTTCCAAATAAGCCTGGATCTGCTACTCATTCTGATTCATCACTGTAGATTTAATCATTTGACATTCTCAGTAAAGAGACTCTTCGGGAGGCAATCAGTGCTTATCTTAAAAGAAGTCACTACAGGATTCCAGGCTATTATAATTAATTTTGGGGGACTTGATTTTGCCACTCCCCATTAAAATCTTACAATAAAATTTATTAAAAAAAAAACAAACAACAAAATACACAACACCACACAAACCAACCCAATCATTCCCCACCAAACCCAAAATCCATCCCCTCAAATGCTGAGAAATATTTTAAATATTGTCTGCATCTTCAAAAATTTCCAATTAAAAATTTTTAATATTTCTTTCATCAGGAAGCCGACAGTGTGTTGTACATCTTTACTATATCCTTGATAGGGATATTCCCCATGATATCCTTGTCTGTAAACTGGAGAGATGTGGATTTTATGAATGGACCACTTGGTGGGTAAGGAATTAGCTGGATGGTCACACTCAAAGAATTGTGGTCGACAGCTCAATGTCCGTGTGGAGATCAGTAAAGATCAGTAACGAGTGGTGTTCTTCAGGGGTCAGTATTGGGACTGGCATTATTTCACAGCTTTGTTGGTGATATGGACAGTGAGATTTAGTGCACCCTCAGCAAGTTTGCTGATGAAACCAAGTTGTGTGTTGAGGGCAACACACTGGAGAGAAGGGATGCCATCAAGAGGGACCTGGACAGGCTTGGCAGGTAGGCCTGTGCAAACCTCATCAGGTTCAACAAGGCCAAAACCAAGGTCCTGCACTTGGGCTGGGGCAATCCCAAGCACAAATACAGGCTGGGTGGAGAATGGATTGAGAGCAGCCCTGAAGAAAAGGACCTGGGGATGTTGGTAGATGAGAAACTCAACATGAGCTGTCAATGCACACTTGCAGCCCAGAAAGCCAAACATATCCTGGGCTGTATCAAAAGAAGTGTGGCCAGCAGGTCAAGGGAGGTGACTCTCCCCCTCTGCTTTGCTCTTGTGAGACACCATCTGGAGTGCTGCATTCAGCCCTGGGGCCTGCAGCCTAAGAAGGACACAGACCTGTTGGAGCAAGTCCAGAGGTGGGCTATGAATATGATCAATGGGCTGGAGCTCCCGTCCTGTGAAGACAGGCTGAGGGAGTTGGGGTTGTTCAGCCTGGAGAAGAGAAGGCTCTGGGGAGATCTTATTGCCACCTTCCAGTGTCTAAAGGGGGCCTACAGGAAAGAGGGTAGATTTCAATTAAATATAAGGAAGAAATCTTTACTCAAAGGGTGGTGAGGCACTGGAACAGGTTCCCCAGGGAATTTGTGGATGCCGCCTCCCTGGAGGTGTTCAAGGCCAGGCTGGATGGGGCTTTGAGCAAATAAGGTGTCTCTGCACATGATAGGAGGGTTGGAATTAGGTGATCTTTAAGGTCTCTTCTAACTCAAAGTGTTCTGTGATTCTATGCTTTACCACAAGTGCATCTTTGACAGCATGGTGACAGAGTATATTATTTGATGGCTAATGTGAAGCTGTCTTTTTAGTTGACTTTATGTTCCTAGTAGCTGTGAACACGTCAATAAGGTGCATCCATACACTGTAGATGCATGTTATGTAAAAAGGCCAAACAGGAGGTTTACCATTTGCACAAATTGCTCTGGCTACCACAATGTGTCAAGCATGTGCAAAAGAATAAGTGTCGTTATGCTTTTTGCTTCTGTGTCGTATCTTATTATATTTGTGATAAATGTTGGCAGGTTTCCATGGTTAGGGAGCTGTTCATGGCCACTGTCTAGCCAGCTGCTATTTCTATGGATGTTACCATGGGCACTGATGGACAAAAATTCATATTGAACAGAAAACAGTCATGGAAAAAAGGCAGGAGGCAGAAAAGGAGAGACCGAGGTAATTGTGTTAGGGTTCAGGATGGTCTTGTAACTGAGGAATAGTTATGGAGCTGTATCATCATATGATACAGAAATATTCAGCATATATACTGCAACTATGAATGGTGGTAGGAAACAATAAGGCTCCCATCCTAAGAGCAATCCTACGGCTGTCGTCTTATTAATTTAGGAGCTGTGACTCTTAAGCTCAGTAAAATAAATGTCATTTTCCCTAGACCATACAGTGTGTGTGTGTGTCTAATTTGCTCCTTTAGGAAGCATTTTTTTTATATACATAATCATATTTGTGTGCAGTATGGAACATGTCATTTCAGAAACACTACAACACCTAGGCAACTTTACTGATCTGACCAATTTTCTTCACTGAGAAGAGGACAGCACACTTGAATAATTATAAAAAGGTAGCATCAAACTGTTTTTTTGTTCTTTTGATCCAGGTTCTGATGTGCAATGTTGATTCCCTGCTACAACTTATATACCACGTATTTGGGGTATATAAGGTGTAGAAACCTTATGGCCATGGATCTTGGCCACTCCATTATGCAAAGGTGATCATCTGCTGGCTGAACATTTTGAGAAGATCCAGGCCACTGACTAGTATTTCTGATGTGCTCATTTTCAAGGGTAGAAGCTCATGGTAGTTCTCATTCTAAACCACCCCTGTGTTTTTGTAGCCAGCATCTTGTCTTTCATTCTGCCTTTGGTTTTTCCACTTTTACATTCCTGTCTTCACCATTTCCTGACTTAAAAGCTGACTGCTTTTTCATGACATGCCAAACCTACTGTTAATTTCCTTCCTGAACATCTTTGTTTTGAGCTGAGTTCTTGCGAAGAGTACAAGCTATTCAGAAGAGAACATTGGAAGCACCTCCTGAAGTGAAGCTCTCACTTGAATATAAGGAAAAGCTAAGAAGAGAAGTACAGGAACTGCCTACTGGGGGGATTTTTAAAAGTACATGTGTGCGGGAGAGAGGTGGCAGATGACAATTCTTCATCCTCATGCATTTTAATTCTTCAACCACCTTCCTTCTTTTTGCTACTGAGCAACCTAAATGGTGTCCTGACTTGTCTTCCTTCTGGGCAGCTTACACGTGTGTGAGAAAAGAGACCTTTATAGGCTACTGTTGTCTGTTACGCCTACTAGAGCCATTGTCTCATGTCTTTCAATGAGTGGCAGTTGGCCTACTGCAAAATGCTTGATAAAAAAAGTTTGTGGAAAAATGATTCCCAGTTGTCTAAAATGTAATCCCATAAGTTCCAGAGTTTTTCAAGCTTTTTCTGAATATGTCAAAAGTATTTCCCTAGATTATCAGTGTTTCTCCTTCTCTAGAAAAGGAAACAGAAATGTGACAGTAACAAAACTAATTGTAGGTCTCTTTGAATCTCAAGAAAAAAAAGTATATTTTTACATTTATTCGGTATTTCCCATCTTTAAACTAAATCTTTATCGTGCCACACAAACTCCTTCCTCCTCCTCTCTGATCTCCTCCCTAAATTAAACTTTTTTTTTCATGAGGTTAGTCTTAGATCTGTTCATTATGTCACTTATGCCTTACCTGATTCTTTATGGTACTTTATCTTCTGTGAAAATCTCTGTAAGATGGAATCGCATTTTATAACGATGTTTTACATCTGTCTTACACTTGTGTAACTTCAACAAGCCCCAAGGCAATGGTGAATAGGTTTCAGTAGCTTTAATAATGATACAATGCTTCTGCTTTAAGACGTATTGTTTTAATCTGAAAGTTTAAAGTTTTAATTTTAAGATGTTTCAGAACATTTCCCACACCTTTCAATGTAGCATCTTTCTGTTTTTTGTTGTTATTGTTGCTCTTTTTTCCCCTCATAAATCTTGATGAGAAATAGTTGTTACATACTGTCCTTTTTATTAAAATTTCTGATAACAGGAAATATTCAGGGTGGACAAGTGCAGTGCTTTCCCGATTAAGTCAATTGAGCCAGTACTACTTTTCTTTCCACAGCTTTTTCTTGAGTTTATTTTGAGAAAAATATTTGGGTAGAAAAAAAAAAGAGAAAAAAGACTTGTTCTAGCTGTTAACTTTATAGTAGAATTTTACTAGAGAAGGAGAGCATTACCCACAACATCATTCATGTTTACTTTTCTTGTCTGGGTTTTGCAAGAAAAAATAATAAGATTTAGTGCCCCCTTTCTTATGTTGAACATATAAAAATACTTCTGACTGCCCTTTGGGGAAAGAAAAGCCTGTTTTGCTACATTTCAGTATGAAGGAAGTTGGGGAAAGTGAAAATTTTGCCTTTAGAAGTGTGAAATGTCACTGTAAAAAGCTTTATAATCTCTGGTGTAAGATGGGAGAGCTGTTCTCAAGACTATTTTCAGGAGAACTGGAGACTTCTCATGTGACATGTTTCTTTTGTTTTGCTGAGTTTTACTTCACCTTTTCTTGCTTTATTTCTTCTTGTTTTCCTGTTAGGTATGTTCATCACCTCTTGTATGACCTTGAGGTCAAGATGCAGTCCTCATTAATCAGAAACGTGTAGAAAGAGAAAAGAGCCTAGGCATGTCTGACTCTATGTGCAAGAGTGAAGAAGTGACACTTTTATGATTCCTTTTCAGACCAAGACACTTTTATATCTGCAGCTCAGGAAGGGCTGGGGGCACTAAATCTTTACATTCACACTGGGAACCTAGAAGATGGAGGCTGGAGGCTCAGTGCCCTGTGTGTGCAAATTCACTGAGTGTTCACAATCCATCATTCCCTACCATACTCACTCAAACCAGCTTCTTTATCCTGTGGTAAAGGCTATGGAAAGGGTGTATGATGGGGCAAGAAAATAAAAGAAATGGAAGGGAGGTAAAACACTGTAGCTGATAGCAAATTCATATGAAGTGGAAAGAATTAGAGCTTGCATTGGTTAGGTCATTTAGGACCACAGCAAAGAGAGGAAAACTCCCCCAGGGAGAGCAGCAAGAGAAGAGAGTCAGGCTACCTGATGCTGTTTAGCTTCTTGTTGGTTCTCTGAATACCTTTCAATTTTCTAAGGAAAAGCAGAACTTCTAAAAAATACTCCTAGAATAGGAGACTGACTTCTGTGCACAAGATGAAGGGAAGCATCCAACAGCTGGATGGAAGCTCGGGGTAACTGGCAGTCAGATATGTCACCTGTCTGTGAAGAACATAAGGTGGTTCCCACTGTGGCTGCCAGATCAGGAAAGAAGGTTGATAACAGCAGGTGTCTGCAATGCCTTTTGTCCTGAAGGGTTGGGTAAGGCAGAGAGTAGTATGCTCATTGCAGATGGGTCCTTTGGTTGTGGGACCCATACAATTCCTCTGTTTTCTCTACGTTTTAGACTACAGAACTAGCTGTACCACCTTTTTCACTCTTTAGTCCATGGAAGCACTCAACAGAGATATTTCACAGTTGATCTATGGTGTATGAAGCAGGCACAACCTCTTGGGACTTGAGCCTTGGAAGTCTAAGAATCCTTCTGCTCAGCCCCACCACTTTTTGCAGTTCACCTCTTTTCTGTTTTAAGGTTGGATGTAAGTCTTGGTGATTTACACCTTATGGAAAATGATAACAGTAAACATATATTATACTGTAAGTATAATACATATATTATACTGTAAGTTATATCAGTTTTCTAGAGAAGTAGGCTGCATGAGGAGGGGCTGCACTGTCTCTCCTCCAGCTCCCACAAGCGCATTTTCCTCTTTGGCAAGGTGAGGCAACTCAGAAGGAATGGATGGACTTGCTAGGATGACTTAGGAGGTGAGAAGTTTTATTGTGTAAGCATATTTACTTCCCATACAGGTTTCAAAAACCTCTTTTGACAGTAAGGCCCTTTGACATGAGGAAAAAGAAAAATGAAATAAGCTTCTTGAAGGTTGTGATCTGAAGCTAATTTAGCTTCTGTTTGGCTGGTCACAGTGAGCAAGTGAGGTGTGCCATCCCCCTGGTGTCTTTCTCCCCACTTAGCCAGGTACATAACACTTCTGATATGTCCCTCCCTGTCACATGTGGGAATAGTGGGAACCTGTGTTTCAGCCTGTTTGCTGCATGTTGGGCAGTGTCCCACAAAGCAGTTGTCCAGTCTGTACAAAGGTTCTAATTCTTGATTTCCCTACCCAGGGAAACAGCTTTAAAGTAGTGTTCTTTTTTTTTTTTTTTTTTTTTTACATTTTCATTTATTTACTTATTTAAATGAGGCTTAAAATGTGACAAGAAGAGGTAGGACTCACCCAAGAAGTAGATTCTGGAACAGTCTCATTAGGGGCTTTAATTTTTTATATGTTTTTTCCTGGTTTGTTGCTATGAAGAACAAATGTGTTGGAATGTTATTGAATCTTTGCATTGTATCTGGGCAATGAAATGACTTTTGGTATCATAATTGCAGTAATAGTTGATTAGAGATCTGTATTATGTGTGATTCCTCTATTTCCTGTTTGGATTTATGATGGCCATAGTTGTTTTACCCAGCAATGAAATGTGGTCTGCCTCTGGGTCTGTGTTTTCATCACATTCAAGAAAGTGAACTGTACCTATAAAAGGTGCCATCTGTGTGTCTAGAAGGGATGGTAAATGTGTAGAGATTTCATCTCAGTAGTGGAAGTATAAGCAAACACACTCTCTTTTTTTACTGAATCTGTAAGAGTGGTGCCATATGTTGCCCATTTTCTGAGTTAATTAGAGCATAATGGTGTTTCCTGGCTAATGAGGCAAACACTTTCCCTTAGGTTCATATGTGGAAAGCTTTCCATCAGGACATTTTTTTTTTGTTACGCTGCAGCAATAGCACATGACCAGTACAAGAAGCTGCATTAAGATCAACAATTATGCAGGGTGATAAACAGACCTAATCAAGCACTGGAAGCTTTATAAACCCCAAACCAATTGGTGGTGCATTACTGTTACTGGAATGGGATTTTTTCATGGATCTTTATGTGGATCTGTAGTTTTTGTGTCCAGGATATTACAAACACAGGTGCTCCTCAGAACAATCCTGATGCAAGTGAGTTAAAAGTTTGCAGAAGTACTTCCTTTCCTACCTGCTTCTCAAGTACTCTTGAGCTCCTTGGGAAGGGGCCCTTTCTTCTCACTCCATAGTCTGAGGTCAACTGCAGTGACCAGAGCTGGCATCTAAATTGTGATTGATTAATACAGTCCAGTTTGCAAAGGCCACACCACAGAAACTCTGTCTCATATCACAGTTAAGGGAGGCAGTGAGATGTTTTGTGTTCTTACTGGGAGGGCCTGTGGTTTTTCTTTTTCTTTTGTTTACTACTTCCCAGCCTCTCCTTCAGTTCTGCCCAGGACAATAGTTTTGGGAAAATCATTTTTCTTTCCTTTTCCATTAAATTATCAATATTTTCTTTGTAAGATGACCTAGTAAAATATTTTGCTTGTGCCTGTATTGTTCTACTTGTGGCACACTCTAGTGCTTTCTGCGCTGTGAGCCAGAAGAAGTGCTAATAGCTTCCAATCCCACAACATACTGTTTTGTGAGAATCATCTGTACCACTGTTAATAATTTCTACATCTCAGGATGTCTTTTACTATCTTCCTGGCCCTTCTAGTGCAAAGCATGCCTAGAGCTATAAAGACATGGAACTTGCAAAACAGAATATAAATACTGAAGGATTTATTTTTTGAGGCAGGTTTCCAATACATCATTATTTATTTTGATTAGTTTGCATTATTATATACTCTCTGTAGCATGCCTCTTTCTTAGTCCTGGCACAGTATATGCCCAAGAAAAGTCTGGCAAAGTTTACCTATTGAAGCAAAGGTTTTGGAGCCCTCATAGAAGAGGACTCACTGCTCTGTGGTAAACAGAAATGCAGGAGTGCCTGCAGAGTTAACAAATGTTAGCAAAAAAGGAAGCAGTGTCTGCAAACCCAGTTCGTGGTGCCATGAGCCTGGCCTAAAAATAAATGACTGTAGTGAATGCAAACCCCTCAGCAAACACGTATGGTGGCCATGTTTCTCTGGAGCTGTGTCTGCACAGTGCTGTGAGTGCTGTATGGTCACCTTGGGAAGGTCACTCTGCCTGAGCATGGTGTGCTGCTGTGGCTGTGTTGTCCTGAGTAAGCTTTATACGTGAGTTGTCTAAGCATTAGGTGACTGCTTGAGTTTTGGTAATGGAAGATGAATATTATCTCTCTGCACATACAAAGCTTATCTTGGTGCCAAATAATTGCACTTACAGGCTCTTGGTCCTGTGACTTTAGACCAACCTTAATCTTGCTGATTTAACTCTGTATTTTGTTCAATGCTGGTAGTTTTCCTGGCTTCATGGTCTACTTGTATGCATTATCTGCCATCTATTATCTCTGCCATGAGAAATAGAAGGCAGCTTCCAAAGAGGTCTTGTCCTTCCCTGCACCCCTCAGTCACAATGAGCAGAAGACTTATAAACCAGTGAAAAATACAGTTAACTGGGGAAGATTTATAGGCTTGTTAGTGGGAATGTTTCTTAATTTAAAATGTCATTGTATTCCCTGAAGGGAGACATTACTTCTTGTTGAAGCCTTAATTGGAGTGGAATAATTTTCAATGCTGGGACTACTAATAAAAAAATCCTTCAGTCTTGACCATGAAGAGAGCCAGTTAGACCTCACAAGCTGTAAAAGTGTCAGGAACACAGTTTTTTAGCTTTTCTCCTGAGGCCAAAGAAGAGACTGAAAACTGAACAGCAGCAATGGGAAGGTAGTTTTCTTCCAGTGTTTTGCCTAAAGCCAACTTGGAAATTTTTTTTTTTTTTTTTTTTTTTTTTCCCCTCTCTCTCTCTTTTTTTTTTTCCATTCACTTAAACAATAATGATAACATTTTCATACTAAAATTGCTTCAAATCTGTATATAGTTATAGATTGCAATGTTAATGCCCACAGTACATAAAACTGAGATCTCTCTAGAAATGAAATTGTGTGCTTGTATGTAGAATAATCACTAGAGTTATTAATTTTCTTTGTTTTGAAATATCACGAAGTGCCAATGTTTGCAACTAGGCAATGCCAATGGAAGTACTCTATAGGTGATTTTAATTTCCTGTATTTTTTTTGGATGGTATAACAGAATCTTGTCCAATATTTCTTCTAATGAGCTCACAAAATCCCTTCCTCCTATTTTATATATTTCCTTGTTCCTATTTATTGTATTAGGAAAGAGCAACATTTTCCATGCATAAAATGTAGGATTCTGGAGTAGCTTCTAGAAAAAAGAAGTAATTATTCTCTGTTATGTGGAGATTTGTACCTGTAGACATGATGCAAAAACATCTCAGGTCTTCTTGATGCTTTATAATGGGATAATGCATAAGAAGTACTTAGGCAGCCAGCAATGATGTTGTACAGAGCAGCCCTCCTGATAGAAAACATTAGGCTATTATACACAGTTTGCTCATGAGCAGTGGGACTCTTGCTGGTGAAGAGCTTCCTGGTGGCCATGTTCAGGTTCTTTAGGCTCCAGACACCAGTAGAGGTTAAAACAGCTCACCGATGTTCCCAGTATCATGAAAATGGAAACCTAGAAGCAATCCCTCCTAATGCATTGATGAGGGGAGAACAGTAGATGTTGTCTACCCGGACTTCATTGAGGCCTTTGATATTGTCCTCCAGAAGATCCTCATTGAGAAGCTGTTGATGTAGAGGTTGGATGAATAGGCACTGAAGTGTATCAAAGGCTGACTAAATGGATGGGACAAGACTGTGCTGATCAGTGGTGCAAAGTCTACTTGGAAGCCAATAATGAACAGAGTACTCCAGGGGTCAATAGTGGGTCCAGTCCTCTGTCTTTGTTAATGATCTGGGTGATGGGGTAGGGTACACCTTCAGCAAGTTTTCAGATGACACAAAGCTGAGGGGGGAGTGGTGGATACAGTAGAAAGTCATGCTGCCATCTAGAAGGACCTTGGAAGACTGGAGAAATGAACTGAAAAAAAACCTTGTGAAATCAAACCTCTCCTATGAGGAGAAGCTGAGAGAATTGGGACTGTTCAACCTGGAAAAGAGAAGGCTCGGAGGATCTTATCAATGTCTATAAATACCTGAAGGGAGGGTGCAAAGAGGACAGAGCCATGTTCTTGTCAGTGGTGCCCAGTGCCAGGACAAGAAACAATGGGAACAAACTGAAACACACAGATTCCACCTGAACATTGGCAAATACTTCTTTGCTGTATGGATAAATGAGCACTGATGCACATTGCCCAGAGAGGTTGTAGTCTCCATCCTTGGAGGTCTTCAAAAACTACCTGGACATTGTCCTGGGCAACTTGCTCTAGGTGTCCCTCCTTGAGCAGGGAGTTGGACTAGATGAACTCCAGAGGTCTCTTCCAACCTCAGCCATTCTGTGATACCGCCAGATGTGCAGCCTTGTGAGTCTGGTTCCTCAAATGATATATGAGAACACTGCTAATGACAATCCTTTTTTTTTTTTTTTTTTTTCAGGAGGTGGTTAAGTACATTCAGATGGCCTTGGGAGAAAGAGATGGTCAGGTAGGTTCCACTTAGGTGGAATATTTTCCTCCCCTTCTTTCAACCTTGTTGTTTTTTAACTAATACTTTTTTTAGAAAGCCTTTTTTTTTTTTTTTTTTTTTTTTTTAGCACCTTATGAGCTCTGTCACTGAATTGCCTCTATAAATGGCTCTCTGATGAGAATGAGCAGCCATAGCGAATTGCGTTTCACTTTCCTTCCAGTGGAAATGAATTCTTGTTAAGTGGCTTGAACTTCCTAATATGTGCACTAACTCCCTACATGGCACAGATGGACAGTAGCATATATAATTACTGCTATGTAGTACTAATTAAGCAGTAAGACATGACTTTAGAAACCTCTGTGTGCACAAGAATGTCAGGTGGTGTAAGATTTTTAGTCAAGTGTAGTAAGCCAAAAAATTCACTTCCTCAGCCTTCCTGTCACTTGAAGTGCCAGGCAGGGCTAAACGTGCTCCAGTCTTGGCAGCAGCCACCTGCCAAGACTGGGGGGCCACAGGCCCAAAAGGAACTGGGGTGGGAAAGGGGCCATGAGGGATGCAAGGAGGATCTTGGTTTGGAGCAGGGCAGGGGGTGGTGGTGGTGTGAGATTTCCATGGCAACGAGGTGTCTGAGCACGGGTCAGCTGTGACTACAGTGCAGAAATAACTCCTCAAGCCTTCTGTAAATAAATGTGCCTAGAGCTTGATCCTTCGCTCTGGTTCAGACTTGTGTGGTTGCTTTTGATATATATGACTCATGCTGTGAACATACAGCTTGTGGAAAAGGACAAAATAATTCACAGTTCCTTGATACTTCCCTATATTTTAGGAAATAGGTCTTTTTTTTTTTCTTTTTCTTTTTTTTTTCTTTTTTTTTTCTTTTTTTTTTCTTTTTTTTTTTTTCTTTTTAAATGAGCTGAAGTAATCTGATACAATGCATATGAAGGACTCTATCACAAAACAGTTACATGCTATAAAAGCTTGGAAGTCATTTTGCGTCAGATATTACCTGAAGAGCTTTAATATGACTTTTTGTAATAGACAGGAATATTTAGGATTCCCCAGATAACAAATGATTTTGATACAAACATAGGCTCCTGAAAGTATAATAATTTATAATATCTAAATTTGGTTTATGAGGTCTGCCATGGCAGTTATGAAAAATCTTCCATCAGTTAGGGTTTATAAAAACAAAGGTGGAAGCATCTTAAATGTGTTTAACATAAAAATTATAAATTTTGGAGAGCATTCTCAAAATCAAATGCTATTTTGCATTATATGTGATGCTTTTAAAAGGCCCACATCCACTGCTTTGGAATTAGAAGGTCTCTTTTTGTGTGAGCTAATTTATGTTTGGAAATAAAACTAGGACAATCTCTACAAAGTGATGCTGACAGTCAAGCCAGTTGGTGTGCATAAAACTGGATATCTGACAAAAAAAATCAGAGGGAAGAAAATTAAAAAATCCTATCTAGTTCTTTTTTTCTATTCTAAGACTTTGGTAGCTGTTAACTAACTTGTGGCACCATTCTTTTCATGTCAAACAATTTTATTTGCTAAGCTTTTCTGTGTCCTAAATAGTATGTATTAGCCTCATCCCTTTGGTTTCCCTGGCAACCGAAGCAATCAGTTCAATGACAGTTTCAATGCCAGGGAAAAGCATCAGCTTCTACAGTTGTGGACAGAAGTACAAAAAACAGGTAGGCTGAAATCTGTTTGCAGAGCAGCTTTCTTTTTTCTCTGGTCCATTCTGTTTTATTATGTCCAAGACAAATGATTAAGAACAAATCTCTTCATACTGTGCTGTGCTTGTGCATTAGTGATCCTTAATGCTGACTTTGAAGAATCCTTAGATTCACTTACCCTAGCTGTGAGGAGCTTGATATTTGAGCTTTAGAACCAGGGCCCTTTCATAACATTCATATTCTGGATTGTGTGTATGTGCATGTAAACAGATATATGAATTACATGTATATGAACAAATTTAGTCCAGAGCAATAACTAGGAACTGACATCATCAAGGTCATGCTTGATTTGTTCAGTGGGCAGAGAAAAGTTTGCAACTTTAATTCTTTTCCAATACAAAGGGACAATGTGCATTTTGAGTTTTCTGTCACTCTCAGCTTCCTGAAGAAGGAATTCAGAAAGCCAATAAAAATGGTTAATGTCCATACTGCATAATGTCCATACTGTCCATCCTGCAGTCTCTGAAGGAAGATGATTTGGCTAGGAGATATATACATGTATTTCTTTCACGTGTCTCTTATAAATAAATATATACGCACACACATTTATATATATATTATTTATTATTTTTTTTTCAGGGGCTTCTTTAGAGTCCTACTGAAGCTTCAGGTCAACTTCATAAGTCCATATCTGCCTGCGGATAGGCTTACTTCTCTTAATTTGCACAGTATTGTCAGTACCAAAACACTATCAAGGAGGGTAGTAGTGGTATGGGGGCGAGTTATTTGTAAAGCATTAAGTTCTTTACAGGAAAATGCCTAATAGCTTAACATATATATGTATTTTTAATATAACAACTAGATGCACTCTGCAGCAGCCACCTTATATGCTGTATTTTTTTCACTCATGAAAACATGACTGTGTCAAACACTGTCACTGAAGCATAGTTGGAACACCTGTTTTGAAGCTCATGTTCCTTTAGATCCTTGGAAAAAAAATGAATCAAAGGCCTTATCTAAAGCCTCTTGAAGTGAGCGCAGAAAGTCCCCCAGGTTCCTGTGGGCACTGACCCAGAGAACAAAAATTCAGAAAACTATAAATACAGTGTATGCTTTACTTAGTTGTGGAGACTGAAGTTGCAGAACTCAAACAGTGTCTGTATTACCTCTACCAGTCTCTAAGCCTGTGAGCATTGCAACCATGAATAAGATTTCTTGCAGGCTTCTGAGTTCAGCATTGGAAAAAATTGGGTTGACAAGTCAGGCTTGCTCACTGTCATGAGTGCTGGTTATAGTATTTACTCCTCTGAAATAACAGAAGACTGAATGAATCACAGGCTTTTTTGGGACTCTGCTTTCCCCTGGATGCTTCATGATTCAGTTCCTACATTTGCCATGAAGGAGTTGTGAAAGAAGCTCAGACTGATGACCAAGAACCTTTATATTGCAACGGAACTGAGGCCTGGATCTTATTTTAAATGTACCATACAGATACCCTAGCTGCCAGTACAATTTGATGGGTGCTCCTAACAAATAGCTAGCCATGAGTTAAAATACCTTTAAATAAAGACTGCAGAAATATAACTTGCAAACAAAATCATCGTGATCTATTGTTTTTCATGCTATTAAAGATATTCTTCATGAATCAGGCAATCAAAATACTTATGGATTCTGATAATACTAAGGACAAACCACCACATCATGGGTTTTTCTGTTACTTTTGGACACCTAGTGGATCCAAGCAATAATGAAATTAAAGGATCTTTATAGCAAGATACCTGAGACTTTCAGAAACGGCTACGTGAACAGGCATGAGAAGTTCAAGTATGATGGTCCCACCTCTAAAATACTTTTGGAAAATGAGAGAAATGTTCTGTTTGAGAATTTTATGTGAGCTCTCTTCCATTTTCATTATTAATGCTTAAATTTTTCTTCATTGTAGTAGCTATGTATAATTTTTAATTTGATTTCACCTTGTAAATGTTATATAAGTGATGGTGATGCAAAATTAAGACATATTCATCAAATTGGTGATATCAAGTGATTTTTATTTTCCATTTTCAAGTAGATTCCCCACAAGAAAATGAAAATAGAATGGTTTTATTAGACCACTGAAGTGATATCAAGTGTGCAAGGAGCAGAAGAATTGGGGGAATATTACTTAATCTCACATGTGAAGTCTTCACCTCATCAATTAATTTGCAAGACTAGTTATATTTGCTTTAGATAGAGTGCTGTGTGAAAACATCATATACCTGAGAAATACCTACAGCCTCAAGAGATGTAACTGGACTCTCAGAAACAGAGAACTATTGATACAAGTTTTGATGTCTTGTTCCACTCTACTAACCTTCTCAAGCTTCTACCGACCAACCCCTCTGGAACGATGTAAAATCTCAAACACAGTGTGGCACTCCCTGTTTCAACCACGTCACTACAGATTTTGTTAACACAACACCATCCTAAATGCTCTGAGCAGTCATCCTTATCATGAAAGGCTCTGTTAACTATCCTGTGAAATGAGCTTGTTGGAAGCAAACAGTCTGGAACAGGGAAAGAGTGAGCTGCCTACCACTGGTCTTCCTTTGACAATGCATTCAGATTGCATTCTAGTCTGGCAAGAAATATACAGCTTGTTTGACTAAAAGCATTCACAGACACCATTTTTAACAAAGAGCTCTGTTGGGAAAGAGATGCCATTAGCAGAGATCCTGCAAACAGTTCCCTTGTAAGGCAACTCCTATGCTGATCTCTAAAACATTTTTAAAATGGGGGAGGGGAGCAGTGGCAGAAGAAAAAAACTTTTTTTTTAGGAAGTTAGTACCTGAAAAAAATGAAGCTACTGCATCTGTTGAGAACAACCTTAAATGTGCTCTGCTAGAATAAGCTGTCCCCAGCTACACATGGACAAATTTTGGTGGTAAGTAACCATACAGACAGCCTGAGAACACAGTGCTCCAGCTCAGACTGTGTCTGGGTTCATTCATGCTTGTGAACATCAGAGATATAGTTTGAAGAGTAACTTCTGAATGAAAAGAGGTATTTTCCAACAGAGCTTTCTAATAGTCCTTTCAGAAATAAATAGAATGTCTGATGGTTCTGAGTGAGACACTGTGTGTTTTAGATGATATGATGATTTTTTTAACCTTTGTTTTCTATTACAAAGTATCATCAGTATTAAAATATTTTGTCCAGAAACACATGACAAATGTCTAGAACACTGTTTAATCTCCCTCCCCTCCCCAGGAATCCTGTATTTGTTGTGGTTGTAAAGACTGACGACTGGACAGGCTGATTCACATAAATGTTTTTAGATTAGTGGGAAGAAACTTGCTTATTGTTGGTTCTTGGCTTTTCCTGCAGAAGCCAAGATGTTTCTACTCGGAAACATTTTGTGAGGATAATACACATTTATACAAGCAAGAATTGTTAGATACTCATCAGCAATTGCCTTTCATAGTGTTTAATTTGTTCTCTAACCTCAAGTCTATATAAAAGCATTTCTCAAGAGCATTAAACCTTGTAAGCAATTGCATAAATGCATCATTTGAATAATGACGTCTGCCATTTGTTTATGCATGACCGTACATCTGTAGCAACTGAAAGGCAAAGGTGTCTCCCGAGGTTATCTGACAGTGCACTGCAATGAGCATGTATGAACATGATGAACTGATTGTGCATTTCCAGTTTGTACCAGATCCAATGCCAGAGTATGACGAATGAAGGCTTTTTTTTTTTTTTTGGTCATGCTCTTACAGACAACTTTATTAGGTTTTATAGAAATGGTATAAAATTCATCCAAAAAGCTCTGATTCCATTGTGCCACAAGTTTGAGTTACAAAGGACTTCCACCCAGTTCTTATATGTAGTAGTCTGTTTGTGCATTTTATATCAAATTTATAGCCAGGAAAGCAACACAAGGAAGAATACAAAACAGTATCTACTATAGGGAATGGCACTCCCTTGATTCAGAGAGTGAACAAACTATCATGTTGGACAAAATGGTGTATGTCAATGAGAATCTTTCTCCACATCAAAGTTAAGTATAATAGGACTGATCTCTTTTAAAGTCCTTTAATATCTTTAATATCTACTTTAATATCTACTCATGAAAGAAATAAGATAATGCATAAACTGCTATAAAACTTTGGAGTGAAATCATGACTCAAAATATAGGTGTTTCATTTACCTCATGGATGCTTTCTGAGTACCTATGTTTTGTTGAGGCATAACATTCTTTAAAGGAATAGGTGTGATAAATCATTAACTACAAAAATAAATTTTACTGTTCTGAACTTGTTTTTCCATTAGTTCAAACACCTAGTAAACACAAAATGTATTCATGAACAAATGAGTTCTTGGAAATGTTCATGTTGCATCCAAGAGGCTTGAACTTTATTTCAGAAAGGGCCTGCAAATTGCATCTCCCCAGGCTAAAAAGAAAAGAGACCTTTTATGACTTTTTCTGTGATGCAAAAAATGTTGTTAAATCTTCTTAAAGAACATTTTTACTCAATCTCAGAAGAAACAGATCTTGATCTCTCAGTATGGCATAGCTTTTCTAAAAGCATAGGAGGATTGAAATAGAATGATTTTGTCTCAGCACACTGAAATTGGAATTCAAAGTATTATGCACTCACAAATGAGTGATATTGAAAGAGAGTCATCGTGTTTTCATCAGAAGTCTTGGCTGACCTAAGCCCTTATTTCTTTACAGGCGGTAGGAATGCAGTCCGCTCTTAATGTTCATCCTGTAGATTGTTGTGTCTGCTGTGTAAGCTAGGTGTGCATGTACAGCTGAATAGATTTTTAACAAGCACAGCTGCACAGGAATGTAGGTAGACTATCTGGGAGTAAAGAATCTTGTCAGTTAGAGCTATTAGGGGAAAAAAATCAAATGGAACATTTTTCTAATAAGCCTTTCATCAGGGCTTTTATAAAGCCATAGTAAACAAGTTAAGTGTGACATATAAAATCACAGCTGATGTCAGATTGTTTGTATAGGATCCCCTAACAAATGCAAACCTGAAATGCCTGTGGATGCTTTAAAAACTAACAAATCCTCCTCAAAGTGTTGCTGCTATGTAGAGTTACATTCTCTCTACAGTAATATTTAAACCCATTGCACTTAAGTAGTGTGGCAAATAGAGACATCCAAGTAGATTTTTCTAATTGCCTGGATAGGATGTGTGATATTAAGAATTCAGATATTCAAAGGAAGAACAGTACTTGGTGGGAGTGACACTGCCTGTGGGATAGGTAGCAAAAGAGAAATCTTCTGTGGCTATAATTTTCAGGGCTAATTAAAGGTTAATTCATGCTAAGATAGATGACAGTTTATTCTTGGATCTTAAAGCTGCACAATTTCTGACTTAGGTCTGAGAGTGCCCCCCCACCCCCCCACCTTTTTTTTTTTTTTTTTTTTTTTTTTTTTTTTTGTGGTGTTGCTGATCCTGGTTATGCTAAAACAATTCCTAATCCATTTTCTAGGCAGGATTTGATTTACAAGTTAGATTTGGAAGATATGTAAGTTCTGATCATCTGAATGAGATTGATTCCTTTAGCTTAATGCAGACCTACCGCATGTTACCAGCCTGTATTTCAGTAGTTTAATATATGACAGTTAGGATCCACTACCTCTGATGAAGCAGACAGAATATTGCTTCAACTGATCTCTATTTGAACAGAACTTTAATCATCCAATGCCTTATAAAATTTCACAGTACATTGGAAAGGTTTTTTTTTGTTTGTTTGTTTAGATTGCATGTTATTAGCTAGTGAAATGTTCATTTCTCTTTGCTGCTTACCACTGACAATACTTTAAGACTTTAAGCTAGGAAACTGTTTCAGTTATTTTTGGGAGCATTTTAGGTTCTTTATACAGGAAGACATAAAATTGCTAGATTCATTATAGCATATCTTTTCCTATCAGAAATACTGGATAGTATCCAGAAAACAGGATATTTCTGCCAGCACACATTTTGAACTAAGAAACTGTCAGGACACAGGAAAAGAGTGGAAGATGATACCTAATTTTTAAAAACGCAAGACTGTCCCCTAGGCACTAGTGATATCTTCACGATTCATATTTTTTTCTTCAGCATTTAAGCTTCCCTTTCCCTTCTCTACTTCCATGTTTTCTGAACATGCTACTTTCATCAGGAATCTGTCACATACAAGTAGCTTTTTTTAACGTGTTTGTACTGCTCAGATTTCCAAAAGTGATTAATTTTATTGTCCAGACTCCCAGCTCTTTCCCTGGTCTCAGAGGACTTGGATGTTTTAGTTAGTTAGTTAGTTTTTTATTTCATTAAGCACTATGTTCAGATGACTCAGGGAATTAAGAGAATCTTGCAACATTGCTCAATAAAAAAGGAGCTGGATGTTCTACTTCATTTTGAATAATTAATTAGCAGTAATTTTATGAGGACTAGTTTCCATAAACAGACTTCAGGATTTTCATATCTGTCTTTTAGGGTGGTATCTTTTAAAGCATATCTAGTGCTCTAATGTCTATCAGCTGTACCCAGGTGTTCTTTCTTTAGTTCCAGCCCAGTCTACAAGCTTTATTGCATTAAAGTGTAATCAATTCTGATTGCTAGCTCTATAGAATTAATAAGATATAGCCATGCCCATTCTGATGGCTATAACATCGAAAATGTTCTTTCAATGGAACAGGTTAATCTGTTTCCTCTCAAATGGAAAATGTCTAACATTTCTAAACAATTTTTCCTTGTGAGGGAATTTTTTCACAGTTTTCACCTTTATGAGTTCTTGGGGGAGTGGTGTGGAATCTGTTGGGCTTGGATACAGTATTATGTTGTTGTTGTTTTAAGTTTGCCATGGAAACTGTTAATTGTTCAAACAAAATTTCATGGAAGAAGTTCAGATACAGTATGTTGTTTCCTGACCTTTTTTTTTTTTTTTTTTTTTTTTTGCTTGTCTAGCTCTAATTATTAAATATGAATGGGAAATGAGGAAAATGGTTTACTGGAGTCTGTGAACTGCTTTTTAGAGGTTGTTCTCTGTGCATGGGGTTTCCAGTGCCCTGTTCAGAGGGGACTGGTTTCTTTGTTGTTTATTTCAATAGGCATTAGGTCAGCTCCAGAGTTTATACTGGTCTCAGGGCAATTCCTACTGAAATTAATAATGTTAGTTGGTAGAGAGCTGGTGTTCCCTTCCTGTTCCACAGCTTTCTTCTGGTCTGAAGAGAGGTTGAGAGCAACCCAGCCTCTCCTGTGTGGATGGGGAACCATTCCAATGCCATGCTCAAAGGGCAGTAGAAAGGGGTAATTGGACACCAGGAAAATCCAAATTCTGTAGGAGAACTAGACATGATAGTGCAAGATCATCTTAGGTACCTAATTTTTATTGTATTAGGAATAATCCATTTGTTAGTCCTCCATCTATTATCAGCTCTTATATGTAGTGTTCTGAGAAGATCACAAGCTGAAAAATTGGCTGCGGAACTGAAGAGCAGGTGCAGGTGTGTTTTTTGTTTTGTTTTGACAGTGTCAGTTTTATACTCCTAATTCCTGATTAGAAGTGTGCATTCCCAGAATAATATTATAAACTGCAAATTATGGGACAAGTAGACAACTGTTCTTCTGGTAGCAACCCTCCTCAGGACAAGTTACAATATGTGTATGAATAGTATTATTTTCCTGCAGACAGTCCCATAACCTGACTGTAGTAGTCTGTAGATCTGAAATTGTCAGATCTAGTGTCCTTTTAGGCTGGCTATACATAGAAGTGTGCTAGTAGAGTGCTATTAACTTCTCATAAGACTGAATCAGTAAAAATCTGTTTTGCACATAAAACTTCTACTGCTACCCAAATAAGAGCATCTATTTGGGCTAGTTTGTCCCAGTTTCTTGATAAATTATTTCTATCCCTGTGTGTACTCTATTTCTTGTCATAAAAGCCTTGTGTTTAGAGAAGACATGAAATACAAAGTAACTCAATTTTGTTCTAATGACAGTCACGAGGTGTGACAAGGTGTGCTTATGTCTTATGGCCTAGGACCTGCTAGTAATGTTGTAATTTCCTCTTCCCTCCAAAAAGATGCAAGTGAGATTTGTTAACTCTTATGTACAGTATGGGGACTAGAGTCCCTCTTCAATATAAGTAGCAGAGTTATGATACAATTTACCTCATAAAATGAGAAAGGAACTCCATTTTAGCTATGTAGTGCCACGATCTGCAATTTTAGCACATCCCGGCAAGCGTCCCAGGAGCACTACTATTGACTTCACCTCTTGCATGGGGAACTTGCCTGTCTTGTTGGAACAATTGTGTTTCCTTACCTCACCTGCATAATATATGCAGAAAAAGTTGTGAATTGATCTGTGTTGAACTAGTAGAAGAACTTTTTCATGAAAAAGTGGAAGAAAAAAATGAAAGCACCTCATGTTTTCCTTAATTTGTTTGTTTTCTCACTGTCTCTGTCTGAGTGGAATAAAGGCTCTAGCTGCAGGAAGAATTGGGGATTTTTAGTCATGTTATACCAGCTGAGCTCATGATGCTGTTTTAATAGTCTATCTGAGATGATTTAGCCAGCTCAGACTGTGTAAAATCATCAATTATTTATTTCTAAGTTTTGTGCAGTGCCAGTCTATGGAGATCATTAAGTCTGGATGAAAAATTACCGTGGAAAGGTGGTGCTTTGGCTCTCTTGCAACATCATTAAAAATATTCAAGTAGAGATTGTAAACAAAGATGTTTCCCCTAGAGCAATTGCAATCTGAACATTTAAGGGACGATTCCTCATTTCATATTCTGTGCTTATTCTCTCCCTCTCAAGCTTACCTAGCCAAACTGCCATGCTTCCTGTCGCAGTTGAAAAGAGCTAAGTTCATACTAATCTAAAATTGTGTCTTGGTTTCCTTAATGATTCTTCCCTACTGTTGCACAAAATCATGTTACTTGGCTATGACTCACTGGATTTCTGTTCACATGTCATTTTGCAATTAGAAACAAAATAAGATCAAAGGGACCTCTCTTTCTTCCATCCTCTGTTCTAGATACTAATATGATCTTCATTTTAAAAGAGGGAGTGATTTGTGGGATTTTTTATTTTTAGTTCTGATAGTGATTTTTCTGTTACAGCCATGATATGTTTGAGGCAACATATGTAGAGGTACTACCCATTACTACCTATTTGATGCAGTTAGCAAAAAACAGTACTCATTTTCTGGGTACAAGAGGTCCTTCCACAAAGTCCACAAAATCTTGCATTTTTATTTTTTATTTTTTATTTTTTTTGGTACCTTCGCAACTTAACATCCAAAGAGGATCTTGTGATCTCACTAACCTTCCAGGGACAACAAATTGGTTATAGTAGCTGCAGAGTTTACTTTTGACAAGAAAAATGATGCAAACCTGGTTCCTCTAAGGGGGATTCATATATGTAGAAAGTGTATAATAATTGTCTTTATGTTCTTTGTCTGTAGTTCTTTTTCTGGATATTTTAACTTTTAACAGAAAATCTCTCATGCAAAATAGGGAAAGTTTAATCTCATTCAGATAAAATTAAGAGCCATAAGTGTTCAACTGTTCAAATGACTATACCAAGTCTGTATCAGACTATTACAGCTAGGTCTTCATAAGTATATTCTCGTGTCTGCCATAGGATTGTATTTTTGGATTATTTCTTGTTTTTAGTCTGCCATCTATCAATTAGATTTTTATTATGGTAGGTAAAAATGCAGGAGAACATGAAAATGATTCTTACTGAGTTTCAGGAAGTCTGTAAAGCTAAACTTCAGTTTTATTATCCTGTGCAAGGATTATCCTAGGATCAGATTAATATATATATATATCTCAAAATCTGAGAACTGCCTATTTTTGTACTGCATCCAAGATGGACACTTGTTACTTGTTACACTGGTAACTCAGACATTAGACAGTCTTTTCTTAATTTTGGAACTAAACTCAGTTCCCATTACATAGCATTAAAATGATACTTTGCATATGCTGCCTGTGGGTGTTTGTAGAAAAGAAGCTGTCTAGAGGATTTTATAGTACCCTGAGACTTGGAGGTGTCTAAATAGTGGTTTGTGACTGATGGATTTCAAGTATGACGATATCTGAACTGTAAATCGCTCAAAGGCAATAGCATTACCCATTTCACATTTACTCTACTCCTGAAGGGAGAAGGCTCCACTCTCTCCAAGAACTTCATAACACCAGTCAGGCTCTGCTACGGAAGTTGCTCTGTATTGTGCTTGGTGAGTGAAGGTTGTAAGGGATTTCTGCCTTACCTCTGTGTTTTGACATGAGGTGCTTGACTTTCCAAATTTAATGTTGACTCAGTGCTGGGAGGCTTTTTCACATAGAATAAATCTCCCAGTTTCCTCCCCAGTCCTCTTTAATTTATGCAGGTGAACTGAAAGCAATTCACATTTGGGAGAAGCTGAAAAACTGTCATCAAAACTGATGTTCCCCAAACAAAGAGAATTACTTGGGAAAATTAGGACAAATTGTTGATGAGAACAAGAAGAGCTATTTAATTTCAAAGTATGTGATTTTCCTCCAAGCCCATGCAGTGACAAAAGCTCATCAAAATGTGCATAATCAAATACTTCCAATGAATCATCAAATGCAATGTAATGTTGTCACAAAAAAATTGTTCATGGAACACTCACTGAAAACATTCTGCCTGCTGACTTCCACTGCTAGGCATATATTTAGACAGAAACATGAAGTGGAGTTGTGGGAAATGGAATTCCACCTAGTGGGAAATTATCTTTCCCTCTTTTAAATCCACTAAATTGTATCTGGCTACCATAAAGAAGGCTCTGCTGTTGAAGAGACTGATTCTTTCACTCTGCATCACTGACCATCCAGAAAGGTTGGAGCAAAATCCCAGATTGGGATCTTAATCAGATTTCACTGTAGGGACAAGTTGACTTTTAAAACTTTTGCACTGATATAAGCTTGATGTCTCATGCTTATGATACAGACAAGTAAGTTGTCGCTGAAAAGCCATACGAAGATCACTTATTGGCAAACCATATAGTAAAGCATTACTACACTGATTTGTAAAGAACTATCTGTTGTTACTTGCAATAATACCCATAAAAACACGTTTAAGATCAGCCAGTATTCTTTCTGTGGTATTTTACAATGTGTGCAGTTTCTGGCACTCACCAGTTAAGCCACCTTTTGCTTGATTATTACTCAGACTCACTGTATTGCACAATTTCTGATTTTGCTTTTACAAGAAGCACAAAACCCCAATCATTTCTTTTTCTCTGCAGGTGCTTTACTCTAACAATGCTGACTGTTCCCACTCCAGAGTCTTTCCAGCCTATTGCTACAGAGCACCTCTGTGGAGGCAGCTGCTTTGTGCTTGTGCACTCAGGTGCTCTCACTCCCTTTCATTTCATCAGTTCATGGGTGTTTTTTGCATGGCTGTGACAGGGCAGCTTGCTCCATTAATGAGCTGTTTGTTAGCCCTGCTTAGAAGCTCAGTGTTCATTTTCTATCTGGAGAGAAGAGCAGTGAAGCTGTCTCTTCAGGGGGATAAGATGACTGGTAGAGATGATAAGGTCTCCTAGAGATCCCAAGGGGGAGGGCTGATAAGGTACCAGTCAGTATGTTAGTGGACCAAGCAATAAGGAGGGTGGCTTTGAAGGCTGACTTGTCTTGGGAGTCATTTGCACTGCTGGTGTTTGTATGAGTATGCAATATGTAACCTAGCCAGAAGACTAAATTGAATGAGCACTGAGGAAAAAGCCAGAAGGGAGGAAATGTGATGATGACCAGTTGGGCCAGTATATGCAAAAATTACGTTTCACGTGGCTTTGCTACTCAAATTCCTCATCTTGTTTTCTTTGGCCTTCTGTATTCCTGCATTACAAGCACAAAACACTTGGCTGTGCTTTCCAATGTTGTCAAGCCTTTCACAGCACTACATATTTAAAGGATGTAGTTCCATCAGTGAGTGCTGTGGTATGACACTAAAGCAAAGTTGTGAAAGGAGAATAAGAAGCAGCCTAAGGACTTTTTTTTTCATTCTTATCCACCTACAGCTGCTTTGTACCTAAATAATAGTACCAACAATGAGGATATTTCTACCTGAATCCCATGCATTTTTTTGGGAAGGACGGACTGAAAATGAAAATTAGTTCACTAGAATAGTGTTTTTATTTTTATTTTTATTTTTTTTTTAAATTTCTATTTATTTGTATATTAGGAATTTTGCATCATCATTGCTTTTCTAAGTTTTTCTCAGTCAACAAGAGATACCTCATTCAGAGGGCTGGTGAAGATAAGTTGCACCTTTATAAATTGGTAACATTTAAAAATGTAAAAGAACACCTATGTGGTCAAAGAAACTAAAAATGACTCCCAAGTCTTTCTGAAATCTGGACCATGTGGATTAATTTTAAAAACCTGTTTTAAGCCATGCCTGGGTAAAATGGTTGTGCCACCAAAGAGTGGCCAGACCTCCCCAAATGTGTGCCCCTCTGTCCTCCGGCTTGCCTGAGCCTTCCTGTCTGAGTGTACTGGTGGTGGATGTGTCAGAGGAACTGGGCAGCCTGGAGCCCTGGAGTGGTTGTGTTTTATCTTCTCTGTGTTGCCTTTTGCTTCAGCTGCTTCAGTGTTTTGAAAGGTCAGGTTTAATGAGCTGTAAGGGGAGGAGATTCAGACAAATCTCAAGAATCTGTTTTAATTCATTGAAGTGCTGAAGGTAGGTGAAAAGCCTTTTTCTTCCCTCAAGCCCAGGGTAAGCATTATTTTATTGTATTACATTGCCTTTAAAACATAGCATATGTAAATGCCTTTCAGCTGTATACGAAGGAAAATGGTTAACAAGTATTGCATCTTTCCACCAACTTGAAATGAGTATTAGGCTTTAAATTAAAATATACTTTTCCTTCATTTAAAGTGTATATCAAAACAAACAAAAACCCAGGCACAAAACAGTCAATTTCCCATTATAATCATCTTGGGAATTATCTGCTTTCCTGAGGCTTACAAGCTCAAAGTGAAATACATTCAATTATGCTAAGTATTTTATTTTATTTTATTTTATTTTATTTTATTTTATTTTATTTTATTTTATTTTATTTTATTTTATTTTATTTTATTTTATTCATGTAATGTTCAAAAGTACATTAACTGCCCTCACAAAATCCTAATAGGAAAACAAACTTTCACCTTTCACTTTCTTTCTCCTTCACCACACTCTATTATTTCTTTTTGCATATTTCTTTGGAGCGCTGAGATTTTTTTGGCCTTAGTAGACCAAATCCATAGAGAAGTGAGAAAAACTATTCCGTGTCTCTATATAGAATTATTCTCATCTTCTTCCCTTTCCCTCCTCCCCTAGATTGACTTCTGTTGTTCCAGACAGTGCTTTTATCTCTCTTGTACAGTTTAAACGGAAATAATTGTTTCTAGACCTGTGCCTCCAAACACTGTTCCTAGGGCCATTTTTTTTTCTTTTAGTTGTTTGGGGAGATAGCATAGTACATCTTCACTTCTGGTGCTGATGGTCAAAGCTGAAGATGCTTCCTGCAGCCTGAATGTCACCTTCATTTGTTTTTCCTCTGCTTACTTGTTTTTGTTTTTGTTTTTGTTTTTGTTTTTGTTTTTGTTTTTGTTTTTGTTTTTATTTTTATTTTTATTTTTATTTTTATTTTTATTTATTTTCCCCTTACTGCTATTGCTTTTTCAACCTACTGGCCTTTTTTGGTACTGCTTCAGTCAACAATTTCTAATAACCTGTGTGAGCCTGCCTTTTCTGCTCTTTCACATACTTAGTATTCTGTAGCTTAAACAGAAAGCTGCAAACCTCTATCTTAATGTACTTAAGAGCTTCAAAATTAGTGTAAAATATTTAGAAATCTAAAAAAAAAAAAATGAAGGATGTAGAGAATAGAGCTGTATGATATGTTGAAATCAGCATGTGCATGCTGGCAAGTTGCTGTTTTTCATCTCTGACCAGTTGTGGCCTTCTAAGGGGTTATAACTAATATAAATACTCTTGCTACTCATTCTGCATGACTGTATTACTCTGTTTATTTTGTGTGCTCTGCTTGTAAGAGGCTAAAATGTGTGAACACAGAAATTGTGTTAAAGTTTCAGGTTATGTTGTTTGTTGTTTCTGATAATGACTGATGCTTTAGAGGAACCAAATACAGCCTTTTTAAAAAATATATATATTTATTTAATTTCAGAAGTTAATTTATTCCCCCAATATTATGCACATTTCAACTCTTGGTTTCTTTTTTTTTTTTAATATTTTTTTTCTCCTCTGCTTTTTCTATGAAATGGAGTTTTATGCATTCCTACTAGTTATAATCTAATCCTTCTAATAATCTAATAATCTAAATAATCTAATCCTTCTTTGAAATCTTCTAGCTCTTGACCTCAGTGATGTTTTCATAGCCAAATTGCACAACCACTTCCCATTTTGAACAGATCAGAGGTACAGAATTGTTATATTTCAGCAAGCTATGCCAAGTACTTGCCTAAATCCCATGCCAGTTTTTTAATGCTTCATGTCTCTGTCAATATTTAGTAAGCCATATTCATTTTTATCCCTTTCTCTCTCTCTTTCTCTCTCTCCTTCTCTCTTTCTTTCATACAAATGTGTAGTTTTCAAGTGTTTCCATGCTCTGAAGGGAAATTTTGTTGGAACAACTTCAGTTGCAAGGGTTAAGCAATGTGTTTCTAGCTGATTGCCAAGCTATGCATAAGAAGTTGCACTTATCTTTAGCCTTTAGCTTACTATGTCGACTTGCAACATTTCAATCTGTCTATACGCAGGTAACACAAGCACTTTTAATGTCTATTATTTTGGAAGAAGAGCTGGTATCTTGGTTATCTGAGAAATGTATGTATTATAGTAGTCTCATAGATCTGACTTTTCCTCAAGGAAAAATTAGTACACAAAAATAGGTGGGTTCCCAACTGATATCTCTGGGGTTGAATCCTAACAAATAATGCTGAATTGAATGTATTTGAGTTTGCAAAGTGACTCAGGCAGTCCATTCTCCAGCAGTCCTATGTAGACATGTAATTAAGAACATTAGAATTAAAAAGAAAAGAATTAAGATGCTGTGTAGAACTTAGGAGAGTTGCATTGGCTACTTTAGGAGTTGATAATATTTCAAAGGGAGATTCATTGAAGAAAGTATCCACAACAGTGTATTAACATGCAGCAAAAAAGTAGAAAGTGGAAAGAGAGAGGGAGGGACATGCCTTAGTTTTTATGTCTACTCGTAATTGCAGTAACCTTTGCTATGGCTATGTTCTTTGCTTCATAATAAAGAAGTATGCCAGAATTAAATGTAATATTTCCGTATTGACCATAGCAGGTCATAGCTACTGTTTTCAGGTAGAGTACTTGTAGGTACTTCCCCTCTTTGTATAGTTAAAAGAAAAGAGCAAAATTCACAATGGATATCTGTAAAGTTTCTTATCTATATTTATTTAAAGACTAGAAAACACTGTAATTTACTCTGAGGATTTCAGAACATTAATTTCAAGATACGGTTTTCAAATAAATGTTTACAGATAAATCATCTTTTTGTTTCATATTATGCCATTGGGGGTAAAAAGGTTGACTCTTAGTTTCTGTACTAGTGCCATCTGGCGACTGAATGTTGTTGTGGATCCCTTCTGCAGCTTGAAGTATTCGGGGTGGCTTTGACTAATGACTCAAAATTTGAGGATCAGGAGAAATTCTTTATGAGGTCTCCTTGGATTATTTTCAGAGGGCTCAAACCTAAAATACACTTTTGATAAAAGCAATTCTATGACTTCTAAGAGAGAATATGTGTCTATTGAGATTTAATTTTAATGATGGAACAATTAGCTGAAGCACTGAACGACTACAGTTTATAATCTGTCAGAGCTGAAATAGGTAATTTTGACTGAGGCAACAATACCATTTTGGAATCAGTGGACATCACCTTCAATTTAAGCTTGTAACTGTCTGGCAGCTAAGTTAAAGAATGGACTCCTTGTTATATATTTGCAGTATGTTTTTTTTCTGTAGAAGACAACAACCTTCTTAGCCCATCAAACTACCTGAGTGAAGATGTGAACCTATGGTCATCTTTTCATAGGCTTCTTGGCTTTGCCTTAGCCACTGAGTTTGTAAGCTTTAATTTAGAAGCTAAAACTATGCAGAGAAAACAGATGTAGGTAATTCCTGACTAAGTTTTATTTGAAATGAACTCTCTTATCAATAAAGTTCATATTTGGGAAATTCTTAGTATTTAAAAACTATTTGCAGCACCAATGTATGGAAACTTGAGTCTAGAATGCTAAGCAGCTTTGTTTCAGTGCAACACTATGAAATTATTTACTGAAGGAGTTGCATTGTGAAAACCCTGGTTTTAACTGGGAATTAATTGACATTCAACATTATTTGAAAATACTCTTTAAGGTAATAAGTTTTCTTTTTTTTTTAATGTATATATTTCTGAAAAAAAAAATACATCTATATATATTATTTAAAGAATACCATTCCTTAAACACCTGCTGGCCTAGTTTGGAAAAGACGTAGAAGTAAAAATGCTTGTAGGTGATCAGTGAACTTCCTCGCATTTCATGAAGACCCTTCAGAAATGTAGAAGAGCAAGCTTAAAAAGGCTACTGAAGGTCAGTGATTTAAAAGGCTAGAGAATCTGTCTTTCTACAACAGCCACAGCAGGAGGCAAGATGCACAGAGCAAGGAGAGAAATTGCTGGAAGCAGAGTTTAGGAGCCAGTGCAGCCTTGTGAGAGACTGGGGTCCCATTGACTGTCTCCATATCCCTCTATGTCTTTCCCCAGAGAAGACAGAGCCAGGCTTGGCAAATGGCCAGTGCTGCTCAAACAACTGATCTCAGTATCTTTCCAGGTCAGCCATAGAGAGGCAAAGAGTGTGGAAGAGAAAGGGTCTTGCTCCTGTAGAGGTACCCACCCTTGACAGCCATATTCACCACACCCACCCTTTCCTGCTGGCAGCAACAGACACAGCTCCCACTCTTCATGCCACATACAATAGGCAGAAAGAGTCCTGGGGCCTGTTTTTTGTCCTTATTCTGCTTTTTTGCTTGGGCAATGACCCTGCGAGAAAAGCAGGCTGCTTCCAGGGCAGAGGAAATATTGTGGAAGGAAGCACGCTCAGAAGTACTGTCCTTAAGGCAAGTCAGCTTTAGGTAAACAAGTTTAATGAAGGGAAGAAAGACACACACAGACACTCATGCTCCTGAGCCTTAATGACCTTTTCCACATTTGGACTGTAGAGGTTTAAAATTAATTTGCTTAAGTAAGTGCTAAGGTGTTAGGCAGAAGTTGGGCTGTTTGAATTCTAACCTTTGTGTCCAAGTCTGTTGTCTTCCAAATAATAGGAATTTCTTGTCTGATGGCTAAGATTTGGAGACAGTACTATGTCTGTCTCTATGATACTATGATACAACAGGTACTGGTACTATGATACACAGGTACCTGTGATATATATGATTTCTTGATGCCTTAATTGCCAATGCTATACGTGTTCCTTCTCTGTCTTATTTGGCATGGGCTGCCTCTCATGTTTCATGTAGTATTTTGACCCAAAACTCATTTAAAGCAAAGAGGCTTTTATTAGATGAAGTCATAGGTAGGTTTCAATAAAATGTATAACTGGATAAAATCCTCTAGAGGTACTGAATCTCTTTGCCTTTATGGCTGGATAACCAGATCTGTAAGTTAGGAAGTCTACAGGCAAATAAGAAGTTTCAGCTTAAATTCAGAAACAAGTTGCTTGAAAAAGCCCTACTTTGTCAGTGTGAAAAGTACAGTTTTATGATGATTAACTCTTAGATCTACTTGAGAGCAATTTTAAGAGGCAGAATGTGGGCAGGTACCAATTACCTGTCACAATTAGTGTGCATCTTATTGTACATATTTAAGAAATTAATGACAGTGGGTGGTTAGAACTGTCTCATTACTACTAATTAATATGATAAGTCTTTAGTAGGCCATTGGCAAAATAAGAATACCAATTAAATGTGATGTCAATAGAGAGTCATTAATTATAAGAGAACAGATATACATGAAGTCCAGTAACAATAGTGGGAAACAATCTGTGCTTTTTTTCAGAGACATTTCAATGCATTTCCTACTTGAAAAGCAAGTGTATATTTTATCTTAAATATTTATTAAATGGAAATCATGCCTAAGAAGTGCATTCAGCTGTTCTTGAATGCTAGAATATGAAGTTTTCTGGCTGCTTGATAACTTCCTAATCCTGCTTTCCGTTTTTGTACCTTTTTAATGTTTTCAACAGTAGTATGTGAATATATGGTGTGCCTGTACATGTTAAGAAGGTTTAGTTAATATAAATTCAGGGTGATGTTTCTCAAAGTATCTTGATTTGTGACCTCTTTCTATTATTCGTCTCTTCCTCCTTTTCTATACTATTCAGAGTGGAAGGAACAATCCCGTTCCTTCACATGGACTTCTGGGGAAGTATGTCTACAGATTTTTTAACAAAGTCCAAATATGACTAAATTACTATGGAGATATAAAAGCTGAGAATGAATCCAAGAGTGTCAGGAAAAAATATCTTGAGTGATCTGTCAGTGTTGGATCTGTGATTAGCCTTGAAAAATTAAAAATTAAAATCAGGTCAAACTGAAATCTAATTTTTTATATTTCCTTTCCTAAGCTGTAGTTAAAATGAAGCAATATGTTTAGTTAAAAGTGAGTTACTTTAAAGCAAATTCACAATTATTAATCCATACGTTTTAATTGGAAAGACTAGGATTCAAGACCTTCTTTGCTTCATTCAAATGTGGGATTTGTATCCAGGTTTTCTACTTTGCAATCATTGCCAGGCATATGATTGTTTAGGTCAGTCTGGTCCTTTGAGAAACAGTAACTGAATATTCATTGGATACAAAGACTATGCCACATGTCCTAACCTGCATGCCACTCACAACACAGCCGCTCAGGACGGAAGGAACCTCTGGGGGTTTGGAGCTCAGCTCCCTGCTCAAAGCAGGGCCAGCCATGGGATCAGATCTGACTTTATCCATTGAGTCATGAAAACCTTCAAGGGTGGAGACTGCACAACATCTCTGAGCATCCTATTTCACTTTGTGACTGTTTCCATGGGGAAAAGGTTTATTGTTATATCCAGTCTGAATTGCTTGAATCAATTTGTATCCACTGCCTCTTGTCCTCCCACAGCTCAGTACAGAAGAAAGAGCCTGGCTCCATCTTCTTGATAAGCTGCTCAGAGATATTGACAGGCTGCTCTCAGGTCACCTTGAGGCTATCTCTTTCAGGCTGAACATGCCCTGGTCTCTCAGCCTACACTCACAGGGCCAGTGCTTCAGTCCCTGAACATCCTGTTTGCCATGTGCTGAACTTGTTCCAGTTTGTCAGTGTCATTTTTTTCCTTTTTTTTTTTTTTTTTTTTCTTTTCTGTTCATGTCTATGCGCAGTTACTAAGTGGAGCAGATTCAGCAGATATCTCTAAAGGCTTAAGCATTTTCAATGAGAGTTGCTCTTCAGAGCCATAGAGTTTTCAGAAGGGTTTTCAACTTCTTGTCTCTGGTGCCCAAACTCAGTGTCTCACTGCTGGATGGAGACTTAATGATTTTGTAATGAAACTCGAGTCACTTTGGAAGCTTTTATGTGATGAACTTTTCCTTTCTTTCTCTCTTTCCCTCTCCTTCTCCTTTCCCTCTTTCAAAACAAGGCCAAACCTATTAGCTCAGTATGTCATAGGACATTAATGTTGCCAAGAATAAAATTTATGGTAACTTTTCCAAACAAGCAAACAAAAAATTGGCTGATCTATAGGGCATTTTGCTTTACTGCTCTCTTTACTACAACCTTCTGCTCTACTGTTCTCTAGGATGGAGACTTTGACATAAAATGTGAGTTTTCAGCTCTTTCTGAGTTTTACTTTGTCTAAATTATGGAAGTTAAGCTTCCTTTGCAAGTATGGAGTCTTCAAAGAAACAAAGAAAAAATCATTCAGAAAGTCCAAAATTGAACCTAAAAGATGAAACTAATCTTCAGCTCTGTTGTTGCAGGACTGGAAGCAAGAGCTGTGTTTCTATTGGGGAAAATGGAAAATGTCTCCTTTCTAATTATCTATTTTTTCCCCCAAAAGTCATGATTTCTTCAACTTCAATTTTGCTATAACATTCATAACGTTAATCATTTTTTCAAGGTGAGAGTGTGCACTGGAAAAAGGAAGGGTTTGCAGGTATTGCAAAGGAACCAGAGGAAACCACAGTCAGCCTAGCCTGAGCCAGGTACCAGCACCAGGAGGAAGCATAGCCAGTAGATTGAGGAAGTGATTTTCCCACTCCATTCAGCACTTGTTAGACCAAATCTAGTGTTCCGTTTTCCTAATTCACCACAAATATAAAATGTTGATAAGCTGGAGCAAGTTCAGCAGAGGGACTCCAAGAGGTGCTGTGGCACTTGTCCTGTGAGTAAAGGCCAAAGTGCCTGTTCAGCACAGAAAAGAGACCTAGCAGCAGCTTGCCAGTAGTTGTGCAGAGCTTATCAAGAGGATGGAGCAAGACACTTCTGTAGTGAGTCATGGGAGGGCAAGAGACAGGAGGCATAAATTGACTAGAGAACTCCTAAGCACTCTTCCAATCTTAATTTTACTGTGATCCTGCTTCTGTGATCATAATGAGCTTCTCCCCATCTCCCAAGGGCCCATCCTTGACCTACTATTAACTTTTGACTGTGTATTTTGTGCTGGTGTACAAAAGGTGATGGTGGCTCTCAGTCTAATAACTATCACTTTGGATGGAAAGTAGAGAAATACTGAGGCAGAAGCAGAAGGGGGAATTATGAAATTACAGGGAAAAGACATGTCAACTCTGCAGGATTTTTGAAGGTGTATAAAGTAGTTGAAAACTGTCCAACAGGTGAAATGAAATGTTTCTTTCTGAGAAATTTGTACTGCTATAGAACCCCCTCAGACTCTGAGCATTATTACATGCAATTCTAATACTTGAGACTGCACTATTAATATATTGCTGGATGCAAATATTATGACATTAGAGAAATAAGTGAAAAAATGCAAATAATGTTTCCTGATGGAGGGAGAGAGAAGAGGTTACCTGCAAAGCTGTGTTCCTGCTGGCCTTCCTGATTTTATGAGGATGTTATTTTGTGTAACAAGGAGAATTTTTTTTTTTTTTTTTTTAATCATTTCATTTACCTTCACAAGCATTTAATTTGGCTTGGTAGCAGAGTAACAACCTCTTGCCTCAGGTTACTTACTGCACATGATTTTGAATGATGTTGCACAAGTTTTGATGTCTATGGTATTAATGAAGTTTCTACTGTGAGGGCAGGCACATCTTCACAGATGCTTTTTAATATTTTATTAATTAGCAAGTGGGACAAAAGCCATACTTTCCAGGGGTTCAGTGAACAAAAATAAACATTCGTTTTCTGTGTTAAATTACAGCTAAGCCATTATTATTGGAAGCAGCCTCAGCAGCGTTCTCCCAAAACTTTGCAAAATTGTTTCTTTACTGTTGTGACCCCAGCTACAACCCTCAATCTGTCAGCTTTTAAGTGATCAAGTGTTACACTACTTTACATTCTGCTGTTCTGTACTGACTTCAGTCTGATGGCTTCAAGTATTCCCCAGAACATGTAAAATGCTACTTGTAAAAGGACTGCTGCCCTTCTAGATATATGTAGCAAAAGACTTCATGACAAGATATGATTAATTTAGGGCATCTGTTGCACAGATTAGAGAAGATAGATCTTTTCTTATTCCCGTGACTGAAAGACCTTCAGTCTGGCAGAGGCTTTGAATGTAGTCCAAGTAAATGCATTGAGGTGGAAAACTGACATAGCAACTGTAACTTTTCTGAACACTAGGGAACTTCAGATTAGCCTTTGAGGATGGATAGATATATATACATATGTGTGTGTGTGTATATATATATATATATATATGAGTGTATATTGTGCCCTGAGATAGAGACTCCTGGTTGGAAATTCAGTGTAAACAAAAACAATCATTGCCATTAACTAAGTGTTTCAGTAGTCTCTCATTTGATCTTAAAATTATATAGAGAGTTTTTAACTTAAGCTCAAAAGTTGTTTTTGTTGTTGTTGTTGTTGTTGTTGTTGTTGTTGTTGTTGTTGTTGTTTTTTTTTCTCCACAGCTTTTATATCTCTGAACTGTCATGTCATATAGGAGCAATCTGCTCTATATCATTTCACTGGATGGATTTATACAATACTTACCTTATGTCACGAATATACAATGGTAACTCTTCCCAGTGTTCCTCATTTCATCCTTCGTCCTTTCCCTTCTCTAAGCTCAATGCACTTTCAATACTACTAGTCACTTAAGGGGACAACAATACACTTGTGAAAGGACTTTTCTGTCTCAAGATTGTCAAACGCAGTCTTGATGCAAATATAAGAAGTTACAGGGGAGTATTTTAGACTGGCAGCATAATTAATGTTTTATTGAATAATGTCTAATGGATCACAGCAAATACCCAGTTTGGCATATATAATTTTTCAATGTTCTAGTTAGTGATAGACTAATGATATAAAGCTGCAAAGAGCATTTTGACACGCTCTATATTTACACTGCTCTGTAACCTCCTAGTCTCATTCTATTTACCGTGCAAACACGCTTTCTTTCAGCAATTTCCAATACTTGATTTGAACACACCTTTCTCCCTAGAAAGGTAACATTTCCACTCCCATTTCTCATTGCTTAAATGTCAAAGGCAGTTTGATACTTGAATATGACTTGGGAGTTTTGACTTACAGGATGATGTAGTAGAATTTTTCACATGCATTTTTCCAGAACAATGAGCACAATACTTTTAATAAAGTTTTTGTACTAAAACTTAAAATATTAATATAAATACAGGTTGTATTAATTCACTACTTTATAGAATGTTTCGGGAGTAAATGTCTGCATGGCCCTGATGAGATGCACTGACTAGTGGTGCTAAGGGAGATGGCAGATGTGATTGCAAGGCCAATATCTATAATCTTTGCAGGAAGCGTTTCGTCACTGTGTGAGTAACGGAGTACTGGCACAGGTTGCCTGGTGAGATTGTGAAGTCTCCATCCTTGAAGATCTTCAAGAATTGTCAGGATGTGGTCCTAGGCAACCTGCTTTCAGTGGCCCTGCATGAGCCATTCATTTGGTGTTGAACCAAATGAACTCCAGAAGTCCTTTCCAAACTTAACCATTCAGTGACTGTGTGATTATAATAGATTGACATTGTGACCTTTGTTTTGAGTCACAATAAATGGGAATGGGTAAACTGAGACACAAATGTGATTTGACTAAGCTCTAGTCTCAGGACAGGGAACAGAACTGTAGTTTTTTGAGTCCTAAATCAGTGCTGTGTGCATGAGTTCCTCTACCTATGAAAATAAACAACAGTAGGTGAAAAGCTTAAAATTGTCATCTTTGAGATACTTCATGGCTTTGTAATTCATTAACAAAAAAAAAAAAAAAAAAAGAAAAAACAAACAAACAAACAAACCAGGGCTTTGAGCTCTGGCAGCAGGACAAACCTCACTTCTTTTCAAATTATCAATTTTCAAATTATTTTATTTTATTTTATTTTATTTTATTTTATTTTGTTTTGTTTTGTTTTGTTTTATTTTTTAAAAATAAAAATATTAGCATGCTTTGGCTGCTACTCTAGGGGTGCTTTTAAATGCTTCCGTCCTTTTAGATCAACTGCATGTGTTGAGTTATAACAATGAGGTATAAGCAATAGTATCTGAAATGCTGAGGTCATAACCATGGGTTTCAGATACCTGTAGATGGGAAGGGTCTGCCTCTGTGCTGTAGGCAAATCATTTGCAGAAAGCACTACAATGGCTTGCTGAATGTAATGGTGAAATTATAAGGGGAAGGTTTTCAATATTACCAGGACACGTGGAGTATGAAACATGTGCTGGCTGCTTCTTGGCTTGTGTCTTTCTAGACCATAGTATATTGATTTTTTTAGCTCTTTTTTAAACTTCCCTTTGGGAGCAGAATGCGAAATGCAGTTATAGAGACCTACAAATTATCTGGGCTTGTATTAGCTTATTATCAAGGGGAAGAGGGTAGTTGCTCTCAGACTTCAAATACCAGACTGACTTAGGAAAGTGGAAGTGTGAAAGTGACGATTAAGTCAGAATGGAAGCAGTTTCCCTGAATTTGAAAGGATACATGCAAAACCAGTCTTTTACCAGTCTAAATGTACCAATCACACTTGTAGGGTGGCTATCTGGTTTGTATGTACCTTTCCCTTGTCAGAAAAGCTTTTACTAAAGCACAAATAGAGAGAGGGTAGATAGGTGATAGTTGAACTTGTACTCTTACATTTTTTGGGGGGACCTTTAGCATTATAGAGCTGGTTGAAACCATCAGGATGTATTTTCTGGAGAAGAAGTGGGGGGGCACTTTTAAGAATATGGTTTCTTAGCTGGAAAGCTGAACATGTGGGATACATGCCTGGATAGATACATGCCTGGATACATGCCTGGATAGATTAGAGGACATACTTTATAATGCTGGTGGAGAAGTGAGAGGAGCATGCCATTGCTTAGTTATATTACAGAGTAGGAACACCTCTTCTTTCCTGCCCCTGGAGACAGAAGGGGTTCGGCTCCTCATGGCAGCTGTCAAACTTCGGATCTTGGACAGTGATGATGAGGCATCTGATTTTGAAGCTGGTGTTCCTAGTGGAAAGAAACAAAACAAAACAAACAACAACAAACAACAAAAAAATCAAGAAATCAACCAAACAAGAAAACTGTTTGCATATTGATATTCTTCGTAACTCCATCCCAACTCACTGCATGATGTTCAGATTTGAAACATTTTGTGTGTGTTTTTCTTCTTCTGTGTAGTTTTAGTAGATTCTCAGGATGGAGTAATAGAGTAGTTACTTTAAGTAGAATTGTACTTAGATGTTTTCTACTCAGAGTGGAAGGTCTGCCTGTTGTATGAATGCTATTACTGCTGGTAAAGAGGCTATTTCATGCTATATGAAAACTATCAGGACAATATCAGTGCCACCAAATTACTCTAGGAAATTCTGCACTTATCACTCTGCTCCATATGGGCATGTAAGTTACATCTCCCTGCATTTTCCCTGGCTTTCAGCTTTCACTTTATCTATTGGAGCTGCAAAGACTGTGGACTCAGCAGTGGTAGGGGCTGGTGACTCCTTCCCATTGGCTGGAACACCAGGATTTTCCCCTCACAGCTTTAGAAAATAAAACAACATATGTGTGTGTGTGTATATAGTCTACACTCATGATTTCTAGTGCTGGCAGACCCACTGATAGCTTTTAACGCTTGAACCCATGTCAGACCATCTGTGTGCACAACCTCCGTGTCTGTTGAGAGCCCCTCCTAGACGGATCCTTTTTTCTAAGCTGCCTTCATTGGAAGTAAGGAGTTTAAGCATCAGTTAAGTGACTTTAAAGTCATTTTTTCTAGCACTAAAGATTTTCCAACATTAACTAATTAAATACTTGCTTCTGTCTACTGTTCAACCAATGAATTATTTCTCTAATATTTGCTTACATAAATCTTTTTACTGTTTTGTTGCATGAAATTTAAAGATGATTTTTGATCATTCCTGTGGTCTGCATTACTTTCTCCTCTTTCAGAAGGCTTTTCTCTGGCTGTAGGCTGAGTTCTCACAAGTTGCTACTGTTCAGTCTAACTGAAGCTTTCAGTGTTTTGATACTTAAAAAAGGCAAGCATCTAGCTAACTCCTCCAGAGGTGCATCATGGTTTCCGTCTCATAATACAATCCAGAAGGCTTTAATCTATTTAGCTACAGCACTGATGGCCAGCAAAAGATATCTCTGGTGTGCCTTTGATTTTCAATTGTTGCTTCCCTGTGTCATGTTACTACTCCTGCTGAATTGCAGTGCTGAGACAGAATGTTTTTGACCCTTGCATCCTATTCTTTTAAAATTGTATGAAGCTGCTTATGTACAATACACAAGTGGAAAAAAAACACAACACACACAAATCTTGGACTTGTTTGCAACACATTTGTCCTTAAATAAATGATATAAAGGTAGTCTTCCAGGCCGTAATGAAAGGATTTTCTGTAGATACACATCACACCTGTCCAGTCTGTGCCTGACCCTTCAGCCATTGAGGGCTGGGGGAACCTCACAGACATGGCGTGCTGTGACACGGGGCTTTGACAGGTGGGTCTGATGTGGTTTCTTCACTTGCTTTGTGCTTGCCCAATGGGTCAAATAAGGGTGGTTGTGAGGCAGCCTGCTGCTCTATACTTAGTTCTGGGGATGTTATCAGAAACTGTGACTAAGTCTTTGAAGGGAGACCATGAGATTTTTTTCTTCTTCCCTTGTATGTAATATGACCTCTTTATCTTGTGACCCTTCTAGTTTTGGCAGCTTTTTCTTCTCTAAAATGAAGGTCTCCCGATTTTATTTTTTTTTATTATTTTTTTTTTATTTCTCCTCCCTTCAGCAACCATAAATAAATATATAAATAGATAGATCCTGAAAAAATAAAAAGTTGAAAAGTTGTTGGTTAATATTATCTTCTAATGGAGACTTATTAAATGGTCTAAAGTGGTATAGTGTTTTACTTAATTTTTACAACTAATTGAATTAATTTCCATATCTACAGATAAACATATAACTTCTGGGAAAAAAAAAATATCCCTACTGTTCTGTCTTTTATAAGTGTGATTTCTTCTAAATATGTGTCCTCTTGCTGCTGCTACTTTTCTTTGGTTGATTAAGTGATATCATTAAGTGAGAGTAAATATGGGTTATTTACCTGAATGTTAGCAATGAAAAATCAGTTTCTGAACAGTTTTAGGATAGCTAGTGAGTTTGATTGCAGAGAGGTTTGTGCTGTTACTGGCTAAGACTTGAAAGCTAAAAGTGCCTCAACTTTAGCTTGCACATGTATTGCTAGCCAGGAATTGCTGGATAATTCATGTCACAAATAAACTGAATCTGCTATAGCTCATTTTTGGCAGAGCTGTATGCCAAGTATTGAAATAAAATTGAAGGGTAAGCTAAAAGGCAGCTAATATACTGCATAATATTAGCTAGTTAGTGTTATCAGATCCTTCTGTTTCTATTTGTGGTTTGTTCTTTTGGCAGCTCTTTTAAACTCACCCTACTTGTAATGTTCTGTGAAGGGTAAAAGCTCCTATATGCTGGGCTCAACACTGCTTGGCAATTACGCACTGAGTAACTCTTGTAAAAGGACCCCAGGTTAAAAGAAAGTACTTAAACATTATTCATTTACTTGAGTATTTTCCAAAATAAAAATGCTCATCATCCTCCTCTGAACTGAGAATATAGTCTTTGGCTTGTGTATGAGCAATCGGTACTTCATCAGCGCGCTACTTCTGAGTGGTGTGTTGGATGCACATGGTGTGTTCCACAGGCTGGAGGAACACGCTGCCTGGTGACTGTCTATTGGCAATTCACTAAGGCAAAATTCATTTCAGCAGTGACTGAATTGCTCAACTGGTCCTGCTGAGTTGGAGGGGAAGAGGCAGGGGTGTTACATGTATATGCTGACAACACTGAATTGCAAACTGTGTATAACATTTTATTGGATTCACACAGGTGCTGAATCCAATGCTTGACAACATTAAAATGCTCTACTACTGAAAGGCAGCTGATCTTAAGACAGCTGCAAAAATTGGCCAAATTAACATTTTCTTAAGGAGTAAGACTTGCAAGCATGGACAGGTTGATTAGGAATACAGAGGAATGCATTAAAATCGATGGCACTTAACAGATGTGCTGTATTTTTCATTGTGTATCCTAGGTCTTGGTGGCTTACTGACAAGACAGAGAACTACTAGAGTCAGTATGTCATTGCCAGCTGTTTTTAGGAAATCTTAGCAAATATATACATACATTCAAATCTATCTATATTATCTGCATCTGTTGCTGCCTGCTTTTCATCATGGTCTAAGAAAAGTAAAATGAGATCTGGGAATAGGGCAAAGTAGCTTCAGTCTTTTAATCAGTGCAGATTATTCACACATATTTCTTTCTCCTTTTAATATTGTCATCAATAAATACTACAGTTGGCTTGACTCTCCTAGCTTTACTTTGTGCATAGTGTTTCTAGACTGCAAATAATTAACAGGCAAAGAACACATTCTATACACACACACAATTAACCTTTGTCTGGGGTTAATTAAAACTGGTGACAGAAGTGCTACATAGTATAGAATTACATTATACTATTTAGAGTAGTAATAGCTTTGACTTCTATTCCCATAAGAGGGCAGCAATTATTATACCTTTGTGTAAATGGTAACGATTCTTACCTGAGTACTTATAAAAACGGAACAGTAGAAATTGCAATAGTTGTGTGCTTAAATTTTTTTTTTAACCTTATAATGTTTGGGCAAGATAACAGGAGAGTTCTCATTGAGTGGGTTGCTACCTCTAGTATGGCACCCACAGACACTCTATTCCTTCCCATAAGCAGGATTTCTTGCACAATATGCCTAGTATGCCTGATACATTCAGATGTACCAAAGGAAAAAATGATTAGTTGGTAATCTTGGAAAAAATAAGCTATTATTAAAAACAAAACAAAAAAACACTTAAACAAACAAAACAACAACAACAACAAAAACAGTGAAATGACTGACTGAAGGTAGACAGAAACAGGATCTGCCTGCAGAATAGAAATTAGAGAGCAGATAACCTTTCCAAATGGAATTATGTTCCATGGTCTGGTATATAGCATCCAAGTTAGATGGATTTTTATTTTATTTTATTTTTTTCAAACTCCTTTGTAAGTTATCTGGCAAAACATTTCCCAAATACCTAAAGAGGCATGACAGAAGATAATGACTTTGACAGTAGGAGCTCAGTATAGACCAAAAAGCATGGAAGATCAGAGTTGGAAGGGATTGTGTATCAGCAGAACTAGTTGATATTTTGATGTTGGTCTTTTTGTTTATGATGCATATGTACATGCTTAAAAAATTAAAAGGCAGCATTCAGGAGGAGGCTTGTTTGGCTTACCTTCCTGTGAAGGACATCGGTGTATACTAAACTGTGTCTTGAAGTACTACAGTCTCCTGATGGCTTTCATTGAGGACTCTGTGTCCTTGAGCAATCCAAAACACAGCTTTCTATTATTTGAAGTATTACAGAAAACTGTTTAAAATGTACTGCTATACCCAGAAAATGTTGATCTACCAGGGCATGTAGTCCTTTATTGGATCTGTGTTTGAAAGCAGTTTAAAGCATTTCTATTTACTAAGGATATCTAGAACATGCTTCATTTTTAAAAGCATCTGTTCCTGTAGCAGGAATTCCACTATATACTGTCTATGTAATTCTTTATTTGAAAGGTGTAAAGCTCACAAGTGCTACCATGGCACAAAAGTGACAGTCTTTCCTTTGTTTGTTAGTAGTGTGCTCTTTCCTCAGGTGGTTCTGCTTCAAGTGGATCTGCTTTCTCATGGCTGCCTTCCACATCTGTGTTCCAAAAAGCTGTTTCAGTCATGTACTATGGCTAGAACACAGCAGGCAATCTATGACGCCCAAGTTTTCATGATTAAATGTTATCAGATCAGTAGAAATGCATGGTGAGGGTGGGAACTAAATTTTCAATTGTTTGTTATTTACCAGGTTTTGAAAAATGTTTAAAATCCATGTGCTATTCCACTGGGGACCCAACTACTCTGGAGGCCAAAGCTGAAAAACCATCTACTTGAATTGGTGCCTAAATCTGAGAGAAGCAGTTTTGTTCTCATGCCTCACTTGAACTTCTTGCTACTTTCCTTTCTTGTAATTCCATTTTTCCTTATATTTTGCTGCTATTATTCTACAGTTATCCCTTCTATACTTTTCTGCTGTGTTATGTCTCTTCCTTACTCAGCCACCTTTAGTATTAGGGAGAAACTATGTGTTGTTTGAGTGTATTTGAGCACAGGAGCACTGTTTCATATGAAATTCCATACAGTGATATGCATCTGCAGAGCCTGCATTAACTGGCTTATGCAAGAGTTCTGTCTTTCTAAGTACCATTCACCATGGACTTGGTTCCCAGCTTCTGTTGCCAACGATTCCGCTTTCAGTGCCAATGTTATTGCTGGTGGCACTTGTCCATTAATTTGTGGTGAAATGAAAATTTAATTAACCTTTCATTTGCTTTAAAAAAATTGCCACAATCCACCTTCACTGTAGTAGTGTGGAGTTCCTTAATCATGGTGAGAGATGATGACATGCACATGCTAATGGAGCCAATGAAGTAACTGTGGCAACACAGAATCACATAATGATAGAATATCCTGACTTGGAAGAGACCTACAAGCTTCATCTTCCTTTCTCTCTCTCTCTCTCTCTCTTTTTTTTTTTTTTTTTTTTTTTTTTTTTGTAGCAGACATGGCATAAACTTGCTTTACTTTCCTCAACATGCCCAGATTTTGATGGATGGCAGTTTTACATGCCTTTCTGTCCTGTGTTTCTCATGAAAATTCATACATTTCTCATGTTTGAATTCTTTTTCATACCCACAGAAATGGATCTCTGGTCCTTCTTTAGCTTCAGCAGTATCTTCTGCTACCCAGCAAGTTCCTGTTGTCTGGTCAAGCGTTAATGTTGGATCTTTGAACTGATCTGCCTTCCAGATCAGGCTTTCCACTGGGGCACACTTAGCTTTTTTTCATCACTCTTCTTCACAATTTTGAGATAGTCTAGGAAGCTCTAGAACAGTGTGTTTCTGTTTTGTTCTTATCTTCCTCGTGTGTCTTCCAAAATTACTTCTTTTCAGGTAGCATGCAGTACTCCTCTAATTCCTATAATTCTGTTGCATAGTTTTGTCTCTTGTGTGAGTTAAAAAGCTATTGGGGAACAAAAATGAACAAACACTTATGCAGCAGCTACTATCAGGAATGATGTTATCTGTCTTTTTTTTTTTTTTTCCTCCTTCTTGCTTTAGGCTACAACACTGTTCTCAGTCTGTTTTTGATGTGTTTTTTTTTTTTTTCTACTTTCAGAGACCTTTAGCTACTTGTAAAGATTTTTCCTGCTCTGTTATTCTAATCAATCTATTTTCCTTGGCTATGCAGCAGGAATGTGCTTCGGAGTCTACTTCTTATAAATGAGATAGATGACATGTCATACACTGTCTCTTTTGACCTAGGAATGGAAGTTTTTCTTCCCTTCAGAAATAAAGGGAGGGTGGAGGGGATAGGAGACAAATGCTGAGCTTTCAGGTCTCACTTTGACGAGGAGCTGGGATGTTTGCCCACAGTCTGAATGCTTTTCTGGGTTCTGCAGGTAGCTATAACCTAACCCAAGTTTTGTGTTAGGTCTACTGTAGTAATTATTGCAGTGTTGATAATCCTTCCGTGTACTTTGTGGTTAGTGTAGATGATGGGAGAGGAGCATGGCATGCTCTCTGGGTAAGCTTCAGCTTGGCAAGAATCAGCTTCCTGTGGCTTCCATATTCTTCATATGTCCTTCAGTCCAGCATGGTGAAAGCAGCTTTTGGAGCACTTTCTCAAATCCAATCTTAATGGAACTAAAAAGATTACTGTTCATGTTGCTCTAACTAGATGACATAAAATACATGGATCTTCCCTTTTCATGTGTCCTACTGGTATTATTTATTTTCTTTCCATATGGAGTGAAAACAGAGATCTGAAAAGCAATTAAATCCTTAAAAATGTGTCAGAAATGTCAATTTCTTTTCTCTGCTTCTCAGTTCATCTATATTTTTCTCTTTAAATTGCTGGAATACACAAATCATTGTTCCTCTAGAACACTTCAGTGGCTGTATAAATTTGTGAACAAAGTTGAGAGAAATCCACTACACTACCTGTTTACTTGCAAATGTTCCATTAGAGGAGATGAGAAAAGCCCCAAATGATCTCTGATACATAAAAGCAAGTTGCTATTCCCATAGTTATGTTTCTAACCTCCATGATCAGAAATACATTTTTTTCCTACTTTTCTCAAGATTTTTTAATCACAGGATGGTTAAGGTTGGAAAGGACCTCTGTAGGTCTTCTGGTTCAACACCCCTGCTCAAGCAGGACCACCTACAGCAGGTTGCCCAGACCATGTCCAGATGGTTTTTGAAGAGCTCCAAGGATGTAGACTCCACAGCCTCTCCAGGCAACCTGTGCCAGCCCGTGCTCCATCACCACACAATGAAGAAGTGCTTCTTGATGTTTAGACAGAGCCTCGTGCTCCAATTTGTTCCCATTGCCTCTCACTCTGTCACTGGGCACCACTGAAAAGAGCATGGCTCTGTTCTCTTTGCACCCTCCCTTCAGCCATCTATACACATTGATAAGATCTCCTGAACCTTATCTTCTCCAGGTTGAACAGTCCCAGCTCTCTCCTGTGAAGAGAGGTGATCCAGTCCCTTCATCTTCTTGGTAGCCCTACTTTTAAATCTTTCCAGTAGCTTCCTGTCTCTCTTGTACTGAGGAGACACCAGAACAGGACACAGTTCTCCAGGTGTGGCCTCAGCAATGCTGACTAAAGGGGAAGGATCACCAGACTTGACCTGCTGGCAATACTTTGCCTAATGCAGCCAAGAATACTGTTAGCCTTCTCAGGAGCAAGAACAAATTGCTGACGCAAGTTCAACTTGGTGTGCGTCAGGACTCCTATTCTGCAAAGTTGTTTTCCAGTTGAGTGGCCTCAAGACTGTACTAGTACCTGGCATTGTTTCTGCCCAGGTGTAGGACTCTGCATGTCTTGTTGAACTTCATGAGATTTTTGTCAGTCTCTCGCTCCAGCCTGTCAAGGTCCCTCTGGATGGCTGCATGGTCTCTGGTGAGTCAGCCAGTCACCCCAGCTTCATGTCATCTGCGAGTTTACTGAGTATACAGCTAACCCATCATCCAGAGTGTTTGCTACAGCTCTTGTAAGGTTATTTTTAGCTAGAGAAGCACCTTCCCCATGTCCCACAATATTTTGCTCAGATGGATGAGACACACACTTTTTGCTTCTCTTTAAGCAGTTATTTTCACAGCAGTGGTTATGATGAGTTTTTTAGCTTCAAGCAGTTACACTCAAACCAAAGTAGAAGTCCATGCTAGACACCAGGTTGTGACTATTGCTGAAAAGAGTCTTACTAAGATTTTGTTTCTTTTCACCCTATAAACATGTTCTCTCACACCTGCTGCCACTTCCCTGCCTCCTCAGAAGAAATGTCTGCTCTTGCTGCTAGTTAATGAGGACAAATTTTGAATCACATGCTGTTGTGTGGCACTGCACGTGCAGTGTGCCAACCCTGTTGATGACTAATGATTAGAGTTTGTTTTATTTTGTTAGACCTTATTATAGTTTTGTATAAGGTTGAGAGCATGCAGCAACTTGCTGATGCTGAAAAGGAGGCCTCAATTTTTCCAGGTATGAAATTTACTCTTATCCTTTCTGCAGCAGCTCTGATGCTCACTGGAAACTTGCTGAGCTATTTCATTTCACTGAAATAGCAGAAAAATACCCCTCTTTTCCTCTTCCTCCAAGGTCTCTTTTATTAAAACAATCTTTTTATTGGGAAGAGGGGAGAAGATGGGCAATTCTGTTTCACTGTATCTTTGGCACCTACAGAATGTGATTTTTTTTTTTTTTTAGAAGTTAAACACAATAGAAGAATGTATGTAGAGTAGCATAGCAAAGGAAAGCTTAGTTATTTATGTTATGAAGCCAATTTTCTAAGTTTTAGGGCACTTAAGGTAGGTTAGTCTATTATTATTTTTTAAATGCATATGTATCATATCTCTTTATACATATGCAGAGATAAGATACTTGGTCACATATTATGTATTTTGTAGGCCTGGTCACATATTATGTATTTTGTAGGTCTTCTGTCTCATTCAGTGCGTGGGATAGACTAGACGAGAGAGCTATCCTGTACAGTGCCTGTATCCCAGAATGAAGGCTGTCACTGAGAACACACATACATAGTCTGTTTAGACCTCTCCCCTCATGTTGATTGCTTGCTGGCTAAGTCTGCTGGAAAAGCATGCTTACCTTTACCATGTCATTTACCAAACAAAAGCTGCTAAAGGCATTGTTTTTACTGACTGCTCATTACAACATACTATGCTTAATAGAGAGAAGAGTCCTTCTTAAAGGAAAAAATATTTTTCTTGTATTGTATAATAAACACCTCTAGAGAATTCTCAACTGTAAACCCAATACAAAACTTGTATGGTCAAAATGTATGTTATATTTGAACAGACTGAAGGTATATTCAGTGCAAGTGGGGACACATGGAAAATGTTACTCATTCTCCTTACTTCCATGTATCCTATGCATCAATAAATTAATTGTGTGTTGGAAATAATCAAAAACAGTCTTGACTGTCAAGTGATAAAGGCATTTTACAGACATATTATATTACTTCTTCTCCTTAAGAGCATTCTGATATGAAATTGATACATGTAAATATTTCAAAATTAATGAGTCAGAGTTCAGATGCCTCTGCTGTTGTTTTTCATGTAATATTTCAACTTCAACAATGAGTGAATCTATTAGTGGTGGTGTGGTGTGTTTCTGGCTTTGTTTTTCAGCTATTCTTTTTTTTTTTTTTTTGGCCTTTAGGTGTCTGCCTTCAGAAAATATGACACAATGCAATATTTCTGTTTTAGTTCCTTTCACCCTGCTCCCGTAGGCCCTTTTGCTGGCAGCTGGCAGTGACTGCATAACCCAGAGAGATCCCTTCACATCTGTCTGCCCCGGCTCTCTCCTCTGAGGGTCTGGTAATCCTCTATTTTCTGTGGATGTTTCTAGACCTGCATTAGGCTGTATGTTACATTGGTGCCTAGAGTAGCTGTTGGTTCTGCTGCGGTGGACCTTTAAAATTGAGGTTAAAAAGTCCCCTGGGTTAAGAAGACAGATGAGAGACAGGGCCTCACTTCCTTCCTAATTCTGAGTTGCTGGTGTTTCCCAGTCAATGCTGGGCTGCTGTTGGCCCTGTCCTTCCTATATGCCAGGCAGCAGAAGATGAAAACGACTAGGACAGGCCTGGAGCTCCCACAAGCGCATCTGTGCTTTCCTCTCCCCAGCCTCCCAACAAAGTGCTGTCATTGTGCCTGGAACACCATCAATGCCACAATCTGCTGTTTTAATTGAGTCAGAAATGGCATGTAAAAAATCATCAGTTGCTAATTCAAAACCATGGGGAAGCACTGCAGGGTTTATTGCTTGCTTTTACTAAGCAGAAGCTCTTGGTGCAGAGACTCCGTGGGCTCCTTGCCTGTCTCTTGCAATGCATCCATGGATGTTGCATGCTGCTATTAGAATTGGGCAGCAGGTGGTGAATTAAAGGATTAAGCTACCAAGAAGAAAAAGCTGTGTTTTATTTTTATTTATTTATTTATTTATTTACTTATTTTTTCTCCTACTGTTTCGTGGCTGGTAAGGAAAGAAGATGCAGCAGGTGCTACAGCCGCTACTGCTGCCTTGGGGGCTCTTGTCCTTCATATGTTACTGCCATTACTGTCTCTCTTATTGCCTTGTTCCTGCTGCTTGTACAGCAGAATCCTGTGCTTTGCTAGCAAATCATTGAACATATTTTTGGGGGTGGAGAGCTTACAGTGTTTTGGAGCTGACTGAAAAGCATGAAGGCTGGTAGTAGCCTTCTCCTCTTGTCTGTCTTTTACTGTTGTTGTTGTTGTTGTTTTCCCCCCCATATGTCTCCTCTGGCTGTTTTTATTGCCACTAGACTGTCTCACACTGTCACCAGCCAAATTTATGTTCTCCTAAGATCTATCCCTCCAGACAAAATAATGCAATTGGAAAAGGCTTCCTTATAATGTTGCTTTCCATCTGAAATAATTTTTGAATAACAGTATCAAAGCTGATGTTAATTAAATTAATTATTCTGATATTTTCACTCCCCTTTTAATGCATATTTCTGAAATGTTCTTCTGATGTCCTAAGCAGATGCATCCTCTCCTTATCTTCCTCCTTTCTGTTTAGGATGATGGTTACATTTCTGAATTCCTTCTTATCAGAGTATCTCCAGTCAAGTAGGCAGGCTTTTTTTTTTTTTTTTTTTTTTTTTTTTTTTTTTTTAAACAGCTGTCCAATTATTTTAGCTGGTTGTAGCTATAATTGTATTCTGTGGTTACAGTTACAAGCAAGTGTAATTAGATTTCCAGTTTCACGGTATAAGTTCATCACCATAGAAATGAGGAAATACTTCCTATGTGTAGGATGTTGAGATGTTGATTAAAGGAGTGTTTTATTATATTTAAATGTGGTGATTCCTGTCCTGTTGTTATAGCTGGTGTGTGTATTTATCTTACTGAGTCAGATGCTGTGTATGCTTATGGTGGCATATTCGCCAGCACTCCTCTGGAACTTCTTTAATTGCTAGTGATCATCTTTGACTGGGATTTTAGGCTTTGCATGAATTGATGTCTTTCTAACATCATCTTCCACAGGAAATTACCTCTGATTAGTAGTTGATTTAACTCCATGGAAATAAAAAATAAATATCTGGAGAGCTGGAGTAGAAGGGTGGAAAATGACAGGAACTGACATTTCCTTTGTACTGTGTAAGTATAACGTTCCCCTTGTGTGAAGGAAGTCTGGACTTGACAGCCTTGCAGGCCTCAAGAGCATAATGCAGAATTAAATCAAGCCCTCCAATAATCCACATTAGAGGTTCTGAGATTGCTCTGGTTTTGAATACCAAAACACCAGTGATATTCAGATGAAGGATTCATCCCTTTCTGTCTTTGAAAAGAACTCAAACCTACTTGGTCAAGATTTTAAAACAAAAAAGTAATAACTTTAAGTGATATTTACTTTTTCTCAAGATCCATTGTAATTGGCACAATCTTACAAAAGTTCTCAGTCTTTGCTTTGTTTCTAATACTCTGCTAAATTAAACTGAGACTAAGATGTCCCTCAAAATATCAAGGAAGCTTTTCTGGTCTTACTCTAATGAAAAGTGACAAAACATCTCTGAGCACTTTGACTTAAAAACAAGGAAGACAGGAAAGAGGTCCTGTATGGTTTATTGCAGGTTTGTATATGTTTTACTGATTGACATTTTCAGACCCTTATGATGGGGTAAAAGGAGCCCTGAGAAGGACAAGAATGAGTATATCTGATGAGATGAAATTCTATGATTTTTTTTCCATTGTTTTTACCAAAGTAATCATCCTCTGTGTGTTATGTGATGGCAAAATGAGGAACCTGAAGCACTTGTTGTTTGGGCTTCGAGCAGGGGATTGTGTAGGGTTTCCTCCTGTTGCAGTGATGTGTTTTCTCATCTACTTCCAGTATGAGTTTTTAGAGCTTTGTCATGATGATAGTGGTGAAGTTTGAACAGCAAATTGTATGCATGAATGATTTGTAAAGTTCTAGAACATAACTGGCCATATTGTAAATTTCAGGAATACGTAGTGATTACTTGACATAAACATATGTCCAGACAAGAGTATCAATGAAGTTAAAAACCTTTTGGACCCAGATGTAATCTGTCACACCCAGAGAAAATAAAAAATAAAAAGGCATTATGATAGTCCCTCTGGATTTATGGCTATATACCTGGATGTGCCTCAGTATTTCTTTCTTTCTTTATAAAATAGTAGATGTCAAGGTGTAGGAAAGATGGCAAGAACCATACCTCCTGTCTTGCTCCATCATGCCCTGGGTGGCTTTTCTTTAGCAGGCTTCAGAGAGCGAGTGTGAACAGAAAGTGAACAAAAATTGGCATCTGATTAGCGAGGACATGGACAATAGGATTATTTTTTTTTTTTTTCCACCAGCCATGCTCTTCAGCTGATGAGTATGTATACACCTGTAGTCCTTAGCAGGTAAGTGAAAACATTGATCCTCAGCTTCCCTCCTGACATTTGCATTGCACAGGTTGTGAGATGCTGCTTGGATGGAGATCTATTACTACAGATACAAGCTGTGGAGAGGTGACCCTGAGAAAGCTCCTCCAGTGTGCAGAGTGCTATCCAGAGTGTGAAACCTTCTGCAGGAGGGAGTGAAGAACTGGCTTTTTTTTTTATCTTGGGCTGTTGTTATTGTGGTGTTTTTACCCAACTGGGCAGCTGAACTCTACCACAACTGCTCTCTCACTCCCCCTCCTCAAAGGAAAAGGGGAAGAAAACACGATGGAAAGGGCTCAAGGGTTGAGATGAGGATGGGGAGATCACTCAACAATTATTATCATGGGTAAAACAGACTGTACAGAGAGATTAACATAATTTATTACCTATCACTAGTGAGAAACTCAAAGCAAACTAAAAAATACCTCCCTCCCCATCCACTCAAGGATACTTCTGGGAAGTCTTTGTTGTAGTTAGCACAATATGTATATTCAGTTACAAATTATACATTTATATGCTACCTGGTAAAAATGATTAATGTATTGAACAGTAAAGTAAGACCTACGAACAAAATGTTGTTCATTCCTCTTTTTTTTTTTTTTTTTTTCCTGTATTTCTGTTTCTTTTCTTTTCTTTTCTTTTCTTTTCTTTTCTTTTCTTTTCTTTTCTTTTCTTTTCTTTTCTTTTCTTTTCTTTTCTTTTCTTTTCTTTTCTTTTCTTTTCTTTTCTTTTCTTTTCTTTTCTCTTCTCTTCTCTTCTCTTCTCTTCTCTTCTCTTCTTTTCTTTAATTTTTGCTGATTTTGCATTGAAAAGACAGAACAACAGGCATTCTTGTAACTGGGACAGCCAAGTAGTGAGATTACAGGCTGCTCAAGGTAGTTGCAGCATCATTTAATGTGCGTGGGAGATTCTGCCCTGAAAATGCAGGAGGACTTCCTCTCCATCTCCTCAGGAGGGATGCTGCCAACCCTGTACAAAGCACTGGGAATGCTTGCATCCCCAGATGTTCCCAGAGGATGGCTGCTGTGCTGTATATGGCTATCAAGATCCATGTCAGCCCTGCATGATCTGTTTTATTGTACAGAGGTATAGAGCTGTGGTGTATGAGCATGTGTTCTTTTGTTTTCTTTGGGTTTAGCAACTCCATCATGGTACATTTGCTCTGTGTCTGCTTTGTGGCATGTGGCTTTCACACCCATGCTTTTTAATCAGCATGCTGTAAAGGTAGCCTTGCTCTTGCAAGCCTGGAGAGGCAGCTTCATTTCTGTATGGACAGTGGGGCTTTCTCAGGCCTATGTTTATGTATGATTTAGTATTCCAGCTTATGTCATCCCATGCTATCAGTAATATGAGAAACGGTGTTTGTGGGTGGCAGGTGTGAATATGTGTCAGTCACATTTGCTGTCCCTAATAAGAGCAAAATCACGTTCTGTGGATTGATGTGCCTGTGCTTGGATGAAAGAGATTAGCATGCATTACTCTGTGAAGATGGTAGCAGCTGAGCACATATTATATACTATTTTACCAAAAAGGTGCTGCTTAAGCACTAAACCAATCACAAAAATCTCAGATTATCTTTTCTATTCACATTTTGCCCTTTCTTAGGATCTCCTTTCATGTTCACCCAGATTGGCATGAGAACTTCTTTCATTGCTGGTCTTCACAGCAAAGACTTAGCTGGAAGCCAGTTCCAGACATCCTGCTTCTAGGTGGAGAGGATCCCCTCTGGTATTTTGCTTAACCATGATGTTATAGTTCACGTCAGGATGTGTTCATACATCCTCCCTCAGTTGCAGCTCTTCCAGCTGAAGAAAACATCCACGTGTGCCTGCAGTGCTTGTCTGCATCCCCAGTTAAAGACAATCACTGTGAGGTTTATCACCAGCCATGTGTGTTGCTATTCCCTTCTTTACTTCTGCTGGGATGAAAATTCTTTATGACTAATCTTGCTCATCTGAACAGAAGCAAGTGAAATGGTTCTGGCATGGCAGGTATGAGGAGGAATGGCAAGCAGCATGACCTGGGGCAGTCCTTCCTGGTTAGTGGCAGGCTGTGTCGAGGACACCCTTGGCTTCCTGACAAGTCTTCTCACCTCCATTAGTGTCACACCTCCACACCAGTGTCACACCACCACTGGTGTAATTTCTGGCGTGGCCCCTGATACAGAGGGTCCTTGTCTTTAACTTCTCATTGGGATAAGTGGAGCAGTGCAATCACACTTGCATGTTTTGAGAAGTGAGACATCCCAGCACAACATCAATATATATGAGCTCTTTCTAAAGGAGCTCCCAGTGTACAAGAAACATTAGCAATGCTACCATTAAAAGCTAAGCCCAAGTGAATTTATTCAGGATAATCCCACAGCTCCATTGCACCTCCATAGAGATCTGCTTTATTTTGATATTTTTACTACTTTGATACTATCAGCTTTTTTTTTTTTTTTTTTTTTTTTTTTTCTAAATATATGTATATTTTTCTTATGAGGTCATAATTTAATTTTACTTAACACCAATTTGTAATTGGCAAAGTGCTACTGATATTACTAACTGAAGTAAAAAAGATGCCTTCAACATAGCTGTGAAATTTTCAGAACAAAACTTGGAATTACCTTCTTTTCTAGGAAGCACAGAGCTCTGTAATATTTAAAGCAACATAAAAATAAACAAACAGAACCCTTAGGATGATACTTTCATTCAAAAGTTTCCAATGGACTGCAAAAAGGTTGCAATGGACTTGCAACAAGAGCAAGTTGATCCTCATGTTCTGAGACTAGTATTTATCCTCAAGGGGAGAAACGCTTGGTAAAACCTTAAAAATTGTGTGAGCCTTGACAGACCAAGGAAAGAAGATCTGCCTATGATAAGTTCATGGGGAAAATGTTTTAACTGTATCACCTGGGCAGGCTTGTTGCTTTTTTACACATTGTAGGAGAACTTTTGTTCTAATTTATTGGAAATAGGAAGAAAAAGGTCTTTTAGGATTGTCAGCTACAAACCTGTGACAAGGGGATATCTAGAAAAGTCATCTAAACATAGTGGTCTTGGGGAGGACTAAATAAAAGAATTGAACCACTGAAGGATGGCTACATAGCTTCTGTAGTAAATATTTGGTATTTAGTCCTGATTACACATATGATTCTTCCTAATGCTGTTTTATGCAAAAGCAATAAGCTAGAGTCAGCCCTATTTTAAATAAATTCAACTACAGAGGAAAAGTGAAACAAAGTTTTGTGTAATAGCTTTATCAAATGTAAATTAAATATTAAAATATTTAGCCATATCTTGTCGATAGGATTATCATAAGAAAAATAGATCCTAGAGAAGTAGCATTTGATTGATACTACCCACTTACATTTTAATGTGCTAGTATAACCGTATTTAAGAGCACAATAAATTGTAAAGCATAGATCGTTTTTCAGTTTGTTGGTGGTTCTGAAAAAAAAAAAAACAAACACAGAAAAAGCATTTCAAAAACGAACATTTTAATCTTACTGACTTTTTTTTCCAGGTCAATCAATGCTTCTGAGCTTGCATGAATTCATAGATTTTTGTTTCCTTCTGTATACTTTAAAAAAAAAAAAAAAAGGTAAGCTGTTTGATGTGAAGAAACACATTTTTGACTACTTTAATATTTTTGTACTTCTTTTGTACAGAGGATTGAATGACATGTTTGAGCTGTTCAAGTTGTTCTGTTAAAACATATTGTCTGCTCACTTGCTTCTGTGAAGGAAGAAAGTGAAGTCAAAGTGAAAGTGGTTTAGTGGTGCTTTGGAGCAAGCATTAAGTCCTCCTGTGACTGTGTATAAAACAGAGAAAACAACAACAAATGTTGTTAGTATTCCCTGTATGAAGACCACTAATAACTGCCATCTTAGAATACATGGAAAGAATCAAAGTGAGGTAAGAAGGAAAAATGAGACTGTGAGACTGCTGGGGGGAAAAAAAAAAAAAAAAAAAGTGAAGGATATTAAGAAGGCCAGAGGAGAATCCTCTCACTACAGGAGAGGTCACTAACATGGTCCTATTTTGAGGTCCTCTCAATGCCTAGGAAGTTATGAGTTTGGGAATGTCTCTTGAAAAGATGTATGACATCAACCTTTCATCAGTGAATGAAACTACAATAATAATAATGTCTGTATGTGCAATAAATCGGCTTTTCAATATTTAAGTAGTATAAAAAATGCTTAATTTTCCTGGCTTAAAAAAATACCTTTACTTTGTAGATACACTGATTTTTTGATGGACTGCCCAGGTTAACTGTTCCATAGCTAGGAATGCCATCTGTGTACTTGTGTCAAACGTACTTTAGAGCTAGAGAGGTACACAATGTAATGTCAGTAACATTTATTTACCAAAGTATCTGTAACCTTTTGAAAACAGACTTTCTGTAACTTGTAATACATAAAATGCATTCCTGTGTGGCATGGTGAGAAGGACATGATGACAGTTACTTTGTGTGACCTGCCTGCTTTGTTCATGATTGTATCACTTGTGCCTTATTAAGAGACAGTGATACATCTTGTTCCACATCACCCATTAATTAATTTTTTGGAGTGCTGCACTGTTACATGAGCCAGCATAAACACAAACAGGTGTTTGATTCTTCCATGGAACCTACTGTAGAAGCAAAAATAGTCATATTTAAACACAAGTTAGTAGAAGTCCTGTAAACAAAAAATGTGGAATTTGGTTGAAACTTACAGAACTCTTTCATCAGTCTTAATTTCACTTAATTCATTCATTTGGACAGATAGAAACTTCAACTGTACCTTTCATTGCATCCCTCCATGTCATTTCAGCTGTTCAAGGATTTCTGAGAAGAGTGGAAAGTCAGCTTCCAGAATGTTTGTCCAATAGAAGAGAAGAAATTGGTGCCTTTATGATGGTCCTATCCTGAAAGGGTGCTAATATTGCATCTGGAAACCTGCATATACCTTTATACACATTCACTTCTCTATATTATTTTTAAAAACATACATAAATTTATTTCTCTCTTTTAAAAATAAACCATTTTTTTCCCAACAATTTCAAATAGGAAGATTAGAAATATGTGTGTATTTCATAGTATATAATCACATTGTCAAATGGAAAGTAAAGAAAGTCTTAGGATATGCCAACATTCCCAATAATACGCAACTTCTTCAATGGACCCATGCTTTTAGAGGAAGCTGGGGCTGAGGTAGATGGGGGATCTTTTACTGATTCCAAGGCAATCATGTGCAACTGTTTTGGGAAAGGGGAAGAAGCCATCCCACTGACTTTCTTTCACTGTCCTTCCCTTAAACGTACTTGCAGTTACTTAATCACTGTTATGTATTGTTTTAAAACAATACATGTATGTAATTCCCATACTGAAGACTGTTTTTTCTCAGCTATGTTCTATGACATTTAATTTTAAAACAATTTGGGTATAATTATTACAGATGTTTAAAGTATATGCCTTGTAAAATTGAGAACAGATACAAGAAAATGAAGTTAAGTGCTGCTATCGCATTTTCCATTTGGTTGAAACTTTGCTGTGTGCATTACTCCTGTGGGAGCACACTAAATGGAGTGGAATTTTCATTTCATTTGTTTTGACAGACAGTTGGTTCCTTAGATACTTCTCAGTCTACAATACACTTTGTTTTACCAGTCAGAGCTACTGCATTGATAGGAATGGTGTATTTCATTTGAACTGTAGAATAGAAAAGTCATACTTGAGGTCAAAATCACCACTTATGAAATGATTCTTCTCTCAAAATCCATTGTCAATAACAAATCTTTTTTCTTCAGCATGATTTTAACCAAAGACTCAAATGACTTAATGACCTGAAGTTGAGGAATTCTACTGCCCATCTTCTGCATAGATGGCCTGAATTCCAAAGATGATTCTATCTACTAGGGTGAGCATTTGTCTGTCTTTGCCAGTCAGCTAATAGGAAAATCAACAAATTGTATGGTTGCTGATGTATTTTAAATTTCCATTTTTAAGTAAATGAGTATCCTGTTTCATTTGGAAGAAATGCTGGTAGTTACAGAATTTATTACCTTTATTCTTTTGAAGTGGTGCATATCCTTTATGAAATGATTTCCCACTCTAACTACCTTTATGTGCTGTAATAGCTCAGATGAAGAGCTATTGTATAGATGCTGTACCACTGTATGAACAGAGCACATTCTGAAGACAATATTATCATTCTGTACTAATGGAGAAGTTCTTAAAAATAAAATGGGAAACCTTTATGAAAGGTTATTTGTAACCATCCTTTTAACTGAACAGAGGAATTTTTCTTTTGTGGAATGGCTCCAAAGATCTTGTAAACGGAACTCATTTTGCATAAAATTTAAGCCTTTTAACCCAGTAGAACTTTATTGTCTTCAGTGGAGTTATCCGCATTTATATTGCAAAAATAGGGATGTCTTCAGAAATTTCTTTCTTTTCTATAGGATGTGGTTAGTTCCTTCCTTGATAAACCTTTAAGGATTTCTCCTTGAGGTGTTGGGAGAGTTGGAGGGAGAGGACATTAGTAACTCTATTTCACACTCGTGGTATTAAGATATGATGCACTGGATGATATCAAAGAAATATGTTCTGCATATCTTCTCTGTCTCAGGAAAGGATAGCTCACTCTTGGCCAAACTGGGAAACTGACCTGTCAGATACCTGCTTGGGTCATAAATAAGAAAGAGCTGACAGGCCTGGGTAGGCAGATAAACTGGTCCTATTGATGGTGCTTTGGCTACCTTGAAATATAGATATTTTATTTCCAGTCTGTATACAGAGTCATTGGATGCAATGTGAAAATAATTTAGCTGATGCATCGTTGGCTTACTCACACATTAAACATATCATTAATAGTCTGAATTTAGTTTTTCATGACACAGAAAGGAAATCTGAGAATGTGCATGGGAAGTGAAAGACTGGCTCACCTTGACATATTGTGTCAACCTGGCAAGACACTGCAGTACATTTTGTTGCAGTATGCTTTTCCCATACTGCAAGATGGTTCCCAGAACCAATGTAGGTTCTGATCAGTCTGACATCTTCGGTGTGAGCCATATTCCCATTCGTGGTGTCCTTGAGATGGGGAACCTTTGATGATGAAGTGAAAGCAGGTGTATTCAGGGAAGACAGCTATGCTTTGGAAACTCCCAGAACAGTGGTATCTTGTTGCTTCATGTGGCACACAGAAGTAATAAGTAACTTCAGTTAACAAATGTTAAGCCTTCGGTTGAACCGAATGGCCTTTCATATAGTAGCGTGCCTTTGGAAAACAGCATTTACTGAGGAAAAACAAGTGGGACTGAAGGGAAGAAATGATCTGAAGGGCTGGTTGAATCTCAGTGGCTCCATGGTAGCACTGCTGAATTAAAAACACCTTGCAAAAGTGTCAATTCTTATTGCAGAAGGTAGTAGTATTCTGGGTTGTGACAGAGATGGATGATGATGGTATGAATCCACTGACTACTGATGACTGATTCACTGACACTGATGGTGTGATCCACTGGATCTGGTACCTCCCTGCTGTCTGATTTTTAATCAGTTGAATGATGAAGATTTGACTTGATTGAAGTCAGTGAGTGTGAGAGAGCCTATGATGCAAAATCAAAATGCCTCTTTATCCCAGAAATACAGATAGGCTGTCAAGTGTGCAATGGTGGAGAAAATTTGTGCTAGGACCAGACAGAGAAAACAGGGAATGGGAATTGTGATTGAGCAGAAGGTCAAGGTAATAGCAACTGGAGGACAGTAACAGCAAGATATTAATATGAATATACAGAAGGAGGAGAAATGGGGCATTTCCTTGTGGAAGCCAGGCATTAATTTCTTCTCCCTGCTCTTCTTCTATCCTAGTGTATTGGAAAGGATCCTTCATGAGCATTTCTTTACATTCTTCTGGCCATTAACAAACTGTGTGTGTGGTACACAGTGGGAACAGGGGAGAGAAAGAGATGTGCTTAAAATGACATTTATTTTGGGCCATTAGCACCAGCAAGTGAAGAAGCTAAAGGAAGAACAGATAGCAGAATTACTGGATCATGTGTTGCAATAACTATTGAAGATTGTGGGCATGTTTCTTTTGTGAATCTACAAATTAGCATGTTCTGCACTGAGAAATAACACTTGAAATGAAGGATGTTATTGAGCATTGAAGCATTGCTTAATATCGATTCCTTGGGCAAGATGACTTTTAAGAGGGACTTCTGAAGTCTGAACCCACACTCTTTCTACCATAAACATCTTCAAGTGCTCTATTGCAAAGATTAATCACAATGTGATAACATGCTGTGAATGCAAACCTTTGAAATCATTCAAAAATAAAACCTTTTGTTCTGATGCGAGAACCAAGAAAAAAGCTAACAAGAATAGTACAACATTTAGAAATCATGGCATAATGAAAATTATAAAGATGTGGGGTTTGTTAGCTTGATAGCTAACAGTTCCTTAGTTGTTTCTATTATAGTCTGTCCAACATACAAAGAAGTACATTAAGATGCAATGCTTAAACTTTTTCTCCACCTACAAGAGACTGGGGCAGGGAGAAATTAGCTTAGTTTTTATTTTGCTAATAGAAAATTGTACATTTTAATTTAGTTCTGATAGTAGGTAAAAATCTATCTGTTAATATAGTGAGACACTGGAAAAAGATACTTGGGGAGCGTCTGGAGGATGCTTCACTACAAAAAATTCAGGTGAGAAAGATTTTCTGTGGGAATAGGATGCATCCTGAGAGCAAGGGGTGTCTTGGGTGATGCATGAGGGCTTTTCCATTTCTCTGAGACTTTATTTGCTATTTTCTGTACTAGTTGAATCAGCTATGTTGTACTTGGAAGCTTTGGCTTTTACCTTCCATAACACTTTCTTGAAGGTGGAAAGAGCTGTGTAGGAAGTCTTTTTAAAAAAAGACATATGATTAAATGAATTCAAACCATAAAACCTGAATAACCAACCAGAGGTTCAAGTTCGAACTTCTCCATCTGAACTGCCATTTGGTAGTACACTACTACCAGGGCAAACCTTGTTTTCTGGTGATATTTTCCTCCCTAAGTCAAGTAAAAAAACAAGTTCTGCATTGTATTTTTTTTTTCCCTCCACCAAAATTCAGCTGAAATTTGGGTTGTTGTCTTCATTGCTAGGGCCTATCTCTGTAACTAACTAATTGGGTTATCTGATTTTTTTTCCCAGATGGTGAAAAAGAGGTAGATTGTATGCTTAAACTCATCCATTAAAAACTGAGTAAAAAGATGAGAGAGGACACTCTCTGAGCTCTCACGAAGAAGAGAAAGTAATGTGAAAAATGTCAGTTGACTGTTAATTTTAAAAGGTGAGTGCTTTGTGCATTCCCAGCAGCTAAAGCTTGATATTGAGTTGCATCTAATGTGCCTTTGGCAAGGTTTGCTTGCAAAGATTACCGCTTTGTATCAGGTGCTCAGCACTTACACAGAACTCTGGAGCATGAATTTGGGTGTCTGGGAGCAAATGTTGATATGTGTACTGCTAACAGCAGAATAAGAGGTACAGAGGGGAATGAGGCAAGCAGATCCATATAAAACCTTCAGATAACTCAGCAGTGTTTGGATAAAAACTAAACAGGGAAATTTGCCAGCTCTCTAGAAGCAAAATAACATTTCAAAGAGACAGGCTATCTGCTGCTGGGTTACAGCCTGATGTGAGTAAATTGCAAGCTGAGATAAATATGCCTAGAACTAACAAAAAGAGATGTAAAACATGCACAAGATATGATTAACCATAAGGCACAATTCATGCCAGTCCTAACTGTGTAAGCACCGTACCAGTGAGAGGAGCATGCTGCTTTTGCAGTCAGTCTGGTTAAGGGGAGCAAAACATAAGCAAATGTTTGGTGGTATGGAGGCTATGTAGCCTCCATATATGTTAAAAACATAAGAGTTTCATATGAGGATAGCAATAAGGCAGTATTTGTTCAGGAAAAGAAAAATAACTTTTGTCCAGAGTATTGATTATAACAGCAAGAGAAAGTAACTTATGCCTTGATTCAAAATGCCTGTGTCCTGACAGGTTGATCTTAAACATGTGAACATTTAGAGCAGCACACAGTGCTTGGTCTGTTAACATAAAATACGGTAATTTAAGGCAGTGAGTATCATTTAGCATAAGTATCTGGGAAAAGATTTTGACTGAAGTAAGGGTTTCCACAGGTTTGTTATCAAAAGCAAAGGGACTCACAAAACATCCTGCAGAAAAATAGGAGTCTCTTTGCTATGATCATACATACCTGAAAAAGATCATGGACCACTCTACTTTTCACTGCAGTCAAGGTAGAAGAAAAATCTGGAGTTCTGTCATTACAAAAAGGTGTTGGAACAAATTGGTGGAGCAGAAAAGGTGTCAACTGTATTTTTGAGGGAAGCTAAACAAATGTTCAGCCTGAAACACATTTTCACCCAGACAGGATGCAGGTAGACTGAATGACAGACATGTCCAGTTGCAGCGTTTGATCTGAACAAACAAGCCCTGAGATTCGTATCAGTACAAAAACAACCACCACGATCACCACCAAAAAAACAAAACCCAACAACAACAACAAAAAAAAGCAACAAAAACTAACCAACCAACCAACCTAACCTGTCAAGAGAACAGTGGTGGGAGCAGGTCTTGCACAGGTGCAGGAAGATAGTTTAATTCCATTGCTCTGGAAAAGCCTTTAGCTTACTACCCCTTTAAGTATCCAAATGTATATATCCATCATACATCCCAAATGTAAATATCCGTCAAACAAGAACTTCAGTTGCTAGCAATATTGAGATGAAATAATTTTCTTTTCTGGGAATACCAACAGATAATAGATGGCAGGTCAAATCCAAGGTGAGGATCAAATGCAATGGATTGCAAGTTGAAGTTAAAAGACTAGAAATCATATGACTTCAAGAAAATGGAGCAAGAATAAATGGAGGGGTACAGACTGCCAAGTTGTTTCTGAAAGCATTATGTACAAGTTCAAATGTTTGGCAAATAAATCTCTGTCTAGAAAATCTGATTACTCTGTAACATTGTTTGTAGAGAATGAAAGGAATCTGAAATAATGTAGATATAATGCCTTCTATTGGATATCAGTTTGTGTCTGCCAATCAAAGGGAAGGCTTGCTAGACTTCTTCTCACCCTATACTCACATACTTCAGTCTCTTCTCAGACCCACTTATTTTGAAGACAGCAGCTTGGGGATGTTTTTGTTTTTTTGTAGTGGATGCAGTAGTTAGAACTGAATAAAAACAAATGTGACAATTAGTGTGGGAGGATTGTATTAAATTACTTCTCCATTAATTTATGGCAAAATGGAGTATTTTAGTCTTTTAGCCATCCATAGACCTACAAATCTCAGGTTAGATATTATTTTTGGTGCAGTCACTTTTCTTTTGCTCACACTCCACGTTTTTAAAAGTACTGCCTGGGGCAAACATTAAGAATTTAAACTTCTCTTTTACTAGGAGAATAGTATCTTGGCATTAGTGGGTAAAAAACACCTGGTTTTCAAAGGCTGAATGGATTTTCAGAGTTTTGAAGCCACTCCAGTATTAATATGGTAAACCATCAGTGAAGTAGCAATCACTTTATTTTATACAGGTGCAGATGAGATGCATATACTTGCTTCTCAGGGTCTGTCAGCTCTGAGAGAACTAATTTTAAATTATCCAGGATGCCAGTGGCTGAATCCCTTGCCGTGTTTATCATATGCTTTAAATGTCTGGCCTTTCACAAATTTCCTTCACTCTAGTTCAAGAGCTGAAACTGAAATAGCAGGATAAGTGAAATACAAATATATCTTGGCCTTTTCAGTACATATACATTTAGTGCTGGAAAACAAATGAGCAAACAAACAAAAAACCCCACTAATGAATCGGGACTGGTACAACTCTTTTGCTTAGTCACATGGCTGTCCTGAGGCAATTTAGCAGTCATGGGAGTATGTAGGTACTGTTGTAACCTGTCTTAATGATCTAATCCTGAAATAAGAATTGTCATATGTTGTCTCTCCTTTAAATACCAACCATTCATAAATGTGAGGCATATTTTTCTCACCTTATTGCCCACAAAATCCAGTGCTGGCTGAGATGATGTTCATATCTAGCGATATCTAGAGAACTGTTGTCTTTATCTTAGAAAAAAATTTGTAGCACAAGAGCATATTGCAAAAGGGTTAATTTTACTTACTAGGGCAGGATAGTGACTATTATTTTTTTTCAGTGTTCTGTGCTCTGTGTAGTACTACTTTGTATCTAGGGGAGCTATAGGCCATAAAGAATCTCTTGTGGTAATTTAACCACAACCAGTCAAGCTGTGAGTATACATTTTCTACTTTGCAACACCAGGTCCTGGTTTCTCTTCTGTAAAACGGTGTCACAAACATTAGAGATGCTGAATCTCTGGATGAGCCCTTCCATGGTCTCTGATGCAATGGATGAATTCTCTGGAAAGTAGGGATCTCTAAGGGCAGCCCTGTAGGAAACAAATTTAATTATAGGTGCCAAAATCTGGGGTTTTTTATTTTTTTCGAAAAAAGGTATGCAATTCAAGTTAAAAAGAGAAAACTTGAGTTTGTTCTGTCCCTATAATTGTAGCTAGGTATCAGGGCAATGCCTGTGTGCACAGCTGCGCTTAAGTTAGTAACACCCTGGGTGGTCCAGGAATTACCTGGACCTTGTCCTCTGTATAGATGACATAATGACTGTTTTGAGACCATGAATTGATTTGAAAGTCAAAGATTGATTGAACTCCTAGACATGTTCACAGCCAAATATTTGACTAGTATTTGGTGCGGGGAGTTTCCATGTGGAAACTTCAGACTGCCCTAAAGATTGACCCTATGCAGCTTTTCCTGTGCTTAGACAAGTTCTTTTGCTTAGGTACTATGTGTGATTAACATGCAGACTGGAGAAGCTGACTGTTCCAGGGACATCCAGGTGGTTCATGCTGCAAAACTGACCAAATTACACATATACATAGATAGATTATTGTAAATGATTAGTAGAAACTGTTGTGGAGTACAATCTTTTGTTTGTAGTTTAGTTGGTTAGAGGATGTTTTTTACAAAGTTTAAGATAACCAATAGCAATGGATCATGTGTGCACTGGAGAAGTCACATAGGAACATGAGCCAGCTGGGTAGAAGGAATCTGCAGAACAGCAGTTTGTAGTCCTCACCTGATCCAGTTGAGGACATCACTGCATGGACCCTTGCAACAGACTCCCATCATCATCTGTACAGTGATCAACCAGTCCCTTTGACAGATTTAATTCCCCATGTGTAGGTAACTCTTTGTCAAGATCCTAGTAGTAAACTAAATGTTTATTTTATTTTTTATTTTATTCTTTATCACTTTTTTTTTTTTTTAACAAGCACTCTGTGAATTTCTGAGCAACAGTTTATTTTTGAGTCTCCTTAAATTTCTCAACTTCAGATCAAAACCACAGATGTACAGTTTTTTTTTTTTTTTTTTTTTTTCCCTCATCTTTGTCTTGAAGTCTTGAAGGGTACTATTAGTTCAGGTTACAGAGTTACAGAGAGGTTGCTCTGAAATATCTTAACAGAGAAAATAACTTGCTTTTCCTAAGCTTCCAAGTAGTAGTGAACTATTTTAAACTCCAGGGACTAAGTAAATAAGTAGCAGTGTTGAACATCTGTAGATACAGACTCAGGCAAGAGAAGTACTCGCAACTAAATGGAGCCATAATTTTTGCTGCTTGTTAGTACAAATACATTAGTATTCAGATATACCTGTTGCTTAGGGAAAAGCATGCAAGATATGCATATACTTGGTGAACTGAGTTGTTGTTTGCCATTGAGAAGATAGATATGACTGATTAGAGATAAAAGTAGAATTCCCATATCTCCAATGAATTTTGAATCTATATTCTAAGTTATGGATTTTACTGATTTTAGAAAGCAGTCATATAGTGCAATAATATATATATATATTTCAATTACTATATTCATCCCTGCCCACTTCTAATATCTTGTATCTCTTCCTTGTATTCTCAGGGAATCACAAAAAGACGGACAAATAATTTTAACTAAAAGTATTGCATTGAAGTGGGTGCTGTTTTGTGTATGTTCTTATTTAAATCTGGTTTAAATCTGGTTTGTATCTGTCCCAGATAATGCCATTTAAAATTTTAGCTTCTAAACATTAATTATTTCTAATAGTTCTAAACATGACAGAATTAGTCATTACATTAGAGCTTGGCAAAGTTATGATAAGCAACAATGTAGGAAGTTAGTCATCCAAGTTTTAGATAATGAAAGTCTGGAGCACTTACAATCCCACACTGCTACTCTTCCAGTGAGATTCACTGTTCTTGCAGCAAAAAAAGGGACCTTTATGTTTTCTGCTTTTACTAACCTGATATGAATTCATAGGGAAAGGAGGACAGACTTTCGGAAAAGTCTTAGATAATGTTTTAATTTTTCAAAGCTATAAACTCCTCCAGCCTATAGTGTCTTCATCTAGAGTGGGCAAGGACTCTCTGTAGGAGCAGATGGTAAGTGCAAGGTTTGTCTGGAGACTGTAAAGCCTACTTCTTAGTCTTTCCTTCAAATAGTCATTTATTGAGACACTTTCAGTACCATTCAGATAATAATACTCGTCTCCAAATTGTATACTTGTCCCATTCCATTAACCAGACTCTTGGTAATAAAGGCAATTGAAATAAATTGCAAACAGATTAAGGTATTTTTAGAATGTTTTTCTATGTGAAATGTTTGTAGACAGACTTACAGCATTCCTGTGCAGCAACTGTAAAACAGATGTGCAATAGAATGTAGAATGTGTAGGGATATTGTACCATTTTTTGTTTGTTTTTGTTTTTATACCATAACAAATCACTGCTTATGGTTTCAGCTTAACTACACACATAGTTCTATTAGGTAGTTTTTCTCCTTAATATGAAGAATCTAACTTTTGAATTTGGGAGAGACTGAATCAAAATATCACAAACCAAACAGCATTGTAGAGAATTTTCTGTAAGAAATGGACATGTTGTTTCATTTTTGAATTTGTTTGGTAGATGTGTTGTTAACAAAGGGACATGCTTGTTTTCAAACAGAAGAATTTTTTGAGAGGAAAATATTGCCATCACAGAAATAAAATATTTCACAAGAAATATTAGTGTTGTAGCTACATCAATGTTTGTAGCTATCCAAGACACACACACACACACACACACACACGTAAAATCCTTTCTTATCTTTCAAAAATGTTATCTTACCAAAGAACACAGAAACACCAACAACATCTGTTCTTGGCATTCTTTCATTCTGAGGTTGGGATGAAAAACCTACTGCAAGCACTAACTTTTTCACTGGAAGGGGTTTCCTTTCTCTGACCAGTTCTGCTGAATGATGTATTGGTAGTATTACTCATTCTTCACACATTTTTCAGTCTTTAGACTAGGCAGGCACTGGCTCAAAGATGAACAAATTTGTCAAGCTATTTTTTCATATGGGATACATTACTTACAACTTTTCAAATGCAGGATTTTTGTTGATTTTTTTTTTTTTTTTTTTGTATAATTCCTCAGAGATTTGCATCCTGTAGTATAAAATTATCAGCATTCAGTAGAATTGTCTAACTGTATAAAAGGCAAGGACAAAGAAAGATAAATGCTGTAATTTTTGCATACAGTTACGCCTCTTCAAAAATCTTTTCTATCCCTGTAAAGTGGAATCTCAAAACTCTTCCTTTTTTTTTTTTTTTTTTTTTTTTTTTTTTTTTAAGCTGTTAACAAATTGCTTATAAATAGGAGGGCAAAAAGGACTTCAGCATGGAAAAAAGGGGATTGCTGGTTAGACCAAATGTCTGTCTAGGCCCCTAGGCCAGTGTCCTCTTTCCAGTAGGAATTAATGTTGGTTGCCATGAACCACACCAGTATATAATAATAACTCATTGGTGTATTCTCCCAACCTTGACGTGGCTCAAGTTGCAGACTTATTTCTATTCTTTAGGTACTCTACTAGCTCTGCTCTGATATCTGGAGAAGAAATATATCTCCAAGCCCGCTAATGCTGTTTGCCATAGTCCACTGGGACCTGAAGCTCAATATTTCTTTTTCTTTCAGTTTAAGTTAATTTTTCTGCTAATCTGTTTTCAAGTATATTTGTTTTCTTTACTCCCTAAGAATTTGTCTTATAAATACTTTACTGTCCCCGGAGATGTGTTTTGTGTGAAATAGTGTGACTTGTTTTACACTTTTAGTATAGTCTTCCTTATTATATGATCTCAAATGTCTTTCTTACTGAGATACTCATTAGGAATAGGCAGTCAATGAGTATGAGATTGTGTGTATAAAAGTGAGAAACGTTGCGATTTGTCTTGGTATTTGAGACAGGTCATGTAGGAAATAAGATGGAAGGCCTGAAGAGAATGAGTGAAACAAGACGCTTATTTCTCATGCTTACTCTTGAAGTTAATAAGGAGGATGGTCATGAGTGGGATAGCTCAGCAGTCTGATGAAGGCTCAGAGGAGAACTTTTAGGTGATTTGTGATAGATCATACTTTAAAACAAAGAATTCAAGATAAATGTGCCCTTAAATATAACAGTGGTTGTTGATGGATTCACAGTGTTCCCTTTGTGGTACCATCTTAGATGCTGAAATGTGTATTGAGTCTCTAGTACGACTGTATGTTAACCTTATAATGCATTCACTTATTGTCTGCAGCCTGGGGCAAAACATTCCCCCAGACTTCATATTCATTATATTATAACAGTCCTAGTTATTTATTTATTCATTTTAAAATCATTAATGTTTGCAAAGTGTTTGGAAGATGACAAATGCTGAGTGAAGTGCTATGAACTGAAAGCTGAGAGGCAAGAAGTGCTGTTGAAGGTGTGTATATGCTGAGCACTGGCTCAGGTGACAGGAATCCTACTTAACTGTCCAATAGTATGGCTTAGTGATGTCAGTATTAGTTTAATCATTAAATATCAAATTACCTTTCCATGTTTTTTAATCCTGTGATGTTGGGAGCCCAAACCTTTTTAAGTCCATCAGTGAAAGACTGATGCTGAACAATCTTTCAGAAAAGGGTAAGTTTGCTAACTCCTGAACTGTAAAGTTGGCAAGTCCAAACAATTGGTTATTTCAGAACATCCTGTTTCCCTAAAACAACCTCAGTCCTGCTGCTTTCAACACAATGTGCCATTATACCCCAAGAATTATAGAAGGCCTAAAGGGTGGCCGTAAGTCACATCTTATCTAGGATGAAATTTGTTGAAGATAGGGAAACATATTTCATACTCATAAACCTTAAGAACATTTACCTATCAGATTATGCTGAACCATCTGTTTTGGGGCTTTGTCTACAGATAAGATATTCCCGGGGAGGGGATGTGCATACTTTGTTGTTGCTGGTAACTTTATGTGGTTTGTTGGGTTTTGATGTCAGCTGGAAAGACTGGAATATGTGCTTTGAATATGTGCTTTGTGTTTTAGCTTTACATGTTGTCTAGCAAAACACATTGATTACCACATAAAGCTAAATTTTACATGGTAATCTGAATCTTCTAATTATATTGACTGTAGAGGCTGTTGCTGCCATGTATTCCCCATGCTTGTTTTCCATGTACCACCTCTCCCTCTGATTTGTCAGCTTGGTAGTTATACTTAGTCCTGCCTAACCCCCCTGCAATTCGTATAAACCAGGTTAGCAGAAACTTACAGTTTGAAACAGTCTCATAAACATGACTTACTTGACTGAAACAAGCAGCTCAAACAGATAATGTGAATGAAATAACCTTTTGTGCATGGGATTTGTAAATGTTGGCCCTAGGACAGCCAGTGGCAGCATAGACTTGCTCTTTTATGGCCCTTGCTCTAACAGGGGTCAGTGGAAGCATCTTCCTCTGTAGAAGCAGCCCTTGGTTGCTGTAGTACTTCACGAAGTGCAGACATGGAGGGGCAAGTTCTCCAGTAGTTCAAAAAGAGGAGCTTGACTTCAATACATTTCCTTCTTCTCCATGTCTGAAGCTGACTTCAGGTTTAATTTGGCACTAGTTCATTTCTTGCCCTCATCATGACTAATGTGTTTGAGGTTCCTTATTTTTCTTTCTTGATTCATTGTTTTTTCCCTCCCCTCCCCTCTCCTCCTCTCCCCTCCCCTTCCCTTTTCCATAAGTAAGAGAAGGTAAGATGAATCTATTCTTTGTTCCTTATTTACTTGCAACAGACAATGCATGCAAAAGTGGAAAAGTTTTTGATCTTTTGAATTAGAAACTGTTACTTTTTTTCTTCCTTGTTCACATTGATATCTACACCAAAAGTTTTGAAGGCAGTAATACAGCTGTTGAAATGTATCACCACGGTAGTGTTTTTTTTACTTACCTGATGCAACAGTTGCCTTTCCCTTATTACTTTTCAGAAAGGATTTTGGTAAATAACAATTATAAACTCATTAGTCTCATTATTCTAAATGGAGTAGATAAACAGATATTACTTCTGACACAGACGCATGTAGTAAATGACAGATAGATGAAACTTAGAAGAGGTTTTGGTTGAGATATTTCATAGTAATTGAGCTACTCAAGAAAATAATTTACTCATTCTTATTGATGGGAATTTGGAAGTTTCCATTCTACTAATCTATTATGTAATACACTTAGACATGTTGATTGTTAGAGTTTTGCTTTGAGTGTTTTGTCTAAGCATCTGTGATTACATTGTTGCAGTAATGAGCTTAATGACAATCATCAAAAGAGATGACCCTTTCTGGGCCAGACAGAGTGGTTTAACTGTCTGAGTCTTTTAACTCTTGCAAAATTGGCAGAAAGACACATGCAACTATCGGTAATAAAAAGGTTGTGCAAGAAATAGGGGAAAAATGGTTCTCTGTGGAATGTGAATTTGTCTTTTCTTGAACTTTGTGGAATTTAATGACTTTGAACAGGTACAAAGGAGATTCTGCTCATATTTTGATGATTATTCATCATTTTAAAACATACTGTGACAATACCTGTGAAAAGTGTGAAGTCCTGTTTATTCATAGAGTTAGATACACAGTAAATATGATAAAGGATTCTAGCCAGTGGAGACAGTTATTAACGTGGAGGGAAAACTTTTAGTGAGGATGACTTTAGGAGATGGGCAGTGGTAGATTTAACTGAGAAGGTTCTCATTAGTGTAGTCATGTGAATATAAATTCAGGAATAGAAAAGGAATATAACTTCCATTACCTCACATATTGTGGACATGCATTTGTAGGTCCTGTATAAAGATCTATTGACCTTGTCTCTAATGTTGAGTCTTTTGATTGATGAGTCAGTTGATTTAAAATTGAACTGTCTATATATAGGCTTTGCTCAGCTCTAACGCTTAACCTTCCGAATGGAAATAGGTTTTCTTGAATTCACAAACAGACCTGGAGTTGGCTTCAGGTCTGTGAGTATGGCTTCAGAGAGCGATTAGTTCAACATACATGTACTTAAAAAGATTGCCATAAGTTAGTGGGATTTTGTTACTGAAAATGGTTTATTTTGGGGATGAAGAACATGAAACTGAGACCAAGTTCCATATTTACACTGTGTCAAGTTGTCTGATCCATTAACTTTCTTTCATGAGTGCATACAGAGGTAGATGTTTTCCTTATGTTCTAGTTCCTGCACTGGACTTTGGTATGATATGAAAGGTGAAATCTTGACATATATAGGACTTGTGCAGCATCTTAGAAGTAGGAGGATTTTCTTTTTTGGTCTTTTATTTCAGGAAATCTACAAACCTGGTGTTTTGTACCACAAGTTACAGTCTGAGAGACATCCAGCCAGCTCCCAGCCAAACTCTATCCACTCACACTGGAGAATTTTATAGACAATCCCTAGGCAGCTCTTTTGCTTCCTGTGGTGAGGACTATTAGTGCAAGATTAAGGCTGTGTGATAGTTGATGATGTGTTGTGTCTGCAAAGTGACTGAAAAGTGGAAAGTGTAGATAGATTTTGTAAATTGGGGAAAATTGATTGTATCCAAACCAAAGGACTGGCTTTTTTCCTGGTGGATTGTTGTGTCCTGAAGGACAGCAAGACTTCAGGTTTCTATTTTCCTTATAACACAATGTAACACTTGTGGACTCTACTAAGTGTTGGAGAGAACTTAAACAAGTAGATTGTATGATTCATAAATAAGTTGATAAAATAAGGAATTGTCCGGTAAGAAGTTTGAGTTTTGTGTGAGACAGATGGTGGTGGATACAGAAAGTTACAGTTTGTTCATGGGGCATGCTGGTGACGATGTGGTTCACCCATAGCTCTGTTTTCTCTCTGTTATCTTCATTTAATGACTGATAGACAAAAACATGTTCTACAGAGTACAACAACCTCAGTGAATGTCTGACATAAACGTGCTGAAAATACCCATATTCCTAGTTTTGTTAGATAGAGAGTGATATTTAATACCTGAAAATTGTCATGGCCAGTAAAAGCTGGAAACATTTCGTGACCCTGTAAAGGTGGGACACTGTATTATGTATCCATTTCCAGCCTCACTGTCTTGGGTGGATTCAGAAATATCAAAAAATGAATGCTAAATAAATAGGTAGAATAATGAGGGTTTTGAATATTCTACCTGCCCTGATGGCTTAGGCCCACTTACCTCTCTAGAGTATTTCAAGTTCTTAGCTTCTTAGATACATTTTAATCATAGATTTGTGGCTGATTTTCACAGCTCAGTGATTGCTTTAGAAAAGGCTAGTGGACATTTCTCCCCCACCCTGCAGTGAAACAGCTTGTACTGCCAGGTAATGCTGAGTTGTTGCAACATCCTGACTTTAGGTGAATGTTCCTATGAGGAAATCCAGTCCTGGAGACTGTACGTCTCTTGAACATGTATTCGTGAAGTCAGAACTGTGTGCAATCTTGTCCTCTTGGGTGAAAAACTCATAAACTTGTGGATGGCTGCCAGCTTCAGCCATGTCAGGCATGGGTAACCCCTGTCTGAGTGACTGCTGGGGTCACCTGCACAGGTCTGTTGGGACCAGCTGTGATGGGGGTCCTCGTGGAGCCTGTGAGAAGAGCCATTAAGCCATTTAAGTGGACACAGGACAAGGAGCAGCAAGGAGGGTGGGTGACCTCCATGGGGAGATGAGCCAGGGGAGGATGAAAGTAGTGGGCTGACCTCAGGGTGCGCTGACCTTTGCAGCCAGCGCCCGTAAGTGAGTGTTTGAGATTCAGCCCCTCTGCACAGAGGGCAGGGTGGAAGCTGGGTGCCTATCTCCAGAAGCAGATACTGAGGTTTAAAACTCTAATGGCTGAATAACAGAGTCAAGTTCATGCTGTGCTAGGGATTTCTGGTCCAGGAAATCCATAGTGAAGACAGCATAAAGTAAAGCAGCAGGCACAATTTAGCTGAGATTTATTAACACATACCGCTAAATGCATAGGCCTTTAAAAGCAAAAGGCCACAAACTCATGCTGATTTTTCTTAATTTGGTGGATAGGTTTTGCACTTTTTATTGTTGTTTGCTTGTTTGTTTTCCCTTTCTCTTTTTTCCTTTTTTTTTTTTTTTTTTTGTTTGTTTGTTTGTTTTCTTTCTCATTTTCATTTTTCCCCTATTCCTATTCCCTGACCCTTTCCTTCCTTCCTTCCTTCCTTCCTTCCTTCCTAAAAAAATGATAACAATAAAAAAAAAAAAACATACCATTATGTGAAAAATATTCCTTTACCATGGTATAAACAAACAACAAACTTTTCCTTAATTTTGACTGTTGCTGACCTTATCTGGATATACATGCTTATTCAAGAGGATTATGTTTACTCTAGTCCTTCTCTCTTCAGAAACAGCAATGTTTGCTATGTAACTGCTAGTTTAAATGCAGTTTCTTGACCTGAAACATGTTTTTTGATCTTTTACAAAAATGATGAGAAGTTCCCTAGTGCCTTAATGGATTCAGGAAACTCAGATGAGTGACTTCAAACTGTCACTTAGATTTTGATCATTTGTTCCTGGACAGATTACTGAATAACATTAAATGCTCTTGGCAAAAAAAAAAAAAAGAATCTGCCTTAATATAGAGGGAGACTAGATTTCTTGTGAGAAACTGAGAATTTCTGGGCAATGGGGAAAAACTTTAAACAAAAAATTTGGAAAACCAAGGAAAACAAAGAAAAACTTGACAAAGAAAAATTTTGCATTCAAATTAAAATGTTCTCAGACTTTCAGATTTCTGACCGCATTTTAAAATTAGCTATTTGTTTTAGCCATTTTTATACAGCTCTGTTTAGATGGCACACACATACACACAAAACAAAACAGGACTTTTCAAACGTGGAAGTTACAGAGAGTCCATTTACCTATGCATGAATTACATTCAGCTAATGAATTTGTGCTAAATAATGTGCTTTTCAGGATGCTTGGAGTCACCATATCCTTGATCTGAGAAAGCCGTGACTGACACTGAAGGGCAGGATGCCAGCAGTTCTTTAAAATCCAGCTTCCCGAGTTCCCTTTGCTGCCCCGTCTGCTCTAGGTTAGGAGAAAGGCCCTGATATTCGGGCCCCCACAACTCACAGTCCCGCTGGCATTGGGAATGCCACTGGATGGCAGCATTTTCCCGTGCAACTCTGCAGAGGCAGGGGAGATGATCATTAAGGGAAAAAATGGTTAAAAAAAATGAGTGGGGAGGAAAGAAGAAACCATTTTGGAGGTTACCAGTTTGAAGACCAGCATGTATCTTCACTTCAGTGTAACTTATGCAAATCTTTGTAGTATTGCAGCTCTTAAATCCCTTGCAGGTAGGATATGTATATTGAAATGGGGAAGTCAAAAGCAGGGTCTGACTTTTTTTTTTTTTTTTTTTTTTTTTTTTTTTTTTTTTTTTTTTTTTTTTTTTCCCATTGCTTTTCTGATTAGGGGATCTGTTCCAAAGTTGGGAGCAGTCTTGTGTCTTTAAGAAGATGTGCAGTGTTTGTGGGTTTTCTCCATTCTCTTTTTTCACCACTATAACTACCACTATAACACATATTTTTTCAGTCCTTTTGGCACCTGCCTCAGAAAGCACCTAACAACTATTGACTTACTTGCCTTGAGATTTGCTTATGCACTCACATGCATAAACTTTAATGCAAGCAATATTACTCAGTTCCAACAGCTTATTGGGATTACTTTGTGGATGACATGTCGTCTTTTCCACTCTTGGCAAATACAAAGGACCTTTTTTTGTTATTATTATTTTATTTTTTATTATTTTTATTTTTTATTATCTTTTTTTTTTATTATTATTATTTTCTCTGCATTTTGGAAACAAACACTTCCAACATTTTCAGTTTTCAGTGTTCCCTCAGATATATTGCAAGTATCAATCTTAGCAAAACATTGGCAAAAATAGGTTCTCATAAATTATGCAGTGTGATATTTCACCGAAGATTTATGGAGAAAAATATATGTAACCTACTGTTGTCAGTTAATGATTTGAACTGATTAGATAAGATGTATGTATTAGGTAAGAACCAATTATATATATATAAATGCATAACTAAAAAACTATGGATTATCTATGCTGACCTAGACGGAGACTCAGGAGGAGTTAGCAAAGTCTTACGTTTTGGAGGTGTTCCTTTTATCATTATTATTTTCTCTGCAGCTTTCTGTAGTTAGGAAAATGTAATTTAATTTGGTCTAGCCCAGCAGGGGTGGGAAGGGGGCAACATTCAGTCAGATCAGCTCTGCTGGCTGAAACATGAGGTGGAAATGGCTGTGAATAATCAGGGATATATATTTCAGAATGTGATCTTCTCTAGCTTAGACTTAAACTAACTTTTTAATGAGAGCAAGACTCTCTTGCTTCCTTTTAGAGTGCTGGAGCTTATGATCTGTTTTGGTATTACAGAAAAAAAAACAAAAACAAAAACAAAACTTATAGTCTTTTAATTTTTTTTTTTTTTTTTTTTTTTTTTTTTCTTATTTTGTCTCCCCTCTCTCACAGGCCTTACCATGGCCTTCTGACACTTGAAAATATTTGCTGTTAGGCAATGTAGGTTGAGTTGAAAAAGGTTAGTGGTTTAGAGCAACAGCGCTGTTTAGTTTTTCAAGGATTGGAGAGGGGAGATAAAATTTACCTCCTTGTAACTTTTTTTTTTTTAATATTTTTTTCTCTCTTCCTACAAGCTAGATTTGCTTAATCACAAAGGCATGATACAACAAGTGTACACAGCTGATAGGTGTCTGCCTAACATTCACTCCTTCATCTCAGAAATACTATTTCATGAACCCCTCCCCTGATTTTTAAGCGAGTTCTGCACATACTGCTGGTTTCCAGATTATACTATCATGTCTGGTGTGGAGAACATGGGTAGCATTATTGCTAAGCATGCAAGACTTTAAAGTTACATGTCTCAAGCTCCTTTCATTCTTATCCTTTCATCCTCTGACATATGTTCGGTTTCATTTCTTTTTTTTCTCTCCTTTGCCTTCCCTCCAAAGATACTTATGTTGAACAGACCCAAAGTTGTTCCCCTCCTGAACTTAGCTGAGAATCACAAATAACAGAGAGGGCTGCAAGTGTCTGCAACAAGGTGCCTCTTAGTTGATCATTAGGCTGGAAAAATAATTGAGCAATATAACGGTGCAGGTACTTGCTTTACAAAGAAGGAGTCTGCAATGCATTTTGGGTTTTTAAAGGTAAAGAGCAGCCCAGATTTTTTTTTTTTTTAATTTTTTTTTTTAATGTCACTTGCAAAAAAAGAAGCCTTTGAATGATGTGTCTGTTTTGTTGTTCAACAACAATATAAAGAGCTGTGTGGCATTGTCAGTTGCCATCAATTCTTTAAGCACTGCTAGCCAAATAAATGCTATGTAGAAGGGTTCTTGTATGCCACCATAGGCACTGGCAATTGCAGGGTTTGACTTTCCTTCCTAGATATCAAGGAGCTGATTTCTGAGGAAAGAAAGAGGAAATCTGCCAAATCTTGGCCATTAATTTAGCTCACATCCTCAGCTGTTTTACTCTTACAACATAGTGGGCTGGTAGAGTGAAAATTAATGGTGTTATGGCTGGTCCATTTATATAACTGTGGTTTGTGAAAACACCGAAGTAGCTGTAAGAAATGTAAAATTGTGAAGTTAAAAGCACCTGTTGTCTGTGTAGTGGAGGTCATTCTATGCAGGAAAAAAAGTAAAAATATATTAATGCATTTTTCTGTGTTTAAAAAGATTGCTGTTAGTATTTAGTAATCAAAATTAAAAACTAGCATACAGGAAAATTTTAAAGAAAATTAAATTATACCTTATATAGATGAATAGCTCATCATTCCAATCAACGAGAATACCTTATAAAGCAGGTAAACATGCACATGGTTGGTTAGACTCCTACCTCTCTCCTCCTCATTGCTTGCAATGCCATGCAGAGAAATTTTAAGCTTGAAAGCAAGCCACCTCCAGAAAAGCAAACAAACAACAAGCTTTGATTATAGTAACTTCAGATCTCTGAGATAGCTAATGCCTTCACCCTGAAAGAACAGTCAGAACATACAGTCAATACTGTCTAGACATTGTACATTAAGTGGAAGTGTGATATGATTAGCATTTTTGAAGTGGACTCCTCTGCTGTTTGAGTGACCTTCTTTCCACCCAGTTATTTAGACAGTGACCCTGGCATGTGAGGGATGGACATCATCAGATTGCTCAGTCTCATCAGACTGCTCTCTGCTTGTTAGGATTAGAATTGTCCTGCCTAGCATCATATTCATAGACAGCAACTAATGAATTCACCTTTAATTACTGGTTTATAGGTGTCTGGAGCAGGAGAAAACTGGGTTAACACCCAAAGCAAGTGAGAAGTCCTGAGTGGTCTGAGTACTCTCACTGGTAAAGCCTGGGCAGGGTTAGATTTATGGTGCTGGGCTCTGTATAATTGTGACCCTGGTTTATTAGCCAGGTAATCATGCACATGATGAAATTCCCTGTTATAAGGCAGTGTGGGCTAACTCCCTTGCTTCTTCCAAATGAATTATCAACCAAGGTATGGGTGTGAAGATATGTAGGCAAAGACTGCTAGCAGAGGTGTTGTAGGCTCTTTGAATGTTATGAATGGAGGGGACTGCTTCCTTTGCTTGTCTGTGGCACATGGACCTTTGCTAGATCACTTGCACTGATCTCTGTGTTTTGTTTTTCTTAATTGTGTGCAAGATGGAGGCAGAAGTAGCAAGTAACGGGAAAAATGTACCAAGTACTATCATGATTACACTGCTCACTTGACTTTGCTTTTTGCATGTACATGTTTATTTGTCTAAGCCTAAGCATATACACCTTATAAAGCTTTCTAGACCAGAGATCCTATTTATTGGTCTTGGACATATCTCCACGCTTGTTTCAATAGATAGTTATACTAGCAGACTTCCTAACATAAAGACACCACAATCACAAGTTGTATCACTGTTAACAGAATCAAGACAAGAAATAGAAAGCCTGAACAGGAAGGCAATGTCACAGGGTTTACAACTTGCTTCCTCTCACCTCCACTGCCTTAAAATAAATGTTTTTTATGGGGTGTGACCTGTGACTTTGACCTAGCAAAGTAAATGACAATGGAGTGGGGAGAAGCTTTTCTCACGTCCCTGGTGTCCGGGCATACTTGTCTGCCAAGGACACTTGCTGCTTTCGCCTTGCAGCCACCTTGAGCCCAGCTCCACTGCCGGGCAGCTCCCAGAAGCATTCACAGTGTGCAGGAAGGAGATGCTATAAAAGCAATGCCTTTTTTTTTTTTTTTTTTCTTTTTCTGTTCTTATTGCTAGGTGGTTCTCTCTTTGCATTTAGCATATGCTTTCTAGCCTTTTTGAAAGCATGAACTAGGAGTATAAGGGGTGAAGTGACAGCTGGCCTGTGCACTTGTGTGCAAAAGCAGAGGTCTATGCAGTTCCTTTACAGCACAGCTGTAGTCTGTGCCTGAGAATAAATCAGCAAACACCCAGATGTAGTAACAGGCACCAATTTTGTGACCGACTTGTAACCTGTTTGCAGCCTTGGCAAAACCCTGTAATGGTGATTTTTCCTAGCTGTCTTACTCCTCTTGTGAACTGTGAAGAGTGGGGGTTGGAACTTCCTGAAAAAAAAAAAAATATATATATATATTTTTGAGGGAACTGTGGCTGTGGCCAGGTTCTGGGAAGCAGCTACTAATGTAGGCTACTCCATGTACCACTGCCTTTGTGCAGAGATGTGGCAACCAGCTACCATGCAGTTCTCCAGAGGCTGTCTTAGCTTATGTGATCTTTAAGCCTCATTTAGACTCATAAAGCTGCAATAGCTGTCGGTGACTAGTGAGAGATAAATTACATGTTTATCCAGTGCTGTCCTCTATAACAATTATGCTTTAACAGCAGGAGGAAAGGGAATAGTTAAAAGTAGGTTTAATCCAAAAAAGATGGTCAATTTCCTCTGATTACAGCACTTGCCAGTAGCTCTGGTCTTCCCTCAGCCTTCTTCCCTCCCTTCCTCACTTTCCCCTCACCCCATCCTTTGGCAAAGTTACCTTCACAGTCATGGCCTGCTCATGGCAAGGATTAATGGGTTATTGGAATCTGTGCACCTTACGGGAGTGAGGCATATATTCTTACGAGTTTCATTGCAATGCACCACAGTATATCATTTCATTAAACTGCACATGCCATGGTTATTTGCTGTTATTCCCCAGACCTCTATATGCAGTTTTAATAGTCTCAAATGCCAATAAAATAAAATAAAAAAAATAAAATAAAATAATGTCTATATACATGCAGAGGGTCAAGAGAGACTATATGCTGCCTGCAACAACAAATTTATTGTCTCATTTATGTGTGAGTGGGGGAAGGGAGCAGTTTCTTCACTGTATTTTAATTAACTGTGTTTCACTGCATGGTAGTAAAGATAATAACCACAACATTAGTGCAACTACTATGCTATCAAATGCTTGTCACAGCCTAATATGCTCCAACAATATAGCTTCACAATAGAAACATGCACAACAAAAGAGCAGATTGTTTTATTAATTTACTAAGGCTCCGCGGTTTTGGAAGGCCAGTATGTATTTCTGGGAGACTGATTAAAATAGAAAGAAGTATACATGGTAGAGAATAATGTTTTTACTGGTGTGGGATTCATTTAACAAAAGTGTTCCTTCAGGAAAACAGAACCAAGATGCTAATGTTATACCTCATTTATTGCCAGCATATTCAGTGACATTTCATAATGTACATCTGTCAGCCAGAGATATAAATGGATGAGGTGAACCATGCAATTTACCCTCAGGAAGTTCCATTAGAGCCCCCAAAGTATAATATTTATGAGGTCAGAATCAATTAATCAGATAGCTGTATTTGCTTTTCAGCTCAGCATGCTCTTCTACACCAAGCTGTTGCATTGAGAAAGACTTTCCTATATGGTGAGAGGAGTCAGTTTGTGTGTATTGCATGAACTCTGTTTTCTAAATGCATTGCTATTCTCACAGAGCTTATACTCAGTAAAAATACAACCTGTAAGTTAAGGAGTGCAAAATAAAACTCTATCAAAATATACTGCAGAGTAGAAAACTTCCATATCACTTCCTTATTGCTACAGCCTAGCCTCATGGAAATCTGTTGAAAATGAGAAAACAACATGGGAGAAAATGGTGCACCTCAACCAAAGATAATTCCAGTAACTGGAAAATATTGTAGGGAAGGGAGGAAAAAATAGTTAATTTTAAAAAGTTGAAGGTTACTGATGAAATAAAATGGCCACAACTTAAGAAGAAAATCCATAGTACGTTTTGAAATGCTAGCAAAATGATTTTCCTTTGCAAACATGTCCTGGATGCTTGGTACTTTAGTTCTCTTGTGCTCTGTTTGATTTATTGGATGGTTGTGTATTTGAGAGCACATGGGGTATATTTTTTAATTTTTGTTTTAAATTGGGGTTGTTTCCTGGTATATTTTCAGCCTGACAGACCACTTCTCATCCTCTGACCACAGGTGGAGAAGAAGGTTCTTGATTTGGCCATGCAGTTTAGTGTCCTTGGGCTGGGCTCCTGGGAAGGGACAGGTCATGGTGTTTGAGATGTATGCTTTTGGTTCTTAAGTAGTGGAGACTGTTGCTTGTGATGGGATTTTCAAAATCTTAACTGTAATTTAGATTTTGGAAGGTTTCATTCTGCATACCAAATGAATATTTATCATACTGCAATGTCTTTTTTTTTTTATTATTTTTTTTTTCTATTTAGACAACAGATGCAGAAGATTTTTGTTGTGAAATCTGTGTCAGTATGATTGTACTGTCATAACTGATGCCAAGATGTGATCCAGCCTTTCTTAGTTTCTTTGAAAAGGAGTTAAGATGGTTCAAAAATTACCTGTTGTCTAATAACATGATCTTTCTCTTCTGATAAAATTTCTTGAAGATGACAGAAAGAGCAGAAGATGTGTATCTGAAATTAGTGATAGAATATTCCTAGCAAAGCATTAGCTAGGAAAAAATATCAGAACAATGTTTTACTCAAAGTCTTCACCTCTTTGCATAAAATTCTTAACTAGTGTATTTTGTATGTAGAACTTCATATTTCATTACCAGGAGATGAACCTTTCACACTTCTTCAGACTTGTTCTTTTGCTCTTGATTTTTTTTCCCAAATCAAAATTTGTCCGAAAATACAAAAATACAAAAAAAAAAAAAAATACATCTCAAACCAATACATCTCAGGAAGGGAGTTTCAGAACAATGATCCTGTTTACTGAACACATATGCACAATCCTCCCCATGTATCACTTAGCCCTGTGTTTGTACATCCTCACTTCAGAAATGATGACTCAACACATGTTGGAAAGACATGTTGGTAGACAGACTAGGAGAATCTAGGAGTATCTAGGAGTAAAGGAGAAAAATAACACAACCATCAATCAGAACAAAGAGGGGTAAAAAGGAAAATAGTTAGGTTGTAGCTTCAATTGTGTATTCCCATGCAAGGTGCCCTGACTTGTCACAGTGTTAGCAGTTGACTTCACTGGTCTTGCTGCAGCTGATGGCTACGTGGCCAGTTTCACCACACCTCACCATATGCTTGCTGGACAATGATGAAGCAAGAAAAAAAAAAGTGTAGACTTACAACAGATTTTGTAGATAATTGTGGGAGAAAGTTATCAGCTGTAGAAGAGACCGGTGGTCTAATTTACCAGGGATATAGAAAAGTGAGTTCAAGTACTTGTTTTATAAAAGTCAGTGCCAACGACTTGAATGCTGCTTCTTACATTCCCAAGTAAACATCCCAAACATCCCCTAGAGAATTTTTCCTTTCTTTTTGTGGTATTGTTTTGCTCCTGTGCATCAGAATCAAATGACAAAACCCCGAAGGAGAAATCTGCCTGCCCATGTGGCAGCAAAAAGCAGAACTAGGTGTTAAGGCATTCTCCACTGCAGAAAACATGACTCTCTTTATCAGACAGCTAGCTTATCAGCAAATGCAGCATTTTCTGAAACACTGTGTTCAGTCTTATTTGTGTATGTGTATTCTCATTACCTAGTTGTATCAAGACACCATGAACATCAGTGAATTTCTGTCTCTTTGCTTTGGCTTTATATTTGGACTAGTTAATATTATTGATGGGGTATCATTGACCAGCTGAATTCACGATATTTTTCTGCTTTGCGATTCAACTACTGAAGCCTTGTAAACAGAAGGTAAGCACTTTTCGAACAAGAGTGAATACCCTTGTTTGCATATGAATAAGTATTTGTCCAACCTTGTTCCCTCCATCTATGCAAATACAAACTCATACATGTGAATGGATGTGGAAAAATGAACAAACAATCAAACAAAACATAATAAAAATGAGGAGCTGAATTTATGGAATGGTTTATTTTCCACTATTTGTCCTGCTGTCTTCTCTTCTGCTAGATGAGGGCTTAAAAAATTGCCCACAGCAAATGGTAGAGCATTTTTGGAATAAGGCTTTATGACATGAACAGCAAGAAGAAAGTAAATTGTTCAGCTGCATGGAGGAAATGCTGTGTAGTTGGTTTTCAGCCAAGACTCCAAGTCTCTCATTGTAAGGCAACTTGGACAACAAAAATCACTGATTTTAGAAGACAGTGAGGAAGTAATTGCTTTCTTGTCAACAGTATTATTAGAGGGTATGTTATGCTAGTAGGTAAGGCAAGTTACTCTCTGCCGTTGTCTTGAAATAAGTGGGGTACATTTCTTATCTGTACCGGTAATGTATCTCTGCAAACAACTAGGACTGTCTCATCCACCTGTCCACTGGTGCACCCCTTGCTATATACTACCCTGCACCATGTATCTGGGAACTGCCTGGTATACTGCAAGCTGGCCAGTACTCAGTCTGTAGGGTCCTTGATAACATTTTTATTTTTTTTTTGATAAAATGTTTTGATAACTCTTCTTCCAAAGTTGAACAAAAGAATTTTAATTAAGAATTAGCAAAGGATTAAGAGACACTACAGATAACTACATCTGATACTTGCACAATACCTTGTGGCAAGATCTGAAACAAGTAAGGTAAGGTGTTGCCTCTTGATTTATTGCAAGTTCCTTCATCTCCCAGTGGACCACTTCCTGGAGGCTCTTCTTGAGTGATTTATATGTGCTCACCTAAATTCTATGCACATTAGTTCTGGAAGCATTTCCTTTTTCTTATCTAGGTCTGCCTTTTAGGAGTCTACTTTTGAAATTTTATTTGTTTTAACTTTTCATATTAGCATGTACAGCAAATAATTACTAAGACACCACCATGGAATTCCATCCAGTAAATGAAGACAATGCTTTCTTCGTTTAGATCTATTCCCCTTTACAATATCATAATCCCCAGTTTTCAGTTGCTACACTCTGAATGAATATCACCTCTCCTTTATTCTTGTATCCCATGACCTCTTTTAACATTCTGAGATACTGGTTAGCTTTGCATTATAGCAAAGGCTGACACAGACACCTTCTCAAATGTCCTTCAAAATTCCCTTTGCATACTGCAAGTAGATCTTGGTGGCTCCTGCAGAGCTGTATCTTTAATATTGGCTTATAAATAGCAAAGAAGACAGGCAAAAATAAAACCTCTGTAAAGGAGGAGGAAGATAGGAAAATCTGATTGTGGCACATTCTAGAAAAGTTAAATGGTTATATTTAACTGGATTGAGAAAATTTATAAACTTTGTGTTAAAGAAAATCTTAACAAGACTTTGGAAGTTAGGTCTTCATTTAGTTAGAAGTTAGGAGAATCAATCTATGAGTATCTAGGAGTAAAGGAGAAAAATAACACAACCATCAATCAAAACCATCACAACCATCAACAAAATGAATTTAGTTAAAAGTTGGAAGAACAATTTTTTTATTTATTTTTTTTGTCCTCATCATGGCGAGCAGTGTTAGAAAGTTTGTGAAGGTAAGAAAAGAAAGAAGAAAACAATTAAGTAATTTGAAATGAACATATTTTTGGCCATCTGGGAGAAGGGATGATATCACAGAAAAAAGGATCTGAAGATTGAAAATCAAATAATACATGACAGTAAGCTGAAAGAGGAGTTTTTTTTGTTAAGAACAATCAAGCAAAAACAGGGTAACTAGGTACAACAAGCTGAGGAGGATGCTGAACAAAAATGATATTATTTAAAGGTTATTTTAAATGAAAGCAAGAAAAAGAAACTTCCTACATCTAAGGCACAGTACAGGGAAAAGTAGAGAGCAGTACAGGGAAAATACTAAAATACATAAATATCCCAAGGTAATTATCTCTGACAATTTTGATAGAAGGGTACTTTATCTGACTGTTCAGAAATTGAAGGCATTAATACTGTCAGGGAGGACACTAACTAAATCGGAAAGTTACTGAGGGTGTTCTAGAGACCGTAAAAAAAAAATAAAAAAAGAAGAACATATGTTCTGTCCAACATGATGAACGAGGGAGAAGGTACCCATGGGTCTAACATTATTTCTTCTTCTCTGTAGAGAAGAAGAAAGCCAGCAGAAAGCCATCCATTTCAGCGACTCTACAAGAGAGAAGTCAGACTGCAGAAAATTGGAATGCAAGATTCAGAAAACAGACTTCGTATAAGATTAAGATTGTGCTGAGAACTGGTAGAAGGTAGTTGGGGAACAGTACTGCACTAGCACAGAAATGTGGCTTTTGTGTTGGAGCTAATGCATAACTGATATAGAGTAAGCTGAGTCTACATACACAGTCTGCAAAGGACTGTAGGAATAAATGTACTTATCTGAAATAATCCAGAAAGCCAAATACAGGGGAAGTTCTATGAAAGTTGTGCAGAAAGTCTCTATCTGTTTTCAGCAAAACACATACATCTTAGTGAAGTCTGTCAAAAATATACTGTAATGGTACTAGCATGTGATATTATTAAAATGAAATAAGTGTGTCCCCCTTGTACTGATTTATTTAAATTAGGATGTAAATAGAACTATGCAGTTTCTATATATGGAGGTAAATTCAGATTATCCTGTAGTTTGTATTTATTTCATGTGCTCTAAAAATTTAGTAAGAGAATGTCCTCATCCAAATTAGCTTAATGCTCTGTGTGATAGTTTCATGAATGAAAAAATCTATCCTTTAACCACTATTAACTTAAGAATAGACTGCATATGAGATTTTTGTTTGTCAGGACTCAGAGCAGGGTCAGGGACAATGACCCGATTTATTACTGCTCTTCTAGTTGGAGATAATTGGAAAGATCTTCCTAGTAGTGAAATGAAGGATTTTATAAAGACAGCTTAAAGCCCATCAAAAAGTGCCATTATTTGATAGCTAGCTGAATGCATTTATATCCTGTAAATAAAAGTGTTGGTTAAGCAATCAGCTAGGTTTTCCAAGTACTGTTATCACCAACCACTTTTCCTATAAATTAAGCTGTTTTCAATGAAAATTCTTATTCCAAGATTGTCTCTTCTTTTGCTTTTTGATGTTTATAGTAGCAGAAACTCCACTGAAATCTATAGAGTCACTGTATTTAATCTGATAAAGCTAGGAGAATAGAATTGGGCTTGGTCTTTTGATGTGTGTAATCACCTGGGTCCTGAACAAATTCTGCTGTTGTGTAATACATCACGATTTGTCCAGGCAGATAAAATGGGGGAAGAAAGATATAATAGATCTAATTTTTCCAATCCACATATCCAAATGCAGAGTAGCCTTGCTGGACTGGGTTTGTATATCAGAGATGTAGTTGAGTAATCCAGAGGGCTGGTACACTTCCTCTTTTGCCCAGTATTTTAAAAGAGAAGTTTATATGAGTGCAATGATGCCTTAATAAAAGAAATGGTTAATTATTTGTGACAAAAGGGTGGGGGGAAGCTTCACTGCAAGTTTTTTACTTTTTTTTTTTTTTTTTTAAAGTACCTGTTTGAGTTCTGCTGCAACAGTAAGCACATGATATATGTATAACTAAGCACTTGATATATGTATAACTTTCCTGATTGAATATTGCAGCCAATAATTATTTACTGTTAATGGCTACAAAACTTTTTTTATTGTAATGTAAAATAATTTGCAAACTAAAGATCTCTTGAGACTTGCCATATACTATTCACGACCTTGATTCATTTGGAAGTGATTGTCTGCCTGTACTTGGCTCTGGTGAGGCCACACCTCGAGTACTGTGTTCAGTTTTGGGCCCCTCGCTACAAAAAGGACATCGAGGTGCTCGAAAGAGTCCAGAGAAGGGCGATGAAGCTGGTTGGTCTGGAGAACAAGTCCGAGGAGCGGCTGAGGGAGCTGGATTTGTTCAGCCTGGAGAAAAGGAGGCTTGGGGCATCCTTATCACTCTTTATAAGTACATTAAAGGAGGCTGTAGCGAGGTGGGGGTTGCTCTATTCTCCCACGTGCCTGGTGACAGAACGAACGGGAACAGGCTAAAGTTGCGCCAGGGGAGTTTTAGGTTGGATCTTAGGAAGAACTTCTTTACCGAAAGGGTTGTGAGGCATTGGAATGGGCTGCCCAGGGAAGTGGTGGAGTCACCATCCCTGGAGGTCTTTAAAAGACGTTTAGATGTTGAACTTAGTGATATGGTTTAGTGGAGGACTTGTTAGTGTTAGGTCAGAGGTTGGACTCAATGATCTTGAGGTCTCTTCCAACCTAGACAATTCTGTGATTCTGTGATTCTAGGTGCCTGTGTTCTTTGCTTGGTGAAATTTCTTTTACATTTTACTGTATTTTTAATTTCTTTCTAAATAAACCTAACATGTCTTGTACCAGCTACTTCCCCTTAAAATTAACTTATAATGTATACTTCTATATGTTTTTTATATGTATCTATTCCTTTCACAAATAGAAATATTTCCTTTGGATTTGTAGTAAAAGTGTTTTATAATACTGTACTAATAGTTAGATTTTTGAGTAGATAAGCTTGAATTTATTAAGTCTCTAGGTGTGAATTTTGCCAAGCTGAATCTCAAAAGGTAGATTTAAATTGTTTAGAGATCACTGCTACATCTTTAAGATGAGATGTAAGGTTTGTATTCCTAGTTTCCAGACTATGAATGGGACCTGTTTTTCTCTCCTTTTACTTATGCTGGTGTATACCTTACATACAGTGATGGCTCCCCTGACCTTTAAAGTAAATATATACAGAACAAAGAGGGGTTTGGAAAGTATGAAACCAGTAGGATCAGACCCTTGGTGATTTGCTTTTTGTGCCACCTCCAAGCCTGGGAGGCTCCACCTATGTCTCAAGCTCTGGAGCCTGTGATGCTGCAGTATCCTCCAATTAAACTGAAAGTAGGTAGAAGTGGGAACAGGTTCTCTTGTGGGTGATCCAGTGGTACCCATATCACAAGCTAATGCAAATAACTTTGTCATCTCCATACTTTGCCAGAGCAGCACATTGCGTGATGAGTGGGGTAACACAGAAGCCAGAAGGCAACAGTGCTAGGAAACATTTCCTGCAAGTGTTTTAATCTGGGCTGTGTGCTGCAGCCCAGTGAGAAGAGTGAATTGCCAGCTGGTATGCATCTCACCATTTTGTCCTCCTTACCTGTCTGACAAGAAGTCTTTGCAGGTCCTTGCTTTTCTGATGATAGGCTCCTTTGATTTGTTTTAGCCCATTTCAGGGAGTGAGATGTGTACAGAGGGGTGCATATATGTGAACTGGGTCTTAATGAATTGTATCATAGGGGCATGCGTGTGCAGTGCCTTTGCCTCTTGCATAGCAGCTTGTTTCTGAATCAAAATGCTAGGGCCTTGCTTGTTAATGTATCTTTTTTTTTTGACACCTAGGTAAAATCATTTGCAAATATCAACATTACAATAGTTATTTGGAGTCTAGTTTCATCAGCTTTGTCTGTAGAAATCTTTCCCACTGAAATTCTCTGTGATTTTAAGAGAAAAGATATCTCTAATGGCACCATGTCCCAGGGAGTTCTGGGGATTTGTTTTGGGCAGGCAAGGAGGGAAACATTTCTGTTCAGACTTCAGTCTTGCTGCTCCTGCTAAAATGTAGATAAAACCTTGTGTGAAGTCTGAGGCGTGACACCTGGTACAGTGGATTATAGAGCAAACAGGCCAATCTTTTTTCATGCAGGGATTATCCCTGCTGCTGCTGCTGCTGCTATAGAAACAGCTTTTAAATTCATGGTCAAGAGCTGCAGACCCTTAGAAAAGTTTGTGCTGGGGTAGGCCAAGCAGCTGCTTCTCCCCACATCCCATGGCAGCTGGGGCTGGCTGCTGTCACCAGTATTTCAGTAATGCTTCAGGCTGATTACAAAATGACACATCTCTCACTTGCTACCCTCCTGTTTCCTGCCCATTGGGGTTAGAATAGAAGAGACCAGACCAGAATGGAACGGAACAGAACAGTTGGAAGAGACCTCCAAAGATCATTTGGTCCAACTGACTGACCAATTCAGGGCTAACCAAAAGTTAAAGCATATTAATGAGGGCATTGTCCAAGCACCTCTTGAACAGTGTATGATATGGGGCATCAACCACCTCGCTAGGAAGCCTGTTTCAGGGTTTGACCACCCACACAGTAAAGAAATTTTTCCCAATGTCCACTCTAAATCTTCTACTGGTACAGCTTTTTGCCACTCCCACATGTCTTATCACTGGTGACCGGAAAGAAGAGATCAGCACCTTCCTCTCCATTTATCCTCCTCAGGAAGGTGTCGAGAGTAATGAGGTCATCGCTCAGCCTCCTTTTCTTCAGACCAGTCAGCCCAGATGTCCTCAGCCTCTCCTCCCAGGACATGCCTTCCAGACATTTTACCAGCTTTATCACCCTCCTTTGGATGCTTTCAGGGACTTTAACATCCTTTTTATTTTGTGGAGCCCAGAAATGCACACAATATTCAAGGTGAGGCTGCACCAATGCTAAATGCATTAAAGGAGAATCACCTCCTTTGATTGGCTGGCTATACCATGTTTAATGCACCCCAAAATGCAGTTTGCCCCTTGTCTGTCAGGGCACACTTCTGGCTTTGTTGAGCTGATTGTCCATAGAGCCCCCAGATTCCTTTCTACAGGGCTGTTCTCTAGCCATTCACCTCCCAGTCTGTACCTGTGTCTGACATTACTCCATCCCAGGTGCAGAACCTTGGGGTCAAATTTACCTTTGTTGAATTTCATGCCACAGCTGATGGCCCAGCGCTCCAATCTATCTAGATACCTCTGCAAGTCCTCTTGTCCCTCCAGGGAGTCAACAACAACCAGTTTAGTGTCATTGGCAAACTTGTTGAAGATGCATTTCACTCCTGCATCCAGATCACTGATAAAAATGTTGAACAGAACTGGCCCTGAAGCTGAGCCCTGAAGAACATTGCTAGTAACCATCCACCAGCCAGATGCAGCTCCATTCACTATGATTCTTTGAGCACTACCATTCAGCTTGTTCGCCACACAGCGTAGTATGAATCTGTCTATCTTACAGTCAGACAATTTGTCCAGAAGGATGTGTGAGGGCCAGAATCAAAGGCCACAGGAGGAAAAAAATAAAAAAAAAATAAAAAATTGCATCCACCACCTTTCCTTCATCAACCAAATGGGTGACTTTATCATAGAAGGAGATCAAGGAGACAGGACTTTACCTTAAAGAACCCATGTTGACTATGCCAGATAATAACTTTGTTCTTTACATGCCTTTCAATATCTCCCAGGACAATCTCCACAACTTTTCCAGGGACCAAGGTTAGACTGACAGGACTGTCAGTTTCCTGTGTCTTCTCTCATGCCCTTTTTGTAGATGGGTATTACGTTGGCGAGCTTCCAGTGAGCAGGGACCTCCCTGTTACTGCTCCCCCAGTCCTGGTCTTCCACCTCTGAGTTCCAGTCAGACCAAGATCTGTTGTTACTCTTAAATACTGGGGGGAAAAAATATCTGTCTTTTTCTAAATTGGGTTGAATTGGACTGGTTCTAAGATGCACAGAAGGAAAGTCCTATAAACCTGTTGAATGTTCGTTAAGCCTTTCTGTGGTTATTTGAGGAATCGTAACGTTTAAAGTATATGTTGCAAGTTGCACAAGTGGTCTTCAGCCATTCAGACTTGTAGACATGAAGGCTTGTTTGTGCAATTGCTAAACCAAAGGTTCCTGGCTCTTGTTTGCATTGCAGTACAATTTGGTGTAACGCAAGCAAGATATTAATCACCAACAAAGCAGAGTTGAAGTGTTTCAGGTACTCACCTAGTCCATCCCTTGCTAACCAGTTCATAAAACTCTCCAGTGATGGGGATTCCATGTGTTAGAAAGGAGTTTATCATCAGGTCCTTCCAGTTTTACCTTCTGTCTTTTGGCATACCTATGAAATTTTCCATGTTAGTATTTCTTGCAAATGTTGATTTTTTTTTTCAGTCTCTTGCAGGGGCATCTGATCTGTTTATGATCAAAGTAGAACAAACCCTAGCATCCATCTTTTATACAGTGGGAGCAACTCTGTGTACATACTGTACAGAGATCAAGATTAGAGAACTCCATCTCTAAAGGGGAGAAAAAGGAAAAAAACAGAATAAAGTAACCTCACATTTCTTTTTAATTGCCTTGAAATGCAGTGCCAGAAATGATAATAGTGGTCTCAGTGTACATAGTTGCCTTGAAAAAATAAGAAAAATGAAAATGTGTTATTTCTAATTCTTACTGTACCATTGGAGTTGGATGATGAGTATTTCAAAGTGTGCTCTGTCAAAGCTTTTCTCACAAGCAATGATATTTGCTGTGAATCTTTTAAACTTCAAATGATAGAAGTTTTTAGTAAATTAAATAATTTCAAAGAAATAGACTTTCAGTACAGATGTTTGTTGTTTTTTTTCGCTGCCTTATTTCCCTTGAATCTTATAATTGCATCTCTCTCCAGTACCTGCAGCACATTAATAATCTTCCTTTGCTTTCATCACACTGCAGTAGCTTTTTTTTTTTTTTTTTTTCTCCTAATCCTTTTGGTTTTCTTTACTTAAATCAGGAATGGAAGCTTCAGTAACAAGGTAATATAGTAAGTGATAATAATATATAATGATGTATTCATTCTCCTTTTTCCCCACCTTTCACCCCCAGTACTATAATGAATATTAATGTCTGACGTTCACATGAGAGCAAATGTAATCAAAGAGCACATGCATACAAAAAAAAAGAAGGGACTTTATATTTTGCTGAGTTTTCACATTGCTGAAATGATACATGCTGGGCTCTGTGTATATACTTAAGGAATGAGACTGGAGCCTATAGATTTAAAGACTGCAAGGTGATGCCCATAGTCTTTACAGTCTGACCTTCCATGTCACTGAGACTAAACTGACATTCTTGCACTTGCCCTGAGAAGGTGGTTACTGGGAGCATATGTTGTGTTTTTTGGAGCATTCTTTTCTTGATTCCCATCCTGGAGAGGCCAGCTGTACTCACCACCAGTGCATTTCCAGAATGCAAACCAGGTCAAACACTGGAACAAACCAGGAACAAACACTGCAGTAGGAGAGGTAAACACCAGCTAAGGTCAGGTTGGTTTTGGTGCCAGAATAATTTTCAAATCTGTCTATCACAGAAAGAGGTGAAGTACCCTTCATCTCAGAGGGAATGCAGATTCTGCTGGGGCTCCAGACAACTCCTGGGACCCAGGCAGGTCCCAGTCTTCTCCACTGCTTTTGTTTCATTTGTCCTTTCAGTCCCTTTTGCAAGTTCTCTGATTATTCCATTGAGTGGGTTGATTTTCCCAGGCATTTCATTATTTCTCAGATAGGGATGGCCCCTACTTGGAGCAACAAGAAAACAAGAACTGCCCCTGCTCCTTCCTTTTCCTTCTCCACTTTTTTTTTTTTTTTTGTGATAGGAGGAGGCAGACCTCAGCTCTTTATTTTTGCAGCAGTCACAAAATTTACATTTTACCTGCGTTGATGAAAAGTAGTGAACAAATGCTGGCAAAAACTGTATTCCATATTTGCACCCCAGTTCGTGGCTGAAAATGACAAACGGCAGTTTAGAGAGGTGGAAACTAAGGGGAAATCCTTTTTCTCCCCCTGTAAACTTTACATTTGTATAAAAGGGTATTGAGGACTGAAATGTGTTGAAGCCAGCTGAGGCACCTGCTCAGAAAACTGCTAACCCTTTGAGAGGTATATCTTGCTGTACTCCAGGATGTTCTTTGCAGGTTTAGCGAGAGCTATTCACTTGTAGGAGGAAAGAAAGAAGAAAAGTCTTCTTCCTAGACACAATCCCAGCAATACTATTTATAAATATTGATTACTGCTATTGTACTTATTCCTGTGGTACCTAGAAGCATTCAAACCCCACTGAAATCAGTGTAAAAGATGCTAATGATTTGAATTGGAATTAAACTGGACTTTGCGCACACTGATCTCACCTAGCTGATAATGCACATGATTTAGGTACCCAGCATTTGTCTCGGGTATATAAAATTATGGTCATGTGGAACATTTTCAGTTCTGAAGCTTCAGTTGATTTGTAAATAGCAGAATATTATAACCATGACTTCACAATTCTCTGATGGTGTTTTGTAAGAAATTTGTGACCAACATGGAATTTACTTATTCCGTTTTTCTGTTTGACTGCAGTATTCTGTGCCTGAATGGGTTGCACACATTTGCTTGGACAGGTATATATGTTTTAACCTGTAGATACATTCAGCTTGTTTTACAGGGACAGCATCCTGGGAGGTTAAAATTAACTGTTAGTGTAAATTATATTTGACATTTTTGAGTGGATTTTAAGAACATTTTATTTTATTTTATTTTATTTTATTTTATTTTATTTTATTTTATTTTATTTTATTTTATTTTATTTTATTTTATTTTATTTTATTTTATTTTATTTTTGCTTAAGATATGGGGTGTATATCATGTTGTCAAAGAGTGACTCAGAAGACCATGTGTTATCTATGAGTTCATTTTTTGACTCTTTTGAAAGTGGACTCTTGTCCACAGATTAAGTACTGATTTAAAAAGCTTGTTTCTACAATGAAAATATATCCCTTAAGAAGTAATGTGAGGGGAGAGAATAAGAAACAAAGGTCATTGGTCTTTTAAGACAGGTGAAGTAAAAGAGATGTCTCCTGTGACACAGTGTAGATGAAATAATTGTGTGGATTTTTCAACATTAAATAATGAATGATATGGTCTCAGTCTCTCATGTGGCAATTTTTTATTATTATTATTTTTTCCCTTACTGTGTCTGGGCTCAAAGACTTCAGTTTTCAAGGCTGTGAACCGGAATGTTTTGGGAACACTAAACACTAAATGAAATTGAAATTCAAACATAACCTAAGAAAAAAATAAATGTTAAAATTTCAAAAGATGAATAAACACATTTGATCAGATTGTCCTGTGCTGCTGAGTGATTACATCTTCCTGCATTTAGAAATCCAGTCAGAGATACATGTCATTTGACTGACCACTGCACATACAGAGAACCACAACCTGTCAGTCATCAGTGCTGTGTTCAGAAGTGTGTCATGGTTTGTACCTTCGGGGCTGCAGATAGGAAAAAGCAAGTGGGTATGATGGCCACCATCTACAGGCAGCAGTCCACAGTATTCTAGCAAAGCGCTTTGAAAATCTGATGCTGCGTTGTTTGTAAATGCAGCCTTTTGTTCTCTCAGATTTAAAGACATGTTTGGGCAAATAAAACATCTAATTTGAGTGATCTAATTGCTGCCTCTAAAATGCTCTTTGCACATTACACTCTTTAATTATTTCAGTCTAGTAGTTGTCTAGCAATGTGTCAATCTATTATATCTATGAGAATTAAGGGAAAAAGGAACTTCATTTAGGTATCTTTCAACAGTTGTATGAAGCCATAAATAGATTACCAATGTTTGTCTATTTTAACATTTTTCATAACTGTCACAACAGCAAAAAATAAATAAATGAAAAATCAGAGGAATTATTCTGTAAAGTTTTATGGTTCTTGATGGCAGTAACATGTAGTCTGAGAGAGCAGTTCATAAAATAGGTGGTAACAAAATAGAGAAAAAGCATAGTCTCTTCATTACTTCAAAACATCTCTAAACATGAAAGGAAATCTTGTGTGAGCATAAAGGGAAGAATATATAAATTAACCTTATTGTGCACTTTGCTCTACTTCTTTCAGATTGTGAGAAGACAACTTTTATTAAATTTATATATAGCCCCCTGTAACTCAAAACTCTCAGTAACCCTGCTGTAGCAATACAGATTCTGTACAAGGTACTTTAAAAATAATACAAAAAGCTTGCTGTCTTTTCAGGACATCACACCCGTATATGTGTGTAATTTGTTGTTCTCTAGGTAAGGAGAAGAAACTCTAAGAAAAGAGCTGGAATGGGAATAGAGTCACCATGTAAAGCTGTGTATCTGTCTTTTTAAATCAAAGACTACTTAACCATGTGGGGAAAAACAGAGACCATTGCCATGGTATTTTTCTTTTGTCAAATTCTCAGTTGGTTATGAACTTTGGATGTTCATTTATTACTTCGAGCCTTTCCAATATCAGCTGTTTACACTCATGGGAACACAGGGCATAATGCAATGTCTTAGAGCCTGCTAGGTTTAACGGGAGGAGGAATACTGATTCTTTAGATAATGCTTTTTTGAATAATACAATGTCACATAGGCCATGCAACTAAAAAGCTTGACATGCTTGGAGTGGCCCATTGCTGTCTTCTATTTAATGATATCACCACCCTGGTAGATATGGAGAGAACCAAAAGGAAATGTTTCTTTCTTTACACTAAGTTGTACCTTGAAGTCTCCCATATGTTTTGGGGATCTGTACAACTGCATTCTGCTGCTGCTTGGTAACTTTGGGTAGGGAATTACAAATTCTGAAGGAACAATGTTATAAATATTTTTAAGAGTGCTGTGCGGCATGTGCTTTATTTTCAAAGATCTGCATGTTTAATGGAAAGGTCTGACCTTTCTCTAGGTTCACAATTCTTGTCTCCTTTCCTCCTTTCCCTTCCAAAACCTCATTTGTTCACAGCTGAAGCTTTAGTCTATACTATAAGTCATATTCTGTGTTTGTTTCTGAGGGATCTTTCCTGTGTTGTAAGACAAGAAGTAGCAAAACTATATGCACACTGAAGTGTATTCCCTGAAGCATTTCTAAAATGTTTATGCCAATGGCAAAGATTTTGTTTGACATTTTAACACACTGGAGTTGAATGCAAGAGCTGCAGGCAACTATCACACATGCTGCTGACATTCAGTTGCCTGCACTGGTTGGAGGAGGAAAAAACTCCCACTGTACTTGGTCTCTGCTCTTAAGTTGCCAAACTTGAAGCTCCTGTCTTGGTTAGACACTGCTGTTAAACTCAGACTGCTTCTTCTTTACATCACTTGGACTGCATCTTAAGTATCAATCACAGAGGCACTCCTTAAGTCCATGCCAGACTGCAGGGCACCTGTTCATCATGCTGTAGGTGAGATGTATTCTTGCTTTCTGCACAAGAAAATTTGGGAGGGTGAAGCCTGGAGAAAGGGCATGGGATTTTTGTCCAGATCTGTCTGGAAGATGGAGAGATAGGTGCTTGTTTAAAAACAAATAGAATAACAACAACAACAAAACCAAAAAGAAACAGGTTGGCCTTCAGTGAACAAAGTAATCTAGGATAACTTCAAAGCACCCAACCACCTTGGCAACAGTAGCTACAGTGTAACTGAAGTCTGCCTTAACTCTTGCTGCCCATCTATCAATCCTTTCTGCATACATGTAAGTCCTTTCTATATTGTCCCATGCATAAGTCATCTCTTATCCTGTTTCTAGGGGGTACTTTTGCTTTGAGTTGGCTGACCTGTCCATGGGAATGGACTAACGCTCGAGTCAGTGAGCTTACCAGCTACTAATGTGACTTCTCCACATCATATATGACCCATGTTCTCTGAGATATACATATATATTTGACAGTTTTGGATGGCATTGGATCTAAAAGTAAAACATTTGCCAAGCAAGTTGTCTCTTCACCTCACCTCTAATTAATTTTTGAAATCTGCAAAGTTTTTAAATTAGTAGTAGCATCACAATTTCTTGCATATTTCTCAGTTAAAAATAATTTTAAAAAATGTTCATATTCAAAACATACCTACTACACGCTAATGAATCTGTACATCTTATGATTCATTTTAATCAATAATTCATTTTAATAATTTACTACTATTACTTTTATTTGAGAGGAAAAACTCAACTTTTTTTTTTTTTTAATTTTTTTTTTGTTGTCTTTAAAGTTGCTGGAAATCTTTCTTCTCTGAGAGTGGGAGGCATCATTTTTAGAGATTGCTTGAGATTTCTAGAAAATTGAAGCAAGCAGATAGTAGCAGAAACTTATGAAAAATAACACACTTCTAGAGAATATCCTGACATCTTGCAACATGACCTACTTCTAAGTCATTTTGTGTGTCTGGGACATAGTTTTGAAGTGACAGAATTGAATCCTGCAAGTGAGAAATGTCCATCATCTCTCTAATGAATAGGAAAATGAGAAAGGAACATTTTCCACCCAGCCCATTCTGGGGGAGGTTTCAAGGCACCATAGAGTGATTTGGGTTGAAAGGGCCTTAAAGATCATCTAATTCCAACTCCCCTGTCATGGGCAGGGACACCTCTCACCAGATCAGGCTGCTCAGGGGCTTATCCAAGCAGACCTTGAACACCTCCAGGGATGGGGCATCCACAGCTGCTCTGGGCAACTTGTGCCAGGGCCTCACCACCCTCATAGTAATGAATATCCTCCTAACATCTAATTTAAATCTCCCTTCTTTTAGTTTAAAAACATTCCTACTTGTTCTGTTATTGTCTGACCAAGCAAAAAGTTGTTCTCCATGTTTTTATAAGTGCCCCTTAAGTACTGAAAAGCTGCAATAAGATTACCCTGTAACCTTCTCTTCGTCAGGCTGAACAGTCCCCCCTTTCTCAGCCTTTCTTCATAGGAGAGATGCTCCAGCCCCTTGATCATCTTTGTGACCCTTCTCTGGACCTGTTCTTCACATCTTCACATCCTTCTTCTGCTTGGAGCCCTAGACCATGATGCAGCACTCCAGGTGGAGCCTCACAAGGGCAGAATAGAGGGGGACAATCACCTCCCTTGACCTGCTGACCTCTCCTCTGTTGATGCAGCCTAGGATGTAGGTGGCCTTCTGAGTTTTGCTGGTCATTCAACCCAAGAGAAGCCTGCCTGTTCCCAGACTGTATATGTGGTTTCTTTTGGAATTGCTGTAGTATTTGGTAATATTGCTTCTCTAATTGTTGTCTTGACTTTCAGTTAATAAAATGAGAGAACAAGATGATTTTGAATGAGAGCCAAGGTCACCTGTATTCCCTGGTGGCTGAGATTGGTTTTGATGCAGCTGGTTTGGATCACAGCTGGTCTACACAATAGAGCTGAGGAAGGGATTCAACCTTGCTATATTTAGCCATCCGCAGATTAGCTGAGTCTGGTGTTTCTATGTTAAGTTCAGAAACAGACATGCACTTATAGTCTTGTGCTAAGATAAGAGAAATGAATCACCTTTTAGCATGCCAACTTGATGTACAGTCAGCCTTGACAAGTGATACCAGGTGTTTAGCTTCTAATGAATTTAGTTATGCAGAATGATTCCTGCCTTTAAAGATACTTGTGAAGAAGGCTGCGTCTGTAGAAGTACATAGCAAAGTCAGCTGGACAGTTTCATTTGATTTTCTTTTATTCTACTTGCAACTGCTTGCATTTGGGGGGAACAGGAACAGCATTGAAAAATACAAGTAAATATTGGCATATGTTCGCCATCAGGTGACTTAAATGTGTGCCCCTCTGCCCCACATCTCTTATGGCTTGGTACATAAACAGAAAGAGCAGAGTAGTAGGTCTAAAAGTTAACAATTAGCCAATTATAAATGCTTGGCTGATGAGTGATGGTTGGTGTTTCACCAGTCTGATGACCTTCTTGTGGCAGTGGTGAAGCAGGTGTTTTGAGCCAGTATTAATATCTAATAGAACCTTTAAATAAACTCATCTATCACAGGTATTAATGTTTGGGCAGCAGTTGCCCAGCTGTGCTTAGATTGTGACTTGCACCACCTTGCACAGACAAGGCCAGAAAAAAGTTTCCCTGTGGCTGTTAATACGCTACTGGAGGTGAAAAGACATCTTTTGACAAAGCGAAGGTGGGAGGTGAGGTAAATATGCTGTATTAGCTAATATAAATTCATGCTGTGCAAATATCCCTGTGGGCTCCAAAGCAGAACTGGTGTTTGAGGAGGATTCCAGGTGGTCTCTTGGTGATGGAGGATGAGAGGGATGATCATCTGACCAGGTATAAAGGGTTTAGCAGATCAAATGCTTTGCTTCTGTCAAACAACCCCCCAAAAAAGGGCCTTTAATTAACAGACTGCTTAATGAAGAAGCACAGAGAACAGAAATGTCAGCATTGAACCTCTGCGCCCATCCCCCCCCCCCGCACCCCTCCCGTGAGAGGTTTTGAATCTTTGTGTGTACTTGGTTTATCTTTGCAGAACAGACACAGTACTTTCATAGGAAAAACTCTGGAGATGAAAACTGACTACATGAAAATATCATCTAACAAGCATGGTTTTTAAAATGGAATTTTAACAGAATATTGCTCAAGCAGGCCATGAATAGTAAGCAGACATATAATGCAAAAGGAGACCATCTTAAATGAAATGGGTTTCATTAGTCAACCTTTAAACACACTAGTTATGGATAAACTTAAATTATATGTAGCATTTATAAGCTTGTTTTTCTACTGGTCCTTCTAGCTTTTTCTGCTACGGATTCATACTTAATGTAAAGTTTTCAGAATCACTCTAGATTTAGACGCATACACTTTTTTGAAAGGTTGGGATGATAGACAATCTTTTAATTTAAAGTATGTATGTTCACGTACAAAAATATGTATGTTTACATACTACTATGTTTAGTAGTATGTCTTGTTGGAATTAAAAACTAAATATAAAAATCAAATGATCATAGAAGCTGCTATAAGTGGCATCAAAGTGAATAAACCTGGGTCTTCAATCGCATGTGAATTCATTTAAATAGTCTGCATCTCAGTGATCCTACTGTTTGCACTTCCAGTATGTTTTTGTTTTTGCTTTTTACCTTTTTAGTATTTATGAGTATTTTTTATTTACTTATTTATTTTTATGAAATACAGTCTGATGGAGGCCTTAAATTATGTTTGCTACAGTTCCCATCTCTCTGAGAAAATGATGATAGATCTGTATCTTCCGAAGGCGCTCAGTAGATGAATGAACTGGAATGTATGATCTGTACAGAAGCCAGACAAATAGCACATAATTGGATACACATTTTATCATGGTATATAGCAACAGACATGTGGACTTCTGGATGGCAATGTCCATATACAGCAACCTCTACTGTAAGTGTATCTGTAGTAACTGCAAGAGCAAATTTCGCCTGTGTTGCACTAATTTTCCAAACCATTGCCTATGTCTTTTTTTTGTGTGTGTGTGTGTGTGTGTGTGTGTGTGTGTGTGTGTGTGTGTGTGTGTTGTTCCACAGACCCTGCACAGTCAATTTTTGGAAGTCCAAAATATTGGACTTCCATATATGTCCAACCTGGTACATATTGCTAGGTATGTGTAAAGGGTGAAAATCAGGGGAAGGAAGAGAATCATTACACTACGTTACAGATATATACATGTTTGTATCATAGACAGAGCACTGACTGTAAAAAGACAAATGTACTTAGACATTTCTGATGATGAAACGTCATCAGAAGTTTCCCTGCACTTAAGATTTAAGGGAAATCTGAAAGTGCACTTCAGACTTATTCATCAGCAGTCCTCCCATATATTAATTTGTCCATTTTTCTTCTGGTTGGGTTTTCTGTTTCTAGATTTATTTATCTACTTCTCAAATCTGAATATTAGTTTTATCTTTATCTCACTTATATATTAACAAGAAAGGAGTAGGTCTAGATCTCCAAAACAAATCCAACCTGGAAGTCTTCCAGTCAGATCAGAGTCAGCAAAGGTGTTCCCAGAATTCAAACTTATATTTAGCTTCAGATGCCAAAAACATCTTCAGAACAAAACTCCCAAGAGTTCAAAACATATGCCAATACATTTGCACTAATTTGAATAGCAAGCCATATTTCTGTACTTGGGCTGAGAGTCTTAAACCAATACTGTGGCTTGGGGATTATTGTTAGTTGAAGAAAAAATATTATCTACTGTTATGTAGGCTGGTGAGAATTTTTAAATCTAGAGGAAAAACCTTAGTAGAAATAGCAGAAAGGAACAAAAGAGGGGGAGGTGGGGCTTCAGGAAAAAGTCACATCATCCTGCCCATATATTCTGTTGACTTCTTAAGGTTGTCATACTCTCCCTGCTCTGCTGCTCACTCATACCCATATGGGTGAGATGTTCAGGTGGAACCTAACTGAAACTCTCAGTTTTGATTTACTGCTTTCTTCAGATGCCTGACAGTTAGGCTGCCTTTTCCTGAAGGTACCCATGTGTGACTCTAAGTTCTGTGGACTTTGGCGAAGATCAGACCTGGACCTGCTGAAATAGGCTAGAAAGTGGAGGTCCTAATTCTTACTTTGTATTGGTGCAAGCAAAACCTAACTCCACTAAGATAGGAGAATTAAGCCTTTACTGAAACTGCAAATGAAATTAGAATAGGAGTTTAGTAATAATCTGTACAATGGATAATTCAAACTATGACAGTAGACATTAAAGGGTGAATTTTAATCATACGGTCCCCATAAAATAATATTTTTTATGATAAATGCTCAAAGAAACTACAATGAGCTAACAGTTGCATGTATGTCAGCTTAGATAACAAGATCTGTTACTGAAAGTGTAAACACTGTCTGTCTGTGAATACAGTGCTGTTTGTATAATCGAAACTCCAGAGGGGACAAATTTGGTTTTAAGGAATTGGCAATGATATTGGCAATACATTCAACCCTTGATGTTCAAAAACTCCTGAAATTGGCCTAAAAATGGGACTTGACAAATAATCTTGGTACCCTTACGTTTGCCTTCTGAGCCATTAGATTTGGATCAAATACTGTTTTCAGTTATATAATCCCAGGACTCTAGTCCTTGCAGTTTGAAAAATACCTGTTATTGTCTGCCTCACAATGCAACTGTAGGAGCTGGCAATAACCTAAAATTGACACTGAATCACTGAGTCACTAGAAAGATAGAATCCAATTTTATATTTATTCAAAAAAGCTGTTATTCAAACCAATAGGACATCGGTGAAGCAGATGATTAAAAAGGAAAAAAAAAAATCCTTTGATAGCTGAAACTAAAACAGATGCCTAGAAACACAGATATAAGAGGAGTCTTGGTCAGCTTTCAGCTGCAGTCTCTCTCCTGCCTAATCCAGTAACTACTAATTCATTAGGATGACCCCTGAGAGGATTAGTCTGTATGAGCCTGTACAAAGGCCAGAAGTGGCTCTTGGTTTCATGTTGCTGCCAATCAACAAAGGCGGAATGACTGCAACCAAGGCTGGTTTCCACGGCAGCCCTGGTGCCATCCTGGCATCAAATAGCTTGGGCTCATCTTTGTCCTTACAGAGGCTGCACAATGCAAGCATTACTCTAGGTTGAAAAAACTGATGCTTGGACCTCCATAGAATATGGCAGACTTGGTGGTTATGGGGCACCATAAAGTCTCCTCACTTGCTCCCTTTTCTTACACCCTAACTCTGCTGAGAACTGCTGTCTCCTGTCTCCTCTTGTCCCTCACTTTCCTTGCACGTTTGCCCTCTTCTTCTGTTCTTCTGCCCTTTTTTTTTTTTTAATTTTAATTTTAATTTATTTATTTTTTAAGATTTAATCCATCCAACATCTATCCTGGCTTTTGGAATCTTCTGATAAAAGGAAGGATTGCTTTCCAGCTAAAGCAGAAAGCAGCACATACAAACAGAACAACAGGCTGTATTAAACAGAAACCACTGCATGGGCACTGGGCAGGTGGCTGTGAAATGTGTGTGCATGCACATACCCACCATGTCACATGTGCTTTCTTCAATCATAAAATAATCTGGTCGTATGTCCTGAGCCAGATCTTAAGCTCCCTGTACATGTAGCTAGATTTCTCATGATGTAATTCAAATTTAATCTAAATTCTTCACACTTTATCTCTTTACATGCCTGAAGCCACTGTGTTTCTCTCTTCTGTCTTTATGTGCCCATCTCCACAGTATCTGAGTCTCTCCCAGACTATTTCAGATTATCACCACATTTCTGATCAATACTTCTATTTCTTTTACATGTCAGAAAGAGACCATTAAGGCTGATAAAGTGACACAAAGTCACAGCAAGGATATACTGCAGAGCAGCAACACTACAATTGTATCTGTACAAATGCAGCAGTGCTCCTTGGCTTTAGTGTAGGCTAGTCAACTGAAACAACTGCTACTCAATCTCCTTCAGACTATTGTTAGATTTTTAGTGCCCTAATGAGAGGCAGAAATATGGGCTGGCTACTGAGAGAGTTGGGAGTTAAATTTTAAAACCCAGATGGAGAAAGATGAAAGATGTACTTACATTTATTTATCAATGTCAGAAACTGGGCACAAGAGTGAGGAGGACTGAGTTTTTCTGAATGACACACAGGGACATGGTGGTTGTCTGTCAAGAGTTATCAATAAAATGAGAAGTTGAGTAAAGGGGACTGATAAACTGCCTTGTGTGGGTGTCATGAACAGCCAGCTTGGAGATGAGGAGCTAATAGATGTTGAGAGGGGAAAAATGGGCAAGGAGGAACTGGCAAACTGAAAAGAAATGTGAAAAATGCAGGTCTGGGAGAACAAAATAGGTTGATAGAATAAAGTTGTACAAGGTTGGACGTAAGGTCCCTACGTAGACATTAACAACCCTTCAAAAACTCAGTGTTCTCTGGGACATTAGGGAATTTTTTTTTCATCTGAAGTTGATAAGTAGCTGACTAATCTTTTTTGTTGTTGTTGTTTGATTGTTTGTTGTTTTCCTTCTGTTTTAGGACTAATAGTAGTGAAGCTCAAGAGGAAAATATTTTGATCAAGTGACCAGTCTATTAACTGCAATGCAAGTTTAAGCCTCATGAGGTAAGGCTGGCTTCATGCAGTTACAAAAATTCAGTGTGCTTAGAACCTTACACTGAGAGGTAGATGTCTGAAAAAATGTGTAACTTTTTTCTGTCTTCTGCAGCACTGTGTAAATTATGTATAGTAGCACAATGTTATTCCTGGCAAGATATTCCTGTCAAGATATTGCTCCTTGTAAATCATTGTAGAAGGTGAGAAACAGATGCTTTTGTTGCTAAGACAGGCTGCTCAGGTCCCACCGAAGAAAAAGTTGCTCTGAAACATCTTGACACATTTGGGAACTTTCAGATTGCTTTGTACTTTGTGTGGTAAAGGCATAGTATTTTGGGTATTGTGCACCCTTGCTTAAAATCATCAGCTTTCTCAATTCATCCTAATTGAAATCTGGTGATGGGGTCTGTGCTACAGCTGTGCTTTTGACATTGCTCTGGCAAGGGTTCCTGGCTCTGCTCACATTCCTTCCCTTCACTGTTGCCCTCTGGAGGAGGAGAAGGTGTTTGTAGAAACAAGCCCTCCTTCCCTTCCATCCATCCTTTACCTAGTCATCAGCATTGTAAAATCCATAAAGAAAATGTTGCCTGCTGATTTCAAACCTGTAATACTCTGAAGACCATCAGGTCCTCATGATACAAGATGTTTAAGCTACAGCTGATTAACTCTGCTCCATTGATTTTTACATAGGATTTGGGGAGAGGCACAGGCTGCCCTACATATATGGGTTATATCCAGAGCAGTGAGAGTGATGGCACAGAACAGCAGTGGATGCTTTGATGACTTTTCTTAAATAATAATAAAAAATACATTTTAAGGAAACAAAGCAAATCCTGTAGGGCTCCATCAATGGTCTTATGGGGCTGGGTATATGCTGTCATAATTCTTCCCATGGCAGCTCTTTCCAGATCTTCCCTGGAGCTATTTTAGTAATTACCTGTTTTGGGTGCCTATGATATTCATAACACGAAAGCACATTCTTTTCACTACAAAAGAGCTTCTCCGCCTCCTGGTGGGCTGAAACTCAGGGCCCAAGTGTGCCAACCACTGTCACAAGGTTGGTCATCCAAGAACAATTGATTTCTAAATGTGCCTGAACTTTGGGTGACCTGAAATATAGCAGCAAGTATTACAAGCTGGGACATCTGGTGGACAATAAAACTTTTTTTTTATTATTATTTATTTTTACATGAAGCAGCTGTACTTGAGCAGATGACCAGGGGCTGTGCAATCAAAGTGTGAATAGCTGAATTAGCAAATTGTATTAGTCTTCTTAGGCACTTATTTAAATGCTGCATGCTCCTTTTAAATTTTGCTTTATTAACATCTACCAAAAACACAGCAGTGTTGGCATTATGGTTATTAGTGACTTATTTGCTTCATTAAAATTTACAGCACGTTTTACATTCACCATCTGGGGCAGCTTCTCCCATGTTTATGGTTAAAACGTAACTTAAAGCCAGACCTAATAGTCTAAAATAAAATATTTTATAGATAAAACTCTTTTGTTGGGTGCCAGTTCCCTTTTTTTCTGTAGTGTCCTTGTGCATAAACAGTATGCCAATTTGCTTAGTCACTGTAGTACGACTTAGTGCTAGGATACAGACAAATATTTCTGCTTTCAATAAAAGACGTTGTTGTAAGGAAAGGTCGATTGTGCTATTACTTGGAAAACCACAGCTTATGGAGAATGGCAAGAGGGAATTAGAGGATCTTCAGACTAAAGGACCTTCTGGGTCACTGAGTCTAAACCCCTGCTATTGCAAGTAACTACCTTGGATAATCTTTTCAAAGGGATGGAGCAAGAATAAGCAGTGCAAGAGAAATGTGAACATGTTGAAAGGCAGCACATATGATCACAGCTCTGAACCCAAGCTGATGTGCCGCTGCAGTTTCCAAATTTGAGTTACCTTGCTGCTAACCACATCAGAGTGTGGGCAGAGTAGATCACATATGTCTTCACTTAACAGCATACACATAACTTTTAATTCTTTCTCCCTTTTCCTGCTTTTCTTTACTGGAGGATAGGAAACCCACTTTCTTTTTTCTTCAGTGGGAATTTGGAGAAATTTTGTGCTGAGAGGGCAGAGTGAAGGTAGGAGGAGAGGAGCATGCATTGTACTTGTACTGAGAACATGTGTCTTCCCCACCATTTGGAGTCTGAAAGAAAAGTCAATTCAAAACAGTATTTTTCTTGTTGTTGCCTATTGGAATGCTGAACATTGAAAATTCATTCACTATTTTTTTTCCCCTTTTTTTAATTCCCAAAGGAAACCTTCATTCCCCACAAGGCCAAATTAAAATATAAATACATAAAAAATACAAATTTTTTGAGTGTTAGACAGCTCTGTTAGTGTCCAGGTCTTCCTCAGGTCACTGCCTGAAAGTAGATCTGTGTGGGACATCCAGACAGACATGTTCATGTATCCCAGGATCTTACAGGCTTACGTGTGCACTTGCAACTTCTCCCTTACCTCACTTGGATTTTAGGTATGTATTTCATATGATAGAGGAGTGGCAGTAACCTAGGTATAATTGGAAATCTTCCCTTTTATGTGTGTGATTTCATACTGATATCTCTTCATGACATATTTGCAGATCCTTGAGATTTCAGCATCATCTTAGAACTGCAGATAAATGAGTAGACATTAGAAAGGTCTACCCTCGATGCTTCATTTCTCCCTTGGCTTCAGCATGAAGTACATCCCACCTCTTCTCTTGTTTAAACTGGTTGATGTGACTGATGGATGTGTATTTTTTTTTTCCTTGTAGCTCAAAATCAAGTATTTTCAACTCATGGTTTACAGGGGAAGCTGACTATAATTACTTCAGAAGGGAGAAAATTATGAATATGAAAGACTAATAATAACCTGATCAATTCCTTAAATTCTTCTCTTTGAAGCAGATTTCCTGCCTTGCCACCCTTGAAATTCACATACTGGTAAATTATGAATAAACAAGAAAGGAATGCATGGAACACATGTAATATTAATTGTGCTGCCTAAATTCAAACGGGCAGTAATATGAAAACCTCCAGTCTTTCCACTCATTTTTAGGATATAAAGCTGAAATTGTGCTTGGCCATTTTTAAGTATAAAACTGAGGGGATAAATGTTTTATGATTCTTTAATCACAATCCTGTAGTACAGAAATAAGATACACATTGATATACACTGCTGTCACTGCTGTTCTAAACAGTATAATGCTTACCTGTTCTGCTTTATAATTTCCAAATTCCATCTTTGCATAAATTTTGAGGAGTAGGACAGGAGCAGGGGAGAGGTGAAGAGGAATGACTATACAGAAGAAAACCAAACTAGACCTGACCCTTTCTCCTCTAGATTTAGCATAAAATAGGAGGTTTCAAGTTCCTTCTGTGTCTTCCAGGGTTGTGATCTTGGACAAATCATTTTGCTGCTCTACCTTTCTCCTGTCTTCCTCTCCTTTGTGTATTTCATTTATTTGGATTTCAAATTCTCTGGTGAAGATATGCTACATTTGTTTTTTTCCAAAATTTTGTATGCATACAGAAGAAAATTTTGCCTTGTGTTAAAGGTGGACACTGGGTATACTGCTCCCCTGTTTTATATGCATAAAAAGAAAATACTAGCATCTTATTCCTGCCATGGTCTGTTGGCAGACTCCTTCAGCTATGTCTGTTTTATTCCTTTTGAAAGCCCTAATGTGTTTCTTTAATACCAGAATTTAAGAACTCCCTTCATCTGATATATTACCTTATTTTCTTAGCTGAATGTTCCAGAGCTGTTCTGCCATTAAACAAGTTAAGAAAGGAGTGATGAACTTCTACTGTATTCCCAATACTGAAGAGCCTTATAAGAAGATTTTTTTATTTTTTTTTAACAGAAGAAAACATGCCAACTCCTGGTGCTTAGAGAACCTTATTCTTTTGGAAGAACATACTTCTTTCAGCAATTTTTAATGACATTTAGAATTCAAACATAAAAGCACCAAGGCACAGAGGTCTTTGTGACTGTATAAAAGAAGATCTTGAGAGAAAGGTTTTCAGTTTTCAGAAGTTCAGAGGACTACAGAAAGCTGACTGGGGTGAAAGATGAAATTCTGGTTCAAGGCAAGCTAATGGGAATTCTGCAACAACATTTGCAACAAATCAAAATCATTGTCTTTACGAGTCAGATTTTTTTCTAGAAACAATATTAGACATACTCCCAGAATTAATCATCTGGTGCTTGAAGAAAACATTTACCTATTAGAGTGTCTTTTTTCTCTGTCCTCTCCTCATTGTAAAACCTGCATGTCTATTTCTGCAAGACAGTGTTTTCTCAATGCTTTTAAAGAAAAATGTGAAGAGTTAAGACATACAAGTATCTTTTTTTCCTCTTACGTTTCTGGGAGGATTACACAGTCTCTCCTGAGATCTCTAAAAGATTAAGAGAAGAAGGGCACTTTTAGCCAATATCTTTGCATGACAAATGGTTCCATAACTAATGGTGACCTGGAGACCAGTGCTACTTTTGACTTTTCCTCAACTGATAGATGCTTTTTTTTTTTTTTTTTTTTTTTTTTTTTCCCTTCTCTTCCACATTTAAGCTTTTGCTGTAGGGCATTTGAGATTGGACGGGGGAAAATAAATTGTGAGGTTCTTTGCCATTATTGTAAAATTAAATCTTGGAGATCTTTATGGGGTCTACCAGCAACTGTTAATGAGGCTTTATTAACCTTGGACAATATAGCATGAAATATTATGGTACAAATAAATGTAATGCCAGGGCCAAGCTGCCTAATAAATGGCATGATAGAGGAACCATATGCCTAGAGGGTTATGACATAGAACCTTTCCCGTCTAAGTCACTATTTTAAATTCACCGTGGGTTGGCAGTGACTGAAGGCCGTTATTATCTAGTGACTTTTAAATAGGCTATGTGAAATAAAATGGAGGTCTCAGTTCATTTCCTTAGGGAGAGAGGTCCATGTTCCATATGACAGTATTTGTCATCTAAGTTCAAGACTCAGCACAAGATCTGTGTTTTGAATGGACATGGTCCATTGGCTCTTTCACCTCACACTCTGTACCCTTGCTCAGGGCTTTAAAGTGCTGTGATGGGGTATTGTTAGAGTTAATACTGTGGGCTCTCATAGAGACTCATTCGCTTGATAAGCAAAAAGCTTTGTTTCAGACTATTACCTATAATACCCTCTAAGGACTTCTTTCCATACTCTGCTCAGATAAATTAATACTATATTTAATAGTACTCTTGGTACAAATAAATGAGAACTTGTGGAAACAGGTATAGCTATGGTGAATATAATGAAGAATTAGGTCCTTTGTAATTATTAAATTCAGTTATAAGAAATAATTATTTGTTATACAGTCTTGCTTGATAGTGAGGAAGAAGATAGGCAGTTTTAAGTCTATTTCCAATTTTTTAGTAGATTCTCATCATCTAGTCTAATTAAATGACATATTACTAGTTTTTAATAACCCAGGAAAATGAAATCACAATTGTATAAACCATTGACTAATGATTTCTTCAACAGTCCTCCCTACTCCCCACCCCTGCCCAGAGAATTAAATATATAAATCTACAAGAAAACTAATTTATTTTTTTTAAAAGGAAGCAAACAGTAAGGTAGATGGATGAAATATATACTCAGGCAAAAAAAAAGTGAAATTAAAATATTTTTTTTAAAAAGTATCTCTCCAAGTACTGTGATTTCTTCTTTTCAAGTATGTCTGCCTTTGTAATTTTACTATTTTCAACTTCTTCCTTTCCTTTCCTTTCCTTTCCTTTCCTTTCCTTTCCTTTCCTTTCCTTTCCTTTCCTTTCCTTTCCTTTCCTTTCCTTTCCTTTCCTTTCCTTTCCTTTCCTTTCCTTTCCTTTCCTTTCCTTTCCTTTCCTTTCCTTTCCTTTCCTTTCCTTTCCTTTCCTTTCCTTTCCTTTCCTTTCCTTTCCTTTCCTTTCCTTTCCTTTCCCCCAAGTAGTCTGTCAGCAAAAGGAAGAATAAGGAGGACTGGAATTTCTAATTTCTTCCTCTTGAAGCAAAGCAATCAGTAGCAGGTTGAAGATTTTAGTTTGGAAAAAAAACAAAAACAAAAACAAAAACAAACAAACAAACAACAAAACAAACAAACAAAAAACAGATCTGAACTTTAATTCAGAATGTAGACTTAAAAGGTAGATTTAAAATTTTACCAGTTTTGCCTTTGGAGCCTTCTTTTTACTTGCTTACAATGAATAATATTTCATCTGAAATGTCATGCAGAAGGAACTTATAGATCATTTGTACCATTAAACCAAATCAAACAAAACAAAAAACTATTGAACAAAAACAAAACAAAAAAACACCACCAACACAACCACTACCACCAAAGAAAACATCAGCAACAAACCAAAAGAAAAAGGGAGAGTAGCAGGGGGGAGACAGAGAAACAGACACTTTTTTATTTTTATTTATTTATTTATTTTTTAAACATTACTTCCATGGCATGATTTTTTCTGTGCTCTTGTTCTTCTGCAAGTCTTGGGTTATAATGTGTGAAGTGAGCCTAAAAGGCAGCAAGTCCTGTCTAGCTTCAGGGTCAGTTGCATTCTAGAGTGTGAATGCTGTCAGTCAATTTCAAAATAGGGCAGCAGAAAATTCCCAGATAAAAAATCAACCAACCAACCCCTTTAGATCAAAATGAAAATCCCTCCAAATCCTCCTAAATGTCTGGCCTTTCTTACTTGGATAGGACTTAAACTGATTTTTTGTTGCTTTCATTTTCAATCCTAGCCCCCACCACCCCTCTGAAATCAAGACTAAAGACCTGAACAGGACATATCAGGTGGGAATTAATTAGAGGAGTTCGGACTGGGAGATGACAGTCTCAATACTATTATGTTTCTGTGCCTCAGCTTTTACTTCTGTTTCTGCTATGAATATAATTAATACATTGCACCTACTCTTAATAGTGGCAGTAACTCTGGCACAGAGACATTATTGCTTCATGGCCCAAGGAGAACAATCATGCATTTCTGGGCACAGTGTCATCCATCACATAGATTGGTCTTGTCTCTGTGAAGGGGCATTATACAGTCAGTTAAGGCAGTAGTTATCATATGTCTTGTGGGAAAGTGATCATTTTCCAGAAATACATTAGATGCATGGGATTGTGTTGTGTTTTTTTTTTTGTTGTTGTTGTTTTTAATTATTATTAATTTTTTTTTTCAGTGCTCCACCACTATTTCTCTCCCCCAGCTTATTAACCAGTGTACCATTAAGTTATTCCCAGTTTCTACAGAGGCCACAGGGAATCTCTTTTTATGTCTCATAGGCTACATTTTCTTCTTCTGGGACACAGAAGACAGAATATTTGCTTCCTCATGTGGAGCGGCAGCAGCTGCAGAGCACCTGCCCAGCCACAGTACAGAGCAAAGTGGCAAGATCTGGAATAATAATAAAAGAGCAGTCTCTGGACTCCACTTCAATCTCCTTGGCAGTAAATTAGCCAATGGATTTTGAGCCCAATTCCCTGATTTGTCACTTACCAGGTGTGCAGAGAGTGTGTCACTGTAACCTGCCCTGATTTCCCCTGCTACAGCAGCAGTAAGACTCATGATAGAGATGTTCCTGTAAGGAAGCCCCAAAGCGAGGGACTGCTCACCAGGCTGGCACAGTTATGTAAGTGGTTTTGTGTCTGGTTTTGTTTGTTTGGTTGGTTTGTTTTGGTTTTGTAACTTTCAGGCAAAAAAAAGTAAAAGTCTCCAGCCTAGGAAAGCTTAGTAATGACAACTAAGATCAGGAGCCACTGTTGCTGGTGCAAGGAGGCCTGGCAGAAGACTAGACATTTTCATTGGCAGAATGTAATTTTTTGAGGTAACTAACACAAATTCCTACTGTACAAAGGGTGGATTGTTGGGATTGTTGGGCCAGAGAGACAGCAGGAGTTACTTTAGCTTTAAAGACTATGGTTAGTGTAGAAAGAGATGGGGTGTGGAGAAGTAATGGATGGGTACTCAGACAGCATGTATCTGCCATCAGTGGAGATAGCACATTAAGAAGAGAAATGGAAGAAACTCTCTTCCATCAGCTTGATCTCCATCTGTCCCCCTTCTCTACTGCTCCCATTGTGTAAATGCTCAAAGACAGAGCAGGAGTACCTTGCAACCAGGGATTTTTCTGTCTGAAAGATGGTACAGTTGTGGACAAGCACCTTCTACCCAGAGATCCTCACAGCCTGGGTATGTATTATGGTGACAGGATATGCACATGCATGCACAAGTAAAAGCAGTGGCTGCGTTTCTGTCCCACCTTAATATAGAGAACATTGCTAACTGACGGTCTTAAATGTGAGTTCAGAAATTGTTAGAATTACAGCATTTGCATGCAAAATTGTGAGAACATCATGGACAGATGGCTATTTAGCTGCCAAGATACACTGCTGATAAGTGCAATACATGTGTCTAGACAGAAGTTGATAGGCAAACTGAGATTATGACACAGGCAAACTGAGATATTACTTCTCCCAGTCTCAAATAGGGGCTCAACCTTAAAATACTTTCCAATGTATTTCTTCTGTGCCCTTGAGCCAATAACTAGCCCTGAAAATACCTAGCATTTTTAGTAGAAATATATGATCCACAGATTTAAAAAAAAAAAAAAAGTCTTCTCTTGTTTCTCTTGCTGATCAACTGAATCATTTTTATTCTCTTAGAAATCTCTTAGAGATTTATTCTTCTGTAGCTCTTGAAATAACTAGAAAGTAGGAACAGCCATTGAATTCTCTTATATACTAAGGTAATGTTATACTATTCTGTTCATTATTTCTGGCATTTTCTAGTAGAGTCACACAAAAATATGGCCTTTGCTGCTCATCAGAGCAGCACTGATCAACATCTAGCATACACATGCTGCATATGCTATTTCTGATAACAACAGAGAAATTCTCTTGAAACAACACAGTACAGCACCAACTTGTGTTACTATTGCTTTCAGTTAATTGGAACATACAAAACCTGAATTTTAATTTTGAGCTGCATTTTTTTCTTCTTTCTCAAACTCAAGGCATGATGAAGAACCCCAAGATGGTGTTTTGAAGGCTAATAGATAAGAAACCAAAGTTGCTCCTCCACGTTTCTCTGAACTAGAAATAACCTGTGGTTTCCAAAGGTTCATAAGCATCTGCCATGCTTATAAATGTACAAACCATGGAGATAACAGTTCCCCAGATAAACCAAATTTAGGATTCAGATGCCCTCAGAGACTTTTACTTACCAGCCTCTAGAAGGTATTATGTTTGACCAAAGCAAAGAAGTGTTTATTTTTGTCTGTGTTTATTCCCTTCACCACACACATGTAAGCCAGGATAAAAACTCATCACATTGTTCTGATATTTAAAAGAGTATGTCAAATGTTTGCATTTCTAATTCTTTTCTTTTCTTTTTTTTTTTTTTTTTAATTTATTGTTTTTCTCATGATGATCTATATTTAGGCTTAGTAGTCAAAGTTTCTTTATATATTTTACATTGTCTATTCTCTGAATGATCTTAAACAGTACTGGGACTAAGGTAACCTGGAAAATTGATTTTGAGATGAAAGGGAAAATATGAACTGTAAATCAGTCTTCTATGATCTCTGGTCAAAACAGAGTCTTGCTGAGTGACTTTAAATAACTGGGCAAGGCAGGAACCTTGAGAAATAAGCTTTCAGAGATAGTCCATCTGCAATGTCTCTTCTACTTCATTAATAATTTTTCTAGAGTATTTGCTTGAGTGTTTTTCCTGACATAATCACACAATTGCTTTCAGCCTCTTATTAGGCCTGGCTCAAAACAGATTGCCAAAAAATGGCTAAATAATTACCTTTCACATCCAGCAAAGTTTGGTTGAAAATATGTGTTGTTTGTGTTTTAGGAAAACACAAGAGTTGTTCTCAGCTGAAGCACAGTATTTCAGAGGTCTTGTCAGGACTGCTCAATTTGATGAATGTCATTGCAACCAGGTTTTTATAGGGGCTACTTCAGGACCATATCCAAGTACTCGCATGTTAGGATTGCTTCTATAGTACTAATGACCTGAAATTGCCTCCTCTGTTATCAAGCCAGGTTTTTACTTTGGATGAAAATATCTAAATCACAAATCACCATTAATTTAAATTGGAATGACCATAAAGGTAGTTGCCACTTCCTATTCCTAAATTATAATCCTCCTAGGTATTATTCTGTTTATAATGCAGGAGTGAGACTCCCAGATTTTGGTGCATTGACAGGTGTTTAACATATGCACACTGAATTTCTAACTCTTTCCTCTTCAGATTGTGTTGTGCAGGAAGGGCATATCTGCACCAGAATTTGTTGAATCAAATACACTCAGTCTGCTTAATTATCTATTAAATGGAAAACACACTGCCTTTTGTAAGCTGGCTCTTCTGTTCCATTTTTGTTTAAATCAAGCATCAATTTAGATTAATGAAATTAGCAGGCACACTGCACATTCTACAGACTCACAGGTCACTGTGAAAACTTTTCAGATTCCAAATATACGTAATATTAATGCACTGCAGTGGTAACATTACTTATCAGTATGTATAGTATGACTATATGATTGCTATAAAATCAAACTTATTTTGAAGAGTTTGAACATAATGTATTCAGTTAAACTTTTTATCTCCTTGGTACTGATGGTAAATTAAGCAGATACCCATTTGGGCATTCTTTGTGCTGATAGATCAATTTATTGCAATTGTAAGAAGGTGTAGTCATTAGTTAACAAGATTTTGAAATCACGTTACTGTTTTATTGTTCAGCTCTTCACCTTGGAAGAAGGACAGGTTTTGTACTAAATGAGAATGGAAGTACTGCATCAGTTCTGATTAAACAGTACCTGCACACGAGACAAAAATGTCAGGCAGAACATTTTCAACGTAGCAAGAAGAGAGCTGTTAGAAAACCTACAGATTAAATACAGGTAGAAACATAGCCAGCAATATGGAATGTTCCTCTGAGCCCTATAGAGTCTGTGCTGCCACTGTAGAAAAGAATGGACCTCTGAGATTTCATTGTAATTTGGACATCTTTCCTCATCAACTGCTTCGCCAAAAGGGTGAATGTACAACTCCCTCTGCAGCTCGGAATCTTTACTTCTGGAAGCATTGGAATCACAAGAAAGGATGCTTTTAGCTTTTGATGACTGTCATTGGAGGAGATGTTTTGCATCTGAGTCCTTCTTGCCAGTTTGGACTTTTTCTTGTCTGTAATGAACTTGGGTTTGAAATCATTGCTGTCAGTGCATTAAGGATTCTGATCTCTCTCTCTCTCTCTCTCTCTCTCTTTTTTTTTTTTTTTTTTCTTTTCTTTTCTTTTTTTCTTCATTTCGTTAAGTGTCTCAAGCCAAAGATGGCTCTCCGCCTACTGCTTATTGGAGCCCTTCCCAGACCACCTCATGTTTTTCATAGAGGATTATATTTGTTAATTTGAAAAATACGTATAAAAATAACTTATGTTTCTCCCCTATCCCCTGTCTTCCTTTACCACATTGTATCCTATGGCCATCCATTGATTTTTAAGTGTCTGCATGCTAACTTAAATAGCACAGAGAGGATCCCCCTGTTTTTGCTTTGCTGTTGAAATGATAGGGTGTTTCTTTTGCCTCTGAGTACTTTCAGCTGAATTCCATTCCTTTAATTTGTGTTAGCTTTCTCTCATTTTTGAAGTTTGTTTTTATTTATTTATTTATTTATTTATTTTCCAGGAGAAGAGGGTCTCAGAAGGTGGAGGTCATGGAATTTGGGCATTTAGAATTTGGGACTTCAGTCCCTGGTTTAGTTGTACAGAGATCCAGGGAAGCAGCTTGTGGATGGAAAATGGAAAGTGGTACTTTGACTGCTCTGGTATGCAACCCACCATCAAGCAACCCACCATATTCCTGAACTTGCATTTATATCAAAATTGTATTGAGTATATATTCTTGGATTGTAAAGATTTGCCTGTGCAGGATAACAGAGGTATAAACTTAGAGTACATTAGATAAACCATATTACCGCTCTGCAACATCACATATTTAAAATAAAAAGGGCCTGATTTAATTTTTTGTAATTCATTTCTGCAGCAAATTAAACTAAAGCAAATTCAGGTCACATTTGTTCTGGTCTTTTAATATGGTTCAACTAATTCACTTGAAAGAATAATCCAGATGAATCTTCCCAAGTGTTCCATGTGGACAAATCATGATGCATGGCACCATGCTGTCAGGTTATCTTCCCTCAGGAGGTTGAACAATATAGTTATGATAATGAACAACAAGTGACTGCATATGGAAAAAAAAAAAAAAAAGAGTTAATCAACAAACAGCAGTAGGAGGATTGGTTGCAAAACAGAATCAGATGAGGCAGGAGAAGAGTTGTGGGGTACGAACAACCATATTGCTGGGCAAATCTCCCATGCTCTGGCCTTTCTCACAACCTAGTTAGTCCTTCAAAACGACTCTTGACATGTGGCTCAGCTAAGAGAAAAAGCTGAGAAAGTAAGGATTTTGTGGCAGATGCTGGAATCGTTACTGTGATCAGAGAAATTTATTTGTGTGGGAAAAGTAAATAAAATTCAGAGGCTGATCCTGAGTCTCTTTATGGGGTTAGTATCGTGTTGGGGGAAGAAAATAATCTGCAGATTTTTTAACTGAGTGCTTCAGACATCTCTGCTTCCCTTCATCCTACCAGACTGGGGTGTGAAGAAAACCTCACCTTTTTTGAAACACATAAAAGTACTTTTTCGTGCTTCAGCTAAAGGTAATGAGAATAAATATCCAAAAATTGGATTAAATTTCATGTATTATATTTTGATGTTCATTATAAGAAGAAATGGAAAGTGCATATCTGCACTGAAGTTTTGGTTCAATTCTGATCTTGTCACTTTCCTAAAGTACTGTTTTACTAATGAGTACAATTTCTTCACATTTAGAGATGGTTAGCTCTGCTCTGGAGTGGGACCCAATTAAGCACAAATGGGCACTTTTAGAAGAGGTAGCTGCCATTTTGTGAGAAGCTACAAATATAGCCTATCAGAGAAGAATGATATTCAGAATGCTGTCTTTCTTATGTTTCTGCTAAGTTTTCCTCTAATCTTACAGTTGAGATACCCTAAAAGGAAAAGATGAAGGTTTACAGTAGTTTAGTATCAGAGAAACAGCAGGAGATATACTTGCAGTTAATCCTAGAGAGATGAACAATCAAGATATTTTGTCTTGTATGCTTTGTTTATTCTAAGTGAACCCTTTCACAGTAATCTGTATGATGGATGAAATAAAGGATTTTATTTATTTACTTATTTATGCTTCTGTGTAAGTAATGCACAAATTAGGTGTTTCTTTTTGAGCTTATTCTCTTCTCACAAAGGACAAACAATATAGGATTAGAAGGGTTGTCAAACCTGTCTGCATCATTGTAAGCTGCCTGCTGGGGAGAGCCAGGAGTGTGGAAGATATATCTGATTGTGGTATATCTGATTTTGTTGTAGATCAGCAGAAGGCCATTTCTTGCAGTAGAAGTCCAATTACCTAATCCTGTTTGCAGGATTGAAAGGGCTTTTAGGTTGCACAGGTTTTCTGTGTGAGTGTAAGTGTCTACTTCCTAACAACTCATGGCAATAAATGAAATGGAAGAGCAAGACTTAAGATGGCTTTTAAATACCATGTAGCTGTAGATACATCTTAGTAGCTGGATAATAAAGGAGTATGCTTTCCCTTGGAGCCGTATGTAACAATGTAAGAACACAAGACAAAGCTACCTCCATGTGTAATGCCAAAAATATCAGCTTAGAGTCCCCAGGACTCTATGACAACTACAAATAAATTCCTTCCCTTTGCATCTACTGTTTTCCTCTCCTTGTGCTCTGTGTGGATGGGTGCTTATACATACACAGAACAATGTGATGCTATTCTTTATAGTTAGGGCATATAAATCAAAGTTAATTGCCCTTCTTGAAGAAGGCAAATTATTTGCAGTAAAGAATTCACACAAAGAAGCAGTTATGCAGATCATCCTCTGTAACTTAAACAGCCAAAAGAGCAAGACAGAAATGAAATAATGTATGGAGGAGATAGAATGTCCCCTTCTTTGATGTTAACACATTTTTCTTTTTCAAAACAAAAGGAATTTATGCAGAGGAAAAAAACTCAAGAACTAGGCTAACACTATTAACCACATTCCCACCCTCTGCTTTTTACATGTCTATTTGTTTATTTATTTATTTTATGCAAAAAATATCATTTTTCTCTCCTTTCCATCAGAGTAAATAGTTGCATGTTTTTTCTTTTTTTACAGCCTGGTTATGGTGAATTGAAACAGTCTTAATAAGAGTGGCAGCCAAAACAAAAAGCATTTACAAAGGATAATTATTGCTTAGGTTATGAATATCAACTTTCTATTGACGTGTAAAAATTGCATCTTACAGAGATATTATAAGCATTGTCATTTACAATGAAGTATGACAGAACAGACTGTACTTTCAGCTGCCTGTAGAATCAAATCATATGAGCCATTCATTCTTTAGAGAGAAACATGAAATAGTAAGTTCGAAGGGTGCAGATTTCTATTCAGAATTAGTGTTATTCCCCTTCCTGATGTGTATTGCAACACTAGCTTGGCGAACTAGAATATAGGAACCAGAAGTGGGAAATGTAAAGTTCTCTGGGTGCTGTAAGAACTTAAAATTCCCCATGCAATGTTTATCTCTCAGCCTTACTTCATTAACAATATCTCTGCTAGGTAAGTGGGTTGGAAACTTCTGGAATACTTCCTCCAACAAGAGATTGAGATCTTAGATCTGAAATAACATTTCTATTTTGAATGACAGCAGCAGTGGCAACCTCAAAGTCCTAAGGAATCAAGAGAATAAAGTTGCATACATAGCCTTTTGCTTCAGTCAGAAATAATGAAAATATAATTCATATACTACATTTTGTACAGATGGCATTCTGATATTCCTTTTGTATCAAAAGTAGAAAAACAATACATTTCTCCTGACCTAGGTTACAGAAGACCGTTTGTTACTGTTTACGTAAATACCAAACTTATTGCATCTATATAGGTGTTCATTAAGACTGTTATTAAGAAAGAACTGCTGAATGTTGTCATCTGTAGCAATTATACATAAAGTTTGTCATAATATTTATTACCTATCTTTGTCTAAGGCATCATTTTCTGTGTGTTGTGGTCCATAAGGCATTATATCATTGACTATGATGCCAAGAAAAAATCTCGCAGAAAATGTATAGGCTTGTATATGACCACAAGTTAAAGTAATAATTGAACATTCAAAGCAGGGCCTAATTTTGATTTGAAATGAGAAGCAAGATGACAGTATTTATTAAAATGGTCTGTGTTTTCCTTTCTGAAAACTTATATGATCTTTCAAATGAAAGTTAAGAAATACTGGGTTTAGTCGACTTGTATTATTTACTTGTATTTACTTCCCCTATTACAGCATATTTTAGCATTTCACAATCTTAAAATTTAATCTGAAAGGTGAGGAAGTGACCTTTGGAAATGAGAATCTGATGCACAGTAAAGAAGGGTTGTTTATTTGCTACCACATAAATCTTCAACAGAAAGCAATGAAACCAGGTCTCTAGTCCAGTTCTCCATCTACTAGACAATTGCTCTGTATCATTTTTTTTCTCTGTATCATCACATTTGACCAAGTGACGTGCTTGGTGGATGAGGGAAAGGCTGTGGATGTGGTCTACTTTGACTTCAGCAAGGCTTTTGACACCGTTTCCCACAGCATTCTCCTCAAGAAACTGGGTGCTTGTGGCTTGGACTGGCGTACAATTCGTTGGGTTAGAAACTGGCTGGATAGCCGGGCCCAAAGAGTCGTGGTGAATGGAGTCAAGTCCAGTTGGAGGCCAGTCACTAGTGGCATTCCCCAGGGCTCGGTGCTGGGGCCGGTCCTCTTTAATATCTTCATCGATGATCTGGATGAGGAGATCGAGTGCACCCTCAGTAAGTTCGCAGATGACACCAAGTTAGGTGCGTGTGTCGATCTGCTTGAGGGTAGGAAGGCTCTGCAGGAGGATCTGCATAGGCTGCACTGATGGGCTGAGGTCAACTGCATGAAGTTCAACAAGGCCAAGTGCCGGGTCCTGCACCTGGGACGCAATAACCCCAAGCAGAGCTACAGGCTGGGAGAGGAATGGTTGGAGAGCTGCCAGGCAGAGAAGGACCTGGGAGTATTGGTTGATAGTCGGCTGAATATGAGCCAGCAGTGTGCTCAGGTGGCCAAGAAGGCCAACAGCATCCTGGCTTGCATAAGAAGCAGTGTGACCAGCAGGTCTAGGGAAGTGATTGTCCCCTGTACTCGGCTCTGGTGAGGCCACACCTCGAGTACTGTGTTCAGTTTTGGGCCCCTTGCTGGAAGAAGGACATCGAGGTGCTCGAAAGAGTCCAGAGAAAGGCAACAGAGCTGGTGAGGGGTCTGGATAACAAGTCCTACGAGGAGCGGCTGAGGGAGCTGGGCTTGTTCAGCCTGGAGAAGAGGAGGCTCAGGGGCGACCTTATTGCTCTCTACAGATACCTTAAAGGAGGCTGTAGTGAGGTGGGGGTTGGCCTGTTCTCCCACGTGCCTGGTGACAGGACGAGGGGGAATGGGCTTAAGTTGAGCCAGGGGAGTTTTAGGTTAGATGTTAGGAAGAACTTCTTTACCGAAAGGGTTGTTAGACATTGGAACAGGCTGCCCAGGGAAGTGGTGGAGTCACTATCCCTGGAGGTCTTTAAAAGACGTTTAGATGTTGAACTTAGTGATATGGTTTAATGGAGGACTTGTTAGTGTTAGGTCAGAGGTTGGACTCAATGATCTTTAGGTCTCTTCCAACCTAGAAATTCTGTGATTCTGTGATTTAGGAGAAGAGAAAATTGGTCTGGCATTTGGCTATCTTCTGTTTATGTGGAAGACCCAAATTTAATGTAGTCAAGCTTTACATACCTCCTAATTCCTTAAAGAAGAGAGACTATGGGGATGGATGAAGTGCTCCTTTACCTCATCAAGGACTAGCATAGATGCTCTACAAGTCTATACAGAAACTATACTGAAACATGGTAAGCTTCTGCCATCTCCCAGTACATCTCTTCTTAACACTTACTGTAAAAATGATGTGCTCTTCAGAGATTTTATTTCTATTTCCTGGCCCACTTTAGTCCTGAACGTGAATACAGAAGTAAATAAGAAAGATGAAAGTCTCTTCTTGCTCTTCAATCTTGACATCAAAAGACTAGAAGCTACTTCTTGAGCTTCTCTCAACAGGATGGAGTTCAAAGGGCAGCAGTACACTTAACATTAAAGGAAACAGTCCGTTGGATTGTTGATCACACTTTCAGGTGACAAGCACTTTCATCTGACATTTATTTTGATGATGTTTTCATGGCTGGCTTTTTGAAACCTTGCAGACCTGGAAAAGGATATGTAGAAGTTTGTGTCTTATTTATTTATTTATTTTCCAGAAGCACTGGTCTTTTTATCCATTATTCAGAGCTCAATCCTGCCAGCCTTTGGGCAGCTTTGGGGTCTTTAGATGTCCAAAGGACAGAAAACAAAACAAAAAAACACAACCAAACAAAAACCAACACAAGAATTTAAGAATATTCTTGCTGTCTGTGTTTGTGGTCCTGACTTTTAGGTTTTGGATATTTTTCTTAGTTAGGATGTATCTTTGCCATCTCAATAATATTTCCGCTTAACAGCTATCTGGAAAAATTTTACCTCCGACAACCGGGGGACTCCAACTAAGTCTGTGTGCAAAATTGAGCAAGACTATTCTCCCTGCAGTGGGCATATGCCATGGGAGGCACTCATATCCTGAGGGTGGAGGATACTGGGATCATAGAATCACAGCATATCTAAGGGGAAGGGACCCTTCAGGATCATTGAGTCCAACTCCTGGGTCCCCAAAGGACCATCTCTCCCCCCAAAAAATCAGATCATGTGTTTGATAGCATTGTCCAAACACTTCTTGAACTCTAAAAGGCTCAGTGCCATGACCACTTACTTCCCCGGGGAGCCTGCTCCAGTGTCCAATCACCCTTTTGGTGAAAAACCTTTTCCTTATTTATACTCAGCCTGAACCTCCCCTGTTGCAGCTTCATGCCATTCCCTTGGGTCCTGTCGCCGGTCACCAAACAGAAGACTTTAGTGCTTGCCCCTCTGCTTCCTCCTCATAAGGAAGTTGTAGACTGTGATGAGGTCTCCCCTCAGTCTCCTTTTCTCCAAGCTGGACAATCCAAATGGCCTCATATGTTTTCCCCTCCAGATTCTTTACCATCTTTGTTGCCCTCCTTTGGACACTCTCTAATGGTTTTATATCTTATACTGTGGTGCCCAAAACTTCACACAGTGCTCGAAGAGAGACCGCACCACCACAGAGTAGAGGGGGACAATTACTTCCCTTGACCAGTCAGCAGTGCCATTCTTGATACACCCAAAGACCTCCTGGCCACCAAGGCACACTGCTGGCTCATGTTCAGCTTGCTGTTGATCTAAACCCCCAGATCACTTTCTGAGGAGCTGCTATCCAGCATCTTGTCCTCAAGTCTGGATGTATAACCAGGGTTGCCCCTTCACAGGTGCAGAAACTGGCACTTACTCTTGTTACACTTCATACTGTTGGTGATTGCCCAGCTCTCTAATTTGTCCAGATCTCTCTGCAAGGCCTTACTACCCTCAACGGAGTCAACAGCTCCACCCAATTAGTTATTGTCCACAAACTTTCTCAAAAAATCTTCCAAGTCCTTCATCCGAATTGTTTATGGAAACATTGAAAGAGGACTGGTCCTAAAATGGAGCCCTGGGGAACCCCGCTAGTGTCAGGTTTCCAGCCTGATGTAACCTCATTTACAAGAGCCCTCTGGCCTGACCTATCAGCCAATTTTTCACCCTTTTTATTATTCTTTTATTTAATTGTATTTTATCCAGAGATCCCCAAGATAGGCTGTTTCTTTCTTGGTGTAGTATTTTATCATGATGTGAGGACTGGCCTGGGAGATCAACAGAGTAATTTTTTTATTTTTTTTTTATCTGAACTCTGTTTGATGGATTAAATGTTTAAATGTTCTTCTAATATGTTTGAGTGGATCCAAAAGCTGTGATCTCAATGCTATAAGGGGTGGCAAATGTTTTATTGTATTCTGTATGTCACACTCATGTATTTCATATTTTCTCTACTTTATTAACCATAATTTCAAAGTTTGCCATTTTAGCCGTGGAACAAAGAGGATCTGCTTTATTTCCTGGATAATTTATTTCTCTTTTCCTCTTCATCACATGTATTCTTCTGTAAATATGGCCTTTTACCTTTGCCTTCTACCTGTCAGAAGTCTTTAGGGAACAATCACTGATCTGTGAAGTTCTTGCAGTAAATATATCTCCTCCAGTTTGTATCTCCATTAAAACTTTTTAACCGATATATGCTAGGCTGTGTCAGTGCCACATTTTGCTTTCTTTAGGATGTTTACTGTCTTTGTATTCTTTAGATTATGTTGGAAGAAAAAAAATCAATTTCTTTCTAATGAAACAGCATGTTATAGGAAATTGTTTTTGATATAATTGTGTTGTTTTTTTCTTAGCACAATTTATCACTGAGGGAATAGATGGTTACTGAGTTGCTGAAAGTCTTAAGCATGTGAATAACAACATAAATTACCTGCTTGATAAACATCAGTGAGACAAGACGATTAGAGGGAGTAAAAGTGTCTGCTTTGATAAATTAAGGTTGAACAATTTCAGAAAAGAATTGGTTGTCTAATTCTGTTCCCACCTGCATGTATAAATCTAGAGTGCATCAGTAACATCAGTGGTATGAATCTACATTTCCACTGCACACTAAGAATGCCAATGGTCACTGCAGGATTAAGTACAGCAGCAATTGAACCCATGGGAGATGTCCTGTCTATCACTCTGTAATTTTGGTATTTGATTTGTTGACACTAGAAATTTTGAAGTTCTGAACACAGATTTTTCCTACTAAGCCTGGTATTTTTGAAGGTAGAAGAAATTAAGTCAAGTCAAAGGAAACATTTCAATACTAGAAGTAATGCTTTTGAATTACCGTATGATCTCCCCTGTTACTCTTTAACTGTAGGTTGACAGATTTTTTCTATTTGAAAAGTGATATGCTGGAGTTTTTGGAGAACATGTAAATATTAACATGATTAAAGCACTGAAAATTTGAGTAGCAAATTTCAATTCTTTATGTTGGGAAGGTTTTAACTATGAGAACTTTTTCTCCATGTTGGTTAAAAGAATGTAAGAATTGGTTAAAAGAATTGCTGTACATACAAAAATCAATGCAAATTAAAATTAAAGCTTCCATTATAAGAAGATCAAATACTTTATTCAGTAGGTGTAACACTCCTTTTCTCCTCTTTCAATTGTTAGTTAAGAAGATGTTCACCGCTCTCTTCCCACATATTTTCTGTACATTATCCGATATAAAAAGTATCTCATACACTTTGTGTTAGGGGGCGCTATTATCCTGGCCTCCCAAATGACTTTCCTTTCTGGTAAGGTACTTACTGTGGCCATGTTGTACCCATAATCTATCCTCTTTGCTTTTTCCAAGCCGCGTGAAATGGCCAGAACACAACATGGAAATGGCCCTAAGAACCCAGAAATAGAACTTTGAAAGTAATTGTAAATAATGGAAATGCAATTCTTGAAGTTTAGGGTTGGACTTAAAGAAAATTCAGATCCAAAAAAGATTGGGGCACTTGTTCTGTCTGGCAGTTTGGATCATGAGACCTGCCTACATTCTACTACATCAACCTTATTAAACAGACAGTTCAGCTCACAGGTGATATAGAGCTTCAACAGCTCTGTCTGTGGGTGCACTTTAGATGATTCAGGACCTGCTGCCATGGAGTGACTTGGTACCTGGGGAGGTACACAAGCCAGCTCTGAAAGTTCTAGCCTAGCTACCTGATACAATCCAGTGTGTTTATCCTGTGATTTTTTTCTTCCAGAAAGCTGCAGGGAGCTTCTCCTAGTACTTGACACTTTATTATAAACCTACTCAAGTATGATTGTGCAGCTAATGGTCTGTTTTAAGCAGGAGTTGAGCTTGATATGAGAGTCAAAGTGCAGGTATTAGATCTTTTGTGGAGGAACTGGTGGCACAACCCAGATGTGTTGGTGAAAAAGACACTCTTCAAAACAAATCCCAAGATCCCATTATAGTATATTTTTTCCTATCCTCTCTGACTAGCTCATAGTTCTTGCCCATATTCCCAATCATGAAATTTAACTTGCTATTACATAGTCCCATTCCCAAGGTCTATGGTGAAGCAGTAATTATGCTGAATTCTCTTTATGGTGGTGGTTAAAATGAAAAGGAATATAAATGCAAATTACTTAAGCAGCTTGATCAAAGCTGAAATATGCTTTAAAATAATTTTAAACTTCTCATGACATGTAAATGTAAATTGAACACCTTTCACTTGGATTTTTTGTTCCTTCTTTGATTCCTTTTTCAGTGTTGAACATTAAACTTAATTAAGTTTTGTGCTTATGTTCAACACTGAAAAAGAAATCAATAATAAAAAAAAATCAAATCCTAAATTAAACTACATCTCCAGTAAATTATGAAAATGCAGAAATATTGAATTACTCACAACCTGTTGCATATGGACCTACCTTCTGATTGCAGTCAAGTTTGTTGTATTTTATTTTATGGAAGAAGGGGAGTTTTGACAGAGAGATAATTATACTTCTAGGAAGTCATTGGAATATATCAAAATGTGCAACATGGAAAAACGTTGCCCTGAAAGTTGTTAACCTTGGTGTTTTACAATGAGAATGAATGGGTGAATTAATATTTTTCTTTATCCCAAAACTGTATTGAGAGAGGAAATCAATATATTAAAGTTTACACCTTACACATTTATTTGTGAGTCAACGATAGCCTTAGATTTGTAATAATCCATCTTAATCCATAAAGCTTAATCCATAGCCTACTTAGAACTTCATTGTTTTGGGTGGTCTTTGGATGGGGCACTTTGTTACTTTCTTTTTTATGCATTATTTCTGTCAAAGGAATTGAGTTCTTTGGAGCAATCTTAAGAGCCTTTCTTAAGAGCTTTCTCAAGAGACTTAACTTGACTTAGCCTCTCCTGCTCAGTGCTGCTTTCAACCAGTTTTGTCTGACTGAAAAGTAATGAAGATTTATTTTTATTATTATTTTTTTAATATTTATTTTAACTTATACTTTAAAAATCATGTCTCTAAAACACACTAGGCACTTTGAATCTGGAGTCACAAGGCAGATAGCAACAGGAAGTATAAGTAAATCAAAATCTTCATTTTGCTGTATCATATTAGCTCTACTGCCCAGCATCCTTCCCCCTTTGATTCATTTTTGAGAAATTACTTCAAACCAAAACTTTGCAATAGTGAAACAAAAACTTGAAAGTTTAGCTTCTGTTGCTTACATGGAAATGTCAAATACTCTCATTGCATTGTAGCCTTGCATAGAAAACACGCCTGTGAATAAAATATGAGAGATGTTTTTTTGAAACAAAGGCCATCTCAAACTGAGCAAAGTAGATTACTTTCAAATCTGCATCAAATGTTCCTGAGAGGAGAAAATTAGATGCTGAGGAGCAGCATGTGCAAAATTTTGCTCATGTCATGTAGATCTCTGCTTTCTCTAATAGCTCATTTGCTGTTTTGGGAAAAATATAAGAAGAAATGGGCTTTAACACAGCAAATGAGTTTCTTCTCTTCCAGGGCTCACTGTAGTGTAGCACTTTGTGTGATTTGAACTGGTCACTTTTTGAACAACCTGTTTGTAGCTTATTGAAAAGGTGTTTCAAAGCTGGTTTCCTCCTGCTCTACACTCTTTTATATTGTACTGGGTCTGGCTGGAATGTTAACTTTCCCGGCAGCAGCCCATACAGTGCCGTACTCTGTACTTGTAGCTGGAACAGCAGTGTTATCACACCAGTGTTGTGTCTACTGCTGAGCAGCAGTGACACAGCATTGGGCCTTTCTCTAACCCTCCAAGGGGATGGGCAAAAAGTGAGGAGAGAAACATCACTAGGGCAGCTGACCTAAACCAATCAAAGGGATATTCCATACCATGTGATGTCACACTCAGCAATAAAAGGTGGAAACAGGAAGAAGAGGGGAGGGGTGGGCTCTCGTTGGGAAACATTGGTCCTCCTCTCGAACACCGGCTGCATGCGTTGAGGCCTTGCTTCAAGGACATGGTCAATCATCACTCATTTGTGGGAAGTAGAGAGTAATTTCTTTCCTCTGCACTTCCATATAGCCTTCATTTATTTTGTTTGTTTGTTTTCCTTCCTTCTTTTTATTTTTCCTTTCCCCCTCCCTTTTCCCCTTTCCCTTTCTATTTCCCCTTAGTTAATTTGTTTAGTTCATGGTAGTCTTTATTTAATTATTATAATTATTTCCCTTTAATTAAATTATCCTTATCTCAACCCGTGAGTTATTCTTTGCTTTACTTCTCCCCCTCCTCATCTAAAGGAGGGGGAGTGAGAGAGCGGCTGTGGGGTTTAGCTGCCCAGCACGGTAAAACCACCACATATATATATATAAATAAATATATATATATACGTATATGTGTATGTATATTTACTGCCATTTCAGATGCTAACGTCATTGTTACTTTCAGTCTCCCTGCAGAAACATATACCTGAATCTCAAGAAGTTTGGGTCTAGGGAAGTGGAAAGGTGACATTACAATGGCATGCCTGCTACCAACACTATAAAACAGGACAAAGATCAGACAAAGATCACTGTGGTGGGAAGATGATGGAGGGAAACACTGTTTTCCAAATGGCTTCAAAGCTAATTGCCTCAAGCCAGAGCCAGTTCACTCAAAATCTGCTTTGAAAATAGTGGAGCTTCTTGAACAAGGGAGGCAAAGAGGGCTTCCTACTGTATATTCAAAACATCCATAAATGTAAGCTTTGGTAGAAATTAACAGGAAGGTTGTTATAAGTAGACATTTTGTTTCTACAAGATTTGTATCCAGGCATTTGGCTACTGTAAACCAGTGTAGTTCTATTGGAATTAATGTTTTCAGTGGAGTTATGCTGATTAACAGCAGCTGTAGATCTGACTCAACATAGCCTTTCAAAGAAACAGTGATCTAGCTAAGTATTTAACTTTCCATTACTAAGTATCCACATTAAAGGGATAGAGTTACCATGAGTTACCAGATGGTACAGTTACCATAAAAATTGTAACTCTACCATAAAAATCACATCCTGGAAAAAAGTTAACAGGAAATATCTCTCCATGAGCCATTTCTTTCTGCCTTTTGGGCAGAATTTTTGGGCAGAAATTTTGCTACATGTACCCCAACACTCTTCCAAAGAAGAAAAGTGCCCCACAGATCTATCATTTTTATCACATAGGAAAAACAACCAAGCAAACAAAATCTAGTCTTCCCCTTTTCTCAGAAAATGTACACACAATAAGCCCTCCCTAGGTTGAGCTTCCTTAAAAAAAGACTGTTGGTCAAAAAGATTTAAGACAATTTTGAAAAGTTTTCCTTTAACTGACAGACTTTTCAGACAACAGACTGTTTAATGTACAATCTAGATGTTGTGAAGGTCTTTTTATCAGAATTTGAAAAGATGGTTTCTTCAAAGCTGATAAACACAATACTGCTTTGCAATCAAGTAGTTTTTTGGACCAGATCCAAATCCTTCTTTAATTTCAGTAATGAAAGAATAATTACTTTTATATATTTATTTAATTTATTTATTTTTAACCCAGTGGACTGTCTTCAGCTTGTAAATTTTCTCAAGCAAAATGAGCTTCAGTGTTATAAAAGAGCACGGAAAAGATGGGCAAATGTAGAGCAATATCCTCCTACCAGAAAATCTGTGGGTGGAAGACAGAACCTGAGGAGCTATGGGAAATTTACTTTCCAGGTTTCTGATTCTTATTCTCTTCACTGGAATGGCTTTTGGGCAAAAACTATAGGTTTCAAATTAGAACCTCAAATAAAAAGATCTATCCGGTGTTCAGGTATTTGAAACACAAATCCTCAAAACCCAGCTGCCTCAACAGTTGTCGTGGCACATGAAATTCATAAGTGTCTCTGTTTTATGTTAGTTATTTTATTTGTATTAAAGTAAACCTTGGCCTATTGAAGTAAGCCTAGGGCTACTCCTGTTATGCCCATAAACGTGTTGACTAAATACCTCAATTTGGTGGGAGGGAGATATTTCTTTGTCTTTCTCATACTGATGGTTGTGGCATGTTGCTTCATTATGAGAACTATGCATTGCACCCCCCCCCCCCCCAAGACAGAGAGGGAGGCCTACATTCTAGTTGTGCCTTACTAGTGTATATTCAGTAAACTAAAATTGCTCTTTTTGTGGAAGAAAAGATAAATATGAGTGGAAGAACAGTTTGTGGAGCCCAAGTGAGAGAAAGTGACTAAGCAGTGCAGAGGAACTACACTTAAACTTACTGTGCAGGAAGCCTGACCACTTATCCTTCACTGAAGTACAAGTTCCTAAAAGTTTATTGCTATGACATGAGCACCTTCAGGAGCACAGACAAGCCTTAGTCTCTAAATACTTTGAATCATTCTGAGCCATGGTTATTGGGAAGTGTGAACTGCCTAATAAGGTCTCTGCCTTCTAGAAGGACAGTTTGTTAGCTTATCTTTATCTTCCTTATCAAACATATTCCTTGAGGTGATGTTCTTTGTTGGTTGAGAGAAGTCCATTTTGTCCACCTGGGCAATGGATAATATGTCTAAGGCAGGAGATGCTGCAGGGCTGGAATCTCTGATCTCATGGAGCCAGACAACTGTCTCAAAGTCAGTGTGAAAGGTTTGATGGGATCCTCAGGTAGAAGAGGTTACTTTGTTGTCTTTGTTCTTTTAAAGAATTGCAAAGAACAATGCAAAATAATGTTCTTTCACTGGGATTTTTTTTTTTTTAGTGCGTGAGCTTTTAAATTTTATTGTACTTGTGAAAGTTTTTATATCTCAGTGGGTGATAACTTTCTGTACTGAAACTTACCTTTAGGATACAGGGTGTATAAACTTGCCTCAAAATTCATTCTTGAGTTTCAGGTAGACTCTTATCTAAGACCTATAAAACAGAGGCTAATCGAGCACAGATCCTTGAATATTGAACATATTCACATACTGAATACATATTGAATATGTAAATATATTATACTATGTAAATTTTAGATTTAACTAATATGTATATATATAGGTAAATAGACAAGCTTGGCAATAAGAGGAGAATGTGGCCTGTGGTGACATTTTTAATAGTAGTCTTTACCACAATAAAAACTGATGTATATGTCTGCATCTGAAGTGGGTCTCCTGAGATGGTTTCTGCCTAGATCACATTTCAGTCTTTCATTTAATCTCACCCTCCTTTCTTAGGGAGGAGTTTTTAATCTTCTGCTGAGTAAATGCTAAGGGTCTGATGTAATTCAGGAAGTTTTATGCCTAATGTATGATGGATAAACAAGGTTGCTGAGTGCAACTTGGGAAGCAAACTTGGGAATTTTTAGTTTTGCTTCTCTACATTCAGATTTCACTCCAGGAGGTAATATTAAAATCAGTGCCACAGTAGATGAAGGTAGCTTAGAAAGCAAACCAAATGATTGTCTTTTGTTTACAGTCCTTCATAACCTCCTTTTTGAACTGTGTGAAGTGAAGTAGTGAAAGAAGAGAAGCATTTCCCCAGAACTATAATGTGGAGAAAACCTCATGTTTTGGCTCCTATTTTGGCTCTTATTTTTTCCTGTCATCTTACTTTTCATTATTATTATTATTATTATTGTTATTGTTATTATTTATTTTATTTATGCACCATCTGCTTTAAGAGTATTAGAGCAACTGTTGGTGACTGAAATTTGTCTGAAGTTTTGACTTCCAACATTTCAGTGTTAAATGCATCATAAGGATAAATATTGTATTTACTGAAAAATCTGTTTCCGAATGGTAAGGTCACCTAGCTTCAATAGATCACCTGCTTTCTTTCTTTGCATTTTTTTCCGTTCTTCTACTTTGTATATCATAAAAACATATAAGCAAGAAATGTCAGTCATATCCCATTAATGCAGTAACTGCTATGAAGTTTATTTTGATAGGAAGCTTGTCAAAAAAATATATTATAAATTTTACTATCTAAGGACTTTGTGTGATCTAGCTGAAGGTCAGTTGCTATATAAAATACAATAAGCAAAGGTAAACTGTTTTAATATTAGTCCAGCTGCTGCAATTAACTGTTATTTCAATAAAAGATAAAAAAAATTACTAAGTTTTATGTAGCTTAATTTATGCTGAACAGCATAAATTGTTGGAAGGCATCTGTTACATATTTTGACTACAGAATTTTCAAATATGCAGATGTGAAATCAAGTTTAGTAGGCTACTATGGTAAACAGGTGGAATTATAAGGTCTGGCAAATGGTATGGTGAGAGATGACAACCCTTTAATAACAATGAGTATTATAGAGTTAGACAAGTCCTTTTGGTGAGAATGCTACTATTAAGAAACAACTCTAATCGTTTACTAGAGAGTATATCTTTGTAACAGTATTGGTAATATTTATGTCTACTTTAATCCTTTCCTTAAAGTGTTTTGTAAATAGTAGTTGTATAATTCCTGTGACAGTCCTGTGGGACTGGTGTTTCTTAATCCAGTTTTACAGACGGCAGTGATGAAAGATTACAAAAAACAAACAAACAAACAAACAAAAACCAACTTCTTTTTGGACCCCGCAAAATAGATCCATTTTTGCTCCAATGTGAGAATGGAACTGAATTTCTGAGAGAGAAATTACCATGTTTCAAGTCAAGGAATACAACTGGTCAAGCTAGTTTTTGAATGAGAAAACATTTTTTTTTCTTAAAAAAACAGTTTTTGTAACTGTTATTTTTTTATAGTATCTGCACTATTTTTTAAATACATATTAAAATTAAAAATGTCTGGGTTGTTATTTGCTGGAGATTAGGGTTTGGGTAAATTTCTTCATATTTGTAAGTATTGCATCTCCCTTTCTTTCTTCCCCTCTCTGTCTCCCTTTGTTTCTTTCCTCCCATAGATAAAACAATTTCATGAAAAATAGGTCTTTAAAAGTCATAGAAATCAGAGCTCTGTTAAGATTTCTGATTATTATTATAAGATTTTTGTGTCTCATAAATAATGATACTGTTCATTCACAGCAGTGAACTACTTATTTCTGAGAAAAATGAAATAGTTTCAGGTCATGCTGCTGCGTTACACATAGCAATAATGAAGATTGCTTTAGTATTCATTGTTCCCATTGGTATGCACCACCACAGTTGATACTCAGAAAATACATGGGTTCTCATCTATAACTTTTCTCAATTGTTATTAGTCCCAGTTGCTTCTCAATGATTCTTCAGCACATACAAATAAGCACTTAGGTTTTTGCAAAATGAGGGTCTTAACTGCATATGATAGTCTTGTACCGGCCTCCTGAAGAAAAATAAATCATTCACAGAATTTCACAGAATTCACAGAATTTCACAGAATTTCTAGGTTGGAAGAGACCTCAAGATCATCGAGTCCAACCTCTGACCTAACGCTACCAGTCCCCACTAAACCATATCCCTAAGCTCTACATCTAAATGTCTTTTGAAGACTTCCAGGGATGGTGACTCCACCACTTCCCTGGGCAGCCTGTTCCAATGCCTCACAACCCTTTCAGTGAAGAAGTTCTTCCTAACATCTAACCTAAAACTCCCCTGGCTCAACTTAAGCCCATTCCCCCTCGTCCTGTCACCAGGCACGTTGGAGAACAGACCAACCCCCACCTCGCTACAGCCTCCCTTGAGGTACCTATAGAGAGCGATAAGGTCGCCCCTGAGACTCCTCTTCTCCAGGCTGAACAAGCCCAGCTCCCTCAGCCGCTCCTCGTAGGACTTGTTCTCCAGGCCCCTCACCAGCTTCGTCGCCCTTCTCTGCACCCGCTCAAGCACCTCCATGTCCTTCTTGTAGTGAGGGGACCAAAACTGAACACAGTACTTGAGGTGTGGCCTCACCAGAGCTGAGTACAGGGGGACGATCACCTCCCTAGCCCTGCTGGTCACACTGTTCCTGATACAAGCCAGGATGCCATTGGCCTTCTTGGCCACCTGAGCACACTGCTGGCTCATATTCAGCCGACTATCCACCATCACTCCCAGGTCCTTCTCTGCCTGGCAGCTCTCCAACCATTCCTCTCCCAGCCTGTAGCTCTGCTTGGGGTTATTGCGCCCCAGGTGCAGGACCCGGCACTTGGCCTTGTTAAACTTCATGCAGCTGACCTCAGCCCATCGGTGCAGCCTATCCAGATCCTCCTGCAGAGCCTTCCTACCCTCAAGCAGATCGACACATGCGCATAGCTTGGTGTCATCTGCGAACTTACTGAGGATGCACTCAATGCCCTCGTCCAGATCATCGACGAAGATATTAAAGAGGACCGGCCCCAGCACCGAGCCCTGGGGGACGCCACTAGTGACTGGCCTCCAACTGGACTTGACTCCATTCACCACGACTCTTTGGGCCCGGCTATCCAGCCAGTTTCTAACCCAACGAAGCGTGCACCAGTCCAAGCCTAGGGCAGCCAGTTTCTTGAGGAGAATGCTGTGGGAGACGGTGTCAAAAGCCTTGCTGAAGTCAAGGTAGACCACATCCACAGCCTTTCCCTCATCCACCAAGCATGTCACTTGGTCGTAGAAGGAGATCAGGTTCGTCAAGCAGGACCTGCCTTTCATAAACCCATGCTGACTGGGCCTGATCGCCTGCTTGCCCTGCAAGTGCTGCGTGATGACTCTCAGGAGGATCTGCTCCATGAGCTTCCCTGGCACTGAGGTCAAACTGACAGGCCTGTAGTTTCCCGGGTCAGTCCTCCGGCCCTTCTTGTAGATGGGCGTCACATTTGCTAGCCGCCAGTCAACTGGGACCTCCCCCGATAGCCAGGACTGCTGATAAATGATGGACAGTGGCTTGGCCAGCTCCTCCACCAGTTCTCTCAGTACCCTCGGGTGGATCCCATCCAGCCCCATCGACTTGTGCACATCTAAGTGCCGTAGCAGGTCACCAACCAGTTCTTCATGGATAGTGAGGGCCACATCCTGCTCCCCATCCCCTTCCACCAGCTCAGGGTACTGAGTATCCAGAGAACAACCAGTCTTGCCACTAAAGACTGAGGCAAAGAAGGCATTGAGCACCGCTGCCTTTTCCTCATCTCTTGTAACTAAGTTTCCCCCCGCATCCAGTAAAGGATGGAGATTCTCCTTAGTCCTCCGTTTTGTGTTGATGTATTTATAGAAACGTTTTTTGTTATCTTTAATGGCAGTAGCCAGATTGAGCTCCAGATGAGCTTTAGCCTTCCTAATTTTGTCCCTGCACAGCCTCGCTACATCCTTAAAGTCCTCCCTAGTGGCCTGCCCACTTTTCCAAAGCTTATAAACCCTCTTTTTTCTCCTAAGATCAAGCCACAATTCTCTGTTGAGCCAGGCCGGTCTTCTTCCCCGCCAGCTCATCTTTGGGCACTTGGGGACAGACCATTCCTGCGCCATTAAGATTTCCCTCTTGAAGAGCGCCCAGCCTTCCTGGGCCCCTCTGCCCTTCAGAACCGCCTCCCAAGGGACTCCACCAACTAGTGTCCTGAGCAGCTCAAAGTCAGCCCTCCGAAAGTCCAATACAGCGGTTTTACTGGTCCCCTTCCTGGCCTCGCCAAGAATAGTGAACTCCACCATTGCGTGGTCACTCTGCCCAAGACAGCTCCTGACAATCACATCCTCCACCAGTCCTTCTCTGTTTGTGAAGAGAAGGTCTAGCGGGGCACCACCCCTGGTAGGTTCACTAACCAGCTGCGTCAGGAAGCTATCTTCCACGCTCTCCAGAAACCTCCTAGACTGCTTTCTCTGGGCTGTGTTGTGCTTCCAGGATATGTCAGGGAAGTTGAAGTCCCCCACGAGTACAAGAGCTGACGATTTTGCAACTTCTGTCAGCTGCCTGTAGAGTTCCTCATCCATCTCCTCATCCTGGTTCGGCGGTCTATAGCAGACCCCGACCAGGACACTAGCCTTGTTGTCCCTGCCGATCCTAACCCAAAGGGACTCGACCTTGTCGTTCCCAGCCTCGAGTTCTACAACCTCGAAAGACTCTCTAATATAGAGAGCCACACCACCACCCCTTCTGTGCTGCCTGTCCCTTCTAAAGAGCTTATAGCCAGGCATTGCAGCACTCCAGTCATGAGACTGGTCCCACCACATCTCCGTGATGGCAACCAAGTCGTAGCCTGCCTGCCGCACGATGGCTTTCAGCTCCTCCTGTTTGTTACCCATGCTGCGTGCATTGGTGTAGATGCACTTCAGCTGGGCCATTGCCTTATCCTTCGGCCTTGCCATCGTTCCCCCTGGTACAGCCCCAACAATCCTAGCTTCAGCCCCATCCCCCTTCCTACCTAGTTTAAAGCCCTCTCAATGAGCCCTGCCAGCTCCTGGCCCAGGGTCCTTTTTCCCCTAAAAGATAGGGACCCGTCTGCGGCCATCAGGCCAGGTGCTGAGTAAAGTGCCCCATGATCAAAAAACCCAAGATTTCTGCGTTGGCACCAGCCCCGGAGCCACGTGTTTAACAGGTGGGCTTTCCGTGTCCTCTCTGAACCCCTCCCTGCCACCGTAGGGATGGATGAAAACACCACCTGCACTCCTGCTCCATCCACTAACCGACCCAGTCCCCTAAAGTCTCTTTTGATAGCCTTCAGGCTTCTCTCTTCGATGTTGTCACTGCCCGCCTGGACTATCAAAAGAGGGTAATAGTCAGAGGGGCATACCAGGTTGGGAAGCTTCCTGGCAACGTCCCTGACCCTGGCCCCAGGGAGACAGCAGACTTCCCTACGGGTAGGGTCAGGCCGACAAATAGGGCCCTCTGTTCCCCTAAGAATCGAGTCTCCAAAAGTTCATAAGCACAGAGCTCGTTAATATTTTCTGGAGTCCTTTCACCATGGTTTGGTCACTATCACTAATTTGTTATGATTGTGGGAACATTTCAAAAGCCTATGTATTTTATTTTGTCTGAATGACTCCATGAGATCCTGGTTATTTTATACTACCTTGACTGTCACAAACAGAATCAAACACATATCAAATTATGTAAATGTAAATGTCAATAAAATAAATTATTCTGTTTTTGTAGAAGTTCTTCATCTGGATTGAATTTGATTGTAGATACTTGTCTCCATGCATAATGATCCAGAGCTAAAGGACAAAAGTGTTCTTGGAGCAAAGAAAACACATTCTGAATCTTTACTGTAAATTATACACTATACAAAATCAGTCCAAATTGTTCAAGCCCTTGGACAATTACAATGTTATTCTACCCACCATGCTGAGTACTGTGTAATTATCATGGTTAGCAGCATTTTGCTTGCTCTCAGCCCTGAAACGAGATGCAAACTTTACTGAACAAAAATAAATGCAGATGTGTGGCCTTATTTTGTTTTCTGACTCAGCAACTGAAAATACCCACAAAATATGAAGGATTTTTTTTTTCTACTTATTCAGTTGATATAGCATTAACAAAAACACCACTATTGATCAAATATGCACTGTACTATACATAATGAATAGTGTGGTTACTTGGATGATTAAGGAATTTTCTAGGTTGCAGACCCAAGCTTCATTTGTTAAAAAAAAAAAAAAAAAAAAAAGAAAAAATCAGTGAAATTATTTCCAAAGCAGGAAGATCCACTTATTAATAACCTCTCCTCTCCTCTCCTCTCCTCTCCTCTCCTCTCCTCTCCTCTCCTCTCCTCTCCTCTCCTCTCCTCTCCTCTCCTCTCCTCTCCTCTCCTCTCCTCTCCTCTCCTCTCCTCTCCTCTCCTCTCCTCTCCTCTCCTCTCCTCTCCTCTCCTCTCCTCTCATTACCCCTCCCCCCCCCCCTTTTTTTTTTTCATTAGAGGAACTTTCAAGTTTATGGTCTCACCCTTCTCCTAAGTCATTGATAGATTTGTTTGCACAGTTAATCATGCACGAAACACACTTCACCTGTAAGTCCATTTGTTTTGTAGAGTTTGTTTGCCAGTTCTCTTCATAGACATGATCTGTCTTCCTGACTAAAAGCTTTCCAAACAAATTAACTTCCAAGAACTTGTTTAGCTTATGAACCCAACTTCTGAGCCTCAAAAACTTTGATGTAAGTGTTGAAAAGCTTTAATCTAAAAGCAAAACACTTCTTCAAATTTTGGGTGCTTAAAAAACACCCAAAAACCTACCTTCTATTTGACATCAAAATTTGGAGCAAATGGCACAAGAAATCAGTAACTGAAGATTTCTTTGGCTTGACAAGTTAGAGAACATTAGTGTGATTCCAGCTGGCATCAAGCAATTTTTAGCAGAAGATAATATTCATATATTATTTATGGTTTTATGTACGTTCTGTCTAATAAAATTTAACTATATATATTACTCCCACAAACATGCAATCACAATGTTAAGGAACAGTTTATCATTCCACTTAGATGCCCTGTTTGTTATTATAAAATCTTTCTGTCCCCAGAGAGGGGTGATCTCTGAGATAGGAAATCATCAGTGACTTGGAGCTCAGATATTAATCTGAGAAGCAATATAGTTTGTGAGACAGCCCAGGTTAGCCAAACTATGCAGGTGTATCTGGATCTTTTTGAATGCATTACTGGCCATGGTGCGCTACCATATCTAGACTTGAAGAAAACTAAGGCACTGTTCACTGTACTTACAGTATTGTCAGAAGGATGGCAGCCAAAGGAAGTAGATAATCTTTACATTTTGCATTGTACAACACGTGTATTGAAGGAGTATGTGCAAATTCAATGTGTGCTCTGAAACTGCTTTGTAATATAGGCTGATCATCAGATACATAAAGATAAAAAGTGAAACTAGTGGTTCTCAGTATTTAGATTTCTGTGATACCTCTTGAAAGTGTTTTCTTCTGGTTAGTGCATTTAAAGCCTTGCATTTGCTATAGTACAGATGTGCTTACCTTCTGTGTCAACTTGTCTATGTCTTTATATTTCAGTAGCTCCTGGCACCAGCTTCACAGTTGAATACTTTTATTATTAATATTTTTATTTTTATTTATTTATATTTTCCATTGGAGCCTTATTATTGGAGCTCAGACCAAGTTCTTAATTCCATGTCTTTTTAAAATTATATGTAAATTGGATTGGACCATTCAGTTGTGTAGCTTTGCTGTGTGAGTTGGATTAATCTCGGTAGCTCTTGCATGTGTCCAAGCTATCAAGAGTCAGTTTGGGCCTTACAGGTCACCTTTTTATCATGGTGTGATTAGAGAGGGTTAGGAGCTCTTTTGTAAATGTTTCATAAGCAAGCTTTGTGCATTTGGAACTCCTAAACAACACAAATGCATTTACTATAAAGAGCCTTGAAATCTAAGGATACTTGTTGCTTAATTGCAGTTCTGAAAACCCAACTTTTCCTACCTTTGATAAATCCTTGTTCAAAGCCAATAAATAAAGCTCATTTTAATTCCATATTCTGTATTGTTCTATTCCTTTTTGCTTTTTTAATTTTAATTTTTATTTTTAACTCAGTTGGCATTTCCTTTTATGGTATCATTGTCTGTAACTGCCAAAAAGACTACATTACAAGGTGGTTTAGTCACTAATGAATTTTGTTTGAGTGAAATTTCAGTCTCAAAAAGAACAAATGTATTTTCCAGAGGGGAAAAAAATGTGTTAATTGGTACCGTAGTGATACATTCACTGTATCCTGTTTTCAACTTTGATTTGCTTAGATTGGAGCACTCTAACTTCTATTTATTTATTTATTTATTTATTTAAATGGGCTAATGTTCCTCTGTGTATGTATATTTTAGAAAGAAATGGACTGAACACACACCACCACCACACACATTGAGTGGCTGTTGTATAGGATGTTTACTTCAGAGTGCTGCAATTAATCACACAGAAATGAAAAATTAACCTCTCAAGTGCATGCTAATAATGAACACTTTTCAGAGCGGGACAGAAAAAAAATATTGTCATTAGCAAGAAGCTTTATTGTGAGTATTTATAGGTGCTGTGAACAGAATCAGTCAAAAATGCCACAGTTTAATACCCATCAAACCCATTCAAACTAAGCAGGAAACCACTTTTTTTTTTTTTTTTTTTTTTTTTTTTTTTTTTTTTTCTTTTCTGGGCAAGGGCCTTGAACTGTAACTTGGAAATAAGGCAATGCCATGGGCTTTTTGTGTGGGAAGCCAGCCCCATATAAAACCATGAGGGGATTAGATATGAGCCATCGCTCCTGTGAGGACCATAGAATAGACAAACTCAGGAGATAATGCTTGCAAAACATCTCCTGTTTGCTAGCTGGGGGTACTTTTTTATCTATGAGAGACAAGTGTCCTGGACTCACCGTCCTTTTTATATTCAGGGCTCAGATGGCAGACTCATTGTGGGTAGTGCTTCTCCCCCACTTTTGGCAAAATTTACTCATTTGGCGCAAAGAGGGAGAGATGGAGAATGTCTTGCACACACAGGGGAGATTTACCCTGGGCTCTTAGTACCTGCTGAGCACAACAACAGTCCACAGTTGCACCTTGTACTGCAGGGATAGTACACAACATCTTGGCTGAGCTTGGAGCACATGTCCACACATTTCCACATGGTAATGCTGCTGTGGAATATAAAATGTAGCAGAATGCCCTGACATGTAGGATATAAAATTGTACTCCCTGTTGCATATTTTGTTTTCGCTAGATGTGTAACCAGTTGGTTGCTCTCACTATGGATGGATGTGGAAAAGTCCTGTGCAAAGTTTAGCTGAGTCTAAACATCCATAACCGTGTAATCACAGAGGTGGGTGCAGAACTGACCACACTCCACAGATACAGAGCTTTTAATTTCTTCTGATTTGTCAGCTTTTTTCCATCTCCAAGTCAGAAATTGAAAATGGGGCAACTGGCATGTGTTTCTACTTTTCTGCCCAAAAAACACTTCTGGTATTAAGTGGGGTTCTGTTCACCAGGCTTCAGTGAAATCTGGCACTGATTTGCTGCCCCCAAAACTCACTGTTAGTGTTAGTTGCTTTAGCCAGCTTTAACAACCTTGTCTAAACTCTGTCTTTTGAGATTTGCCCAGAATTTTGTACAAAGACTCTTGTGCTGCTGAGCCAGCATGTTGTCTGAGCTAGCTATGTCTGAGCAAACTTACAACATTCAGGACCAGAAATGTCAAACTGGTAAAGCTGTTTGTACTTTGGCAACAATAAAATTCACACAGCCAAGTTTTGAAGCCCTTTCCCCAGCTAGCAGGTTCCTTCTCAAGAAGTCTACCTGGAGTAAAATGAGCTCCTTGAGTAATATGGTTCTAAATCCTGAAATCTGATCAAAGTAATATATTTCTAAATCCTGAAATCTGATCTAAGCCACTCTGAAGGCTATCTACTTAAAAATAGATTTTGTACTGAAACCTTGAAAAGCTGACCTTTGAACATCTGTTATTGCTAAGTAAATATTATTAATGAATAAGTAGTTCCTCGAAGACTTGTCAGTGCTTATGCCTTGTACTTTTATCAATCTTCTGTATATTTGTTTTTCTTTCCTTCTTGTAAAAAGGAAATGGTTCCCTTCCCTGAACTGTGGATAAGAGAAGAGCTCCGAGGAATCACATTAGTAAACTTGCATCCTGTATTGAATGAACAAGAACTTCTCTGTGGCCCACAGTTTTCCCCAGATTATTTTTTGTTTGCTTTCCACAGTACTATCTGGTGAATAGACATTACTGTTCCCCACTTCCCATCCCTCACAGCTCACTGCAGGTGACCAGTCAGTCTGATGGTGCCAAATTAATGACAGAAAACAGATTTTATTGTCCATGTCAGCTGTGAATGATGGGGATTTCTACTAATTCCCATGAAAGCTTGCTAATCTGCCAACTGAAATACTACATTTACAATCCAGACTGTCCACTAGGAGCAGATTTATTTTCCATATATGTATTTTAATTTATTATTTATTTTTTTTTTAAGAAAAAAAAAAACACACACACACAAAATCTTTTTATTGATTGTGGGTGGGTAGGTAGGGGAAGAGCCATTTTCCTAAATTCCTAAAATATCATTGAAATATCTTTACTCCTAGTGGAAATGTGAAAACTCTAGGTCATCTGTCAGCCTTCTTTTTCCTTCCTTCCTTCCTTCCTTCCTTCCTTCCTTCCTTCCTTCCTTCCTTCCTTCCTTCCTTCCTTCCTTCCTTCCTTCCTTCCTTCCTTCCTTCCTTCCTTCCTTCCTTCCTTCCTTCCTTCCTTCCTTCCCTCCTTCCTTCCTTCCTTCCTTCCTTCCTTCCTTCCCTCCTTCCTTCCTTCCCTCCTTCCTTCCCTCCTTCCTTCCCTCCTTCCTTCCTTCCTTCCTTCCTTCCTTCCTTCCTTCCTTCCTTCCTTCCTTCCTTCCTTCCTTCCTTCCTTCCTTCCTTCCTTCCTTCCTTCCTTCCCTCCTTCCTTCCCTCCCTCCTTCCTTCCCTCCTTCCTTCCCTCCTTCCTTCCTTCCTTCCTTCCTTCCTTCCTTCCTTCCTTCCTTCCTTCCTTCCTTCCTTCCTTCCTTCCTTCCTTCCTTCCTTCCTTCCTTCCTTCCTTCCCTCCCTCCCTCCCTCCCTCCCTCCTTCCTTCCTTCCTTCCTTCCTTCCTTCCTTCCTTCCTTCCTTCCTTCCTTCCTTCCTTCCTTCCTTCCTTCCTTCCTTCCTTCCTTCCTTCTCTCCTGCTACCATCTATCTGTCTAATGTATCCATCCATCCATCCATCCATCCATCCATCCATCCATCCATCCATCCATCCATCCATCTATATTCCCCTGAACCTTGTTGGGAAGCAAAAATCTTGCACAACCTGTAACACAAAAATACAAAGATTACAAAAATACAAAGATTACAGTGGAGTTTTTTTTTTTTTTTTTTTTTTTTTTTTCTTTCACAGGAATGGTTGCAGCCAGTAAGATGTAATAGATTCAAACTTGAAGCAAACCTGTTCTTTCCGCTTCTCATGTGTGGAGAAACAGGTATGATACTTGAAGGAGCAGCTTTTGTGTATATACGCCCACATGACTTTATTAGCAGCAGACTATTCAGGCATGCCTTTTATAGACAGCTTTGGACAAAGAGACAGTTCTGGCAAAAAAGGCAAAGGAATCATGTTTTGTGGAAATCTGTTCCATAAGGAAAAAAATTAAATAAAACATGGTTGGTCATTAAGGAGCCTGGCAGATACTCCAGCCATGGACTGGACAAAGCTGCTCATTATTTTTTGTGCTTCACATAAATATCTAAGCAGCCTTGGGAAAATTAGAAGTACATGCTATTTAATCTGTTTGCTACTGTTTTTTTGTTTGTTTTGTTTGTTTGTTTGTTTTTCTGCCCTGTGGGCTGGAAAAATCTTTGTCTGACAAAGTCATTTGGGATGAGCACTGCAAGTTTTGTCTCCTGACCAGCTTACTGTGCCTTATTCAATGACTATTTGACCCTGAGTAATGGTCTTAAAGGTAGCATGCAACAAAATCAAACAAAAGTAAATAGATTCCCGTTGTCTCTTGGCATGGATATTGGTGCTGGAGGTACCAAGCTGCCTCCTTTATCTGTGATAGAAAACACTTTAAGCTACCCAGCCTGTTCCTGACATTCTCCTGTGCAGACCTCTGCCTCAAAGGCTGAGGAAGAGCCCGGCATTTTGGTTGCATTAGGATATGCTCTTGAGAGCACTCACAGTCATTATATGGCCCAGATTTCCCTTACGGAGGTTAAGGGAAATGTTTTGTTCTTTTATGTGCATCCATTTGTAGTATAGGAAGGTCAAGACTGTGAACGGGAATTGCCTGGAAGGGGAAGGTAGAAATCAGAGTGAAGGATGGCTGCTTGCAGTGAAAAATCAGAACAGGCAAGTGCTGGGTGTGGAGCAGGGGTGGAAGTCTGGATCCTGGAAAGAGCAGATGTTATGTTCAGCAGACGGCTTAAAAAGCCACCATCAGAATTAAAAATGTTCTTCTAACAAACCAAATCATTTCATCAGGTTAATATATGCAATAAATATATTTTCTATGTAATTAAGTCAAAGCACATCATTGATAAATTACTCTGTTAATGGCCAAAGCTTTTGTAGAATGCTTATGTATTTAACAAGTTAGAGATAATTACCTTATAGAGATATACATGTACAGATAATTAGATATTAATCATTTAAAGCATGAACTGTAATTTAGGAAGACTCTTAATTGTCATGTAACTTTGTAAGCTATCATTTTAACTGCCAATGACATTCACTTACATTTCTCATCACCTCACTTCATCTTTTTCTGTTAAATAAGTACAGGGGAAATAGTTCATAAACAAATGCCAGACTATGATCCTTTTATTTTTAGGTTACGGCTTACTGATCCCAACCCAACTCAGCACTGAGTAAAATTTGTTGCTACAGAATAATACTGGCAGAAGAACAAATGGATCCCATCAATAAATTTAGGCTGATAATTAGAAGAAATTTTCTAACCATCTGGAATAACAATCAGAATACTGAGAGTTGTGTAACAGTCTTCAGATGAACAGTGGAATGAGACTGTTGAAATTTTTTGAAGATGAAGCTTGATAAACTTCTGTATGGGATTGTTTGGGATGATTGTCTGAATCACACAGAATCACACAGAATCACAGAATTTCTAGGTTCTGCAACAACAGGGGGCTGAAATAAAAAATAAAAAACAAAACAAAACATGATGTTGTATGCAGTCCTTTGTGCAATTTAAGGGAAAGTGATGTCAGTCCATAAGGATGAACATTTGTGTTATGGAATGAGAATGACTACTGCAGAGGCCAAGAACAGGATAGATATGGATCACTTCTCCTCACAAAGCAGAAATGAGTTGGTGCCCACTTCAGGCCTGCTTTATTGCATATAGGAAGAAATTTCCGCTGACATCAGTATAAAGAGGAAACATTTCTTAACTGAGAATTGGCTTCTAATATCTTTGGAGATTATTTTATTGAGTTCATTCTAATACTTGTATTTTTGTCTCCTAGATGCGTATGACAACTGAATTAACATTACCAGAGCTGTCTGTGTTGTCATTTCAGCTAACACTGTAAGAAAATATGTATTATCTAAGATAATGGCCCCTAGAACTTTTTCCCAAAGTCAATACTTCTGTGTCAATGGAAGTTGTCAAAGACAGTTTTGATACAGAACTGTTAGGACAGGGATGCCTCATCTGCGCCTTCTGCTCTAAAGATTTATAAAACCAAAAAAAGATAAATACCATGTTCTGGACTGGTGACTGGAGGACTATACTGAATTTAGTGGAGTTGTGATAATCGACATTTGCTGGTGGTCCACCCATGCTTTTGCTGCATAAATCATCTCTCAAAATTAATTTAAAAAGCAGACATTAAAAATCATGGAGACTTGATCCACCAGCAACTGCTGACCATTGCACTGAATACAACTTTTGGCTCAGGAACTCTGTAAAATTTATATTTATATATAAATTATATATAATAATCTGTGAAATTTAGAGTACAGGTTGGCAATAAGATACTTAGCAGTCATGCTTATTGTAAAGCTGAATCTTTTAATTATTTAACAAGCTTGATATTTGATTCAGATAATTTTTAGATCATTAAATGTGCTTAAAATATTGTGGCATTATTGGTAATATTAAAAATGTCATAGAAATGAAAGTTGTAAAATGTTACTGAATAATGCAGTCTCCTGACCTCTTGCTTATCATGGTCCATTACTTTTAATGGAGAACATCAAAAGATTGTAGTAGGTGAAATTGGTTTTGTTTCTTCTCCCTCTAACTGATGCTTGAGGCCCCTTAGGTAGTAGAAAATGGATTATGTAGTATTTGCTCATGCTCTAGGCTATTTACTTATGTTGCTTATTATGTGTTTATGTTTTCTCATGGTTTTTAGAACCCTGAATCTATGTTGCCTTTCCAAGTGAAATGGAATATTTAAAATAATCTGTTAATTTTAAGGGAATAGTTTTTTTATAACAAAAGGTCTTCATATCAAGGGGAACCACAGTGTGAGATTGGGTGTTTTTCCTTACATGCAGCATAAACTTGGAAGGGCACAGCCTGAGAGCAATCATTTGTTTTCTCTGGGTTAATGGCTTTCAGCTGTATATCTGTCTGCTGGATAATGACTGAGCTGGTACATCAGCCAGTCTTTTCCACTATAAAACATGTTCAGTTAATGACATTAACACATTCGAAGTTGGAATGAGCCTCCCCACTTGAGTTATTCAAGCATGATACACCCAACTAGAGTGAAATTAAATAAGAAGTTATGACAGAAGATGAGATTTCAAGGAAGATGATAGCATGTTCTGAATCTGCAGTATCAAAGGCACTTTATTTTTGACATCATTTGTGCTCATTGTTTAATCATTCCCATCCCAAGTAATTATTTTCTAATGGGAAAATTGGTTTTCAGATTTTCAATCCTAAGGTTTTGATCTTTAGTGTATTTGTACTACTGAGATATGTCAAAAAATAATAAACAGTAGAAAGACTGGAGTACTCTTTGTAAAATTGCTGAAAGCAAAATTGAAAAAATACTTCAGCATCATGTAAAATTTGCATGTCCCTCTCTCACTCATGGGATTAAGTTATTTATGTCACAGAGACACTTCAAGAAAATGTTCTGGTGTTTCTGCAGCAGGGATCAGTGTCTGGACATGTGGATAAAAATAAATTTCTTCACTATACCACAACATATACTGTTTTGTTAAATTGCTTTTTTCAATGAAAAGACTTGGAAAAATGCATTTTTAACAACTGGCAGTAACAAACAAAGAATTAGCCTCTAACAATACAAGGATTAATTTGAAGGCTTATTGGTTCACTTTGGTTTTGATTTTTAACATTATTGTTATAAGATTAAGTTCTCTGCCTCCGTGTGCCTTGCTGTTCATTGTTTCTAACTTGCATGGTGGAGGATGATTGTACGGTGACGCCTCAAAATGGTTATTACACATGTGATGGGTTTCCATTGACATGGTCTAGCTTTTGCTAGACTCCTTTGTTTTGTAGTCAAAGACTTTGGTCCACATCTGTCAGTCCCTGAGGTAGGCAGAGGTATTCCAGATAATGTATTCAATGACATTAAGCGTGCAAAAATAGGAGTGGGCATTCAAGAGGTCCCACGTGAAAGTTCATTAAATGCCCAGAACTTCATTCCAGAAATGACAAAAGCTATCAGTCTTCTGGATGCAGATTTTTTTTGATTTGGTGACAGTAATAATTCCACCCCTAACTCTTTGGTAATGTATTAGCATTAACTGTAATTCTGCCTTTAAACAAGCTCTGCAGTACAGCATGATGGTTCCTACCCTGTAATTGTAGGATCCTCATTAATAAAAAAGAATATTATGACATTATGAGCTCACAAGAAAGACAATTCATGACTGACAGAATAAAGGCCTAAATTATGCTGCTTTGATGATTAGAGGTGCAAAATTACTTTTTTTTTTTTTTTCCTTGTGAAAATAGGATTTAGCAGCTGTAAGAAAAAGCTCTGCACAATGAAAGCAGGGAGTGTTCAGAAGCAAGCAACAATGGCTTTATCTATAAGAGACCTTTATTTAAAAAAAAAAAATAATCAAAGCTGTTTTGGTAGTGTTTTTTATTGATAAACCTGAATTTAATTCAGGATCCTGAAGGAGAAAAGTATATGTGAGATACACATTACTGTAGCAGTGTGTTTAGTAGTTTGCTGCTGTTACCCTTTAAAAGTGCAGAAATGCAAATATGGTTTTGGCCAGCTTCCAAAATGTGTTTTGACATATATAAAATGATTAATACTCAAACACATCTCATAAATTGAATGCAGTTATATATATTCTCCTTTGTTCATAAGGAGCCAGAGATTCTGGAAGATAAATGAAGGTGAGAATTAAAAATGATTGAGCCAAGTTTTTTCTACTACAGGTTTGTAGGCAAAACCATTGAGTTGCTAGATCAAACCTGAAGGCCATTTCTAAAAGCACTGGTTTAAGTGAACCCAATCCAGTGTTGTCTGTGCGTAAGCACAAGTGACAAACTGGGAACTCTCTGGAAGACCCAACATTCCCAAGGGTGCAAGGACAGAAGGGGTGCTGAGTAGGCAGTGCATTCCCAGAGGAGACCCTTGTGTGACTGCTCAAGTTTCAATGTGCTGGGACTAACAGGGAAATTAATAAAAACGGTGTTTTCTCCCCGGGCATTCCTTCCTCCAGAACAGACTGTTTGCAGCACTTACAATCCAAGTAACGAATAACTTAAGTGTTTATGTCTCTGGGAGAGTCCCCAGAAATGCCTCCTGAGCTGGGATCCTGCGTGGGAGTTAAGTGACTATATTCAGGCACTCCTTTCTATCTGTAGGTATTCAAACATGTTTTTAAGGATAGCCCCGACTACTGAAACAGTCAGATTTCTTCTCTGTGTTAGAAATTTCTCCCCTCTCTTCTCTGAAAAAAAAAGAAAAAAAAAAAAGAAAAAAAAAAAAAAAGCTAGTTGAGGAAATGAGGAAAAAAATTCTCTCTGAACATTACCTCATTTACCATCTTTTCTCAAGACAAAATTTTTGGCAATTAGCCCCCAGGTTCATTGCTTTTCTTTACTTGACACTGGGATGTGTAGGGTGATCAAAATCAGTTGTTAACTGTAATTGAAGAAGAAAGTAATAATCTTTGTTAAAAAATTAATATTTAATATTAAAATTAAGGGCTGGAACAACTCACCTCTGAAGAGAGGTTCAGGGAGTTGGGGTTGTTCAGCCTGGAGAAGAAAAGGCTCCAGGGAGACCTTATTGCAGCCTTCCAGTACCTTAAGAGGGCCTATAGGAGAGTAGAGTAAGCAGTAGCACAGGGAGTGCAGTGATAGGACAAAGGGGACTGGCTTTAAACTAAAAAAGGGTATGTTTAGATGAGATATGCAGAAGAAATTCTTTACACAGAGGGTGGTGAGGCACTAGAACAGGTTGTCCAGAGAAGCTGTGGATGTCACATCCCTGCAGGTGTTCAAGGCCAGGTTGGATGGGGTTTTGAGCAACTTGGTCTACTGGGAGGTGTCTTTGCCCATGGCAGGGGGCTGGAACATTGTGATCTTTAAGGTCCCTTCCAACCCAAAGCATTCTATGATTTTATGATCTTAAATCCTGTCAAGTGTCTGTATAGATACCATTAAGAAATAACCTCAATATTTTATTTTTTATTTTTTATTTTTAATGTATATATTTATATATATACATGGCATTTATTTGTTTCTCAGATTCTTGTATCTGTTTCTTGTGTTGTTGCTGTCTTCAGGACTGGACCATGGGTAGTGATCTTATGTCTCAGCTATTTTTCTAGTTTAAACATTAGTTCCTTCTTTTGAGAGGACTTGAAAGTCCCATAGCATTCAGTCTGTGGGACTTTTGTGCTTATTCCAATGACCCCATACAGATAGCATTCAAACCAGATAGTCCCTATGGTACAAAAGTACATGGAATGGATAATTCCTTCTGAGAGGTTAAAAAGTGAAACTATATCTGCTCAAATCTCAGTCTCTGATCTTATTTATTTATTTATTTATTTATTTATTTATTTATTTATTTTTGTTATATTGGACCTATCTCACCAGTATCCAAGTGAAAATGTTGTGACAGTTTGTCAGTGTTGTTTTCTCCAGTTCTTTTCTTTAGAGGCAACTGCCACATATGCTTGCACTTATCTAGGTGGCAGAGAAACATACGACACAAAGATGGCCATCTTGGTCCTCTTCACCTTGAAGAATCCCATGGCACAGTCCTTTAATTCAAGCTTTTACTCATAATAATGGATCCAATGTAAAATAATAGGATTTATCAGAATACACAGATTGATCTCTGCCAGTGAGCTGCAATTGTCAAATTCTAATAGAAATGAAAAGACAAAGAACCTAAAGAAAAATAAAAACCCTCTGTAGAGTCTTGATGTGGCCAGAGAAGAATACTATCTACTTCAAACTGGGTAAACATATGAGAGGATCTCTTTCCCTAAATCTGCAAACTTGGAAATGTCAGTAACATAGCCCAAGTGGAGATATACAAAGATTGATGCAGTGTGTTTTTTTGTTTTGTTTTTGTTTTTGTTTTTTGTTTTCCCCCTGTTAGTGCATATTGGTCTTCTGTGATCTTTTTCCCTGGATTATGTGCTGCTCAATAAAGTTTCCATTCAAGCTATATCAATACACTTTGGTTTTATTTTATTTATTTATTATTTTTTAAGGATTGTATCATAATGTTTTAATAATATCGTTATACAATTTTATAAAAATATTGTGAAATGTAATGCTAATTTATTGGATGACTTTGTGTAAAGTAAGTATAATAATAACCGTATGACTACAATAATAGTAGTTTTAAAAAATACATAAAGACAGACCAACTGTTTTTACTATCAGCTGGACTAGTTTTCTTCTTCTAGATCTTATCAACTTCAAAGAGAAACTAATGAAAACCTCTGGAGATGTACTGGTTGCAGGGAAACCAGTAATTCCATTGTACATCACAGAATGAAATTTGTTTAACCTGTTTTAACTTCTGGCTGATTGGATGAGCCAGAAGGCTGATTGGATGGGTTGATGATTTCAATCTATGTATGTAGAACAGGTACTGTTCTGCATACTCCCCTTCCCCTTCCCCTTCCCCTTCCCCTTCCCCTTCCCCTTCCCCTTCCCCTTCCCCTTCCCCTTCCCCTTCCCCTTCCCCTTCCCCTTTCCCTTCCCCTTCCCCTTCCCCTTCCCCTTCCCCTTCCCCTTCCCCTTCCCCTTCCCCTTCCCCTTCCGTCTCCCCATTGCATTTTATTTTTTTTTCTCTTTTTTCTTTTTCTTTCTTTTGACTCCAATGAAGGCCAATATCTGGCAATGAAAACTGGACAGATGGCTCGAGCTTACCATCCTGTTCATCATACTACAGCAACAGAGAATTATTCAAACTCTGCTACTTTCAGCACTAAGATAGGCTCCTTTATTTTCATAATGGAACTAAAATAACTTGGCAGTCTGACTGAGTTAGTTCACAAACCCAGATTCTTCCAGTGTATATTTTATCTTTTCACTACATTGTTATGGACAAGATCTTCAGTTAAGGGGCAGAAACAGCACTGAATTTAACACAAAATACTATAGTAAAGATCTTGCTTGTGGAGACCTGTCTTGGAAGTGCTCTGTGACAATCACAGCCTTTTAGCCACATAATTACTGCTCCAAAAGCTTCATCATTGCAATAAAAATGTATGTTGTCCCTCTATTGTAAATACATATTTTTTGGCATGGTAAATGTATCGTATGAAATTTCATTATGGAGATGACACTTCATTATGCAATAAAAGGTTTGCTAGTATCAAGTCTTGTTGAAATAGAAAATTGGGTTGCATTATCATATTATAATAACAATATTTGGGAATTTATATAAGAAACTCTTACAAGAGTGGCTGTTATTTGTAATTCATATGACATCAGCTCGAATGACCATTTAAATGATTGACCATAAATAATTTTAGCATTTTTTATTTGCCCCTTTCTCTTGCCTGAGTAGTATGCGTTCCAGAAATAAAGTATTTAATAGATCTATCCTTCTACTGCAGTTTTGAAAAGAAATAAGGTAAAATATTTTTCAACTTTTCAATAATTAGTGTTTACTTCTAGCTTGGCCATCTTAAAGCACATCACATTTACTGATGTAGTTATATCTAAAAAGTAAGATTTAAATCTAACTTCTCCCAAATAATCTTTCTTTCTTTCCTTCAGAGTGTACAGTGTTTTAAATTAGAGGGATTTTGTTATTTCCTATTCCCCATTTAGTTATTTAATTCCATTTGGGGACAATGATATGTAGAAAAAAATCTTAATGACATCTGAGTTTGGAGATAGTGATAAAAATATGGTCAGTTTGAAGTTCTGAAAATCATAAAATCGCCACCTCTAGTTTGTTTTGCACTCCTTCGAGCATTAAGCTGTTTAGCACAAATCTAATTTCCCACCAAACAGCTCAAGGCAGTTAGTGTTCAGTTTGGTTCCAGAGAATTAAGCACACTGTTATAAATTGTGATAGTCAGTGTGACTCTGTAGATAAACCCATTTTCCAATATGTGTATACCAAGCATGAAAAAATTAGAGGCTGTTGTTTTACAAGGGGGATTACTATGGAAATTAAGGAGAAATTAAAGGAACATTTATTTCAAGGCTAATTAATAACAATTAATAAGAGAGAAAGTATTTGTAAAGCTCAGTAAGTGCAGGATAAATTAAAAGAGTTCATGGGTGAAGAATATTCAATGTACAAACCCACAAGAAGCATCAGTCTCACCATGGTTAAGTAAGAGACTAACTCTCTTAGTCTAAATCTCTCATGTCACAGTGATATGGATTGAGATGGATTTTCTAGGCCACCTAATCTGCCACCATCTTGAATCAGGAAAGAGGATGTGGTGGTTGCAACCACAGTGTATTAATCAGTGTATTAATCTGGACAAAAGAGGGCAGATGAGCTGAGAAACTCAGTTCTGCAACAGGTAGTATAAAAAAAAAGTATCAAACACTCTGAAATCTGTTTTAAAACATACACAGTGTATGGGGAGAAAGATAAGAATTTCAGTTTTTTAAATTCAGAGCTAGGAGGAGATCTGTATAGCAATTACCTGAAAATTGAAACAGAAGTTTTGTATCCACATTGCACACTCCGCGACTTTTATGGGAAAAAAAATAGTGAGGGCAATTTACTGTTATATAATAACAAATTAGTGTATGTATTACATAATACACAAAAAATGTGGCAATTACACTGGCATAGAAGGATTAATATTTTCAAAGCTACATTTCAGAAGGGCTCTTACGCCTACTGTTTATCATGAAAGTGCTTTTTACATTTCTGAGTTCTCTGCCTGGCAAGAATAAGGAGAGGAAGTTTGGCTGCTGGACCCAAGAATTTCCAAAAGTCTAATAATTGTTTATGGCTAGGATTGCCTTTTAAAAGGTTACCTGTGGAATGTCTCTGGTAAGCTCTGTTGAAAAAAAAAAGTGTTAAGGCATTCTGTAACATACCTTCTTCCTTTGAATGACAGCTTGGTGCCTCTAGATTTGCTGAAGCTGTATTTTCTTTTTCCCCCAAAAAACGTGTGTTTCAGAGCAACGGGATCCAGGATAAGAGTATATGGCCTATCCAAGGGAGGAGAAGTATTCCTAACCTTGATAGATTTGGAGATTGCCCTATAGTATGCTGGTATCTGCCTCCATTGGCCTTGGGCTCAAGCAGTATCAGAGCTACACAGTGCTAGACATTGTAGGAGACAGTCTTCTGATGAACTAGAGGTCCTAAACCAGGAAGAATGGGTAAGACAGGAGAAGTGGCTTCCCTTGGTTGATACCACCTGTTCACTGTGCTGTGCTTATGGTTATGTAGTGAACCTCTGCATGCTGCTTTTGGCCTTCAGAGGTTTAAGATAATTTTCAGCACATCCTGTTTGGGTGAAATTCACTGGTATGCTGAAAGGCCACTTTAGACTCAGAGACCATCCAAGTCTCACTATTTGACTGCATAAGTAGGATGAGTGTATGTTGGATGCTTTGCTTTGCAGAAGGGGGAGTTTTGTAAATCCTGTGGATCAGGCTAAATTCTTTGAATGCATTATTGTTCCTTAATTGTTCTCTGAGTTGTTTCCTTCTCTATTCTCTTCTTCCTTAGCTAATGTGCCATGCTTAATGCAACTTTGTAGTGTTTATTAACCTTACCATGCAAAGTGTGTTAAATGGGAAGCTCAGTGAAGTTAGGTCTTTGAACTTTATTTCAATTTGTACACGAGTTTTCAATGGAAATTTCTAGATTTTGCATCAGAATTCAAGTGTTACAGAGAGGAGTTCAAAAGAAAGTCAAGATTTCAATGAGCACATAAAGCGAGAAGCTTAGGGTTCTTGTTTCTTAATGCTTTTCTCCTTGCTTTCTTGAAGAAGTTATTCTCATAGGTAGATACTTCATAGCAGAGAGTCTCTGTGTTGTACTGGAATATACAATGTCAAATGTTAAAAAAAATACACACAAATTCTATTATGAAGCCAACCGAGGACTTCATCTGAAATATTTACCTTACAGATTGTCATTGTTGGTATCTTTATTTTCCTAATCAGTCTTGCCCTTTAGTTGGAATAAAGAAACTGGGTGAAGGCTGAGTTTTCCTCTTTGCTAATCCATGAATCTAGGGAAGTGGTGACTGTCACACTAAAAAGAAGCATTTTTATTTCCTTGGTGATATGTTTTCTAAGTTATTTTTGAAGATAATTATGTTTAAATGTCAGTGTATAATCCATTCCTCTAATGTACAGCAGCAATAAAACAAACAAGCAACAACAACAAAAAAGCATAGACAATTGTGCCACACTGTCTGTTCTCAGAATATGCTGCTTTATGGTCAGAATGGAACAGTCTAGTTTCTGCTTGTATCCCTGAACTTCTGTTCTTTTACCACTCAGGAACCTCTTCTTCCTTGAAACTTAATGAAATTTAGTAATGAAACTTAGGTGGTATTTATGCATTATTAACATCACCCCAATTATTGGGGTGAGCAGATTATCCTGTGTGCTGCACACCTTTAGAGTGAAGTGTTCAAAACTCTGTTTCCAATTTCTGAAAACTTAGCCAGTAAAAATAGGGCTTGGGATATGAGGTGAAATTACCAGTAGGTGCATGGAATGGCAGCCAGACACAGAAGCTGAGGTGGGCAGACTAGCTTTGCACCAGGGAGGAACTGTGTGGGGGTGGGGGACAGGCATTTTTGGGGTGGAAGCCAGATAAAGCAAGACACAGTCAATGGAAAACATTTGAGTCTGAAGGGAATACTACTGCCTCCAGCATATCAGAAAAATAGATTAAGACTACACTTCAGCAGGGAAGTTATGATTTATAAATGCTAAAAATTGTTGTCCCCTCTGTATATTTCAGAACAGGTTTTTCAAACTGGGTTTCCTGCTGGTAGTGCTAGGTGCTTAAGGGTAAACCACGTTTGCATTTTGCTATTTGCAATGAACAGCTTCAAAGACTTATCTTTATATGTCCAGTTACCTGACTGAATCATAGCTTTGTTTCTGCAAAGAACTGTGGGCATTTCTATGCCAGAGGACATTTCTTTTAAATGTTGTATTGTGGATGAAAGAACATAATATAAAAAGAGAGAGCTCAAAATATGGAGTCTATAGTCTCATAGTGTTATAGTTAGAAGACAGACTTTGTATATTTCTTTCTGGAATGCGGAGGCCTGCTGAAGTGTACTTGTATGGGGTGGAAAGTGAGAAGAGGGAAGAGCGAGTATTTTGGGGCACTTGTATTCTCTAAATACACACAGCTCTCTGTCCAAAATACAATAATCGGGTTAGAACATGATCATCTCTTTGACCTTTCCATTCAAAAAATCAGGCATGAGAGAACCACAATAATAAAGGCTTTTAGAAACTCTCTTGAATTGCAAGCTTTTATTAGCCACACTTAGGTCTAAGTAGTTTAAACCTCCCCCAGGGACCACTGCTTTATTTCACATGATTAAGCAAGCTTTGTGCTTGCCTCCAAACCATTTTTATTTTTTTTATGAAGATATTATCAAGGAGAACTGTGTAATATACTGCATGTTTCTTTACAGTAGATAACATTATCAGGCCACAGTGCTAACAACTTCTCTTAACAGCCCCCTCCCCTATTGACTCTCTTTCTCTAGCAGGTATATTTATCATTTCTACCACTCTGACATTTCAAGCTCTGCTTCCCAGGACTGGTTTGTTTCTCTTCTCTCGGTAGATTAGTTTGTATTCTTCAGGATTAAAAAGGTTTAGAAAGCAATGGGGAGTTGGCAGGAAGAGCACGAGTTGTTTAGAAATGTCAAAAAGTGTCAAACCAACAGCCATGTGGGGGACAGCAGCACTTTTCAATCAGTCTGCACCAGAAATAGCATCCCTAAGAAAGGGCCTGAATGTGCCACAGAGATAGTAATAAAACTTTCTTGTATACTGAGCTGAGGAGGAAGAGAGATTTGCTCACTCCTTGAGGCAACCAAGGCCCAATAAATCAATCAGCAGAGCTTAAAACATAATAAATAGCCAACTTTGCTAAAATAGCTCCATAGGGGTGTCTAGAGGGCAGGACAAATGCAGCAGAGTAAGATGATCCTTAGGGGCATGGTTCTTTCTTTTCCTTTGGTTTATTGCTTTCACTGTCCCACCTTTCTTTTTTTCCTCTGCTGCTTTAGGCTCTCCTCCTTTCAGAAAACATGCAAAGCTTGCATATGATGTTATAAACTCTAATACTTCCCTCCTATGGCAAAGATTAACAGCAGTACTATTGCTTCATGTGGCACAGCAAACAGCAACAGCATCTTGAGAAGCCTCAGAGTCAATCTCTTTGTACTTTGGCTTCAGGTGTAAATTCTTCACAGTAGTAAATTAAGTCCCTGGCTTCTTTTGTGTGATGTGTTGGTTAAATGTGGATGGAATAGCTTGTGGTCATGGATCCTGTCTGTGGCAGCACTGGAAATGAGGGCCAGGTCTGACTTGCCCTGTATTTTTAAACCCTGGTCACCTTCTCACAGTGGTTTCTCTGTGTGACATTTAGCACTGCAGATCCTCATCTCCTTGGCATCCTTGACTTGGCATTATAAAATAAGATAGGACTCATCTAACTTGTTGTGTATCTATCTTCTCTTTCAGCCTTAATATAACCTGGTGGGAAAGGGAGAGAAGGAAAGAATTTCAGTGAAGGAGCAGTGAGGTTCCCTAGAAAGCCAAACACGTCTGCTTTTCTTTTCCTACCAAGGCTTAACCAGATCCTTTCCTTTGCCAGACTTGATTCCTCACAACTTGTATGTAAATCATAGAATCTGAGCTGGAAGGGACCCACAAGGATCATTAAATCTGCACGGAACCACCCAAATGAGAGCACTGTCCAAACACTTCTTGAACTCTGTCAGGCTTGGTGCCATGACCGCTTCCCTGGGGAGCCTGTTTCAGTGCCCAATCACTGTCTCAGTGAAGAACCTTTTCCTAATAGCCAGCCTGAACTTTCCCTGCTGCAGACTTATGCCATTTCTTTGGATCCTATCAGTGGTCACCAGAAAAATGAAATCAGCAAGGCCACTTTTTTCTGACTGTCTCGTCTGCCTACTAAAACATTTACATCATTTACATACTCCAGCACTCCATTTGTTCACTTTTTACCTAGTGATAGGAAGGGTGATTCAACCCTCATATTGAAAACAAGCACCAAGTCTTGTTTGTATTTCATCTGTAATTTGGAGTCACTTTTTGGGGGGAATCTGGCAGAACAGCCTCAAATTTTTATTCTGAAAGCTGTCTCTGTTTCTTGTTTTTTAACAAAATCTCAACTTGGTCCAGGTTTTAGAGGTTGTTTTATTCACCTCTGGGTGAGTGCCATCTGTACTTAGAATATAATTTTTGGCCTGTAAGTGTTTGCAAATAATTTGCTTCAATTGTTTAGCATCTGTAGTTTGTTATTTAGGGGCAGTGGTGATTTTTTACCTGTGTTGGATAGAATAGTGACTGTTGCTTGATTGGTTGATTTATGGGAAGCTGGAGTAATAGCCTGTACATTTTTGTTATATTGCCTTAAGAAAAAGCTGATAACTGCCTGTGAAAATGTCATGATTTGCAGACACTTTCCTTGGATTGAAGATAGTCAGCTAAACATGGTACTCACAGATATTTTTTCTACAAGGTCATAGCAACACTGTCTTCAGTCGCCAACTTACATAATACAGTCCAAAGTCCTGCAAAGATCTACACATCTGTTTAATCTTGCCATTGAGTTCAAGTGTACTAGGCTAAGGGAATAAAACTAAATCTTTATAAGCTGTTGCAGGATCAGAACACAAGAATGAATCCATGTATTTTAAAAAAAAATGGCAGTGTATGAACACTTGTATTCCCAGAGCCTTGGTGAGCCTGAGAATAAAGAAATGAAACAGAAAAAGAATTTTTTTCTTAGAAGACCCATCACCCCAGTGCAAAACAAAAAACATACCTCTCTAAAATAATAATTTCTGTGTAGTTCAGACCTACGAGCAATCAAGTCAGCCTGTGGGAATCCATAAAGCAAGGACTGAAGTAAAGACTAGTAAATTGCTTAATTTTGATCCAGGTCACAGACAGTCCTGTAAGAGTTGGCATTTTAAGTCTACAATAAATGGGAAACCACATTAAGAGCTTTCTTTTTCCATCACTTCTTGGATTTTTTAGCATACTAGATTTTATTGTATCATTGTGAGGTTTTCAACATGTGTAGGAAAATACACCAAACTTCTGCATCACAAGATAACTGTGGAGATAACTTCTTCCTGTGGAGGCACTGTTTTGATGTGCCAGTGGAGGGATTGAAGAAGAATTCCCTAGCAAGCACTTCAGATGTCCATGCCTCTCACTTTCCTCTGGATCTTTAATCTGATAGCTTTAAATCTAATGCTCTTCCTAACTTAACACACTGTGCTGCTCCTTGTTTCCTCCCTTTCCCTCATGTGTATTATTCAGACTTCATGCAAACCCCTCCTGTCTTACCTTGTAGTGCAATGTGAGTCCAGTAGGTAGCTTGGAGAAATTGAGATGGGCCATGAGGAGATAGAGTAAATGACATAGCTTCAAAAGATGACAGTCTCCTTGTTGTGTGATACAACATGGAGCCTCTCAGAGAGTGATCTAAATCTTCAGGAACTGGCTATAGATGGGAAAGCAAGTTGCCTTGTGGGTGGGAATGCTTCCTTTCTCCCATGAAAGTGTTTGGTAGAGAGAAGGTACATTTCAGGCTTTGTCAGGCTGCAGACTGTACTTCCAGGTGTTGAACTCTGCTGTGATGATTCATACTCAGTGCATAAATTATTATGTTAATTATTTGATCACTAGTATAACCTGGACCAACAGCTTCATGTATAGCAACATGCATATATATTGTACATTCTTCTGAAGCGATAATGTTCAGGCATTGGTAGGTTACGTTACAGGTTTTCTAAACCATCCTAGAAATTGCTTTCCTACAGACTGTAATCTGGCTGTACTACAGCTCTCCTGATGGGGATGAAGCAATACACCATGTGGGACAGCTGAGCTTTAGGGACAGCCTGCCTGCTTTCAGACTGGAGCAGTATTCCTACGCTCCTCGTGGCACCTAAGAAAGGCAAACACAAGGGTAAACTCCTCTCCCACGCCGCAGTCAGACCCAGACCAGGACTGGGAGCATCCTTGTCATTTCGTGCTGCGGCCCTGCAGGTGAGAGGCTCCGGGGGTGAGCCAGCGGCTTTCCCATACTGGCGGGCGTGGGTCTGTGTCCCGGGGCAGAGGCACCTCGCTAGATGGCAGCAACGGCCCAGTTTTATGAAGTAGCCTCTGGTCATCCTTCCCCTCCCCCAGATTGCTCCTGTCTAGAGCAGCGAGGTTAAAAATAATAATAATAATAAAAAAAATCCTTCTGCTGTGCGTGTCTCGAACAGAAGAGCTGTGATAAGCTGCATGCTGCAGAGCTTCATCATATCTGTGTGCATTGACTGTATATACAAATGCATGTATTTATGCATGCGTGGCTGCAAACAGAGATACATGTGTATATGCTTATGGCTACGTTTTTCTGATAATTAGGAAGCAGAAGGCTAATACCCCAAAATGACTCCCTCAGAGTCATAAGAAAGGGAGAGTGAGAGCTAGGACCGGCCCACGTTTTGCTAAAGCCACCCTTTCAGATGGCAGGCCTCCTCAATGCCCCTCTCCAGCATTAGACCTGGTAGTAGCGGGGTGACAGATTCCTTCATCAGCAGGTTTTACATTGCAGCCCAGGAATGGCAAATCATCATCCCCCACAAATCATAACACTCTAGGAACCAGCCCTCCAGGGATCGGCTGCAGTGTCTGCTCTGGTGATGGCACTTTGTGGTAGGAACATGTAATAGAGTGAGATAACTGCTTATTTGGAAAATGCTTATTTGGAAAAAAAAAAAAAAAAAAGAAAAAAAAAAAAGAGAGAGAGAGAGAGAGACCCCCTCATCTCCCACATGCATCCAGTTTCCCAGTCTGGTTCACAGTGTGCCACAACCACAACCAATTTCTGCTGTCATAGGATGGTTCAGGTAGCTAATAAATATTGTGCCATGCATTTCATTAAGCCCAGAATTATACATCACATCAAAGTGAGAGAATGTCACATTTTCTGCCAGCTGGTAGCCATGTCCTCATTCCCACTGTGGCCAGTTGCATACGGTGATGCCTTAAACCTTCTGCAGCAGATAGGCAGGGTGAGAAACACAGAGGTTTACAAGAAAAATGTCCTTGGGTTTTCTTGGCAATGGGACTCATCCTCATGGAGCAGTGCAAGGGCTGAAGGGTGAGCTCATCAGGAAAGAAAAATAATTTATCTTAATGAACCATTGACCCTCTAATGCATTGTAGATAAAAAAAACATATAACTTGGGACAGGGACTTTGAAAAATAACTTCAGCCATTGGGGTTGCATACACACTACTCGTGTGTCTGTAAGTCTACTGAGTTTGGATGAGAGCAATATAATATAAAAAAAAAATCTGCACTGACAATTGGAAATTAGACACTTTCAGTGATAATATTTGGTACTCGTGTTTTAAGCTATTTGAAGCCAAGAAGAAGAGCTATAGGGCTAGGTCAGTGAACCATTTTTATTTTTTTTTATTTTCTTAGCTGTATCTTATCTCCACATTGTCTGTCCTGCTTGTTTGAAGGATGAGAGAAACAAGGGGCAATAGCCTGAGGAGTACTGTTTGCAGCATGCAGCAGTCATATGGATGGCAACAAAAGGAGGAATTTTGGAAGCTTTTTATTGAAGTGTGGTCTCTTGGAGAACAAAAGGTCCCGTGGGACACTCACGCGGAGGTGTCCCTCATCTGGGTAAGGCTGAAGAAGCTGCACTGAGGAGCTGAGGTACCCCCTTGCTGCTCTCAGGCCACTGCCCATACTAACCTGCCTGCTTAGATGCAATGCCCAGCAGCTGCTTCAGGCATTCATGTTTCCCTGGGATCCCTTAGAGCCCAAAGCAAATGATTTTGTATTTGGCTGGGACACATTCTTTTGGGAAAAAAAAAAAAAAAAAAAAAAAAAAAGAAGCCCAAACTACTCCTGTCTTTCGATCTGGTAGCTACAGTAGGGAAACCGCACTTTTATTTGGCTTTGTACAGACACAGAGAGTCATATATCCCTTTTTCATAATGTGAGTGTATTGTACATGTATATATGGCTTGCTTATATGAGTATGCGTGAGGAATTTTGGCAAACAAGTCTGAACTCAAATTCCTCTATTAGGCTGTTCAGATGAACGTGTTTTGTGGTCTCAGATGACTAGATGACAAGTGACAAGATGACAAGTGACGAGATACTCACTTGAATGGGTGCTTATTTAGAGGCCAGAGCTAAAGTTCAGTCTTTACTGTAAGCATAACTTGTAGTGAAACCGCAATGATACTATAGATAAAACAGTGCCTGGATTTCTCTCATTGCATTTTAGCTGAGGTGAAAAAGTTCAAGATACTGAAATGTAGATTTTAATTTTTGAAACATTAATTCCAAAATAGGTAAAGTTTGTGAGATGTTTCAATGTTTGTGCTAATGTGTGGTTTAGAAAAACTTTAATATTAGTTGTTGCTCTGTTAAAATTTCTCTTTGACCAACATTTCCCTTTGATATATTTACAGATTCTCTGCTGTGTATGATAAAGCTATTCTAATAGTGAGATTGAATGTGTGTAATTTTTTGGTGTGAACAAGTTGTATAAGTATTTTTTAAAAACATGTTTCTCAAACATATACTTAGTTAAGGTTGGGAGAAAATCCTGTCTCTAACATGGTGCTATGGAAGGTCAATGTTGTTACACATGATGCAAAGTAAAATAGTTCTATCCAGGGCAGTAAGTAGTTTAAGAACTATATGGATAATTATGTCAGGTTTTATCATGATTTCACGGGTTAGTGTCTACCTAATGTCCTGGTTACTACCTACAGATACACTTGTATCATGAAATGAAGACTTTTGTTCTCTTTCAGGAAGCAGAACCTAGAAAAGTAACTTAATAGACTTGCTCTTATCTAGAGATAGATATGTCTTTTGAGGATGGGTTAGACTCTTATAAAATGCCCACAAATTGAAAAACTACAGATCACTTAAACTTGGGACCATCTTCTTCACCACCCAGAAGTAGCTCTTGGTTAGCCAGTATTGACCTGAGAGTTAATAGAAATTTATGGGTTATCTACTGCCCTTTACATAATCCACATGGCCTTTTACTAGTGAAGACAGTGGTTCATGTCATGGTTACACAAAACAGTCTATGAAGTATAAGAATGAGAGATTACTCACAATTTCACATGGTCAAATGCTGGGACACGATATTTGTTGATAGGTGATGGAAAAAGCAGAGACGTCTCTCCTGACAACCTGTGTAGATGATATGAATGTGGAACAGAATCCTGGAAATTTTCCCAAAACTTTTTGTTTATAGATTGTGACAACATGGGGATTCCTATAGTCCTGGACTGTGTCTCTGTCACTTGTCCTTTGTGAGAAGGCACTGGTTAGTGTCTCAGTGGAATGACTTTCCATGTCTTGGCCCTTGATACTTTTACCATTCTTTGCAGGTTGGTGGGAAACACATCCCAGCTGCTAAGGTACTCCAAATTTGCCTTGGTTCCCAGGCATAAAAGGGATTTTTCTGTAACAGTGAGTTATTAAGATTTTGTTTATTTGTTTCTGTGCCTTATGTTTTCAGTGTTACTTGAAATCTTCCTCAAAAACTGAAATAGGGTTAAAAAATATAACTACAAGTGTGTCAAGTGCATCAAAGAAGTAAATTCCTGATTACAAAATTGGAAGCAAAGGTATGAGAAAACCATTAAGAGCAGAAAGACTCAGAGAATGCCTGACTTGAGTCTTCTTCTTCTGAGGACTCCTCTGGGGCATACCTCAGCTGCAGGAGGGCACCACAGCAATGCTGATCCCTACAGGGCTGCCTGTTAGAGCTACTCTGATCCAAATGTACTCACTCAGAATGCACAGATGGTACTAACTTGAAAACTAAAACCCAAGATTCCCTAGAATAAGGTTGCTCAGCTTTAGGAACTTGTTGGAGCTTCATTTTCTTTAACATGGCCTACTTTCCTCTTTCTCTGTGTTCTCCAGCCCCATGAAGGATTCTGCTCTAAGTATATGCCAAGTATTTTATTCTCTTGCATTCCTTAGGAGTGGAATAAAAGGCAATTTCAGAAAATATAAATGCTTCTCTGAATTCAAGTATACCTGTATTAAGTATCCAGGTGGATGCAGCTTGCCTTGTGATGTTCTGTCCTTTGTGAGACTGAGCTGCTAAAGGAAAATGCTCTGCCCTAGTCCCTGCCTGGGGCTGTCAGTTGTTTTTAAGTGCAGGAATGGTGTTCAGGGCAGGAGCGGAAGAGCTTTGGCCCAATGCCTGCTAACTTTGCAAAGATTAGACTCAGAGATGAACGTGGTGTTACAAGCTCAGCCATAGGCAGTTTGAAGGAAAAAAACAACACCACCAAAACAAACAACAACAACAATAAAAAAACCCAAACTCAACCAACCAACCAAAAAACAAAAAAAAACAAAATAATACAAAACAAAACAAACAAACAAACAAACAAAAACCCCAAAAAACAAAAAACAAACAGGAAGACCCCAAAGTTCCAGCATACAATCACACTTAAATACAAACAATCAAAATAAAGCATTAAAACAGAAGGGCAACATTCATTCATGAAGAACTGACTGGCTAAAAACAGCGAAATGAGGTGTGAATAAAAGATGTCTACAACAAAATAGTCCAACAAGTAAGGACAAATTTGATAGTCTTTAGGTCATGGAAAAAGGAGGAAAGACCACGGATATTTTCATGGCAGATGTCTCCTGTATATCTGTAATAAAGTAAGGAAATTTCTATCACACTGGTAGGATCAGATGGATAAGGATTTAACCTAGCAAAACTATCAACATCCAACTGTCAATAAAGATTTTTAACTACCACTCAGGGATGGGCTGCACCTGGACAATAGGAGTTGTCTAAAATGTTATTGGCCCATGTTGGGATAAACTTTTTGTAAGGATGGAGAACAAAGGAATTAATGGGGAGAGCTACCAAGTTTGATTTTGACAAGGAAGTCTTGCAGAGCACGTGAAGGAGAAAGACAACGATTAGGATAGGATACAATTCATGGTTAAAGAAAATCAATTTCAAGAAAGCAGACTTCAATAAGTTCAGGATTTTGATTTATGTTATATGTTGGGAAAATTATTTAATACTGGAGATTGTTAAATAAAGAGGTAACAGTGCTGAGGTCTGTGGTGTGTTCATTGCTGGGAGACTGAGTGCATTGCAAAGATGCATTAGGGGGCTAGTAATCCTGCACAGAGGCAGAGGTTGCCCACTTTTAGTATCTCCTATGTCTATTTTTAATGATATAATGATAAAGGGATGGTTATTGAGTTTAGTGGGTGAGTCACATCCCTGCTTATGCCTAATTGCCTATAATAGTATTCCATATTCCTACGTATGTAGCTAACTGCTTTGTAAAGCACTTGAATCATCAGATTACATGAAAAATGCCATTAGCATGCAAGTTGCTCCTTCATAATAAACAGCATTAAAAAAAGGAAAGTTGCCAATGTGTTTTCTGATATCCCTGTTTTTTTTTTGTTTTTTTTTTTTTTTTTTCCATTGCACTCACCAACTGTTGTTTTTCAGATTGAATTTGACAAAAAGACATGTCATTATTAAAATATATATTTAAGTAAGAGATACATTCATATTAGAGCAATTGTAGAAAAAATGCATAGCATATTAAGAGAGCCCCATAAGAAGTGGCCTGGAATAGTGTGGAAATACCTGACAAATGTGAACCTGCCAACATGGAAGGACACTTTTAATGCATTATTTATAGATATTGCTTTACCACCACAAGCTATTGAAAGCAAGGTCACTCAGTGGACTTCTGGGCAATGGGTCAAGTTTTCAGAGGCAATATTGATAACAGCAGCTGACAGTTTCTTGGATACAGCTGGTATTTTTCTAAGCAGAAGCATTTTCTAACTTCTAATGAACAATGGAAATCTGTTTGCTGTGAAACTGCTCTTGTCTGTCTTGGTCACAACTCATTAACTGTGGTCAGTTCCAGGCTTGGTGTAACTGTCCTCCCTCTTCCCTGCATCTTTCTGGAAATCAGCCAAGTAAATACATCTAATGAATACAACAATGTACCCTAGGCATTTTATTTTATGATTATTATTATTTTTTAAGTTCATAAGACCCCAGTTTTCCTCTTTTCTAGTTCTCTGAGAGTCATATTTTCTAATATTTTGAAGCCCCAAAGCTGAACACTTTCAGTGTGCTGGGATGAACAGTAACAAAATGTAAGCTGTGACTAAAGAAAATATAAACTGTGTCCATGATTCCCAGCACACTGATTTCTCAGATTGGTTTTAAATGTTTCCTCTCCTCTGTCGACCCTGTTCTCTCTATTGATTGTCATGACCTGTGCTTTTATTTTTTTTTCCTAATTGCTGTTTATTTATTTGTTTTACTGCTATTTAACATAACTTCTCAGGGGAAGATGGATAGAAAAGCCATATGATCTCTTTAGCTAGATTGCATTCTTGTGAGATGTGTGTTAGATTGCTAAATAATGTGTACTGTGAGATTTTTTCCTCCAAATGATTTTGTCTGACAAGATCTCCTGACCATGCAGAAGCTTTCCTCTCTCATTTGGAGGTTCTGATTTCTTTCTAACCTACTCCTGTTTCTTCAATGATCTGTTCTTAGTGCTTGGGTAGTATATCAGCTTACAGTCCAAAACAGATAATAAACTGCTGACGGAAGGCTTGATCAATAATTTATAAATCCATTTTTATTGGAATTCATTCCTTTTGTATGTTTCTCTTACCGTAACATTTTCTGTAGCATTAAACTAACCAGGTTTTTATGTTCATCTTGCATTGGATAACTCACTTTCCTATTCCAAACAATCCGTCAGCTTTTGCTAATACAAATAATGATTTTCATAGAGAAAATAAGAGCAAAAAAAGTGACCTCTTTCAAGAAGAGGTTTAAAGCACAATGGTATTGTTAACTTCTGGATGACTAGACTGCATTATACACTCACCATCTAATTTTAAGAAATAAAAAAATCTTGAGAATAAATTACCACTTACAGTATTTCTTTGAGAAGAGACTTTGGAAGGACTTCATTCAAAGTAATAATCCCTAAGAGTAATCAGAGAGAAGTGAAAATTGATGGATTCTCTCTATACTTGCTTTAATCACTAGGGAAAAAAATACAAGATTATACAAAGGAAGCTGAAGTCTGGGCACTGCATCTGCCAGAGCTACTGGGTTTCCATTAGCTGCCAGACATTGTGACATATTTTGCTCCTAGTAATAATAGTGTAAATTATTCTTACTGAAATTGAGGGAGTTGCACTGAAATTAATCTGGCATAATCTAGTACAGACTTCCTCTCCTTCCTTTTCTGAAGCAATTTTGTGCACATAATGTATATACAATAATTAATCTAAACTAACATGAAATAGAGCATTTATGCTTGAAAGGATTTGAGATTAGAAGACTTTTAGTCCAATTTTTAGGATGATTTCTGTTTTTATGGCAAAACCACTTTAAAAAAATAAGCTAGGACAGCATAAAAAACAAAACAAAACAAAACAAAACAACAACAAGGAACTCTACCAATAGGACACAGAATCAGTTGTTTTTTTGATAAAAGTATGCCACATTTAATTTATTATTTGTATGTATATAAATATATTTATTTATATTATAATGCCACATTAATTTATTATTTTAATTGAATTATTTCCCTGTGTTGGTTAAAAGTAATCTTTGGTGCTCCCTGATGGCTCTAGGAGGCAAAAAATGCCATGTCTGTAGTCTGAAGGTAGTGGTGTATGTTGCACTACTCATCAATCAGTGATTTAATATTGCTGCAGATGAGATCAATATTTGCCAGTTGTATACTGTGCTTTCTATTCCAATATTTACATTGGTTTTGATGGCTAGTGACTACATGTCTGCCTACATAAGAGAGAGAGTTCTCTGTTTGCTAGGGTAGATAGGCTGACAAGAGCAAAACACTGATCAAGCTAGTTCCACTGGGCTTCATAGGGAATTTACCCATTCTGACTCCATTTGCTGTTCTCCCTCCAGAGCTGAGCCGGTCTGGAAGCAGCTCACTCATGCATGTGTGCCAGCCTGACACAGTGGAATTGAAAGTGATGATCCAGCAAGGGTGGGCAGGAGTTAACTTCAGGTCATCACTCTAGTCAATATGCAATCAGGTCCAACACAGGAGGATGGAGTGAGTATTAACCACCTGGTTAATTTGGGCTATGGAGATGGTGAAGGGTCTAGAGGGCAAGAGGTAAGAAGAGTGGCGCTGAGGTGTCTTGGTTTATTCAGCCCAGAGCAGGCTGAGGGGAGGCCTCATGGTGGTCTGCAGCTCCCTCACTGCAGGAGTAGAGAGGTAGGTACTGAGCTCTGCTCTCTGGTGACTGGTGATAGGACCTGAGGGAATGGCATGGGACTGGCACAGGGAAGGGTCAGGCTGGGTGTTAGCGTTAGTGTTCTGCACCCAGAAGGTGGTCAGGCACTGGGACTGGCTCTCCAGGGCAGTGGTCATGGCACTGAGCCTGTTGGAGGTCAAGAGGCATTTGGACAATGCTCTCAGATACATGGTTTGATTTTGGTGTTGTCCCATGTGGAGAAATGAGTTGGACTCAACAATCCATACGGGTCTCTTCCTGCTCAGGATCTTCGGTGACTTTATAAATTGATATTTTAATAATTCCAGACAGAACTTTTCACCCCTGTGCTTTCTAGAGCTTTTACATGCTCAGAAACAAAGTTTTAGCTTACGTACTTGAAAGAACATGAAGGGAAAAAATCTGAGGGGGGAATGAATAAAGTCAGGGGACACTATGAACAACCCATGATGTCTCATTCTCTGTCAGTTCTGAACATGGCAGCAAATTAAAATCATGGGAGGACAGCTGTTTAAATAGCCAAGAAGAAATGAGTAGTTGGCTAGTGTTGGCTGGGGCTGGCACCACAGCAGGACTGTCCCTGGGTCTGCCCGTCTGCAGCAGGCAGTGGGTGTTGCCTTCTAGGGCTGCCACATCAAACAGCTGCCAGCAGTGCCAAATGCACCAATGCAACAGAAAATCTTGGTTTATTTCACTAATTTGCTGAGTTCAGGGTTGTGTGCTAAAGAGCAAAATGTCAGGTCCAGGAACTGTTTAGCAAAATTTATTTTAAGTGACAGGTAATGATGAGTACCATCAAGCTGCTCACAGCTGCATCATCACCTGTTTCCTGCCAGCACTGACTCTACCTGCAGTCTCTGAGACGACACTGGCTTTCCCCACACACCCGTGTTGGGAGATTGCATCATCTGATACCAAGAGTAGTGCCTGCAGTATTTCTTTCCTACATTGTATAGAAATCAAGAATGTGCTAAATGGATGACACCTACATTCCTCTTTCTGTAATGTGAACTAGTCATTTCCATTCTAAAAGTCTGAGGCTTGAAAGCTTATGGACAAAGAAAAAGTGAACATTATCAGCTGCTTGTTTATAACACCAGGCAGGAGCACATCCCTTTGCTTGCTGTTTAAATTAATCTTGCCCAATTTAATTCTTACTTTTAATTTTTCTCCAATGTTTGTATGAAGTTTGTATGAAGTGTTCCAATGTAATTTGGAAGACCTAGTGGTCAGTCAGGACTGTGTAGTGAATTTGCTAATTTTTAAGTATCAACTGTTCCTTCACTGTCTGCAAGGTGATGCTGTCTTCTTCTTGATCCTGCAAGAGAAACATATCTCAGTTAACCACTGCAAGGGGAAAACAATCAGGATAATTTTCAGCTTGTCTAGTTTTAACTGATTTCATACAGTTTGCTGTGTATAATTACCTTTAATAATCACTTTAAACTAAGTCATGTAAACAAATAACTACAAGTTCTCTGTACTAAGCCCTGAAATTTGGATGAACATATGCAAACTGGAACTATAAGGTTTATTTTCCTAACTGTCAGAAGTTGTGCTCAGCTGTATGTCACTGTGGGGAAGAAAAAATTAGCTTTAACTGCTTTTATGCCTCTCTCATTCCAGGGCCAGCTGGGAACAATGTTGGTCCCTGGCTTTGTTGTAGTAACCTCTGAGATCTCATTTGTGCCATGTTACCTATAACTCACACGAGGCTGATGTCCTGGAGAGGGCTGTATTACCAAGGTGTAGACTTTCTCTGGTACTCTTCCTTCCCCTTGGTTCTTGAGGGTAAGCAGAGGCTCTTGTGACAGAGGCTAAATTAAAGAGTTTATGTTACTAGGAGCCATGCATGTGCAAGGTGAGGTGTTCTTCAGCTGGGATAACTCTTTTGTGCTCTGGAGTGTAGCTCAGAGTCACTGAGATAGTGCAGGGAGGGCAAAGTTAACAATTTGCAGCACCATTGTGTGAATTAACTGAATACAAAGTTCTGCTGGTCCTGTGTGTTGCATGGGATCTTTGTGAGAAGTTCTAGCAGGAACTAGGCTTTGAAAGTATTTATTTTTATTTTTTTTTAATCTCCCGTCTACCATGTTTGTTCCATGGTACTTCAAATACTCTTGCCACATCAACATACTCCAGAGAAATGAAAATCATAAAAATTAGAAAAAGAAAGTGCCGTTAACTCTAGGCTGAATGTTGAATCAGAAAATTGTTGGTTTTTGTTTGTGTGTGTGTTTTTTTGTTTGTTTGTTTGTTTTTGTTGTTTTTTTTGTGTGTATGTATGTGTGTCTAGATTTGAACATTGCATCACCGGACCACCTATAATTAAAGCACATGACTCATTACCATGCTAATGCAGATTTATTCTTGCTGTACCATACATTCTGGTGTGCTTTGTACTGTCTATATGCAAATACATTGAATTATGGTATTTCCATCTATGCCCTCCAGAGATTATTCTGTGGGCTGATCCATTGTATTGTTAATGCATATTTTTTCATAACAAATCATTCTGCTTGAAGTTTATTTATTTTACTTAATATTTTCTTGTATCTATCTCAAGATCTTTTCCTCTCTTTGTGATCATTCTTGGACATTTTATCATGTATATTTGCTGTAACAGGAAAGAGATCATTTGAGAGTGGATTTCCTATAATAACAGAGTAGAAATATATTTCCTATGCTTGTGGCAGAACAGCTAATGACCAATCAACCCATAAAATATGCTCTATTCACTACTCACATTCTACCCACTGAGTTTATTTTTTAAACTGTTGACACTTTTCCCATCAACCATGTTGCTCTTATAATTCTTATAAATCTTGGGGATCCTGAATGAAGACATGCCAGCTGCAAAAAAAAGTAAATACAAGATGAAGAGCTTGTCCCCTACTTCTGTGCAGGAGATCTTGCATATGAATTGTAAGGCAGGTGATGAGATCAGTCCAGAGGCCAGGGACTATACTCCGGTTAAAAGCAGCTGAAGCTTTGTGCTTTAATTATGACACTAAAAAATAAGTTTGTAAAGAGTGGAGGTTTGAACAGTGGCCAACATGATTGGCAGGACAGTTGTAAAATCAGGATTTTCTCAAAGTGAAAGTAAGTGGTCAATGTTGCATGTGACAAAGGAAGGGAGGTAATGAAGAGTGTATAGCATGAATAGCTATGGCCAAAGCAACTTCAGAGACTGTAGCATTCTGGACAGATCTCAGCTGTGCAAGATCACATTTTTCAAGGACAGTGAGGGAGCTAGATGTGTGGAGTTTCACCTCTGCACCTGCATGGGAGGATCCTTACCTTACTAAGTGTAGAAAAAAATCCAGATGTAAGCACTGGTGCATAGACTGCATGATTGTTTCAAGGCTGAACAGGCTGTAATCAAAAGTGACACCCCACTGCATGTGCCTCCCACTTCCATTAGTTTTCACAGAGCAGTGCTGCCGCAGGGTTGGGGTGCTGATCCAGTTCCAACCTCACCCAGGAAAATTGAGTTGCATTTTTTGGTGGCAGTTCCTGCTTCAGCTGGCTTAAAATGACTGAAACTATCAGCTTGGACTGCTCTCTGAAGGTGATACCCATGCCAGCCTGAGTGACAAGCAGAATAATGGTGTTGTCTACAGAGATTGAGAAACCAATTGGGGGAGGAGGCATCACAGCTCTGTTTTAACCACCGTGAACTTCAGCTGACAGCTAAACACCCATGAGGAGATGTCAGAGAGACAGGTCCAGATTTTTGCCTGTAAAGGAGGAGACAAGTCTGGAGAAAGGAGGCTTATGGGTCATCATGATAGAGAAAAGAGAGAAGTTTGGATTGGTGGATAAAATTACTTGCATTTTTTTTTTCCTGCTTTTGTCACATTTTTTTCCAATATGTTACTTGATATATTTCTGTTAGATAAATGTTTCACACTAAGCATATTGCAGCAGACTGATCATCATCAAGATCATGACGTGATGTCCTGTATCTGGAGAACTAAACTATACTGGCCCCTCCTCAGAGTTTGGGGTATTGTAAATTCATGCTCCCTTTGCTCTTTTTCATGCTTCTATTCTGTGTTTTTATACTTGGGAACACTTCTTTTCTGAGAGTTTAGCTGATCATTTTCTGGGGTGATTTTTTTAATTTCTCCGGGGGCTCTGAATTATTGCTTACTATCCTTGCAGTGATATATGCAGTGCTTCTCATTGTGTGAGTAAAATGAGATTTGTATAACCTCATGATATGTATACCTTATAGTACAATCCTCATGAGGCGACCGCATAGGCTTAATGAACATAGACAATAAGATGCTCTTTTTCATTAATAATGACCACCCGAGTCTTTCAGATTATATAATATATTGTTTAGCTTGTCTGGCATTTTATAATCTCTGATTCCTTCCCATATAGCTTGTGACATACTAAGCGTTTGTTTTCTATTCCCTTCATTGTAACCAATCTTAAAGGTTTTGTTTTAAAGATATAAGGAGTCAATGACATACTTAAAACCATGCTGTCAGTATTGTAGAGTAAATTAAAGGTCTTACAAGTAATTTAAAATGCAAAAACAGGACATGAGTTATACTGATAAGCATCACAGACCACTGCAAACATAGATTGTATACTATATTATAAAAGTTGGCCCTTTTTTTTTTTTTTTTTTTTATAAGTGGCTTAGCCATACTCTCAAAAACATAGTTAATAAAATGAGTAGCCATTATCATTGAATTAAAGTAATTTTACTGGTTGGTGACAAGTTATAACTATTTTAAAAATAAATATATGAATAAATGACACTATTTGTGGATATACAATGAACAATCTAGTGGGATATTAATAAAATGCTATGCATTTGAAAGGGTATTTTGTAGTTTCATTAAAAAATTTCCATTATGAAATTTCCAACATCTTAAAAGAGTATGCAGAATAAAAATTGCCTTGACATTTTAGATTGATTTGATCATGTTTGAATATGTTACAAGCAAATTTAGGAATAGTGTACGTGTTTTCAAACACTTCAATACAATATGAAAATTTCAAAATTATATCATGCAGTAGGTGAAAAATACTGAATAAATCATTCCAAATTTTCCCCCAAAAGTGGTCAATGGGGTAAACTGATATATTTTAATCCACCAGAATAAAATAGCTTTATTCTATGGAATAAAATCTTTTGAAGTGTTAGAGAATAAAATACTCCCTGGAATAAATAATGGAAGTAGATCTATTTTATTTAATACTCTGGAAGGCTGATTAGGAAATGCATGCATTGAAAGCCTTCTTCCTGGACAATCTATGGAAACACCAGGTTGACAGTAAGAGAACCCTTTCAGCTTCATTACAAAGTTTCCATTTTGATTAAGTCCATTTTCCTGTCAAGACTATTTTGCTAAGAGGAATTGTAAATAATGTTGCAAAAATTGATACCTGGATATTTGGTTAATTCTCTGCTATTTATTAATAGATGCTATTTATTAATCGCGAAATGATAAATCAGTACCCTTCCCATGGAATCACAGAATGATTTGAGTTGGAAGGGTCCTTGAAGATTAGTTCCAACCCCCATCCCATGGGGTTGGAACCCCCTGTCCCACTGATACCTCCCACTAGACCAGGTTGCTCAAAGCCCCTGTCAGCCTGGCCTTGAACAATTTGAGGATGGGGCATCCACAGCTTCTCTGGGCAACCTGTACCAGTGCCTTACCACTCAGAGTAAAGAATCTTTTTCCTTATAGCTGACCTAAATCTACCTTCTTATAGTTTAAAGCCATTACTCCTTGTCTTATCACCACTAAATCTAAAAGGACGGAGTTTGATTTGTGCTTTATTTCAACTGATAAAAAAAAAGAATGTTCCAATTAGAACAGGACTGTTTTGTTATGTGGTGAAGGGGTTGTCGCAGTCACAGGAGTGCAGAGGCACATTTGGGAGAGGGGTGGGGGGTGGCTAGATCACTACTTGCCCCAGCCCTTGGGGCAGACTGAGGCAGCCTCCAAATATTAGGTATGCCCAGAGGTTCCCAGTGCACACTGCAGTGTAATGGTGCATGACCTGCAGCATCCAGTTACTGCCAGCTCCTCACGCCTGTGTATTTGGGTACCACACTGCTAAAATGCTCTAGGAGCATTCAGAAATTGGATCTCTGGGTGTATAACATTTTTGGCCAATGCAACTGAATCTGAGGCAAAAGGCAAGATGAGCAGGAGGCTGGAGCATAATAGTTTGCCTGCCCACTCCTGACCCTGCCTGGTGACAGCTCGGTTAATCTGTCCCTGTGTGTATTTTACAATCCAAATTACTAAGACTAAGTACTCCTATATTTGGAAGGATCCTCACCTCCTGCAGTGTATCTTATCAGGCATAGCAGAGAAGTGACTTTGTACCACCCTGTGTATATAAACGTAAATTTTATATGCAGAAAATGATGATAATACCTTAGAACTGACCTTGGGAATTGATTATTTTTATTTAGTTTTGTTCTGCTTTTTTCTTTCCCTCTCTTTAAAATTCCGTACAGGTTCTGAGAGACAAAGGCTGCTCTCTGCTTTTAATTACTTTAAGTATCTTGTAAGTAGCTGGAACAGCTTTTTATGCAACCTGATTTGAATATATTCCAGGCTGCAGATAGACACTTATTTTAAAGGCACAGCATGCTCATCGTGGCTTTCTGCCAATCAAACAGTTGTCACTTGCTAGACAGTCCTAAACAACTTCTGCTCCTTCCTCAATTTTCTGTCTGTCTGACTGATGGAAACTGCAAGGCTTCTCCCCTTCCCCCTCCCCTTTCTTTTCCCCTCAACCAATGTCACCACATGGCAGGAGGATTCAGCCACTGCTGCTAAGAACAAGGCACTATTTGTGCTGCTGGCCTGAGGGCTTGGCTCCTGAAACAGAGCAGAGCAGATTATCAATGTAATTCCCCAGGAATTCCCCCACTTTCCACAGGTCCTTGGGATGGATATGGAGGTGAAAAAGATTTAGTTAGTTTTATTTCGCTTTTTAAACTTTTGAAGCTCTCTAAACTCTGACAAAAATGAAATTCAACTCTGTTTTTTTCTTAACTTTGGGCAGCCAGATTATGTATAAATTGTGTGAGTATTGTGGTCTGTCCCTATAACAATAACACTCGGAGACTGAAGCAAAGCTAACATGATAAGTGCAATATTTATTTTTCTGTTTTAGCTCCATGGCACAGTTACAGGTCAGTTTTGCTGCTGTATTGGGTCAGCAGTGAAGCATGCAATGTAGCTCAGCAGCCCTGCAGAAGACTCAGCTCAACCTCAACATCTTTAAATCCATCTGCTCCCTTACCTCTTGCTGAATTCCTTGCTTGCCTACTGGGCTATTGGCACCAAACATCTTGAAGAAAATCTCAGAAATGTTCTGTCTGGACTGGAGATATTCTAACTTCTCATTCCTGATATTGAGACTGTGACCTTTTTGGATCCTTTATGGCTTCACATACATTTCAAAGAAGTTTATTTTGCCAATGACTTTGTTTTAAGATGGTCAATTTGGCCACTGGCTACATGGGGCAAAAGCACATAGTGCTTTATTCATTATTATTGCTAGTAGGTCAAGGGAGGTGATTGTCCCGCTCTACTCTGCGCTGGTGCGGCCTCACCTCGAGTACTGTGTGCAGTTCTGGGCACCACAGTATAAAAAGGACATGAAACTGTTGGAAAGTGTCCAGAGGAGGGCTACGAAGATGGTGAAAGGCCTGGAGGGGAAGACGTACGAGGAACGGCTGAGGTCACTGGGCCTGTTCAGCCTGGAGAAGAGGAGGCTGAGGGGAGACCTCATCACAGTCTACAACTTCCTCGTAAGGGGGTGTTGAGAGGCAGGAGACCTTTTCTCCATTAACACTAGTGACAGGACCCGTGGGAACGGGGTTAAGCTGAGGCAGGGGAAATTTAGGCTGGACGTCAGGAGGGGGTTCTTCACAGAGAGGGTGGTTGCACACTGGAACAGGCTCCCCAGGGAAGTGGTCACTGCACCGAGCCTGTCTGAATTTAAGAAGAGATTGGACTGTGAACTTAGGCACATGGTCTGAACTTTTGGGTAGACCTGTGCGGTGTCAAGAGTTGGACTTGATGATCCTTAAGGGTCCCTTCCAACTCAGGATATTCTATGATTCTATGATTCTATGATTCTATTATTTATGGTTCCTAGAAATTTTCCATTCAGGTTTTCAGGCAAACTTTGCACAGTCAGCCTTGCTAAACTTCTGACCCTGTGATGAAGAAATAAAATATTTTAATGCAAGAAAGTAGAACACAGAGCTCGTACCCTGAAACATTACTTCTAATGGTCAAGATTCTTATTTTTTTCCTTAATACTTTCTAATCATCTTTGTTATTGCTGTTGTTTTTGTTTGCCGAATTGTTTGTTTGTTTCACCCCATTTGGAAAATGAGGTAAATTTCCCCTTGGAAATGTAAGCTATTATTGATGATATCTTCCATAAACAGCCATAGACTTTGGGTACAAGATACGTTTTTTTTTTTTTTTTTTTTTTTTTTGTCTCTTGATTCTTGCTTTGCTTGGATTAAGTGAAATGCAACACTCCTACTAACTAATACAGAGAAAAAGCAGGGAAAAGAAAGGTTTTCCTCCATGTCTCTTCTTTTTGCTGCACATTTTATTTCTGACTGAGCATTTTTGAACAGTTCAAACTGTTGAAAGAGATCGGTCATGCCATGAAGCTCTGTTTCTTGTTTACTATTGCCAGTTTTAGCTATTGCCTATGTCTTTTCCTAGGGTTTTCTTTGACAGATGCTATGGTTTTAAGTATCTCCAATGAAAACTGACTGACTGCCAACAACTCTTTTTACTTCTCTCTGTATATGCTGTCCTATGCCCTGAATTGAGTTTCTTTATACAATGGTTTCTGGGCAATTATAGAAATGAAGAATATGAAAATGTTCTTTGAGGTTGTTCTACACATTTCCTTGTCAATGTGGATATAGGATATTTTATAGTGTTACCTATATTTTCTGTATGATATCAACTATACTGTTTAGTATTTCCATTTCTTTAGTTTTTCTGTATCCCTTCCTCTAAGTCACAAACACTAAGATAGTGCACTTTTCAACCTTTTCCATTGGTCTACTACTGTTAGTAAAATACAAACCACCAATAAAAATCTACTGAACCTCTTTGACTTTTTCTCTTGTGAAGACACCCCATGATTTTTCCTTAGTCCATTCTATGACAGCATGTATCTGACTACAGAAATTCACTCTGTGCTTGATGTTTATGCAATTCAAAGATGTCTAAATAGCTATTTGTCTTTCCAGCTTTGTCAAATGTTTGTCCTCAGCTTTTTCAATTTTGTCTTTGCAAACCAAGTTTTCCAGGCCTTATGTCATTGTATATTGGGGTAGTCAGTCTTTTTACAGTCCTTTTTTTTTTTTTTTTCTCTCTCTCTCAGAAGTTACAGTCTGTCAGTGTTAGAGCTGATTGGGATTTTTTGAATAAAAAGCTGCTTCTTTTTTTGTCTTTCTTTTTCTTCCCCCCCCCCCCTTTTTTTTTGTGTCTTTCTTTTTATTTCTTTTTTTCTTTTTCTTTTCTTTTTTCTTTTTCTTTATTCTTTTTCTTTTTTTTTTTTTTCCTTTTTTTTTTTTTTTTTTTTTAAATTGAAAAATGATTTCTGTAAAATTGGAGTCAGTTCTCTTGGGGAAAGTATTTGCTTCCCTCTTCCCCCAGCCAGACAGTAGCACCTCACCTGGCTGAAATGCTGTGTTGAAAGTCACACAACAGTTGAAGATCCTCAGAGGTATAACTTGGCCAAGGCTTCCTTCTTCAGATAAAGAAAAGCAATCTTTATGTATAGTGGCAGGTAAGGAAGAAAGGGACAAATGTCAAGCTAAGATGAATTTGAGTGGTATTGGTTGCCTTTCCCAAAGGCAGTGTTACAGAATAATTGTGATCCAGGCAGCTGTAGGTGTTCTGTAGTTTCAAACTCAGAAATGTTAACGGCTTCTCTCTGCGGCAGGTCAGCAGCAGGTTTATTCATTACTATTATTACTGATTTCCCAGAGAGATGTGCTTAATTAAGCTGGCTGCTACCATCACATGAATTTTAAGGCAAACTGCTAATGTGGGCTGTTTATTCAATGCACAATTGAACACACTGCCAATACTGCCTATAATAATACAAAAATGTTGTTATGATTATTAAGAGTGTGTGCTAAAAGACTGAAGACATTTTGTCACTTGGCATCCGTAAGGTTTAAAATATGTTGGCTGGGGTTTAGCTTTAAAAAAATAATAGCCTTAAAAAAATAATAAAAAAAATGAATCATTGTTACTAGATTTTCTCACCACTCCTAGCAGAGCAACTGTGCAATTGTTTTAGCTGGCTCTAGCACCCGTCTCTAGGCACTCTGTTTTCTGTATTTCTCTGCTTTTGACTGTATAGAGTTGACTTATATATATTTACTGCAATACATGGTATGCTGGGGCAAATCAGAGGAAGAAGAAAGTTGGTGGATGGAAAATCAAAACCTTAGGATTAGCAATAACAAATTCTCAATTATACTGCACTGTGTTTCTTCAGAAATCCCTTTGGATACACAAGGCTTCTTGTGTGACCTCATTATCTGCTGGTTTGTAGAAATGTATTTCACCATTGCTCAGCCAACACTGATGTATTATTTATTATTCATCTGATACTAGAATAGGCTTTAAGCTGTGTAATGCTTTCTTTACCATTTCACTGTTTATTTGTTTTAATGAAAATCCATGAGCCAGAGTCTAAAGGCAGACCTGTTTGGCAGGAAAGACTTAACCCACCCTCTATCTTCCTGCCCTTCTCCTTCCCCATCCAAAAAAAAAAAAAAAACACATAACCACTTCATATTTTCGATGTGCTAATTTTTTAACTGGAAATTATTTAAATTACAGTATTATTTATTCTGCTTTTCCTGATATTCATGTAGAAAGATATTGGAGCACTTATCACTTTGCAAAAACAACCCTTTTTAACGTCTTGGTGGTAACACAAAACTAGGCATTAAGAAAATTTTAGATTATCACTATTTGGATTCACTTCAGAAAGTATATGTTTACAATCACCACTAGAACTGTTAATGAATTATCAATTTTGAAACAAAGTATTATCTCTGAAAGCACTGCCTCTGAGCAGGGCTCAAAAAAGGAGCCAAATGACTATGATGTTCCTGTATGTATTTGGATCTATGAGAGCCAGTTTGAGCCTTAGAAAACAAAGCAGGGAATACCATAAAGTTAAAGCTCATTCTCTAACTCATTCTAGTGAGACCGAGAATAGCATTTTTTAGTCCCATTCTACATTCATCCAGTAAAAAAATGCAGGAAGAGTTGAACATTTAGACACCTATTTCCCCATGGTATACCTAAGGAAATCTAACCTATTACCTTCGTACAGGAAAAGAGAAGAAGCAACAGCTAAAAAAAGACCAGAATGGGAAGAAGATACTGGTACTCCAAAATATCAGAATGGGAAGAAGATTCTTCAGAAAGAAAGGTCCATAATTAATGAAGTATAGTGTGGTACAAAGCTAAAGCTTTGTATAGCTTTGTATGATACCATAAAACAAACAACAAAAAAAAATACAATGCAATAAAAACCAAACAACAACTACAAAAACCAACACCACAAGACTGTAGCAGTTAAGCAGTTAAACTAAAGGAAGGAGAAAGGATCAGGCCACCCAAATGGCCCCTTTCTATGAACACAGTCCTTGAATCCATCTTTTGGTGCCAGCTGGGCCAGAGTGTACCTCTCCACCCAGACCCAGGCAGAGCCAAGCAGGTTTCCTGCATAAAAGATCATGCACCATGAGCAGCAGCATAGCCAGATAAAATTGGACTCCTTTCCACCTGGGGCTCTCATGGAAAATGGCATGACCACTTTCGTTTTCCTGTTCTTGTGCAGTTTGACTGACTGGGCTCACAGTTGGGACCGACAAGATTATTTCTATGTAAGCAGCTGAAGTATCCAAGCTTGGCCTATATTCAGCTCCAATTGTTTAAAATCAAATATTGAGAGAAATCAGCAGGAGAATGGAAAAATCATGCTGTATAAGTTAGAACATGTTCCCCCTCTGTGAAGTTAAGGCTAATGATAATACGCTTGCACATTGGTGAAAACAATAGGGTTTATTTACAGTGCGTTAAGTTTCAGTTTTTGTAACGCTAAAGTGTATACAGGCGTGTAAGTGTGGTGAAGTTACATGAGCCAGGCCAGCCTGTTATAGGCATGAGAACTGTGCCAAAATGTTTCAATATGACAACTGGAAAATGTAAAGGACAAGATTGAACTTAGAGAGAAATAAACAATGGTGAAGCTGCACTGAGTGTGTGCTCTGTGAAACAAAAGCAGCTTGTGTGTGGGAACTCCCATGTAAATATTCATATTAGGTCAAATTCCATGCACTTTGTTATAGCAAAAATAAATAAATAAATAAATGTCCCATTAAGGATGTAAATGAAAGGTAATGAATGATAAATGAAAGGTAATAATAATGATAATTATTAATAAAGCATGATGAGGCTGACTACGTATTCTTAGGACAACCTTCTTTGAGTCTGTATTTCTGCTAGCCAGTAAACTGCCCAGAGAGGTTGTGGAGATCTTCAAAAGCCATCTGGACATGGTCCTGGGCAAACTGTTCTAGGTCCCTGCTTGAGCAGGGGAGTTGAGCCAGATGGCCTCCAGAGGTCCTGCCCTATCTCAACCATTCTGTAATTCTGTGATTTTGTGAAACTAGATCAGGGATTGTTCCCTGGCCCAGAGGCCAGAGCAGAGCATGACTTAATCCCAGGGAGCTAAACATTGTTTATTAAAATAGGCTTGCTGACTAGGGGGCACCTGTTGGGACCGATCCTGAACCCTTGAGCAACCACGAAGCATGGGTCTGGGTGACTGGTCTTGACTGTGTCCATGCTACCAGTTTTGTAGTACGGACAACAGCACATAAGGGCTTGTGGTTCTGCTCTGGTCCCTTGCTTCTGGAGCTGTAGCTCCCATCTTCTGCCACCTGGCCAAAGGGAGAAGCTTCAGGGAATCTTGGACCATGCTGACCATTTTATTTGTATTGCCTGGTATGCACTGAAGCCAAACCAGCACCTGCTGTACAGAACTTCAGCAAAGCACTTATGTATTCTTTTCCAAAAGGATCATTGGGTCTTTTCAAATACTATTCTCTCAACAAGAAAAATGGAAAGACTGCAAAAGACTGCAGTACTGGAGACAATATGAAGTCACCACTACAGCTTACTGAAAATGATTTTTGAGGAAATATTAGGTTATTGAGGAAAAAGTGCTGGTTGTCATCCTATGAAAAATTATCAAACAAAACAAAAGGCTAATTTTTCTTGGATCTTTGTACCCAAGGGGAAGTATACTGAGTTAGACTCTGACCCTTGCTATGAACTCCTCAGTTGTTTGTTTGTTTGTTTGTTTTCAGTGATTCTATGATACAAAATGCATAAGTAAATTCCTCAATTGGGACCAGAAATCCTTAAAATGGAGTCTGTATTGATAGCTAGTCTACAAAGTCAGTCTGTGCCTTACTTAGCCTTGGTCTCTCACTTCCCCATTAAGATGAAGCTTCAATGAGAAATGGAAACAGTCTGATCTTAGCTCAGCCTTGTCTGCCTCTTGGGATGTGGGAGAAATGACATTGTTTCCTCAGGCTAAGGGGAGCCTCAAAACAGTTTCCAGATCTCTGCATGAATGCTGTACTTATGAAATTATTTCACAAAGGTAGAGAGCAGAAGTATACTCATCATGATGGGCAGTAGGATTGAAAAGTCCTAGTGAATTAATGAGAAATCCAAATGCATCAAGACATCCTGGGCTTTGAAGTGGCATTTGTGAGTCTCTGCTCAGCTGCTGAAGGAGCTCTGTGGTCAAAGCAGAGAAATCGATTGCTTTTAGATATTGCCAAGGCTGAGGAGATGTCTGAGAGCAGCTACTCAAAATTTCTCTCCAAGGCTAAGGCTCCTAGTTCTTTTCTTCATGTCAAATTCAGGAGAAAAATCAAACTCAAAATTTTTATTTTATTTATTTTTTCTTATATTCTGTCCTCCAGAAAGAATCGTTCCTAATTCATAACACCTAAAAAATAATGTAAGTTTTTTTTAAGTTTGTTTGGTTTTGGTTTTGGTTTTTTTATCCAGTAACTTGAGGAAAATAAAGACACCTAAATGTGGCCTGCAGGTATATTGGAGATATTCCCAAGGTTCATCATGGCCAAGAATACAGTAAATTGCCAGCACAGAATACCTTAAGTGAAATTGTCACTCTGTTTTTCATCATTTTATAATGGCTGACAGGACTGCTGTTGCACCAAACCCTTCAAATTTTTCTTTGCAGCCCCTGAAGGTCTCTTCAGTGTAGTCATTGCAGCAGGTAACCCCATGGTATCATCCTCAGGAGGGCACAGCCCTGATGTGCACTGGGATACCTTGCTATCTGACTGGCTTAGGAAGCCTTTGCCCAGGATATGAGATGTTGTTTTGTCTGTGAGACATGATGCTCCTCCTAGAAGCAAGTGCCTACAGCCAAGAATCTTGTCTTCTCAGCAGCCAGGCAGGAGAGGTGGAAAGCATGACATTGGCAGGACAACCTGATCGCATGATCTCTCTAAAGCTCACAGGTCCAGCAAACTGAAAAGAAGGCACTGGGCTGTTAAACAGACACCAGGGTGGGTATTCAACTTCACGATCAGTGATTGCTGTGTAGGTACATACCTGGTGTAACTGTATAAGTCCTGACCGCCACCCCCAGATCCAAGCCTCCTCCTAGCCACTGGTTTGGTCCAGTGGGCAGATCGCTGGCCTAGGACCCATGAGGTGTGGGCAGATCTTGACTGTGCTGTGACATTCAGAACCTTGAAGCAGGAGACTGGGCTGCTTTGTGGAGCTATTTCCCCTCCTAGTTGCCTTGGTCGGTTTGGACTGCAGTCTCTTTCAGTGACATCCACCCAACATGGGTGAGGCCAGCTTTGGCCATTGACACTGAATATTAGTGTAAAAGAAAATGTTGAAAATGACCATAATTTTATATATGACCAACAAACCTTGATAAATAGGCCTTATGAAAATAGATATATTTAACAGGTTGCTGCAGATTTTTTTTTAAAAGTCAGTATATTTCATTATTTCATGTGAAATAGGGACAAATTGTTTAATTTTTTTTTTTATTTTTATTATTTTTTTTTTAATCCACAGTTTAAATGGAGGTTTCAGAAAAATGAAAGGGATACCTTTAAATGAGTGCTAGCCATTTTCTAGAGATCTCTGGATATGTCTGCTTTGGAAAATAGTAATAATTATTTTTCTATGATTTCTTTCTCAAGTGGTTTTGTTATTTAAACAGATGCTTTCATTTGTAGAATGGAAACCTTTTTTATTTTCAATAAAATGCCAGGCTTTAGCGAAGGGAAAATGCAAATCTAAAATCACTCATCTTCTCTTTCTTGCAGACACAAAAAGCTCTTGTTCCTAAACAGAAATTATGTGCGGGAGAAAAAAATCCCAACCCCATGACTTGAAAGAAAATGTAGCAATACTTATCAAGCTCTCTCTCTCTTTCCTCTAGTTTGAGCCTTCCTTTAGAAGGCTCAATTATATTTTCTTGTTGGCATTACAGTTCTTAATTATGCAGTTGTCTGTTTATTTTGAATAACTGAAAGACTGTGCCAGAAAAAGGAGCAGAGAAGGGGAACAGAGAGAAGGAGAGAGAAGGAAAAGATAGAATCTCATTACCTTTTGCAAACTGCTAATCATTGTAAATGGCCACAGAGGCCAGAGGAGATTGCAGAAAATTACTATCAAGCATGAAGGAATAAAAATACCCTAGACTATATTTCAAAATAAATAAATAAATAAATAGAATCTTCTTGCTACTAAAGCAACTAGACTGGAAACAGTAATGGAAATGAAGCACAGTAAGGGGTCCTGGCAAGTTTCGTAAACAAATAAATAAATAAATAAATTGAGGTAGGAAATAGAGAAAGAAATAGATTTTATCATTTTGTGCTGAATATATTGGCAGAACCCATCTCTATATCAGAGTGCTCTTAATCTTTTATTAGCAGACCTCTGTGAAGCCTTGTTTTTACCTGTCTTTAATGTCACCTTCCCGTGTCTTTGCCACCTTCTTTTGCTGGCTGTGAGCTGAAGGGGGAAGAGCAGCTCTGCTGTCCAAACAAGACAGTGGTGGGTGTCTCTGCTGAGTCAAAAGGGTGGAAGGCACACACACAGCTTTCTTGGAGAGGGCCATAGCGATTTCCAACTCTGGTTTTAACCTCTGCCTCAAACTACTAGCCTACAGCCATGCTCTCAAGGATGGATCGATGTCAGGGATAACAAAAGAGGCTTCGGCAGATGCAGATAGAAAGCTCCAGGCACTGGAACTAATATCAAGGTATCAGCCTTTGCAGGCCCTGCTTCATGAATTCTTTACAGTGCTGGCTCTGGTGGTCCCCAAGCTTCTTAGGGTTTTATTGCTTATTTGGAAACCCAAGCTAAAACAGTGAAGCTACCAGATGAATTCTGTGCTAAATATTAGCACTGTAGCTAAGGAAGCCTTCCATCTCAGAAATTACATCTATCTTAAAGAAGTCTTTGGATGGGAATATTGCTCCCAGAGTTCAAAAGAGACCTGCTGAATCAGAAGACTGTAATTTAACATCTTGTATTTCATAAGGAAAAAAAAAACAAAAAACATCTCTGCAAAGCAAAAGAAAAATGAACTTCATTTTGCTAAAGAACGATTTAGAAAAAGAGGGTCAGATTGCTGAAAAAAAATGTGTCCTGTGGTTGGGAATTCTTTTCCTGGCTGTGTTTTTGTCTTTTTATATTTACAGTTAGCATGCTCAGTAATTTCTTTTGTTTGGATTCTGTTTTTGAAAAGGCTAAACTGATATAAAATCATGCAAACAATTCTTGATGTCCTTAAATACACAGAATAAATATTTATATTAAAAAATCTGAAAATATACATTAACATTTTAGGTTAATATTCAGCTAAGTTTCCAAATGGAGTTCCTACAGTTTCACATCCAAACTCTTGTATGTACAGATTTTTTGTATGCATACAAAAACTAGAAATATCCAGGCACTTGGGTGCAATGGCAGGAGATTTTTTTTTCTTTTTTTTTTCTCTTTTTTTTTTTTCCTTTTTCTTTTTTTCCTTTTTCTTTTTTCTCTTCTTTTTCTTTTTTCTTTTTTCTCTTTTCTCTTTTCTTTTTTCTTATTTTTCTTTTATGTTCAGAATTTATTTGATCAGTTTTATTTTTTAAGAAGAAATTTCTTTAGTCAAAACCAGTGTTACCTGTTTTGACACAAAGTTTCATCCAAATTAACATCTAACATGGACTCAGCTTACTTAAGGCATCAGTGGCTTACACAAGAATTTTTGCTCAGACTCTCTTTAGTGTCTGTACTAGCCTCATGATGGTATCAAACCATGTAGATTCTGGATAATTCTCTGTCCTAAATCATGGATGTGCAAAACATGATGTAAAAAATCCAAGTTTCTTTATTTGCTTCCTCCTTCCATCCTGGAAGCACCCTTAATACTGCAGCCTCTCATGGTGGCTGGGTCTGGTGTAAGGAGCCTGGGATAGATGTGTGAATGCTACCTTGTGGGTAGATGTGATAATCCTCTAGGCTGTCCTTCTGAATTTCTTTTCCCTATATTCTGTGCAGTGCTGAGCACTTCCCACTGGTGTTGGTGTCACACTGAATCTAGCCATGTTCAGCTGCTCATCACAATGAAGCTTCTTCAGTGAGAAAATAAAAAAAGGATGCTTACTGATGGCACATATAAGGCTCGTGCTTTCCATGGCAAGCTAAAGTTAAGTAAACGCACCTGACACATGTATTTTATGTTATTATTTTATGCAATACAATCTTCTGACTTATGTTTTAACAGCTACATGTACCTGGAAGCCGGACCTATTTCCAACACCAACATCAGGATCTTGACCAATTTTCCTGTGAGAACTAAATTCTCTTGTGAGGACATTGAGGCCAGTGAGAAATGCATTGTGTGAACAATTTATTCTGTACCAGCTGGTTTAGCATAATGCTAGTTATAATTTTGATGGGTCTTGGGAAAGGGGTGAAGAGATTTACATGAAAAACTTAATAATAAAGAGTAAGGGAAGTAAAAACAATAAATTTGTTCTAATTTTCAAGTTTCTGCTTATGGGAAAAATGCATATAGTGTAGAGAGACGGACATGTGAGTTTGTGTTACTTTTTATATTGGAGGCCAGTGGTTCACTCGTTAGTCTTTCAGGAGATAGATGATACATGCTTATAATGGGAAGAAATTGAAAGTGAGAGGTTTCTGGGGAAAACCTTGTTTATCAAGCTAGGTTCTGCACTCTCCTTTGGGAACCGTTGGATCTGCACTGCACTGGATCTGTGGGACTTGGGGTAAGTGCTTCCGTATACATTGATTTAATGAAAACCAAAAGAGATTCAGTCCTCAAGTGATGGTCAGCTTTAGGTCAAGTTTAACAAATGCCAGATCTGACAGTTTCCTTTGGCTGATTTGGCTTTTTCTTAACCCAAATCTACTGGTTGTTTTGCTTAACAGAACATCAGAAAGCTCCTTGGACCCAGGTCAATAGCATACTTAAATGACTCTGTAGTGCATTTTCTAACCTGCATATCTTATATTTCCTTTTGCTTTTACTTTCTCATCCTGTTATCCCTATTACATTCTGTGGTTCATTTCAGAAATGTGTCTGAAATGGAGTACAATTTACCAGTCCCCAAAAGAGTAAGGAAATGGAAAAAGTGTTACCCCACTGCAATTTTCTAGTTGTTCAACACCAATTGCAGTTCTGTGGCCTGACATCCTCTTTCCTGTGAAAAATAGGGGAAAAGAAAAAAATTAGAGCATTTGTAGGTGTCACCAAGCCATCACAAAGGTACAATCTGCTGCTTCTTCTGACTCCTGCAATCCCTCCCTTCCTTCCTTCCTTCCTTCCTTCCTTCCTTCCTTCCTTCCTTCCTTCCTTCCTTCCTTCCTTCCTTCCTTCCTTCCTTCCTTCCTTCCTTCCTTCCTTCCTTCCTTCCTTCCATTTTTTTTTTTTTATTATTATTTATTCTCTTTGCAGCTGGCTGAACAGCTGTTAGTTTCTTGTTTTTTGTTGGTACAGATTCACTTTTACATATTGAAATGCCTCCTGCTTCTCTTCTCATGTGCCCTGTACACAGGTTGTTACATGCTAAGCGCAGCTCACCTACCAATGTAACATGGCAAAAGTCAGTAAATAGATCTAAGCAAAATACCCTGCTCTTCTTACTAGGAGAATATCAAGTAACTACAGCCCCACTGCCAATGATGAGCAGGTTGTTTTCCAGTGTGTTGGAGTTTCCTTAAAGCAGTGCTGTGACTTTGTTTTGGAGAGGTAAGACCCATGCCCTATGCAGTTGACCATCTCAGAGTCACCACGCATATTTAAATAGTGATATATTAAGCTGCAGATGATAACATGAGCACTGAGTAGTTCAAATTTAGTTTTTATTTTAATCATCACACAGCTCATTACAGACCACCCTGGATACAACTGATGTTTTCCATGAACTAGTTATTTAACAGTAATCTTTCTTTATTTTACATATCTCAAGTTTCAAGATATTTTTCTAAAAATCTGTTTCCCAAGAGAAGTCCTGCTGAAGAGATGTGTAGCCTTGCCAAAGATCTGCTTTATGTAAATCTCAAACTAACAAATCAGCCTCAATATTTCAGATCTGATACCTACTTACCTTAAATATATATATATATATATATATAAAAAGTTGGCATTCAGGAAGTTTACATTCTGACATGGTGCAGAGTACTACAATGTAGTGTGACTTTCCCTTAACCCTTCCAAAACGTCACTATTTTCCTTCCAGACTGGAAGCTTTCCACCAGTAGTAGTAATGTGGGCTGAGTATGTTTGTGTTAGACCATTCAAGAGTAGAATAGAAATATTATGATAGCAGAAACAGAGTGGTGTGTTCCTTGGCACAGATACCCAGAGATATATTTAAAGAGCTTAGGCTCAGATGCTTATTCTATATTTTGGGAGACTGTGCCCACAACGTGTATATAGGGGTGACCTGTCACAGTGCTGTCGGGCTGCTTGCAGTGGTATCACTAGATAAAAGTGTGATACAAGATACAGTGAGGCTTGGTTGTGCTAAGCCAGTGAAGCACTGAGCTTTGCACACAATGAAGTTACTGTACTGATGGCTTATGACATCTCTTTCACACAGGAATTTATAACTGAACTCGCATCACCAGCTGGAAAACTAAGTCTTTTTCATTATATTTCTCTCCAAGAGGGTCCCCTGCATGAACCCTAGTCTGAGCCTTATGCCTTCCTTGTTATTTCCCCCTTTAATTTCTTACCCTGCCACACTTATAGACAGTGCTGTTCTTGACAAGACAGAGTAAATTTGGCTCTCTGCATCGTGAAGGTCAGTTCATTTGGTTGTCTGGAGAAACTGAGCAATCCCCAAGCTCTCTGGCACATAGAGAAAAGGAAACCATGGTCAGCAATCGAACCCTTTTCTGCCAAATTGCAGTTCAGATCAGCACCGTTAGTTTGCCAGGAGGTTCAGACATGCCTTGCTGGGAAAAGAAAAGGCAAAATATGAACTTGTTCAATTTCCAAAACTATTTGAGAACCCATTGAATAAACTGTAAGAACTCCAGTAAATCCGAATTGCTGTTTCATCTAATTATCCTGATAAACAATGGACAATGCAAAGTCCAATGGCAACAAAAGATATGGATGTATCCCAGAAAGATGAAGTGAAACATGGATAAAAGAATGTAGTCATTAAACAATATAACATTATGCTACTATATTTAGATTTTTTTTTTTCCAGCAGCTAGCCAGAGACAAAATGTGTTCTTGATAGACCAAATCCAAGGCTTAAAAATGAGATGGACTTTACAGAAAAGGTTTTGTTCAAGTGAGATTAGGAAGGTTAGATGTTGTAGTCGTTGTTTTTTTCTCCCTAATGGTGTTTTAGGTAACTAGATTACTTGTTGGAAAACAGCATATGAACATAGCTGAACTGGTGATTAGAGAGTTCACATACTTCAGTCAAACTCTACTGAACCTTCATCCTGACAGCTTCACTAGAGAAATGAACTACTGGCACTTCTATAAAAGATAAACCCATTTTCTTTCCGAGTGTTGGTATTACAGAATCACACAGAATCACAGAATTTCTAGGTTGGAAGAGACGTCAAGATCATCGAGTCCAACCTCTGACCTAACGCTAACAGTCCCCACTAAACCATATCCCTAAGCTCTACATATTATCTGTTAATATTCTGCTCCATATTAAAAACAAATATACATCAGCCCAGATTCCAGTAGCGCCATCTTTCTAAGAGTGTTTCTTCCATGCAAAGTATTTTTAAACACTGATTTTAAGTCAGTCTTGAGATTTTGTGGTGTGTCAAGGTGACTTTTAAGATTATGTGTTGGTTTCTCAGGGAGGTGCATAATGCCCAGTGGTGTTATACTAATGGTTTGTAAAGTATGTGTTGTATGAAGAAGTATTGTACATATATAGCCCCAAGTGTGATGTGTGCTTCAGTATGATGTGACTCAGAAAGATGGAGCATTACAGACTTTCTTCCCCCACTTTGATCTTCTTCCCCTGTTTCCTTTATGCCTCTTTTGTACTATAGGACCTTATTCCTATTCCCTTTCACTCAGCTTCACTAGCCTGGTAATCAGCCAGAGAATATCAGAGGCAATCTAAATCAAGAAGGCCAGATTGGAAATGTAGAGTAAAACCAGTCTGGGACCAAAACAGAGGGTAGAGGGCAAAAGAAACCCAGCTCTTCTGAGCTTGATTTAAAACACAGATTGGAAGCTTCTGTCCTTTTGCACCTAAGTGATGAGACAAAATCTTCCTCAGGGAAATTAAATTATAATACCAGGATTTTGTTTTTGTAATATGTAATATGTCTTCCTGTTATGTTAAAACAGAACGATTACTGCTCCTTTATGAAATTCAGACTTAGAATCCCAGGCATGTTTATGGCCCAAATGAAGTAGGTTGTTATGTAATGCCATTTTATACTGTAAGTATAGTAGAAAAAAATATGATACAAGACACTGATACTATCTCCATCAGCATAGTAGACGTGTCAGTGAGCAATGATGTTCTGAAATAAGGGTGAGTATTCTTCTTTGGAAACACAGTGCAGCAGCAAGGTCTGTACTGAAAAGTGAATAGTGCATCAAAGACATGGATCAGTCTCACAATAAAAGTTGTGCTCATATAACTTTGTGTGAGATGAGTGACTCAATCTTGTTGGATTTTCTATTTTTCATTTGAAACTTTTCCTTTTTGTACTCAGGAAATCCCAGGGGGTGTTCAGGAATACAAGTGCACAATATACCATTGAAACACAGTGTATGAAATGTTCGTTTATAATTTCTGCCTATAATCTGGCATGATAAAAAGAAATCACATTTATGTGTGACAATCTTGTCTTGATCCATCTTTTACCAGACAATTACATCTGAGAGAACCAAAATTTGCAAAGTACCCTTCAGTACCCCTAAAGGAGAGTTACAGAGCTGGCAAAACATGTAAGGGAAGTCACAGATATTATTTTAGAAAAATATAATTTTAGCTACCATGTCACAGTTCTCAATGGCTACAACTGACCCTCTACATGAGGTATAGCAGGATAAACAGACATTTATCTGTTAGTTACACCTCATTTATAGATTCAAACAGGTTCCAAATTAGCTATAAGCTAAATAAGTGCTTGCCTTTCCTGTTTGTGAGACACACTACACATTTAAATAAACATGTGACCTACAGTTTTACAATGATAGAAATTTTACCATAAATGGATAGTTAGATAAATTAATTGATTTAGAAACAATTATGGAATAGATCTGGATTTAGTAAACAAATATGTTGAAGACAGATAATGTCCCATGTTCATTAAAACAAAGACAATTTAAATTATTTTGAACATTAGAAGCAAGCCAAGTGTTCAGACAGTACCCATGAAAAGCCAAGTCAGACAATAATTCAGTAGGGTATGTCTTAAACCCAGATATGCTAGGTGTACTGTGGGGACAAAGAGACAACTTCCAGCCCTTATAAAATGTTAAACATCAGTAAGATTAGCAAAATTAGGCAAACAATAATAACATGAGCCATTTCTTTTCCTTCCATTTGATAAAAAAGCAATAAGAACCTAGGAAACCAACCTCAGTTTCATAGCTACTAATAAACTGTTGTTTTTTTATTAAATGTTCTTCTATCTAATTTCTTTCTATTTAGTTAATCATTTAAACTAGATACAGCTGTTAATAGTAGCCAGTTCATGAAAAGATAATCTGATAATCTACACATCACCATGTCAGTTTTGCTCAAATATGTGTCTACCCAACATGATGGTGACCTTCCATGCTGTGTATCTGCCTAGGTATAATTTAGAACTAGAATAGTATCATAGACTCATCTCTGAGCATATCCAAAGACTTATTTCTCTGAATTCATCCAGTACAATCCCTTTTGACAATCTACAAGTTTATCAGTAGAGTTACACATCGGTGAGATTTACCCATATCAGATTTTTTTTCTTTTTCCCATGCATGCCAAAAGAAATACACTTACCTTTCTGAAGCATCATTTTCATAGATAAGGTTAATACTAATTTAATTTCCTTTAACAGTAATCTAGATTAAAAGTCTTCAAATAAAAAAAGAATCAAAGAGGCTTGTTATGAAATCCAGTCACATTCCTGCTGATTCAGTTGTACAGCTTTATGAAATGATGGGTAGTTAGCAATACTGCTTTGGTTTTGTCCATACTGTTAGTCTGGGGAGAAAGTCACTTTCCTTAACTCGGCTGAATTATTGGAGCAACCAGCAAAAGTTTGAACTACAATACCTACTGTCCACAATCACTTGGTCAGGAAGGAATGTACATATCTGGATATATCTATGCAGATGTAGCTGGATATCTATATAACTATAGATATATATATAGCTATAGAGATATACCTGTAAATATCTATATCAGTCTAAGTATCTCTCTCTATATAGATATGGATATCCAGTTCTCTCTATATTCCCCCACCAGGCTAGATATCCAGATATATGTTTATATCTGTATCAGTACCTAGACTGATGTTAATATCTAGGCTATCCAACTATATGTAGATATCTTTATCTATCTATCTATCTATCTACCTATCTATCAATTTATAGACAGGTATTAGATATCTATATAAACCTAGATAGCTATCTGTCTAGGTCAAGATCTAGATATTTGGATTTCTGCATCTGTATCTAAATTTTGTCTTTCTAGATATATATACAACTACTCATACATCTCACTCCAACTGTCTGTCTTTCAGAAAGTGGTACCTCCCTCCATCATGGAGGAGTGAGTGGTGTCAGGAAACTCCTTAGGTACTGATGATCTGTAGAAGTGTGGCAGGAAATGGATTTCTTTGGTTCTCTCTGAATCTGGATTTAGAGCCATGGCTTTGTTCACTGGACCAGGAGAAGGATCAGGATCTCCAACAACTTCACTTAGAAAAGAAAACAATTCATGATGTTAAAAGGCTTAAACTTACTGCTTTCTGATCCCTTGCTTGTCATCAGTTACTGTGATGCCTTTCAATAAGGAAGGTAAGTCAGGTGAAAGTCAGATCCCTTTCCTAGGAAATCCAGTTCCCATGAAACAAGAGTCCCCAATGGTGATATAACCAGTGTGCTGTGGGGCTTCCAGTGAATGGGATATGGGCTAACCAAGAAGTCAATCAACTTTAGATAGCAAACAAGCTAAGCGGAAACAATTATCTTGAAGCAGTGTTTTAAGTGTAGTGGGTTTCACGAAAGGGGTGCAAATCTGAAGGTAAAAGTGAAGATCAGGAATCCATACTCTCATTCAGATCTTATCTGAGCCTCTGACTGAGCACCTTTCATTGCAGTTTCTATTCCTCTCTCTCTTTCCCTCACAGAAACTTATCCCAGTAATTAGCACGAAGCCTATGGGACTGCAGACACGATTTTTTGGATTCTGAATAACAGCTGATAACTGTAATGTGCCAATCTAATAACAATGTAAGATCTACTTCAGGGATTTTTAAATAGCATCTCAGGACTGTGCAGCATCAGGTTATTAAGCCTGAACAAAACAAACAAACAAACAAACACACCAAAAACAAAAACAAAACAAACAAACAAACAAAACACAATTTATTGAGCCAGACTATAGGAAGTAGATATTTTTCCATTCTTCATGCATGCACGTAGCACCATCATCCACACTAACTGGAGTTGTGCATGTAGATATGACTTCAGAAGTGACTGCTTGCTGTATGGCTCTGTTAAGTTATTTATAATGCTGGAAAATGGAAATCCTTGCAACTTTCACTGACAGGCTATAGTTTTCACTCTCCTTAAACTAAATGCCTCAAAGCAGTGAATTATTTATTTAGTATGGATTTGTCAAAGAAATGGTGGGCTTCAGAACGTTGAAGGGACAGAGTTGCCTTGTAGAAACAGAATAATGTTTAAAGAATTATTGGTGCAAAACAACCCTAAAGCATATCTAGCCTAATATACACATCTGGCTTAGCAAATGTACGCACAGATACAATTATAATTAGTTCTGCACATTTTCCAGATATACGCTCTCTCCTCCCTCCCTTCTCTAATTTGCTTGAGTGGCGTCTTCTCCGTGTTGAAAAATACCCGATCAATGTAAACTTAAGTCTGGCTTTCTAGCTGAAACCCTCAGGCCTCAGATAGCTACTTCCATGTCTCTCCTGAATACAGTTTCATCTTGTCATTACAGAGCTGCAGTGCTTCTCTCTTACTGTTCTTGTCCTCCAGTGTTGTGAAGAACAATGGTAAAAATGCCAGATGCTTCTGATGGGAATGCAAACAGTCCTTTGAGCCTGCTCTCTTCCAAGTTTTAATGGCTCCAACCCATAAATAACATGTATAAAATAGATACTATTTTTTCTTGAAAGTTGCTCTACTGCAAGACATATCTGTCAGGCCGCAACTAGGGCAGGCTGTCACGAAGAGCCGCATACAAAGTAAGACATTTAGAAAGCCTATAAGACAGAGAGCCCAGTCCCTCAGCCACAGGAAGCAATCCTGCACTTACCCTCCAAGAAAAAAACACAACTTTATTATCTCATTCTGTGTGTGTGCTGAAGTAATAGTATTTTAGATCTCCTGCTCACTGCCTTCCCCTGAAAAATGATGTTACTCAATAGAGCTGATAAAGAGAGAAAACAATACAATGATTTATTTTATTTTTATAATATTTTGTTTTGTAGTTGTTATTGTTTTTTGTCACTGAGCAGTTGAAGTAGGCTCCTTCTGAACCCCAGCTGGCTGCTCTGTGTTCACATTCCTCTCCCACAATCCGAGTGACTTGGCTTCTCTTTCCAGTCCTTACCTTTTGAATTTATTAGGTCTGCTTTCTTTGAAAATCACTGTGGTTTGGTGTTGCTGAGCCACCAAAAATAGCATTGCCTGACTGGATGACCTTCACTGGAGCTCACTGGCTGGTTACCAAGATAGAGCCTATTACCTTCCATGACTTGCATTGTGTGGGAAGTCAGAAACACTTTAAATTTTGAACTAGTCATAATGATGACTCAATTATTACTGCTTGGAGCAAAAAGTCAGTTTTGCAAGGCCATTCCTAAGGAGAAAAATTAAATTGTTTATTCTGTGAGTGCATTTGCATCCATTCCATATTCAACTCAACTAAACATTTATTTTCATAGGTATATTATCAGATGACTGTTATTTTGAGTTCCCCTTTTGTCCAACAAAATGTGGATTTCATAAAGAGACTGAAGAATAAACATTTTGAGATAAGTATCGTTTGGATATTTTTGAGTCAAAATGAGCAAAAACCATTGAAAGCATTTCATGGGGCCCAGCTGTATCTTCTAATTGTTCACATGAAAGATTGTATACGTGGGAGTTTTATGTTAAGAGTATTTACAGCATTAAATGACATTTAATATATTAAGTAACTGTATGTGATCCATGAAGTATTACTTAAAATATTCATATCTCTTTGGTAACCTCTTTTGTTGGTCAGTGCAAAATAGTTTTCAATGAACTAATATTTTCCTCAAGAATTTATCTAGCATTCTGCAGACATGGTACGTGACATTTGTTAGTAAAAGAAGATACACATACTTGTAAAGCAAAAGCTGGGCAATCTGAGAAATGGGGAGTAAGAAAGTCTCCATTTCAGCCAAAGTAAGTGTTGTGGTTTAACCCAGCAGTCAGCTAGGCACCACACAGCTGTTCGTTCACATCCCCTCAATGGGATGTGGGAGAACGCCAAAAAAAGGTAAAAAAGACAGTACTTTCAAGTTAAGATAACAACAGTTTAATAACAAAGGAAAAAATAAAACTAAAAGCAAGGAAAATAATAAAAAAATATTATGCACAATGCAATTGCTCACCATCAGCCAACCTATGCCCAGTCAGTCCCTGAGCAATGACAACCTTCTAAGCCAGCTCCCCCAGCTTTGATTGCTGAGCATGACATATGGTAGGGAATATCCCTTTGGTCAGTTTGGGCAAGTGTCCCCTCCCATCTTCTTGTGCACCCCCAGCCTCCTCGTTGGCAGGGCAGCATGAAAAGCTGGAAAGTCCTTGGCTCTGTGTAAGTACTGCTCTGCAACAACTAAAACATCAGTGTGCTGTCACTATTATTTTCATCCTAAATCCAAAACACAGCACTGTAGCAGCTGCTATGAAGAAAATTAACTCCATCCCAGCCAAAACCAGGACAGTTTTCATTCACAATTCTATACCATGTATGTCATATTCAGGTCCTATTCTTTCCAATACATCCTGTTTAATCACCACCACCCTTCCTGTCCTTTGATACATACGCACAGCTATAATTACCTTCCCTCTAAAATGTCCACTGAGTTCCTTTAGTCCATGATTTCAGGCTCCATCTATCATAATGGTTCTTCAGGACAGGAACAATTGTGGGTGGTGTTGGAAAATTGTATACTAAAGCCAGCTTCGGTTCCACCATCATTGCACTCGCCTGGGTCCTTACAAGATTAATTCTTCATTAGTCTGTGCGACTCTTAATGTAATACCATTGACATGATGTCTAACAGCCATAGCAGTGATGGCATACAGCATCATATAACAATTGACATCATGCAATTCAAATCTTGGGCTGTTCTCACTCAAAATGAAATCCCCTTGAAGTACACCTCAAAATTCCTCATCCTTCTATGTTACCCACCAAGTACACACAGGTCATTGAGCAAAAGGAATCCCATGGATAGGTTTGCCTTTTCCTGAAGCAGGAATAACCCCCTACCGTCTTTCTCAGACAGTTTTTCACATGCACTACAGGGACTTTATCTTCTTCTACAATACAAAAGGGTTTTGACTGGGCAGGACCAGCTCGATTAGCAGATCCTCTAGTGTTAACTAACCAAGAGGATTTTACTAGATTTCTGCTCAGTGCTTGAATGTATCAGCTTTCTGTGTACTTTTTTTAACAGTCTATTGTATCATATGATTTTTCCAGATGCTGCTGCATGATAGGGGATGATTTTTCCACCCAAAATCAGGATGGTAAGCAGGGCAGTACAATCCTCTGACACTAACTGGAAATGAGCTCTATCCATTTGTTTAATGAAGCCTAAAGAAAAAGAAGAAGAAGAAGAAGAAGAAGAAGAAGAAGAAGAAGAAGAAGAAGAAGAAGAAGAAGAAGAAGAAGAAGAAGAAGAAGAAGAAGAAGAAGGAGGAGGAGGAGGAGGAGGAGGAGGAGGAGGAGGAGGAGGAGGAGGAGGAGGAGGAGGAGGAGGAGGAGGAGGAGAAGAAGAAGAAAAAGAAAAGGAAAAGGAAAAGATTAAATGCAACTAATTAATTTTAAAACCCTATAATTAAAAGTATGATGACAGAGATCTAATTTGGGAGGGCAGTAATCAATACATAAGAAGACCAACTAAAGTGCAGTCAAAGATAGGATCAAAAACTACTGCAGATATGAAAACTCCTGGGGTTATCTCCAACAGAGTTTGGATAATGCTTTGTGGTACTGAAATTAGTGATGCTGTTTTGTTTGTCTGTGACTTAGAAAAGATTAGTGTGTTGTTATCAACAAATTGGGCTTTCAATAATAAATTAGGCTTTGGAATAATTAATTTCATGTTTGACCATCATGTTCTTTCCCTTTGGGACAGAGTAAGAAGAGGGCAAAAAACATTCTGTAGTAGGCATGGGCTACTGAAAAATTACCCTGGAAGATATCCTTCTCCAACAAAATTTACGCATTTAAAGCTGAATATATATGATGGATTGAGGTTAAGTGAATGTGGTATAAATATTTATATTACACATTCATATTATACTTTTTTTATATAGTACACAGGCAAAATGTTCTGATAGTTTTTTGTTTGTTTGTTTGTTTTTGTTGTTGTTGTTGATATAAGGTACCATGACAGACCTAAAAAGTACATTTTTTTCTAGCTTAAATATTATGTGTCAGTCAAATGCAAACAATGCATGCTGCAATTTTTGTAGTTTACATGGAGGGCTTATTTTAGGGTTGATATGAAACTATACCAAGAGAAGGTAGAAAATCTTTTAATTCTGAGCTGAATATTCTACTTGAGTAACAATTACTTATAGCCACTCTCAACAGAGCTTCATTTTTAAAGTCTGGAGCTCTACAGCTAAATTATATCCCCAGGTTATTTTAAGTATCACCAGTTAAATTAATAAACTATTGATGACCATGATTTTGGGCCTGAAAATACGGTGGAGAAACTTTGGCAAAGAGAGAAGTAGATTGCTCGTGAATGGTGAAATTCATCATAATGTCACCGAATACTTGGAGACCGGAGTTCAAGCTTATTTATTACAGCATTGTTTTTTATTTATTTATTTTATTATATATATTTTTATTTTATTTTATTTTTACTGGGCACTGATAGGGCTTAGGCTAAAGTAGTCTCATTATACTCTCCAGTCAAACAGTGGGAGTGACTACTTCATGAGCGCTTATTTTAATAGGTTTTGTACTGCTGCTAAGGTAACACATGGTTTGTTTTTTTTTAGGCTGTCAGCTCTGTTGGTGTATACCTCACAGCATCCAGAGCTGTGAGCCTACAGCAGAAGCCACACTAGAGAGATGTCCTGAGAATTTCAGCAGTGGGAAGAGTCTGTCAGCTTATAGTATAATATAAACTGAATCACAATTAGAGAGCCCTAGTCTTGAGGCTGATGGTGAGCTGCACTTAGAAATGCTAGATTTAAAAAAAAAATAAAAAAAAATAAAAAATGAAGATTTATTTATTTATTTATTTATTTATTTTCCAGCAGGAAAATAACAAAAAGTCACAAAATTGGAAACAAATAAAAGAGAGGGGCAAAACTACAGAGACATGTAACTTCTTTCCAGTCAGCTAAACTAGGTAATCTAGTAGTACATGTCAAAGATGGGGGAAAGAGATCCATCCTTCAGGCTAAGAGTCAAGGTGTAACCTCTTAGATCCCCCCTTCTCTATCCTTGTTCAGGTCATCAGCTCTAGAGCTGATGTGAGCAAAGAGGTCAATAAAATTGGCTGATGTCAATGGACCAGAATATGAGCTGAGGAGCCAAGTCATAATGCCTCCAATACCCCAACCACAGCAGAAAATTGGATGAAAAGATGTAATCCCTTGAACTGTTTCTGCTTTATGTATTACTGCTTGCTGGCCTACACTTCATGGCATGAACTCTCTACCCCTTGCTGCTTGCAAGGCTGTGAGCTTATTAGTAGGGCTGCCACCAGGAGCTGATGCTGAGCCTGGAGGATGTATCCAGTGTGAGAGGCTGAAGTCTATGCACTAGTGCAATGGGGGAGTATGCAATACAAGGCTGGCCTAGAGGAGTGCTCAGGACAGGACCACATACTTGCTCCTTTGATTCCCACACCACATCAAAAATACTGTCTTTTGTATAGATTTTGGCTGAGCTGCTGCCCCCATACTTTTCCCTTTCTTTTCTGTCATGATTTACATGGAGGTTAATACACACCTGTATGCTACCATCCCTCTAGTGCAAGAGGAGGAGGTTACAAAATAGCCAAAGGGACTGAGAATGCCTCTCACTCTGGCTTTACTCCTGCTCGTTTATAGGGGTAGGTCTCCTCAGCATCTCTCTGGCTCCAGCCTAAGTCTTGACCTTGGGTCAAGGGGAGGTTTATCGCTGGGCACACAGGGGCAGGGAGCAGGCAGCTGGGCAGGCAGGCAACTACCAGGAATGGGATGCCAGTGAGTGAGTGGGATGTGACTTCAACTCTCCCGTAGTAACAGAGCATGGTGGGAGTCAGCAGATGTAGGTATTCACATACAGGCTGATTTTTCCTTGGAAGCAGTGAATTAGTATGGAGTAAGAGTGATTTTTGACTTATGAACTAAACTAAGAAATTTGAAAAATGTCAGAGGAGGAACAGGAATGGAAGATATATTTCCATATTTCCATGACTGTTTCCTGAGAAAATTAAGGGAATAAATCCCCAAGAGTACCATAGATTCTGATTCCTCATACCTGAAAATAAACATTTTATTTTTATTTTTATTTTTATTTTTGTTTTTGTTTTTGTTTTTGTTTTTGTTTTTGTTTTTGTTTTTGTTTTTGTTTTTTGTTTTATTTTTTATTTTTTAATTCAGAGCCATGGAAGTTAATGGGAGCTAAGCAGGAAAGAGACGTGTCTCCTCTGCACCTCTGTGTGTGACTCCAGAGGGCAGCCCCAGCTGATGACAGGTGATCCATTTGCTTTTGCACCACAAAGCCTACTCAGCATCAAGCAGGAGCAAAACTCTTCTGTGTGACTTTGTGATATTGTCATCACACAGAGCTCCTTCCTATTAGAGCCTGCAATTACTGTTTTTCTTTCTGATTAAAGTATGCTCTTGGGAATACAGACTATTTGTGCTGTGTTCTTAATAACCTTTCTACTGCATTTGGGGGTGGGGATGAAATGTCAAGACTGATAAATACAGTGAAGTTAACCCCCAAAAGACAGACTGGGATACTGCATCATTACTTTCACCAGCTAGGGTAGAGAGGCCAAGTTGTTAGAGTATTGATTCACATAACTTCACTATAACCTATGTAAACGTGTGCATGAATGTTTGTCCAATTTTAGATCTATTTCCTTGGAATTTTAGAATATCCCATTTATTTTACCTTACTCAGGTGCATTTGTAAAAGCTCAAAACTATAAGGGTTTTTTCTTAATGCTTAGATTTGTTCCCAGTGCCGAGTTCCTAGTGAAAGTATATATATATATTTTTTTTTTAGCAGTTAATGATTTTTTTACAGCACTTTGATTTTGAAATGAACCTGGAGGGTAGATTACTTCTAATAACAGAGGAGTATTTTATTAAAGTAATATAATTTAGTATTTTTACTGCTTTTCTGTGTGAAAAATTATAAAGATAAAAAATATGGAAGACAGAAAAATTGGCAAAGGAAAGACAGAAAAAAGGTGAAGGAAAAGCAATGAAGTTGGAAAGTTGTATTATGGATGCAATAGAAAAAAAAAAAGTCTACCTCTTATGAATGTATAGGGGGATGTACAAGACTACATTAGGTGAGAATTGTGATTGGATTGATGAGTTCATATTATGTTGCTAATTCTATTTTTAATGCAAAACTATAATACTCCTGAGGTTTATTTTGTTTTTGTTTTCTTTGTGTAGCAATGAAATTAAGTAGGTGTGATTATTTATTGGAGCTGATCTCCCTTTGTCTTACCCATTCAGAATTTTAAAGTCACTTTCAACGTGAGCCACAGTGTCAGGAAATTTGTAGGGTTTATCATCTCCCTGATATGGATAAAAAGCTGAGAACAAGATTTATGGAGATTAAACACCATTATTTAATGCAACAGTCTGGTTCAAAAGTCTTCAGGAAAAACTACTAACTGGTAAGTTGGATCACTATAGTATACTCTATAAGAAAAGAGTAAAATCATTGAAAACACTGTCTTTCAGGAAAGTGCATTGCTTTTTCAAAGGGACATTCTGGCTCAGTAACCTGCTAAAGCTCTTGGAGGGTGTCAGTTAACATGTCAACAAGCACATGGATAAAGTGGGGTGAAATTTGGGAATATAATTTGAAGCTTCCAAAAGCTGTTGGTATATTTGGAACAACCGGAGATTATTATAGAAACTAAGTTGCCATGAGTTTGGAGGAGAAGGTCATTAGCAAAGTGAAAACTGATAAAAGGACAGAAAGCAAACAAGTCTTAAAGGTGATTGTTCTGGATGGAGATGAGCCAGCAGTTTGTCCCACTGGGATCAGTGCTAAATATTATTATTATTATTATTATTATTATTATTATTATTATTATTATTATTTGTTACTTTTATTCAGCATCTTCATTGATAATATGGTGGTGGGAGTGTGCAGTGGATCTTCAGGCTAACACTAAGGCTGGCGCTAAGCTTTCTGACAGTTAAATATCTTGCTAATGGCAAGGAACTTCAGAAGGATCTCATGAAACTAAGTGTGTGGGTAAAAAAGGGGCAAAGGAATACCAATGCAGATAAACATGAAAGAATACATTTGGGAACAAAATTGTTTAAACACACCTACAACATGATGCTAGATGTAGAACTGGTAGTTAGAGATTAGAAAAGAGTTTTCATTTGTCATTGACTATGAAATCCTCAGCTTGGCTTGCTGCTGCAGCCAAACAAACAACAACAACAAACTGTTGGGCACTGTTGAAAGAATTATGTAAAAGCTCAGTGGGCACACATCTTAAATGCAGTGTTTAGAGATCTTCACATCTCAAGAACAAGTGGAACTGGAGTGAAGGAAGGGAATGGAATGTTCAAGGGGATGGATCAGCTATTTTACCGTGAGACACTAAAAAGTCTGGAACTGTTCAGCTTTGGGACTAATCCATCTGAATGAAAAACTGTGTTAAGGCAGATGTATTCAAAGCCTGTGAAACTGTAAATGTCAGTGGATAAGGCAAACAGAGAACCACTATTTGCCACACTCCACAGCAATAGGACTTGAGAACAGCTGAAGCTAGAAGTTTGGTTTAAAACAGATGAAAGAAAAGGGTATCCTTACACAGAGGGTTGTAAACTTCTATCACCTGTTACCACTTGAAGTTGTGGAGGCAGACAGTATAACCAGGTTCAGGAATGATTTAGAGAAATTAGTGTCCAGCAGATCTATACAAACATCCTAAGTGGAGTAGTCATGAATGGGTCCTGGAGCAGCCTTAAAAAAAAAAACTTTCCAGATGCTTAGGGAGTGTGACAAGAACAGACCACAGAAAGTGGCCAGGATCACAAGTTTTTCCTAATTGCACTGTCCTTTTGACACTGTTAGATGTCATTAGCTTTACTCAGCAGGGAATTTGTATGTACTTAGAAAAAGAATTAGCAAGACACAGTTATGATGCAGAGAAGTTTCATTTTTACCCTGCTCTTCTTCTGGACAAATGATACACATTTTTAATGTCGAGACTGGCAATGATTTTAGAAAAATTAACTTCATAATGTTTTCCTTTCTCTAGAAATAATACTTCCATGTTCTCTCTATCAGCAAAACTCTTCCCAGATGTTCTTGTGAGATTTATGCTATCCTAAACCACATAAAATTATATTTGGAAAAGTAAGACTCTTTTGGTTTTGAATGCAATCCAAAATCAGAACCTGAGGAGATTCAAAGCTTGAACTTTTCCTTCAACCTCGCATTTTAGGGATAAGTGGTGTTCAGATTTAAGGTTATGATTCAAACTAGTTTCTACCAAACTGCTTCCAATCATTCCTAAAACTGTATTGCACATAGTTAAACACACACACAGAAAAGCCCTCATTTGAAACAGAATTTACTCTTTTTACTTTTTTTTTTTTTTTTTTTTAATTATTATTATTATTTTATTAGAAGAAAGAGAAGCAATATGCAATGAAATAGACTGATGACATAGCAACCACATCACCTAAGGTTTATAACACTATCCCAGCATTTCAGAGGTTTTCTCTTGCTCCTGTTCATGCTTGCAGCAAAACTCCCAAGAACAGAACGGGGTCTTGAATTTTTGGTAAAGTTGAGGCAATGGGAAAACAGATGTGAAGGAGGATACTGAGGTGACATTTGTTCAGAAGTTCGTCACAGGGCATGGGAAAAGCACAAACATTCATTTAGAAATGTAGGAAATGGGAATAGAAAGGTTGGCATGAGAGCATTACTAGGTCCTAAAAGATGAATTTAAGGAGAGGATAAGTTGTGGAGGACTTTGGAAGTGAAAGAAAGGGTGCCATAGGGAGAAGAAAGCTGCTGGAAGATGAAGAGAGGTGTTAAAACCAACAAGCTAGGAGAAAGGGCTACAGTTTCAACATGATGAATAGGAATCTGTGCTCATTAGGAATGGCTCTAAGATCTTTTAAGCTCAAAGTATTAACAACATGCATCAAGGCAGAGCCTTAACACAAGGATCAAATGAAAGATGTCCTACAGAAAATCAAGAATTCAGGATTCAACAGCAGGACAATAGTAATGATTTCTGTAGTGATCAAGGAAGGTGGTATAAAGAAGGCTGAAGGGGAAATCAGGAGGTCTTTTACATTATTGCTGAATCTGAACTGATGTTGTATATCCACAAGGAAATACCAAGAAGACCAATTGAGACTTAGGCTAGCAGATTTCAGTTATTTCCTGTTTAACTATCTCTTTGTATTTGCCAAACTAAGTTATGCTAATTTAATGTTGTAGACAATGTTTTGTATAGCTTCTTAAATCCCCATTTTCCTATCTCACTTTCAACTCTTAGCTGAGGTACTCTTCACAGTCCTGGCTCTTCAGAGGGTTCTCAAAGCCTTCACACCTGAAGGTGTTGAAGGTGCAACTCAGAAAAGTAGGTGTTAATAATTTACAGACAATTTTTAAAGTACAACAGAGTTTCTTAATAACACAAGTGTTTAACGTACACTGAAAATATTGTAAACTGAAACACTGTAAATTGTATTTTGAATACCCTTAATAAGTTTTAAACAAAACTTATTAGGGTTTCCATTTGTGTTCTTCATACAATCTCCCCAACTCTGTTGCTGTTATACATCTAAACATAAGGTTTTGAACACATTTTATTGCATACACAAAGGCAATCCCTTCTCATCCTATTCCCAAGACTGTTCTTAAAATTTTTAACATGCCCACAATATGTGTATGCAAATGTCATCTATACTCAGAGTTTAGGAAGACTGTCCCCATTGCAGCATTTTCTGTCTTCTTTTTGGCTTTCAGAAGCCTGTCAGAAACTCTCCCTGAAGGTCCTGTTTAAATTGAAACTGATAAAGGTCTGAGACTTGGCCCTGCCAGTAGACATATATTTTGGTTCTTCATCAGTCAGGCTCAGGGCTGTTCTTAACTTTCATATTTATAAAAAACTTCTCAGACAGCAACTGCGGATGACCCATCAGATGGCTTTCCCACAATGGAAAGTTTTTCAAAGCTTCAGAAACAACTTCAGAAACAGTTACCAAACAGCTGAGCATATTTAGTAAGTGCCATATCCTATGTCTACACATTTCTGTGTAATCTGTCTGAATTGCTCTATCCCACAGTCTTCAAATGTTTGTAGACAAAACTAGATTCCATGTACTCTTCTCTGGCCTGTTCTATTTTTTTATTTTATTTTATTTTTTTTTTTCCTGAACCAGAATGAGCAAATACTACAATACGGGATATGTGACTTTTCCTCCAACTTGTAAGATATCCACATTTGCCCTTCTCTCAGGCAGATGCATGCCCACCACTCTTCCTACACCACATGAGTGTTTATGGAACTGAAGAATCATTTAGTAAAGAAGGTAAAAAAAAATCTCCTTTTCCTTCACAGGTGGAATGTATCTTTCCTTGAATAAGAAATAATCTGTCTGTTCATGTTCTCCAGAGTTTTTGGTCTCTCAATTTAGATAATAAAACTTAGACTGTCTCAGTGTGTTAAAAAAATACAAGGTTGCATTACACCACTGATTTTTTTGGTGTTGTCATCTTATATGACCCAGGACATCTTATATGACTGTCATCTTATATGGTCCAGAATGTATCACAGAATTTCTAGGTTGGAAGAGACCTCAAGATCATCGAGTCCAACCTCTGACCTAACACTAACAGTCCCCACTAAACCATATCCCTAAGCTCTACATCTAAACGTCTTTTAAAGACTTCCAGGGATGGTGACTCCACCACTTCCCTGGGAAGCCTGTTCCAATGCCTAACAACCCTTTCAGTGAAGAAGTTCTTCCTAACATCTAACCTAAAACTCCCCTGGCTCAACTTAAGCCCATTCCCCCTCGTCCTGTCACCAGGCACGTGGGAGAACAGACCAACCCCCACCTCGCTACAGCCTCTTTTAATGTACTTATAGAGAGCGATAAGGTCGCCCCTGAGCCTCCTTTTCTCCAGGCTGAACATTCGCAACTCCCTCAGCTGCTCCTCGTAGGACTTGTTCTCCAGGCCCCTCACCAGCTTCGTCGCCCTTCTCTGCACCCACTCAAGCACCTCGATGTCCTTCTTGTAGCGAGGGGCCCAAAACTGAACACAGTACTCGAGGTGTGGCCTCACCAGAGCTGAGTACAGGGGGACGATCACCTCCCTAGCCCTGCTGGTCACACTGTTCCTGATACAAGCCAGGATGCCATTGGCCTTCTTGGCCACCTGAGCACACTGCTGGCTCATATTCAGCTGACTATCCACCATCACTCCCAGGTCCTTCTCTGCCTGGCAGCTCTCCAACCATTCCTCTCCCAGCCTGTAGCTCTGCTTGGGGTTATTGCGCCCCAGGTGCAGGACCCGGCACTTGGCCTTGTTGAACTTCATGCAGTTGACCTCAGCCCATCGGTGCAGCCTATGCAGATCCTCCTGCAGAGCCTTCCTACCCTCAAGCAGATCGACACACGCACCTCACTTGGTGTCATCTGCGAACTTACTGAGGGTGCACTCGATCTCCTCATCCAGATCAACGATGAAGATATTAAAGAGGACCGGCCCCAGCACCGAGCCCTGGGGGACGCCACTAGTGACTGGCCTCCAACTGGACTTGACTCCATTCACCACGACTTTTTGGGCCCGGCTATCCAGCCAGTTTCTAACCCAACAAAGCGTGCGCCAGTCCTAGCCAAGTGCAGCCAGTTTCTTGAGGAGAATGCTGTGGGAGACGGTGTCAAAAGCCTTGCTGAAGTCAAGGTAGACCACATCCACAGCCTTTAGCTCGTCCACCCAGCGAGTCACTTTTTCATAGAAGGAGATCAGGTTCGTCAAGCAGGATCTGCCTTTCATAAACCCATGCTGACTGGGCCTGCAAGTGCTGCGTGATGACTCTCAGGAGGATCTACTCCATGAGCTTCCCTGGTACTGAGGTCAAACTGACAGGCCTGTAGTTTCCTGGGTCTGCCCTCCGGCCCTTCTTGTAGATGGGCGTCACATTTGCTAGCCGCCAGTCAACTGGGACCTCCCCCGATCGCCAGGACTGCTGATAAATGATGGACAGTGGCTTGGCCAGCTCCTCCACCAGTTCCCTCAGTACCCTCGGGTGGATCCTTCCGGCCCCGTCGACTTGTGCACATCCAAGTGCCGTAGCAGGTCACCAACCAGTTCTTCATGGATTGTGAGGGCCACATCCTGCTCCCCATCCCCTTCCACCAGCTCAGGGTACTGAGTATCCAGAGAACAACCGGTCTTGCCACTAAAGACTGAGGCAAAGAAGGCATTGAGCACCGCCGCCTTTTCCTCATCTCTTGTAACTAAGTTTCCCCCCACATCCAGTAAAGGATGGAGATTCTCCTTAGTCCTCCTTTTTGTGTTGATGTATTTATAGAAACGTTTTTTGTTATCTTTAATGGCAGTAGCCAGATTGAGCTCCAGATGAGGTTTGGCCTTCCTAATTTTGTCCCTGCACAGCCTCGCTACATCCTTAAAGTCCTCCCTAGTGGCCTGCCCACTTTTCCAAAGATTATAAACCCTCTTTTTTCTCCTAAGATCAAGCCACAATTCTCTGTTGAGCCAGGCTGGTCTTCTTCCCCGCCAGCTTGTCTTTGGGCACGTGGGGACAGACCATTCCTGCGCCATTAAGATTTCCCTCTTGAAGAGTGCCCAGCCTTCCTGGGCCCCTCTGCCCTTCAGAACCGCCTCCCAAGGGACTCCACCAACTAGTGTCCTGAGCAGCTCAAAGTCAGCCCTCCGAAAGTCCAATACAGCGGTTTTACTGGTCCTCTTCCTGGCCTCACCAAGAATAGTGAACTCCACCATTTCGTGGCCACTCTGCCCAAGACAGCTCCTGACAATCACATCCTCCACCAGTCCTTCTCTGTTTGTGAAGAGAAGGTCTAGCGGGGCACCACCCCTGGTAGGTTCACTAACCAGCTGCGTCAGGAAGCTATCTTCCACGCTCTCCAGAAACCTCCTAGACTGCTTTCTCTGGGCTGTGTTGTGCTTCCAGGATATGTCAGGGAAGTTGAAGTCCCCCACGAGAACAAGCGCTGAAGATTTTGCAACTTCTGTCAGCTGCCTGTAGAATTCCTCATCCGTCTCCTCCTCCTGGTTCGGCGGTCTATAGCAGACCCCGACCAGGACACTAGCCTTGTTGTCCCTGCCGATCCTAACCCAAAGGGACTCGACCCTTTATGATTTATGTATGAATGTTTAGTATTCCATCCTTTCTTATTCAGTATAGAGCATGGTGAAAGAAGGTGTATAAAAATATCTTTCTTTTGATTTGTAATCATACCTTGCCATTGGACTAACCCTGCAGATATAATATCTTGGAAGCATACTCATAGTCTGAAATTTGTTCAGATTTGAGAGAGGCAGTTCTTGCACCTATAAAATCAGCACATTCAGCAAATGTGTCATTTTGCAGATTTGACCCTGGTCTCTTAAGCCCAATTACATTTTCAGGAGTAATTTTTTTCTCATCATTTTTTTTTTTCTCATACCTTCTAATAAACAACCCAATACAAGCACTCAGTTCAGATATGTGAGTTTAAATTTTTGCAAAACCTGAATTTGCTTATTAAACTAAAACAAAGAATTGAGTTTAAAGGGAATCTCCACATATGAACAACCTAGAAAAACACATTTAAACTCATTAAAACCATTGTCTCAACAGGGACTGTTGCAGATAATTATTTTTTCACACGGGGATGGGGGATGCTGAAAAAGGCAAATGTATTCAAGAATACGTCTTCTTCATGGGCAACTATGTTAGTGCACAATTATAACCCCTTTATCATTATGTGCAGACAGTGTATAGATAGCAGTCAGATAAATGGGGGTAGAATAGGTAGAACTTGGCTTAGAATATTTTAAAATATCATGATAAAATATAAACAAATAAAAGTGTCTCTATTCTTCAGATCTTGAATGTGGCCAGCAGGGCTAGGGAAGCGATTATCCCCCTGTACTCGGCTCTGGTGAGGCCACACCTCAAGTACTGTGTTCAGTTTTGGGCCCCTCACTACAAGAAGGACATTGGGGTGCTCGAGCGAGTCCAGAGAAGGGTAATGAAGCTGGTGAGGGGTCTGGAGAACAAGTCTTACAAGGAGCGGCTGAGGGAGTTGCGAATGTTCAGCCTGGAGAAAAGGAGGCTCAGGGGCGACCTTATCGCTCTCTATAAGTACATTAAAAGAGGCTGTAGTGAGGTGGTGGTTGGTCTATTCTCCCATGTGCCTGATGACAGGACAAGGGGGAATGGGCTAAAGTTGTGCCAGGGGAGGTTTAGGTTAGATGTTAGGAAGAACTTCTTTATGGAAAGTGTTAGGCATTGGAATAGGCTGCCCAAGGAAGTGGTGGAGTCACTATCCCTGGAGGTCTTAAAAAAAAAGATGTTTAGATGTAGAGCTTAGTGATATGGTTTAGTGGAGGACTTGTTAGTGTTAGGTCAGAATTTGGACTAGATGACCTTGGAGGTCTCCCAACCTAGATGATTCTGTGATTCTGATTAACAATTCGCTGTAGTTCTGCTTCCCTCAGACCCTTGTTGATTTGGGGGTTGAAAAGAAAAAGAGTCCTCTTGCGAATATGGTTCTAAGAGCATATAACCTTAAAGTGACAGGATGAAGTTTTCCTTTCCCCAACTTTCCCTGAGATTCTGCAACAAGGATGGATAGTGCAAGATGTGTAACAGCAGGAGGCAGTGGATCACAGGGTGTGATGAGGTTTCCTTTGCTCTTCATCTACCTGTTTTATCCCATTCCTCCCTTTGCTTCCCCAAAGCAGTCAACACTCGAACTGGCAATCAACACTCAGGTAATGATCAGTAATGAGAAACTCTCAGATTAAGTTTTGTGTCCTCTAGTGAAGCCTGCAGTGATGGCTCAGGAAGACTTTGACTTTTCTATTAAAGCTCCCTCAATACTCTAGTTTATTTCTTTGCCTCCCAACATTGATGGCTGCTGTTTATCATTTGTTTAGGTCTTTCATCCATTCTGCCAAAGAGTCACACCACTGCATCCACTTAAATTAGCGGTTGTCAGACAACTGAAGTTTGCTTGTTTAAGTGATAAAGAATCCTGTCCCATATTGTTCCCCCTTCTTCCCTACCCTTCCGTCTCCTGTTTTTGGAAATTGGGGTGAGATGGAGAATTTATAGATCTATGGCTGATGAACAGTTAGTTTGAATAAATGCTCAGGATGAAGCATCCAAAGACATAGAGGCTGTGCAAGATCTTGGACAGCTATTTGGAAAATATCAGTTAGCGTTGCCAGGAAGGAAATTGAGGCACAAGCCTTGTGGCAGCCTGATACCAAATGGCTGTCTGAACCTTAGGCTTGTCACAATAAGTGTTTACAAATTTTGACATAATAACAGAAGCTAGGGACATTTTTTTTTTCCAGCAGTCTTGCCTAATAGTGTGTCAGAGCTTAAAGGCTACAGAAGGCTGTGAGCTCACAAAACCTTGAAACAGAATAATCTGAGATTTTGTTGAATGATCTGGGCACTTGGACATAAGTAGTTTTTCAGCTAAAAGGACAAGCAACTGTTCATATGAAGCTGCACTCACCCAAACAGCTATCTTCTTATTTAACTGCTCAGAAATACAGTCTGCTTGGGTCTCTATAAACTGGACAGATATACAAGTCTGTTAGACAAACCTGCCTTGACTCTTTGGCCTGAAGATTGTCAGCAATGTATCATAAGCACACACTGTAAGGTTAGCATAGACTGTATATGAGTACCACATTCAACATCAAGAAATTGGCAGCAGAAAAATGTTCCCAGGTCTAGAAATGTTAAAAGCAAAGTGGTGTCCCCAATATCAGTGATGTCCCCAATATCCTGTGCTTTACAGTATCAGATTTCTGCATTTTTCTCAAGAGCTTGGGGTTTTATGCAATCTAAGTGGGAGATGGTTTTGAAAGTTCAGAACACTTTGCCCCCCTATTTAACTTTCATGCTTTGCATGACAAACCCTCTCTCTCCTGCACTATGAATAAGCATGTTCTGTGTGTGCACAAAGCACGTGTTAATAGAGCTTGTCAAGAATGGACTGAAGTCCATTCCAATGGGCTGGAAATTAATGCTCCAGAAAGTCAAGAGGTCCACAGATACTTTGCATTTTCACTGCTTAGCCCTGCTGTGCCAGTCTCTGCACTAACCATCTGTAGGGTGGAATTTACACTTGCATAGTAAGAGCTCACACACACACAACACCCTCTTTCAAAGACTTAAGTCGAATACATGTGGCACGTAGGCATACCAGTGCGTCTGTGAGCTGTGAATCCAGAGCCAATATGGCAGTTTTGGTCTTGACAGCTACCACAGACACTGCATGGCTTGGTTTCCTTCTTCAGCGTTTTAAAAGGATGAAATTTGGAAGTGCACTGGGAGAGAGCCTGGTGCTTTTTACTTTACGAGATAAGGGAGTGCTGCCATTGGAAACATCATACATATTGGTGGACTTTTGAGAAGAACTTTAATAAGTCTCTAATAACTATCATCCTCTTCTGTTAAGGGTGAATTGGGTAAGATTAGCTGTGGGGACTAAAAAGGAAAAGTATATACTTCTTATTGCCTGTCCTGACCAAGAATGGCAGCTCTAGTTAGTTATACAAAACTCTGTGTGACATTAAGCAAGGTTGAAATTGATCAGAAGAAAAATTATTTGCACCTCCTTGACTGTAGGCCCAATGATGCATTTAATGTTGGATTTGAAAATGCTACCAGTCCTTGGGCTTCTGGACTGAGACATCTGTATCTTTTCTACGGTCTGATAAAGAATCTGTCTGCTGAGTTGGGACATCTGTACACAGCTGAAGAAAGGTATGTGATGCAGTTATTTTCCTATGTGGAAAAAATAACTTTGTTTGTTTGTTTGTTTTGTATAATACTAAAATGGCGTGTGATATTTGCTGTTCTTTAGAATAAGACTGCTATACCTGAAAATCAAAACATTACAACATATTTTATCAACTTGCCTATATTCTGAATCTATGAAATTTTATTTTCTCTTGTTCTTATTCAATTTATGATTTATTTTTCTCCCTGTATAAATCAGTTTCTATTCTGTGGATTCATGGCAGGTATTCCATCTTGTTTTTCAATATGCTATGTCTAGAACAAATATCTAGTCAGTCATGGGCATATAAAATATTAATCATACATGTTTGAAGGTATGTTGCTATAGCAATTCCTTTAGTGCAAGGAAAAATCAGAATATAGCAGGCCAGGGATATGAGAACAGTAGGAATTACAAAGCTATAATAGCACTATTAACACATTACTGCATCGTAATGATATTATTTCCTAACTGTTCTAGTCCCAAGCTGGCTAATTTTCAAGATAGAATTCTTCAGCAGGGATTTCATAAATGACTCCAACATAAAAGACAACTGCAATATGAAGAAGACATTAAGTAATCTGACAAAAATGTTTTTAAAAAGAGGAAGTAAACAAACATATAAAATATCTTCTGTTCACAATTTACCATATCCCTTCTCTTCCCCGTTCCAGTGCGAACAACCCCAAAGGACCAAACATGACAGGACTCACATGAAGAAAATAGAAAGATGCTGCTTAAAAGAAATGTTGTGAATTCAGCATGTAAAGATACAGAGCAGGAAAGCAGGGACAGCCAGAAGGAGAAATGTATGGCAATAAAATTTCATCTAACTGGAATCTAATCTAACTGGAAAATTTTAAAACCAAACCAGAAAAGGCATTGTCTCAGAGAAGACTGTAGCTATCTGGAGGAGAAAGGAGGCCATAAGTTAGAGTGCAGTTCATGGATGAAGAAAGAATGCCATGGCAAACTAATTGATCATGAATATGAACTGAAGCATAGTGTGAATGAGAAGCTGGTAGGATGCGCATTTAGCTGGCATTCAGGCTGCTAACCATCTGGGTGTACTAGTACTCCCTTCACTGAAGGGAGGTGGGGCAATGTCAAGCAATCCCACATTTAACATTTAACTCTTTGTTTGATCCTTTATTAACGTCAATGTTTACACAGTGTTGTAAAGCATCCTGAGTTGCCTGCAACTGATTTCCCTATGCTATGCTCCCTTTTCTAAAGTCCTAAAGCATAACTGTCTTAATATCACTGTTTTTTGACACATTCTTTAAAGAAAAGAAAGCATGAATCCCATAAACAAATCAAAAATGCAGTAGGCCTTTGGATTTGTTGTGGTGATTTAATGTCTGAATGAACAAGAAAAAAACATTTATTTCTAAATTGATGAGATCAAACAGTAAAGATTAGATGGAGCTAACACATCCTTTCTCTTTAATTAAAGACAAACATGAGCCTTCAAGAAAAAGAAGCAGCAGTTCAAATACATATTAATTTTAGTAATAAGCAGCCTGTACAGAGATGGATCAATTTCTTGCTATTTTGTTGTAGTGCATAGTGACAGTAAAAGTAAGAAAACCAAAACAGGATAATTTTTACTTCTTAAAGAAAAATAAATCAAAAAGAGATCATATTTTTTGAAGATGTTTTACAAGGTGAATAAAATTTTCAAAGGAGGGGGGAAGGAAACAGATTTTTTTTAAAAATAAGAGTTTTAAAGGACATTTCCTATTTCAGTCTCCTTGGGAAATGTGTGAATAGAAGCTAAACACACTGCTTAATTTAAACTGTGATGGAAAGATGTAAATTGGGAAAATATAAATACCTAGAGTTTTAGAAATGAACAGTCGCACTTCACCACCATAACCATCTGGTAAGCTGCAACTTTCAGCACCCAGATTTCACATTCTATTTACCTAACAGCCAAAAGCTAAATACTTGAAAAGTTCATTAGAGCTATCAGCAGCATCTAATATTTGAATAGCACAAGATTAAGCTGAACTCCAGACCGAAACTTTGTGTCACTCTATAGTGCCAAACTCGTGGCAAAAAACTGTGATACCACTAATGTATGTCATTTCTGTAAAGGGAATCCTCTCAGCATCCAGAAAGCATCAGTTATAAGCTATGTAAACACCAAGCATAATTGCTAATAAAATGGTTGATATTAAAAATTGGAATTTTGAAAGCAGTCCTGCCTTGGTGAAATGTCTGTGATCAGGGTCTGCAACATTCAGGAAGTGAGTGTGCACAACATATGTGTGTTCACAAAAGAACGATTTGGGTAGTTGCATTATGGGTCTCATTACTGCTGCATATATATGTATATATGAATACAGAGTAGTGTCTATGAGCACCACCTACACGTATAAATATACATAGTCATTAGATGTGAAATGGGCTTTTCTAATGGTATTTTCCTAGCTACTTTATCCAAAACTTTTGAAAATATTAATGTTTTCCAAATTTTAAAATAGTAGGTTCTAGGATTATTTTTTTATGGAAAGCAGAACCTGTACAAGAGGCTATTCCTTCTAGGCAATTACTCTTCTCTTTCAAAGTCAGTCCCAAATGTCTTGAGAATGTATCTTTTCCATTTTTATTAGAGGTCCATTTCCATTCATCAGGAAACTGATTTTCACTGATCTCATGCATTCTCCTTTACATCAGGTTTCTACCACTGTCTGTAATCATTTCAAAGTAATATACAGACACAAAGAGAACACACCCTCAAAATGCAAAACACTGAGGAAGGTGTCTAGCCAAATCTGCATGCTGTTGCTCTACTGGATTTGTATTTTCCCATTGAGCTATATTGGACCCTTATAGAACAGCTATCTATTTACATTAACCTGTTAAAATCTCCACTCTGTAGGAACCCTCTGGAATTAACTGAATTACTATGACAGAAAAATCTGGTCCCATTGGAAGCTATGGGAATTTTGCCACTGGCTTCACTAAAGCCAGGATTTTTCACCTCATATATTTGTTCAAGCTAGAACTGAGCCCCCCATATACCGACCTGCTCCTGCCCCTCTGCCACCTGTTCTTGCTCAGAAGCGTTCCTGCAGTGTCACATGGAGCGGATGCTGTTTACTTACTTCTATTCCTAGCTTGTCTGAGTATGCTAAGTGATAGATGTGCCAGCCTGCCTCATCACAAATGGCCTTTTAATGAACTAGTCAAGGATTTAAATTATCCAAGAACCTGGGAAAAGCATTGTAAATTTAAGACCCTTTTAGGCAATTAAAACCTGACATGTTGCTGTTGAAAACAGGCCAGGGAAAAAGTGATTCTACCTCTTGAGAATCCCCACTTACAGGGAGAGATAATGGCATTTCAGGCACTCCAGGTACTGCAGCCTTCAGAGGGTGCTTGGATGTCAGCTTTGTGAATTGATTCTGGCTGTGTAGCAGTTCAAGTTAATCCTCCAGGCATAGGGGAATGTTTGGTCACTGAAAAAACTGGATTTCTGTATCTTGGGACAGTGCCATTTCAAAATGTTGGGGAGGAGAGGAACAAAAAGGAAGAAGACTTCTATGTCTGAACAGGTTTGGTTCAGTACAGTAAATAGTTTTATTTCTGCTTTTTTTTTATAATTTTTTTTCAAAGATGTAATTAGATTTGCTTCTATTTTAAGCAAGCCAAATTGAATAGCTTAAAATTAAATATATGGAGTGTTTGCAAGCTAGCAAGTAATCTGCCATTCAGAATTTCCTAAGTACCATATTAATAATGTACTTTAAAAAAAAAAGTATTTGCTGACCTGCTGTTCTCTGCAGCAATGGAAGACTTCCAACAGCCTTTCTGTGTACTTTTGTGGTGCTGAGAGTCATTGAAAAATTAAATATGTCAATGAAACATTAAATAACTGCATACATCTTATTCAAAAACTACTTGTAAGGTCCTGAAAAAATACCTTTGCAAGAATTCCCTGCTAGTTAGAAAATGTCTTTTTAGAGTAAACAGCTAACAAAAGATATATCTTTCACAAGCTCAACTTGCTTCTACTCTCCAGACAAGCACATGGCTGTAGCTACTGTGCAAGCTGGAAACACAGAGCTAGTAATACTGATGCAGGGCTCATGTTGGATGTCCATCATCCACTGCATGCAGCCACCTGCATGTGACATGTTCTTGGTTCAGGACTGTCATGAGCAGTATTGTTTTGTATGAGCTCTTGTGCAGACCAAGGTAAGGCAGTCTTATCGTGGTTACAGTCTCTGCATCAATACAACGGAGATTATAACTCAGTATGTCTTTTGGTTGACCCTTCTCTGTCTGTTACTAAAGTTCTCAGTTTTTATAAGCCCCAAAAAGGCATATGCTGGGAGAATCCTCTGCTTTATTGAGTTGTTTGCTTTGGACATGATCTGGCAACAAAGGTTGAACTGGCTGGACAGCAAAAACTTCCAGGCAGTTCAGGAGTGAAGTGCTGGAGATGACCACACAGGTTCTTGGAACAGATGATGAGAGGAGCTGCAAAATGCCGGCACTGACTATGTGAGTGCTCACAAAGCTATTTTGTGAAAGCTCACAAGGGCAAGTTCAGAAGGGGATTCTGTTTTTCATCAGACCAGCTGCTGGTGAGTCCGAGACCTTGCAATCTATTTGCTTTATCACTTACAACTAAACTTACATGTGTACTTACAACTGGTGGAAAAACATAAAGCACTGTGTCTTAACCAGTGTAGCAGCCGTGAGGGAGGGAGAGTTGCTCTGCTTTGGAGTGATCTGGAGGAACAACACCCAGCTGTCTGGTGTCATGAGCCTCCTGAAGTGCTACTATCTTCCTTCACAGCCACCATCTAACACTGCACGGGGAAGCAGGTTTTTCTTGCTTTTGTATAACTGCATTATTTTTATTTTTATTTTTATTTTTTTTGAGATAAATTCAGTATTCAGAGAGAAATGGACACCACTGAAAACAGAATTCTTCACATCAATATTTTTTCACACAAGTGCTGCTATTTGTAGCACATTCACAGACAGAGATATGATAGTGGAAGAAGCAAGAGGCATAAAGTTAGCATGTGAAATGGTTCAAATGAAGGCTGGGGAGAGATGTTGACACCGGAGGAAGCCTGAAGCTGGGGGTTTGATGTGAGTCACAGCAACTATTCAGATGGGGAATTGTCTCCAGGTGATTAGAAAAATACTTGTTTTTAACTGACTCTGTCTCTCTCTCTCTCTGTCTCTCTCGCACTGTGTTAAATTCATTTTTACGCAGCAATCAATTCTCATGCATGATAGTAGTTTTGTATACTAAATGACCTTTGAGACTCGAAATGAGCAGTCTCACATGAAATAATGAAAAAGGTTTAAATCATTAGGTAGTCTTGATGTTTTCTTTCGTTTGGGTCAAAAGTGTAAACTTACCTCACTGTTTCTGAAGCTTTTCTTAAAGAAAATTACAATCTTAAAAAAGGAATTCTTAAAAGCACTTTACATGCTATCTCTGAGCCTTGAGCTTTGAGAAATGCCAATATCACGGAAACAGTAAACAGAGAGATGTGAAGGCCTATTGATATACAGCTTGATATTGATTTCTGCACTACGTAATTTTATTTAATAATTTTTCTATTAAACTTTCCATTATTTTCTGTAGTAAGGAATATATTTAATATTCCTTCCATGCACTGAAGTACTATAAATCTAGAAAATGTAATTGTGTATTACACCCAGGTGTTATGTCATTTTTGCCATGGGAACAGAAATGGAGGATGGGAAACTTGTCCAATTAGCTGCATATTGCCTTTACATATTTTCACCCAGGCCACAAAAGCACACTGCTGGCCTCCAGTGCAACTTTGACTAAAGGCCCCTATTCCCACAAGCCATATGTCCACTTTTTAAGCTTATATATACTTGTGGCCCTATATTTTGGCATTTATAAATGTGAAGGATATTTCTAATTTCTTCCAGACTGTGTTTCATTCCAGATCTGAAAGTCCACATCCTAGCAGTTTGAATGCTAAATAATTAAAATATAGTAATGGATTTAAAATAGGAATACTGAATTCCATTTTTAACTATGATATCAGAAATAAACTGGCTCCTATAGGAAAATTCCTCAGAGTGTCTGTTTCCATTACCATTTTTATTCCCATGTAATGTTTCTAGGCAAGGTTCACTTGAGACCCACTTATTCCAAATAGCAATGATAAGGTTTTATGAATCTGAAAGCTAGTCAGTCTGAACTGAGTTAAATTTGCAGTGATGCCAGCACTCCGTCTCTGAATGTTAGCTCATGGGGAACAATGAATTTATCTCATTGCACTTCAAAATTAAATAATTAAAAACAATCCTTCCCTTCTTCCTCTCCCTCCCCCCTTTCGCCCCCCCACCTCCCTCCCTCTATTTCTTTACGGTTAATAATTATAATAACATACTCAAATGCAGGCAGTGTTATTATCTGATAATGCCTGAAATTTGAAATGGGCCTATTAGCCACCCGAGGCGAAACATAATTGCCCAGTTTCTGTGCACTATCAGATGGCAGATGATGTTGCTGAATGTTATTACTTAAGTATTTCAATTTTTCATATGGTAGAGAAATTAAATTTCAACTATATACTGCAGAAAAACATTCTGGATTGAAAGGTGCTACTATCTGTGAAAGGCTGCAATGCTGGAACTGTTGCACCCATAGCCTTTGGTGGAATTGGTGCTTTGACAGTAAAACTAAAGTTAAAGGGTATTGTTGCTGAGAACTTTAACATGTGGTATACATTTTAGTATGCATTTGCATTTCCAAATAGAAGTTACCACATGTCAGGTTTTCCAAGTATGTGAGTTCTGAAACCATTTAATTGCTGGACTATTTATTTATTGCAATACAGTAGTTACACACCTCTAGCATTAGTCACTGTGAGTGAAATCCCTTGTGAACTGGTGGAAGCCAATGACAAAAGTCCCATTGATTTTGCTGGAACAAGGACTCTGCTGTGTCTATGCTCCAAAATATACACAGACTCTCACAAGAGGAAGAAAGGATTTACTTCTTTTCACCCATTGCTACTGATAAAAAAAAAATAAATACATATGTTGACTCATAACTAAATCCTTAGATTGTAAACATCAGCCACATGACCTTCAGAGAGGAGAAGGCATAGCTGTTGTGTACTAAAGGGTGTCTGGGTGCTTGATTTTAGTAACTGGGAATAATTTTTTTTTTCAGCTTTTTTGGCTTCTTCAGTAAAAAAATAAAAAAATCTATGTTGCCTGTCTTATTCATGCTGCGTTTCAAAATCCCAAATTAGATTCTCATATACTTTGAATTATTTATTTATTTATTGTTTGTTTGTTTATTTCTCTGAACAAGTTTGAATGGATTTGCTTTAATAATCTGGAGACCTCAGAAGAAGGAGAACCATCTTGTGGCCGCTAGCAGGGCGGTGCTGTGGGGCCATGGGAATAAAAAAATAGCAAGACTGACTTTGTTATTAAGGTCTGATGGTGTGACAGAATGACAGAGCTAACTTTTTAAGCATGTTTTAACTAAAATTATGGCTTTTAACCAAAATTATGGTCAATTTGTCCATATAAAGCTTCCATATTCTATGATTCCCTCTGTAACATCCCAGTTACACAGCACTCATTTACAGGTGAAGGGTGTTGACTGAGGTTTAATCTCCTGCAAAATTAACTATGTCAGTTTGTTCCCCTGGGCTCTTGAAACTCTGTGTGTGGCTCTCAGTTCTCTATGAGCTCATTTACCTAACTTCAGGTCCTCTGCCTTTCTCTTTCCTTGAAAGAAAACAAAACAAAACAAAACAAACAAACAAACAAAAAAGCTTTTTGAATTGATTTCACTTGGAGAGACTCATATTATAAATGCTTCATTTTCACATTAAAATGCTAAATGTTATTTGAGAAAAAAACTTTATTTAAAAAAATATAATATAATCGTAGAATCATAGAATCATAGAATATCCTGAGTTGGAAGGGACCCTTAAGGATCATCAAGTCCAACTCTTGACACCGCACAGGTCTACCCAAAAGTTCAGACCATGTGACTAAGTGCACAGTCCAATCTCTTCTTAAATTCAGACAGGCTCGGTGCAGTGACCACTCCCCTGGGGAGCCTGTTCCAGTGTGCAACCACCCTCTCTGTGAAGAACCCCCTCCTGATGTCAAGCCTAAATTTCCCCTGCCTCAGCTTAACCCCGTTCCCACGGGTCCTGTCACTGGTGTTAATGGAGAAAAGGTCTCCTGCCTCTCGACACCCCCTTACGAGGAAGTTGTAGACTGTGATGAGGTCTCCCCTCAGCCTCCTCTTCTCCAGGCTGAACAGGCCCAGTGACCTCAGCCGTTCTTCGTACGTCTTCCCCTCCAGGCCTTTCACCATCTTCGTAGCCCTCCTCTGGATACTTTCCAACAGTTTCATGTCCTTTTTATACTGTGGTGCCCAGAACTGCACACAGTACTCGAGGTGAGGCCGCACCAGCGCAGAGTAGAGCGGGACAATCACCTCCCTTGACCTACTAGCGATGCCGTGCTTGATGCACCCCAGGACACGGTTGGCCCTCCTGGCTGCCAGGGCACACTGCTGGCTCATATTCAACTTGCTGTCTACCACGACCCCCAGATCCCTCTCTTCTAGGCTGCTCTCCAGCGTCTCATCGCCCAGTCTGTACGTGCAGCCAGGGTTTCCCCATCCCAGGTGCAGGACCCGGCACTTGCTCTTATTGAACTTCATGCAGTTGGTGATCGCCCAGCTCTCCAACCTATCCAGATCCCTCTGCAAGGCCTTTCCACCCTCATTCGAGTCCACAACTCCTCCAAGTTTGGTGTCATCAGCAAACTTGCTCAAAATACCTTCTATTCCTACATCCAGATTGTTTATAAAAATATTGAAAAGTACCGGCCCTAAAATGGAGCCTTGAGGGACCCCACTGGTGACCGCCCGCCAGCCTGACGCAGCCCCATTTACCATAACCCTTTGGGCCCTGCCCGTTAGCCAATTGCTCACCCATCGTATGATGTTTTTATTTAGCTGTATGGTGGACATTTTGTCCAGTAGGATCCTATGGGAAACCGTGTCAAAAGCCTTGCTGAAGTCCAAAAAAATCACATCAGCTGGTTTCCCTTGGTCCACCATACGGGTGATCTTATCATAAAAGGAAATCAGGTTAGTTAGGCAGGACCTACCCTTCACAAACCCATGCTGGCTGGGACCAATGACTGCTTTGTCCCCCAGGTGCGCCTCAATAAGCTCGAGAACCATCTTCTCCATGATTTTACCAGGCACTGACGTGAGACTGACAGGCTTGTAATTGCTAGGGTCTTCTTTCTGACCCTTCTTGAAAATCGGCACAACATTTGCCAGCTTCCAGTCTACCGGGACCTCTCCAAATTCCCAGGATCGTTGAAAAATAATTGAGAGAGGTTCCGCGATGACGTCCGCCAGCTCTTTCAGCACCCGGGGATGAATCCCATCCGGACCCATGGACTTGTAGGGATCCAGGTGGAGTAGCAAATCCCGCACACGTTCAGGGTCGGTTGGGAGTTTGTCATCCCCACCGTCCCGGTCCTCCAGCTCAGGGCACCCTGGGTCCCGAAGCCCATCATCGGCATTGAAGACAGAGGCAAAGAAGGCATTAAGCGTCTCTGCTTTGCCTATGTCATTGTCTGTGAGGAGACCTTCCCTATCAAGGAGCGGCCCTATGTATTCTTTAGTTCTCCTTTTTCCATTCACATATCTAAAAAAACCCTTTTTATTTTCTCTCACAGACACAGCCAGCTTCAACTCTAGCTGTGCTTTGGCCACTCGAACTTTCTCCCTACAAACACGAACAGCATCCCTGTATTCTTTCCATGACACCTGGCCCTCCTTCCAGTAGCGAAACACTCTCTGTTTCCGACTAATCTCCATTAGAATGTTCCTGGTCAGCCACGCCAGCTTCCTGCCCCGCCTGCCTGACTTGCGATATTTAGGAATTGCCTGATCTTGTGCTTCTAGGAGGCATCGCTTAAAGAATGACCAGCACTGGTGGACATCGAGGCCTTCAAGAGCAGTTTCCCAGGGGACCTTGCTGACTAGTTCCCTGAGCAGCCTGAAGTCCACTTTCCCCATATCTAGGGATGAGGTTTTGGTGGCACTTTTCCTTCTGTCACCGTAAATTTTGAACTCAACCACTTCATGGTCGCTATGACCAAGGCGGCCACCAATCACCACATCTCCCACCAGACCCTCTATGTTTTCTAGCAACAGGTCTAGGAAGGCACCTTTCCTAGTTGGCTCCGTTAGCACCTGCACCAAGAAGTTATCATCTAGGTGCTTCATGAACCTCCTGGACTTGCTCGTGTCAGCCGTGTGGCACTCCCAGTTAATGTCCGGCAAGTTGAAGTCCCCCATAAGGACAAGGGGAGTTAATCTCGAGGCCTCTCTTAGTTCTTAGTTCTTAGTTCTTATAAATATAAATATAAATTTATATTTATAAATATAAATTCAATTTCTTCCCCATTTCCTAGTTTCTTTGGTGATCTGTTTTTATCCAGACAGGTTCATACTCTTACTTATGAGTCCAGGAATCAAGGGTTTGAGTAAGCCAGTGATCTTCAGCACCAGTTAGGAAAGAAAGCCCTATGCTGACATAAAATTGCGTCAGGTGTACTCACAGAGCTGCAGGGCTTAGCAAGTGTATCTGTATTTCAAGAGAGCTCAGTGAGAGCTAGGTATCCTCTAGGCTTCTCTAGGCTTTGTAAGTGCCACTGGCAGTGGCAATGATATTGATTGCAAAGAACTTAGCAAAGTACTGACGATGGTCAAAGATAACTTTGAAATGAAGAAGAACATACTGCGACTGCTTTTTTTTTGTTGTTATTTGTTATTTTATTTTATTTTATTTTATTTTAGGAAAAAACAGGTAGTGAAATGATGAAGTGATGATTAGGACCTCCTGAGAACAGAAATTCAAAAGCAGCCTGTGGAGCAATAGGTCTGAATTGCAGAGTGTGGAGAACCAGCTCCCTGCACTATTTCTGTCGTATTGTCTGATGTACAGGGCCCTTGATTCATACAGAACAGCAAAGGAGGGAAGCAGCAGATGGTGACATTGCTGGTTCAACAAGCTAAAAGGTATTCCTCTTGCTGGTGGAATGTGTGTACTTATGAACATAAGATTGTGACTTAAATACCTTTTGCTAATGATTTCTCAAGTAGTATCATTCAGCTGCAGGAATATGAGGTATTTGCTTTCTAACACAGGGAGAAAATGATGGTACTGCATAACTGCATGAAGAAATTATACTCAGAAATTCATTTAAAATAGAATAAACTTGCATTTGGGAGGATGGATATATGATGTGAAGGACAGAACCCCACTGTATTTTGTTGCTTTTTAGTGGGTTTTTAGTTGAGTTAAAATCCATTTGAATTAGGACAAGAGGAATTCTGAATCTGAAACAATTTTCCAGGTTTAGAGAAATGTAATGTCTCTAGCAGGTCATAAGTATTTACATTCCTTTCCTTCTTCTTTGTGATTTTTCTTTTCATATTTAGGAGGAGTTTTAATATCTTGAACAGCTAATATAAAGTCTTGATGCTTTTTGTCCATACAGACACCCTGTACACTAAGAGAATAACTCCATCTCCATTCAATTTACATTTAATTTAATGTAAACATAAAGAAGTCAACCCCAAATACAGGATACACAGGGGAGAAGCAGATTTATTTGCCCTTCAGCTCTCTGGGAATCTGCATAATGCCAGGAAAAATCCGTCTGAGACCCTAATTCTTCTTTCAGGGCATCAATAGAAATAAAAAGAACTTCACTAGAAAGCAATTCTTTCAGCAACTGCAGGCAGAGGTACAGCCTGGATACTGGGTATGACAGGGCTGCAAAACCCACACATCCTGCTAGCCTCTTCCTGCTGGACCTTGCTGCAAGTCTATGCAAAATTGAGGAGACTGGTACTTCTGAGAGTTGGGTTCACCTCGTCTCAAGAAGAGAGTTTTAAAAATGGATGAGTGGACCAACTTACAAGTTGTGAACAGATAAACAGTTTGTAACTAAAATTCCTTTTTAATATTCATCTTCACTTGTTTGGGAGAGGGGTTTAACAAGATTACTCAACAATTCTGTTGGAACACAGCATAATCAACTGTGCTTTGGCAAAGTTGTTGCCAAGCTACTCAGAAGCCCTTCACAACACATCAAGCTCCCAGAATGGTGTAGCTTGCTGTTGGCAAGGCTGTTTGATAGTCCACAGAATTTGGTGCCAGAACTGGAAAACAACAAAATAAACTGTAAGCTATAAAGCAAAAGAAAAAAAAAAAAAAAGAAAAGAAAAATTATGCTGTTTGTAATTGAGTCAGCTTGTTGAGGGACATAAAAATCTAATAAATTGCTTTTGCATAACAATCAGTTGTCACATTGGGCTCTAATTGAGCAGCCAGATGGAGCCTTGTAGTTGTAGACGGTAGTAGTAGTATTCCTGGGACACACAAAGCCACATGAGGCAATGAACATTAGGATCATCTTTCTATTAAGATGTAAGGAGAGCTCCACTTAACAGGCAAAAACAGATTTCCCAAACCAAACATATTCAACTCAATGTGCTTATCTTCTATACATGGCAGATAGAAACCTTTCTTTTAATGGATACTTTCTGGGCTTATAGGTATTAACTCTGAAGCTGGTGCATAAGTGGTTTCCAAAAGCCCAGATGATATGCAGGGTCTACAGAAACTTAATTTCCTTTTTAATATTTTTGCAAGTGCTCCATAAGCATGGCACTTCTAAAAAGACACTGACGAGATGCTTTTCATAAACACTTTGTTCCTTAACATTTATAAAGTTTCTTGGGAAAATTGAAATCCATTTCTTGAGTGATTTTTTTTTCCCCTCCATCTGGATACTTTGGTTTATTTGGCTGTGGGCTTTTTATTAACAGCAGTAATATGTAATAATAAGAAACTGAGAGTATTTAACAACTTATCCCTAAAGGTAATGTAGCTTTGGGTAGAGTACCGGGCATAAAGTATTACTGTAATTTTAACCCAAATAGGCAAATTCCATTTTGTGCCTACAAAGTTTGGCAGCATTCTATCATAGAGACAACTGAATCAAATATAGTCAAGATATAGTCAATAACACTGACCAACCCAAACTCTGTGGCCCATATATAAACTGTATCTCTTTTCCTGTCTGTGCTCTGTAGGATCTTCTTGGTCCAAAAAGTTCATTGCCTTTGGAAAGTGAATAGAACCCCAACAGAGCCATACCAATGCCTATTTTAGGGCCAGTTTTCCTGAGTGTTTTCACAAATGACTTAGGTGCAGGACTCTAAGGTATAGTAAGCAAATTTGCAGACGATACAAAATTAGAAGGAGCTGTTGACTCTCAAGAGTAGAGAGGTCTTGCAGAGAGGCTTTGACAAATCTGACAGCTGTGCAATCATCAACAATTTAAAACTCAACAAGAATAAGTGCCAGATTCTGCACCTGGGATGGAGAAACCCTGGATATACTTATAGCCTGGGGGATGAGAGGCTGGAGGGCAGCCTCATGGAAAGGGATCTGGGGGTTCTGGTTGAAGGCCAGTTGAAGTCAATAGTGTGCTCTGGCAGCCAGGAGTATCCTGGGGTTTATCATGTACAATGTCACTAGTGGGTGAAGGAAGGGATTGCCCTTCTTTATTCTGTGCTGGGGTGGCCTCACCTTGAGTACTGCATACAATTTTAGGTACCACAATATAAAAGACATAAAACTATTAGAGTATCCAAAGAAGGGCTAAAAAGATGATGAAGTATGTAGAGGGGAAGACTTATCTAGATTTCAAAAGTCTAGAGGAGCAGCGGAGGTCCCTTGGTTTGTTCAGCCCAGAGAAGAGCAAGCTGAGGGGAAGCCTCATGGCAGCCTGCAGATCCCTCACAAGTGGGAACACAGGGGCAGGTGCTGATCTCTTCTTCTCTGGCGACCTAAGAGAGAGGAATGAATCTGCATTGGGGTTCAGGCTGAACATCAGGAAAAAGTTCTCTACTGAGAAGGTGGTCAGGCACTGGAACAGGCTGCACAGGGCAGTGGTCACAGCAATGAGCTTTCCAGAGTTCAAGAAGCATTTGGACAATACTCTCAGAAAAGTGATTTGACTTTTGGGTAGTCCTGTGTACAGCCAGGATTTGGACTTAATGATCCTTCCAACTCAGGATATGTTGATTCTATTTTTATTTAAATATGTGCTTGTTGTCAGGTGGGTAAGTAAGAAACATTTTTGACTCAGGGATTTGAGTGAGAAATTGAACTTGGTGATTCTGTGCCTAGCTTTTAATAAGAATTAAAGTAATGATAACCACTTCTCTAAGATTTGATAACTCTCTCTTCATTGGAGGAAAACTGCTAAGAATAACTTAACTATGCTGTACTGTGTGATTTTAACACAACGCATGTTAGGACATGGTGTTCAGTTGTGACTTTGAAGTGACTGTGGAAATTGTACATCTGCCATGGGCAGTCACCCTTCCATTGCAGCCCTGGTCAGTGGTGCTATGTGTTGAGCCTGCCATGTCCATCTCTCATAGATAGACATCAACCTCTGCTTCATTTCAGTGAATTCTTTGGCTGCAGGAAGATCTTGTCTTCATTGTCAACATTTTTTTTTTGCAGTCTCCATCTCTGGTAGTCTTTGAATGGCATTTCTTGCTGCTTTTCTCTTACCTTCAAAGTTTGCTCTCATTTCTTCTCCCTTTTGCCTTTTTCTATTCTAACTCCTAGTATAATGGTTGGGCAGACTACTTATTAACAGCTTTCATATTCTTTCCCATCCTCCTACTTCTGGTAGCTGAAAATCTCAGTGACAAACTTGCTCATTTCAGACTGTGCTTGAAAGGATACACTCTGAAGAATACATAACAGCTAGTAAGCATGAGTTTCTTTCCTTGAAGTAAGACAATATTTGATAATTAAAGACCGAGCTGAAGTTCTTGTGAAAAAATGTTTCTTATCAGAAGCCACCTTCATTTCTCTTGGAAATTTCTCTACTTATCCTTTCAGTGTAATTTAAACAGTTATAGTTTGTCTAATCTGTTTTAGACACTAAGGCTTCCTAATATGACAATGATAAAAAGGATTAATTGGAATTGTTTTCTATTTTATATACATTATTATACTGAAGTAACATATATATTAATAGTTTGTAATAATTCTAATATAATGTTAAATTAAAACAATGATAATAGAAAGTAATGCCTAGTACATTTGTAATTAATAGCCTGTCTGAAAATGGATTCATTGTCAAAGAGATGGAACCTAACTTTTATCTAGTAACTTCTTAATGATTGAGTTAAACTGAATGAGTCTGCTTTGTTCCTGTGAAAATCTGTCAAAAAAAATTCTTTTTTTTGACCATATCACAATCTTGTATGTACCTGCAAGAAGACTGTCCCCCTTTCAGGTATTCTTTCCCTGTATACATTTCTGAAATATTTGAAAAAGTCTCTTTTCCTCTACTGTGAATAATCATATGTTGTCACTAGTGCCAGAAGCATTCCAATTATTTGTCATTTGCTCTTTTTTTCTCCTGACCACCACTTTCCAAATGTGAGAATCTAGAATTTGGACAAAGAGCGTGCAGAGATTATAAGAGACAAAAACAAACAAACAAACAAACAAACAAAACTTTCTTTCAGAGTTCTGCTGAATCTTTTAACTAATACCATAATTTTTCAAATATTTACTTTCTCCTTCCGAACTGAGACAGCCCTTCAAAGTAAAAATACTGGTCCATTGCTATTATGTTGTCATGTTAAAAAATAAATATATTTAATTTTAACAACTACTTGGATTTTCCCCTTGCAATTATAGTTTTGTTATGGCTTTTAATCTCACCTTTTACTGTGCTTTTTATTGTTGAGATTATAAATCTGAGATTTTTACATTTCAGATGATGATGTGTAAGCCTTTCACAATGATCTGTATCAGAAACGTTGAATGCTACAGAAAAACATTTAAACTTGAAAATTCAGGGAAGCAATCTGTATATGAAACTTGATGAGATTTATCATTAGTGTCTCCAGCCACCACCCAGGCATACACTGAGCTCAGAGTTTGCCTCATGTTTGTGACCCACTCCTGGAAGTGTGTTTGTTTTCTTGCTGAGACAGCGGGCAAAGGCAGTGATGAGTGATCCTTTTGCAATAGACTGAGATGCCTTGGTCGCAACTGTCACTGGAGGTGGCAAGTTCCCAAGTGTTGTCTTCCTCTTACATGTAGAAGTTGCTCTGAGGTCAGCACTTTGGTGTCTGTATATGAGTACACACTAATGGGAACACCTGCTAATATGTTGTCTTGCATTGACTATATCCAACTGAGACTGTTAAACTGGGATTGTATCTTTTATATCCTACACATACCAGCTTAAAATGTTAGACCACAAGTAACTACTCTACTGCTATGCATAAAGTCTTCCTAAAGTGAAGCCCCTGTCTAACGTCCCCCTACCATGGGATGCTGCAGAGATATCTGGAAGTACTTCCCTGGCTCCTGCTGGCCATATAAGCAGACAGGGTCTGCTCTTGGGGCAGTCCCTTTATCATACCTTCAGAGCCTTCTGCAAGATAAGTAGCAACTGGTCCTAACAAAATTTCTTTTTGGAGGAGTCTGAAGTCATGTGTCAGGAGTATGTGCTTGTTCCATACTTCCATGTGTCAAAACACAATTTCAGCTTTGGAGAATCAGGATTCACTAATCATTCATTTTAAATAGGTATACACATAACATGTATGTTTATGAGTCATAAGACTTGTTCTGGCATCTTGCAAACAGATTTTTTTTCAAATATGCAAACTTTTGTTTATGGTTCTGGGGTTATTTAAAAATTTTAGTTATAAATACTTATATTTATATTTATAACATTTATGTCACATCAGTTAAAACCACACACACACACACACACACACAACCACTCAAAAGTGCCTCAGTTTTTGTTGCTACCTTCAATTACAGAACGTAATAATAATAAACATTGTTAATGTGTCCCAAACCTTAGAACCTAACCAGCCTATCTCAGCCTTGTAGTAACCTATGGTAATCTCTCCTCTCCATACTCACTACTGGCAGATGGAAAAAACATGGAAAAATAGCAGTGAAAAAAGCTCCTCAGGCAATGGTGAACGATATATCCATATGACTGTCTTGAGACAGAATTTTTTCCATTGATATGTTTTTTTCCCAAGGAAATACACAATTTTGTAAAAAAAAATAAATATATAATAAAAAAAATTTCTAATGGCAAATTTTTATTTTGCACTTCCTCATTTCCTGGCTGGCAGTCAAGAAGAGCAGAAATGAAATTCTACCTTTGAACTAGAGAAGAAAGCTGTATATGTGGCCACCCAGCTGTTGATTTGTATCTGCCAGATTTAATACATTTTGCTACTCAGTAGTGGAAGTGGCAAACCTGAAACATCAAAATAATATACATGTCCAGATTACACTGTAGATTTCTTGCCAGAAACCTCATAACAATCTCCCCAATCCATTCCATCCATTCTATGTTCCTGTCACTGAAGACCACAAACTGCATCTTAACCACCCATCTCACCAATATCTGAAAATGGAAATTGTATGTGCCTGTGTGTGGCCTTTCCCATCTTCATCATTTTCCGCATCCACAGAGCTGCTTTTTTTATTATTTTTTTTTCCATTGCGTTATCATTTAAAAAAAAAAAAAAAAAGCTGCTATAAAATGTAGATTTAAATTAAAAGAAAAAAGATTGGCAGTTTTATTGTTTGAAGAATTACTTCAGGGCATGGATTTACCTGAAATTCTCCTCCTGAATATTTTCTAGAAACCCATTTTGTAGGAAAAAAAAGAAAAAACAAAACAAAACAAAACAAAACACCATTGATCTTTTGATGTGTACTGCTCAATGCTTTTTTTTCTTTTTTTTTTTCTGTTTTTCTTTTTTTTTTTTTTTTTTTCCTCTTTAAGTGCTTTCTTTTACTCAGTCTAGAGTCTAGGTTTTAGGATCTAGAGGTATTTCATGAGCTGAAATAAAGCATTCACATCCAAATCACTTCTGTTGTAACATCATCTAAAAATTTCTTTATCAGTCATGTAACTTTTCCAGTTCTTTTTAATTTTCTCACCTAAATGATATGTATTGGAAGAAATACAGATGCCTGTCAGAAAATAAATAAATAACAAAAAAGAAAAACAATAGTTACAGGTGAGTGAGTATTCCCAGTTTATTCCTCATGTAAAATTAATGTAGTGAAACACATACATACATACAAAGCAGTAAAAATTTAAAAAAAAAAAATAAAAAAGAAGTTGTGATTCAAATTCTATTGTCAGTCAAGTTGTTGTATACCAAGAGTAGTTCTACAGATTGCTGCAAAGCGGCATTATTACTTTTGATTTATTGCAATATAATTAAGAAAACGTATGTCATCAGTTCTAATGGAAGCTACAATCAGAAAAGTTAAACTGGAGAAATATGGCTTAAAGTAGTTTTTAACTGAATGAATTGTAATATAATTTGGTATTAATAGGAGAAGAGATTTATTGCTAGTATACTTTCATTGTTACCTAACTTAGTATTCTATATACCAAGATATCATTTTGGAGCTGGCTGGAGCTGGCTCTGGTCTGACATGGGGCTGCTGCTGGGCTCTGCTCACAGAGGCCATCCCTGGAGCACCCCTGCTACCAAACCCTCAACAGGTTCTGCACCTGGGATGAGCAATGACAGATGCAAATATGGATTGGTATATAAGTGGCTGGAGAGCAGCTCAGCAGAAAGGGATATGGGGGAGCTGGTTAACAACAGACTTGAGATGACCAGCAATGTGTCCTGGAAGCCAAGAGGGTAAACCATATTTTGGGGTGCATTAAGCACAGCATAGCCAGATAATCAAAAGAAGTGGTTCTCCATCTCTATTTTATTTATTTTAGCATTGGTGTGGCCTCACCTTGAATATCATGTACATTTCTGGACTCCACAAAACAAAAAGGAATATAAGGTCTTGAAAGCATCCAGAGGACAGCAACAAAGCTGGTAAAAGATCTTGAAAGCATATCCTACGAGGAGAAGCTAAGGACACTTGGGTTGTCTGGTCTGGAAAAAAGAGGACAGCAAGAGGTGGCCTCACTGCTTCATGCACCTTCCTGAGGAGGGGAAATGGAGAAGGAAGTGCTGGGCTCCTCTCCCTGTTTACCAGTAACAGAACACACAGGAACAACACAACGTTGCACCAGTAGAGGTTTAGGTGGGACATTAGGAAAATATTGTTTACTGTGTTAGCTAGCGGTTAACTAACTGTTGGTTAGCCCTGAAGTTGTCAGGCAGTTGGACTCAATGATCTTTGAAAATCCCTTCAAACTGAATTGTTCTAAATAGATTTATTGATGTGCTTTTCTTTTGTGAATTATGATTCCTTATGCCTGAATCATCACTGTGTGCTATGTTCCAAGTCACACTTTCAAAATCACCAAATCACAAAATCATCTGGGTTGGAAGAGAACTCCAAGATCACCTAGTCCAACCTATGACCTAACACTAAAAAGTCCTCCACTAAACCATATCCCTAAGCTCTACATCTAAACGTCTTTTAAAGACCTCCAGGGATGGTGACTTAACCACTTCCCTGGGCAGCCCATTCCAAAACCTAACATCCCTTTCTGTAAAGAAGTTTTTCCTAATATCCAGCCTAAACCTCCCCTGAACATATCCCTTATTTTGCTAACAAACTTACAGAGTATTACTGCAGACTTGCTAGACTCATAGAATTAAACATCTTTTTGTCTTTCATTCCTCATTACCTGTTTGAGTCAGTCAGGCCTTATTCTGAATTATTTCAAACACACTCTCATACTTGATGAATAATTATTAAAAGCTCTGGCCTACAACAGACAACTTTAGATGGCAGTATAAGCATGGCTTGCTGTGAGATTTTTGGGGTAGTCCCTAGATCTGCACTGTTGCTGATTCTTGCTAAGTATGAAATGGCTGCCTGCACTTCAGTCTTAGAAACCAAACTAAATGTCACTGGCCACTTACTCAAGCACCATGCATCTGCTACAAAATCTAGTGATAAACTCACCAGAAAAGGCTATACTTCCATATTCAATTTATTTTCTTATGAGGAATAGGGAATAAATGTCAAATTCACAGAGAGAGACTGCTGTTTCCCTATAGAAATAATTAGATAGACCTTTCTTGACTTCTGGACTACAGAGTAAAATGCTTCTTCTATGTAACAGTGCCCTTTGTGCTGTTTTCAAGAGTCAGTGACTGATGTCTCCTCTTGCTAAGGCACACTTCCCTCTGTGATTAAATATTTATCACAGTGAGAGGCCAGCAGAAGGACTAAGTGCCTCCAATTAACTGTAGTGGAGGTTCATAAGGGACTACAGGACACATATAAATATTTTAAAAGATCAGGTCAGAGCAATGTCCATACCATGCCATTTCCCTGTAGATCAGGGTGCACTGTTTGTTGGTAAGCAGGTGCATGTCTCCTTACCAAAAATTCCACTTTATTTGCTGTGCCTTAGTTATAAATCAGGTGGTAAATTATCACATTAATCATGCATATGAAGAGCTCTGCTTTGCCTGGTGATTATGAAGGGCAAGCAAAACAAAATTAAAAGTGCTGCAATCTGTTTTGTTTGTTCTGGTATTGTTATTTTTTTCCAGAGTTCACACACAGGATGGAAATTTCATATTTAATTTTCTGGACCAAGAGGTGTCTAAATTTATGAGGATCTTAGCCATATGGGAGCCCCCATGACTTCTTTTATCAAGAAACAAAAGACAGGATGTCTTGCCTTAGGTCTGCTACCAAGAACAAAGGTACCAAGGTAGGTAGAGTGGAGCCAGTAATATTCTCCTGAGCTGACTGCTGATCTAGGGCATGAGATGATGCTTTGGGAAGGTTGGTATTATAGAAATGATTGGTCATTGACTGGGCTTTGGAGCTCAAGGTCACTCATAGTTTTCTCACTTCTCCAGTGTGAAGAACATCTTTAGTTAGGGATCTAAATCCCACAACTGTGGAAATCTTCTGGTCTGTCAGTGCCCTGGGGAGAGTATCTGCAGACTCCAAGCCTTGCACTTGTTTTTGGTAGTAGACTGAGCTGTGAAGAAAAGAAGCACTGACTCTTGCAATGCACTTGGAGAAACAGAAATAATTTGTTTTATACTGAAATGTGGTGATGTAAACAAATACTGTTGTGAAGGTGATCAGGGAACTGGACTTCCTGAGACCCCATGTGTGTAAAGGAGGAGGGAGTCAACTGCTGTGGGCTTTCAAGAGAGTGGGGAGTGCAGCCCATGCCTGTCAGGTCAAGAAAGTGCTGTTTGTGCTTGTGGGACCTTTCTTCATGAACTTGCTTTGCAGTTAGGTGCTGAAAGATGTTTTAGTGTTGTTTATTTCTGGTGGGCAACAACCTCACTCACCCATTTCAGTTTTTTTTTTTTTTTTTTTTTTTTTCCCTGAAAAAGTGGTGGGACATCTTTTTTTTTTTTTTTCAGGCTAAATGCAGAGGAATTTAAGGGACTGTGAATGCTCTGTAGCTTAATGAAAAGTTTGGACTTCACTGTTTGGATGGTAAGAAGAGGTCACTACCATTTCTTATGTTTAGCATAGAGAGGACAACTTTAAGGGTGGGTTTTCCTGAAGCAGAGGAGGTAGCCTAGCACAGGAGCTTTTGCAGAGCAGCCTTTGCAAACTGTCCTCCTCAGGACAGATTTTGTTTGTTTGTTTGTTTGTTTGTTTTAGTTGGAAAGGTGTATTAAGGAAAACTTTTTTTTTTATTTTTTTTTTTTCTGGAAATAATGTTGATGGAAAATTTTCCAAATAAACTTAGACAAGAAAAAGAAATAGAGAGAGGAACAGGAATAAAGAAAGAAGAGGGAAATAGTGTCAGAGAGCCTGGATTTAAGGGTTAGGGTAAGACAGTTTGGTTATGGAAACGAAGCAGAATGTGATTTTAAGGGTCATTGTGTTCCTTGGAAAATGTAATGTATCTGTAGGAGGGAAGTTTCTCCTGTCAACATACCCTGTTTTCAGCCATGATTGAATCCTACCTGTCTCATATGCTACAAATACCTTCCTTAAATAAATTAGAAAGGAGAAGGAGCTGCAAAGCAACAAATTATATCCTTCAAAAATTCAGAAGAATTAACATAGTAATTAGTCTTAGAAAAGATAGTGCATAACTTTTACAGCTATGATTTTACAGAGAAGAATGAAAGGAAATGCTTGTTCTAGCTGATGAAACTCAGAAGATACAGAAGCCAAATCCTTTAGCAAATTAGATATGTTGCCAGAAATATGCAGAATTTCCTTAGGTCTTACCTGGGTCTTTTCATCTGGAGATGTCAAATAATTTTATGAAGTTTGAAGAACTGCTTTCATGTTGACATCTGGGACACTGCTTCTTAAAATTACTTTCTAGAAATATTTTGGCACACAACATCACACAAGTTAGATCTTGTAAAACTAGAGGTTGTTTAAATTAGAGAAATAATAACATTCACCATAAATAACAATAGTCTGAAAAGTGGAACTGTATATGACCATAACTATTCACAAGCTTAGGATAAATTCCGAAAATTCTTTTCTCACAAAACCTTTGTGAGCTTATAATGATACTCTGGGGAAAATATTAGCTGAGCAAACAGGTGCAGGAAATATCAGTTATTGCATCGAACGGTTTGAAAATTTGAAACAAGTTCAGAGGATGAAAATCTACTTCCAAATGAAAAGGGATACGAGTGAAATGGCCACATGGCTCAAGTGAGGATAAAGGCAACGCAGAGTGTTAACAGAATATTTAATCCCCAAAACTTCAAACCCAAGTACCTAATGCAAACAACTCAGAATGGAATAGAATCACAGAATCACAGAATCACAGAATTTCTAGGTTGGAAGAGACCTCAAGGTCATCGAGTCCAACCTCCAACCTAAGCCCTCCACTAAACAACAGCCCTCCACTAAACCATATCCCTAAGCTCTACATCTAAACGTCTTTTGAAGACTTCCAGGGATGGTGACTCCACCACTTCCCTGGGCAGCCTGTTCCAATGTCTAACAACCCTTTCAGTGAAGAAATTCTTCCTAACATCTAACCTAAAACTCCCCTGGCTCAACTTAAGCCCATTCCCCCTCGTCCTGTCACCAGGCACGTGGGAGAACAGGCCAACCCCCACCTCGCTACAGCCTCCCTTGAGGTACCTATAGAGAGCGATAAGGTCGCCCCTGAGCCTCCTCTTCTCCAGGCTGAACAAGCCCAGCTCCCTCAGCCGCTCCTCGTAGGACTTGTTCTCCAGGTCCCTCACCATCTTCGTCGCCCTTCTCTGCACCCGCTCAAGCACCTCGATGTCCTTCTTGTAGCGAGGGGCCCAAAACTGAACACAGTACTCGAGGTGCGGCCTCACCAGAGCCGAGTACAGGGGGACGATCACCTCCCTCGCCCTGCTGGTCACGCTGTTCCTGATACAAGCCAGGATGCCGTTGGCCTTCTTGGCCACCTGAGCACACTGCTGGCTCATATTCAGCTGACTATCCACCATCACTCCCAGGTCCTTCTCTGCCTGGCAGCTCTCCAACCATTCCTCTCCCAGTCTGTAGCTCTGCTTGGGGTTATTGCGCCCCAGGTGCAGGACCCGGCACTTGGCTTTGTTGAACTTCATGCAGTTGACCTCAGCCCATCAGTGCAGCCTATCCAGATCCTCCTGCAGAGCTTTCCTACCCTCGAGCAGATCGACACACGCACCTAACTTGGTGTCATCTGCGAACTTACTGAGGGTGCACTCAATGCCCTCGTCCAGATCATCAATGAAGATATTAAAGAGGACCGGCCCCAGCACCGAGCCCTGGGGGACGCCACTAGTGACTGGAATAGGTACATATAACATGGCATATGGTACCGTGAGAATCTTGTCCATGTACAGTATGCTTAAGCTGTGGTTTTTGTTTTTTTCCTGATTCATGAAAATAATTTAAGAACTGTTCACATCTTTCATGTTAGATAAAAGGATGTGTAACTACACATCTGCCTACATTAATTGTTGCATAAAGTGTGACGTAGTCAAAGAAATTATGCATACAAAGTGAAGAAATAATAAACTTTGCATTTAATATTTATCTGTCAGAGTTTTGAATGTGTTTCAAAGTAACCGTAGAGCATGTCATCCAACAGAGAAGTCTAGGACAAGCACAGTGACTGTGCTGTGGAATGACAGTTATAGTAGGGTTCAACTTGTAACAACATTAAGAATCAATTATTTATTTATTTATTTATTTTATTTTTTCCCACACTTGAATCACAGATTCTTAGGCTGAAAGGCTAAGAGGAGGTACTCTGAGTAATCTACCCTGACCCACTATCAGGTTTAGGACAACTCTTGGTATTTTATTTGGACATGACAGAAGCATGAGGGGCTGTACTGAATTTAGACTGAGTTCTGTAAAAAACAATGAGAGATGTAATATTACAAAAAGAAAATAACAGCATTACACTTCTTACTTTTATATTCTTAATGTTAGAAAGGTATGTTTTCAATGACTGTGGAGAGAAAGGGAGGAGAAAAAAAAAAGTAAAAGAAGGTTCTCATTTAATTCTGCAGTGCTCTACAAACTAGCAAGACTGTGGTGTGCAAATGAATAATAGTACTACTGTGAATAATAGTACAACTGTGCTTCATTGTATAAGAAAGACAACCAAAAGGAGTTAAGTAGTTCCCTAAGCAAGAGATCCAAGAAAACCAAAGAGGTATGTATCAAAAACATATTTTCTGAGCTTGCATTGGTTAGAATTTCACAAATTCAGAGTGAACTAATATTGTGAAAAAGTTGCCTTGGTCAAGTGGAATAATTAAATGGACACATTTCTAAAAAGAATAAAATACATGTTAAAGGATATGACAGTCCTACAGAAAATAAGCAGCTGGTAGTAGAATGAAGTGTGAGCAGCTACTCTGAGGAAAAAATAAATTAAATGCAATCCTTTAGTTTGGTTTCAGTAAAGAGATCAACCTCAGTGTCTGGGTTGAACTTATAGTCATTTTGTTCTGTAATCAAGAAGTGCTAAATCACCCAAGAACATGAACCCTGTTCTTATAATAACACTAAAAGAAGGAAACTTCTAATGTTTTTTTTTTGTTTGTTTGTTTGTTTGTTTGTTTGTTTTTGTTTTTGTTTTTGTTTGAACTTATTTGTTTTGCTATAAAAGACACAGTTTTCATAAAATGGAAATTTTCCCTAGTCATATGAGAAGATGGCACAAAATTTTTTCTCTAGATTAAATTTGGGGGGTGTCCTAGAAGCCAGATGGGTTATACCTATTGTTGGGATGAGAGCTCAACTTCTGAGGAGAGTGAGGACCTGGAGACAAAGACTGGAGTTCCTTGAGTTTTGCAGCACTGATGGAGAACACAGATCTGTGATGAATATACACCCATCATTTCCAAAAGTCCTTATGCTGTTAAGTGAAATGGGAAAAGTCTGAAAATGTCAAAATATTGTGACTCTGTTGGCAATGTCAACCTAAATTTTGACATTTCTGAGGCATTTCTATGAAACTGAAGCCTTCATGAATCATTTGGGATGAAAACTAATTTTTGTCATCTTTATTCGGTAATCAGTTTAGACATTGAATTGGTTTTAATGACTTACATAACATCCTATGAGATATTTGTTATTTATCACTTGTATCTTGAGCATGGTGAAATGGATAAATTTCTCTAATCTTAGCTTGACCTACTATGATCTTGTCTAAGACAAGTTCCAATTGCTTTCTTTGCTCCAGGTAGGCATATTAAACCTTGCTTAAAGGAGCTGTGAAGCACCATTGTGTATTAATATAAGTTTTTAATTATTATTATTATTTTTTCTATAGTGGACTTTGATTTATACAACATTAGAAGAAGCACAGTATACAGCAGTGATTAGGATCCTCGAGCTCTCAGTTAACAGGTTGTTGTCCTAGATGATAATCTGCTGTGTGGAATGGGATCTTCTTCCAGTTTCCAAAAGTGTGATGATTTACTTTTTGTACAGAAGCATGCCATTGACTTACCAGTAATTGCTTGTGTTGTGAGATCCTCTGGTAAGAATACAAACAGGTCTGTGTCTGCTTTAACTCCTGTTAAGGCAGGTGCATTTAGGTACTTATTTGGAGCCTGATAAAAAAAAAAAAAAAAAAAAAGAAAAGGAGTTTCTCTTTATTGTTGGTTTCAGTCCCTACCCTAAAGTCATTATTTTCCTTACAGACAGACTAGTCCTGCTTTCAGAACAGGGGAGGAAACATGAAATGATATGATTTTGATTAGAATGCTCCTACCTATCAGGCTTTGCTCTTTTCATTACTAGCATTAAAATCTTAGGGCAGAGCACATTTTGAAACATTTTCTTTATTAAGCAGAATACATCTCCTTAGACACCTGGCTAGCAATTTCTATGAGGTAGTGTATTCCCAGGTGCAGTTAGGCCAACAGCATCCTGGCTTGTATAAGAAGCAGTGTGGCCAGCAGGTCTTGGGAAGTTATTGTCCCCGTGTACTTGGCTCTGGTGAGGCCACACCTCGAGTACTGTGTTCAGTTTTGGGCCCCTCACTACAAGAAGGACATTGGGGTGCTCGAGCGAGTCCAGAGAAGGGTAATGAAGCTGGTGAGGGGTCTGGAGAACAAGTCTTACAAGGAGCGGCTGAGGGAGTTGCGATTGTTCAGCCTGGAGAAAAGGAGGCTCAGGGGCGACCTTATCGCTCTCTATAAGTACATTAAAAGAGGCTGTAGTGAGGTGGTGGTTGGTCTATTCTCCCATATGCCTGATGACAGGACAAGGGGGAATGGGCTAAAGTTGTGCCAGGGGAGGTTTAAGTTGGATACTAAGAAGAACTTCTTTACCAAGAGGGTTGTTAGGCATTGGAACAACCTGCCCAAGGAAGTGGTGGAGTCACCATCCCTGGAGGTCTTTAAAAGATGTTTAGATGTAGAGCTTAGTGATATGGTTTAGTGGAGGACTTGGTGTTAGGTCAGATGTTGGACTCGATGATCTTGAGGTCTCTTCCAACCTAGACAATTCTGTGATTCTGTGATTCTTTAGTATATATAACAGCATTTAGAGGCAGTCTTTCTGAGAAATCCATGTCAAATTTTAAAGTCATCTGATATTGAAGAGTTGGTATGTAAAGTCAGTAAACTCTGGAAAGTTAATCAGGGGGTCTTGCTATGAATAATGGCGAGCCTCAACATGATCAATAGCTATGTTTGGGAAAAATAAAAAATAAAAAATAAAAAGACCACACAGCTGATGTTAAAATAAGCACTTTTAATTTCATTGTGTCCATTGCATTTTAAGCCACAATGCACACTTATTAACAGATTGGATCTTAAATTTCATGCTGCATGTAGAAGTAACAGCTGATCTTCAGAGTGGATCTCAGAAAATGAATATGGAATAGGAACATTATTCAAAGGGCTTAGAAGTTTCATCTCTTTTTTCTCCTGTAGTGGTAGAATATAGATTGTTCTCTATCTTCCCATCGGTGTTATAAACAAAGCATTCAGATACTCTGCTCTGACCTTCTAAGGAAAATTAAAGGTTTAGCAGAAAATCCACACCTGTTTTCAGTAGGCCAGTCTGGATCTTGCTTCCACTATGAAAATCAGAAACAAGTGTTTGAAACTATTCTAATGTGGTTCAAGTGTAAAAGAAAAGCATAAAATAAGAATTAGAGCTAGAGGAAGACTTTGATAAATGTTTCTGTCTATGTAGAATGGTTTTTGTTTTTGTTTTTGTGTGTGTGTGTTTTTTGTTGTTGTTGTTTGTTTGTTTTTTACATTTTAACCTTCTCTTGAAATGAACATATAAACTTTAATGAGAAAAACTATGTTATGGCAGAAGGAAAAGGAAAATAGATCTTGGGAGAAAAATGCAAAAACCTTTTGAGCCTACTGCAGCATGGGAAAAAAAATGAAAGTCTCTTGCAGAATGGCTCTAAGGTGGGGATGAGCTATGGCCTTATCAGCAAGACTATGCCCAAAGTGATGACTAGGAATGCAGTGAGCTGTGTAGGATTTATTTATTTTTATTTATGTATGTATGTATGTATGTATGTATGTATGTATTTATTTATTTATTTATTTATTCTTTATAGGATAGGTACTAATGGTAGAAGTCCCAAAGACATGGGATAACTTACCAAAGTCAGGCTAATTTGCAAAGATCAATGGTCTGACAGCACTCATCTATCATCTTGAACACGTGTGCATAGTAATCAATGGTCATCCATCTCTTTCCTGTAGATCGATTAATCTTTTAAATGTTGTAGGCTCACTACCCTAGTAAAGTACTTTTCATAATATCTGCACAAGCAATTTTTTTTTTATGTATATATATAAAAGATAAAATGATCTAAAATGTATATGATGTGTTTCTCTGAAACCTAAACTGCTTGAGGTGTGAAGCCAGCTGACAGTAATTTTCTCCTCACATTTAGAGGCTAGTATGTTTTAAAAATTTTTACCTGCAGTGGTTTTAAATTTGGTTAAACAGCAAAATTTTAGAACTGGGGTTTTGGTTCATGAAGCTGAAAAACTTAATGTTGTTGGATGGCATAAAGAAACAACATTGTCAGACTGACAGAGATTGGTGCAGTACGGAACTCACAGATCTATATTTTACTAGGGAAGAAACATTATGTGCAATCTGGATCTGAAATAAGAAAGAGAGATATGTTTTTATGTGCACCTCTGAACATTTAACTTGACAATAAAAATGCCCATCCTCCTGGTTATGTTGCATTTCCATCTTGATCAGATGGACCTAATCAATTATCTCTCAAGAAAGACCTTCAGCTAGGTGGAATAAATGGCCACCTGACACTTTATAAACTATCTCTATGGGAAAAGAATAAGAATTGTCCTTGGAATATCCCCCAGTGTGCAATCTGCTTAGAGAAAAGCAATATCTTGCTGATAACACAACCTATGCATCTTTAATTAAAAAGGCTTTTCATCAGGAAAAAAAAGTAAAAATATTTAGACAAATTTTCTTACATAAGGCAAAAAATACCACTTTAGTCTATTTGTCTTATGCATTACATAAGAAATGCACCAAAAGCTGTGTTATCAGCAGGAACTTCTAAAATTGGCTCACTAATTAACTCTCACTAATAATAGTCTCATTTTGATTATTTTCTCTTTGACACACCTTGATCCATTCCAGTGCAGCAGATTTTTATGAGAAAAACATATTCTTCCTGAAATCCAGTTTCATACGTACTTACTGTAGAGTGAGTGAAGATGGATGGAGTAAGATATGCTATGGGCATAACAGAAGAGTTGAAGTCATATGACTAAGTGGTTTACATGTGTCTAGTATTACAGTAATATATTACCAAAGTATTATATATTCATTTTGTTAAAAATATTTCTTCAAGAGGAAAATAAAGGCACTTTAGTGAAGGCAGAAGTTATGTTACAAAATGATATAGCTGACTGGAAGCAAATATCCGTATTGAAAATATGTGGACAGATATTTCTTGTAGAATATTCTTTTCGGAGGATTTTTTACTGATGAAGAAGGAAGCACTGGCTCTTTCTTGAATGTATACTGCCATTTCTTTAGTACTGAAACACAGTTGTGTCCTGGAGTGATTAGTATGGTTGCAAAATGTAGACAATTTACTGATGGTCTTCATCTAACAAATTAAAATCAAATCACTTTCCTGAACTAAACTCCTCACATAACTGAGGAGTAAGTTAATGCATAACACACAGAAAAATAAAATAAAATAAATCTATCTCCACTGCCAAAACTGGTATCTTGCTTAGAATCTAACAAGAAGACTGGCAAAACAAAGAACTCAAATGTTTCAAGGCTTGGTTCTGTTCCATAATAATTTTCACAGAAGACAAATGTCACTATAAAACTGCCATTCAAGTTAAGTGGAGTTTGCATTTCATTTTGACTCTGAGGTGTCAATGTGCTGATTAGTTTTCTGATACAGCTTGGTTGTCAACATTTAAAACATTTCTTGGAAGAAAAAAGATCATTTTGAACAGAAGGCGTTCTGTTATACCTATATTTATACATATTTCCCTGCACCCTCAAAACCCAGTTTTAAAGTGGCTTATCGGAAGAGCTGTCACCATCACCTTGGAAACTGGTCCATTGACAGCATGTATCAATCAGTCGTCTCGCAACTATATAGCTGCCTTCCTTTTTTTTTTTTTTTTTTTTTAACATTTTTGAATAGTGTCATGCTTTCTTTGAAAAGGCAAAAACAAACTAAATTTGTGAGGAATATTTTGGAGAGTGGCAGCTCTCATCAAGCATAATAACTGACTGATTTTTTATTTATTTATTTATTTATTTTCAAGTGATGTAGGTCATAACTTAAAATCAGGGTTTTTCATGGCAGGGAGAAATTCCAGTCTGTGCTCCACAGGCTGTTTGTATTTTGTATGAAACAATCTTTTATGGTTAATCTGTCCACCTGATATCTACTTGTCCTCAAAACGAGGCCATTTAACTGTAACCTTTCTTGCTGGATGTGGGGGTGGAGGACATTTTTTCAAGAAGAGCTCATAGCTTTAACATGCTCTTGGAGATATGTAGCTCAGAATCCCTTTAGACTGAGGAATACAGTGAATGTGGCACTTCTGCATTTCTGGAATCTGATCTATTTATGTAAAAAAGGTCAATCCCTGTCCTATGGTAGCTGTGTTTTCAAAGGGGAAAAAGCAAGCTGTTTCATTTTTGGAAGGGAAGGGCTGAAGATCTGTCTTCAGAGAGAGGAGTTTATCTGCTTTCGCACTATGTAGGGCAGGTGGAGCCTGAAAAATCATGGGGTTGAAGACGTACGTGTTCACACCACTCCTGTTGCACTGGATACCTACCTCTATAATGCCCAAGGGGAGATCTCTAAGAATCTGTCTCAGCTTTACAATTTATGTTTCTGGACTTCGATCCTTCAAGCTGATCAATTCGCTGCCTGTCATTGCAGACAAAACCCTGTTTTGCAACTGGTCTTCAATCAGTCAATACTTATGAATACAAAAAGACTGATCTCAGATAGGACTTGCATGTACAGGTTAAGAGTTTTTTCTTCTGGATAAGAAAAATTAAGATATTTTCCTACGTTAGATGGCAAGAAGAAAAATGCATAAACACATCATCATTCTTGCTGAATTATCCATATATTTTCTATGAAAATTGTATTGAATGAAAGTGCTTACAGGTCTATCATGAGCAAAGTGCATATTTTGCGTATCTTTCAAGGGATACCATCAACAGAATTTATTTCTGATTTTCTTATTGCTTGTTATAAGTAGCACCCAAAATGCCTTGCAGAAAGAGGATTAAAGGGAATAAATGTGTTTATCTTTTTTTAATTTGCTTTCCTGGCAGAGTTTTGTGCGTAGTCAGATTCTATTTCCCTGTGAAGTCAATTATTCACTCTCTCCTTTTTTTTTTGTGCTGGTCTTTTACAAACCAGTGGGGGACAGAGAAGTATTTTAAAATGTGATTGTGAACCCAGAGAAGTTCACAGAGAAGGCAAGGGGACTCAGCAGCAAGAAAAGTGACTTCCATAGCTACTTCTAACACTTTGTTATAGAATAGGCTGGTTTTCAACTTCATGATGTCTGTGGGCAGGTCATAGCCCAAGACAGCTCTCTGTGGTGTCCCTGAAGACACTGCCTTAAATTTCCATGCAACTCCTTTAAAAGAAGGATTGTACCTATGTACAATCTTCTTCATATTTTCATGACACCAAATAGAGGTGCTATTAAGTGCTGGGTACAATCTATTTCCAGGGAATGACAGCCTCTTTTCTGTGCCATGTAATTCTAGTGACTTTCTTGACATTAGTTCAAAATTCCCCTCGATCTCCTTCAGATAATATGAGCTGCAAAGGTATCTGTGAATTAAGGCAACTTCCCCATGTTCCAGGATACAGTTACCACAGTTTTCCTGATAAGGGTGTCATTCTCAAAGAAGTGTTTAAAACTCTTATGGATTCAACCAACTACTATTTGGGATGGCTGGACAAATGGGATCATTCAGAATTCACTTGTGGGACATTGTGCTAGGGGGTCAAGTTTTTACTCCATAGTTCAGACACTCTGTGATATGAACTTTTCTATTCAAAATCAGGAATCCCAGACCACTGACCTTGTGATTTAGTGAGAGTGCAGCCCTGAACCAGGGTCTTCCAGTTGCCTTAATTGAGGGGACAAGGAGGAATCCTCTAAGGGTTGTAGAGGGGAAGGATCTAGTCTTCTCTGGCTGGAAGAGAGAGGCAAGACCCATTTGTCCTGCTCAGAGATCCCAAGAGATGGAGAAATTCACAACCAACCTCCCTTTTCTCCCTAATCTGCAGGTCCATGTCCTGCAGAGCCTCATTGGTCCATGCAGCAGAACAAGAACTTACAGATAGCAAGTTTCCTCTGTCTCCAAATCAGATAGTCCCTCTGGATACAGTACTCCTTTAAGAGTTTTACTAAATCTGCACGTGAACTCAATCTGCCCATAGAAGAATTTCCACTTGTGCAGATGGTATCATTTGGCAGATCACTCTGATGTTGGCAGCATCGTAGGGGTCATATTTGTGCACAGATGGACTGTTCTTCATCTGTTTCTTTATTGTAGTATACCCAAATAGGTTTTCCCACAATAGTATATATTCACATTACATCTCCCTTCATTCCTTGTCAGACAACTTATTTAGTGAGAGCACCAAAAAAATTCTCCCTCTTTCTCTTTGTTCACATATGAAATCCTCTTTTATCTGTATCTTTGTTTTGGGGATACAGAGCAAGGACTAAGTAGAGATATTGAGGATCTCAGTATTTCTGAATCATAAAAAACTGGTAGCATAGAAGTTATCACTGAGATAAGATTCAGAACACTTCTCTGACCCCTCTCCTGTTCAGGGGTGTTCTAATGTACAGCCTATCATAGAAAGATTATTATTTATTTTTAAGGGGAAATATTTTTTTTCAAATTGCATGTTTCTCACAGCTCTCTTACAAACCAAGAGCACTTACAAACACTATGCGAATGGACATTGGGAAGAATTGCAGAGGCTAGGGAATCAATAATTCAAAACTGGAGATTTTCGACCCAGGGCAGCTACAGTAGTAATGACCAAGAGCTGTTATTAGTTGACAGCTGCATAGAGATTTATGTTAAATGTACTCATTATTTAGTGGTAAGATATTCACATTGTTTGAAGCTTCTGTTGTCACACTCACTTGTAATCTTAGTGTGGAGGTGATGAACTGTAGAGATATCATCAGAAATTGCCCTGCCACTACTGGTTTACAACATAGCAAAACGACATTTTGGAAAACTTGAACTGCTTCTTCTATGCATTACACAAACCCTTGCTTTGTTGATAGAAAACTTTATACTTTCATGACTTACCTCATTTTTTATTTATTTATTTATTTATTTATTTATTTATTTATTTATTTATTTATTAAATGACAGATCTATCTTGTGATGAAACTGAGATTTTCTCATTTTTTCAAGTTGGCAGTAACTTTGTCATTTGTCCTCCTCCTTTGCTAACCTAACCAATGTGGTCCGAACTTCTCTACTCAGGTATCAGGTAATAACTATTGCATATGTGGTGCAAGTATAAATATTGCTGTATACAGCTGTGAAAGAAGTTTAAAGTATGTGTAAATGATGCCAAAACAGCTAGGGAGGTTGGAGAGTGAATTTCTTGACATTTCTCCCCCTCAAAACAGTACTTCTTGAAAGGAAGATGGTTATTTGCAATGTGAACATTACTGAAGAGGCAATTCCTTCCACAACTGTATCTAAACAAAAAACACTCCTGCCTGTTTAAAGATTTCTTTTCAACCTTTTGACTGCTTAGAGAATAAAGGATTTGAACTGGGGAACAGATGAAATATTTTTAATCAAATTAGGAAGAAAGTGTGACTGAAATTCCAGCACCAACTGTTAAGTAACTTCTTGGCTGTGCTGGGTAGGAGGGAGAGTAAAATTGCTGATTCCAGCTAAATAAAGGTTACTTGGGAAATATAAAAAAAATAATTCTGAACTTTAATTTCATATCCATCTGGTAAGTCTTTGCAATCAGTCTCTAATTATCTACTTGCTAATGCATTTCTGGTTACTCTGACACCTTACAAATTTTTCTATGCATAGATTCCCTGCCCAAGGCTATGGAAAATTATACATGCTGCTATATATGCTTGGATACAGCTGGTTTCTGTATTGGAGTGATATTTTTTTTCCATCACAGTTACTGAACGTATCTACACAAATAGCTACACTGAACTTGACTTTTTCAGTAGGAGTCTGGAGCTTAAAAAATAGTTTCAATATGAATGTTTCTAACAGAATAACAGCTACAGGGAGAAAAATATTGTGGAGAAGGGGGTACAGGATGCAATTTCATAATGTAATTCTGTAGTGTGTTATGATACGATGACGTTCTGATGGAAAGATATAGACCAAAAGATAAAGCATTTCTTGTGTTGGAGGTTTTGGCTTTTTTTTTGAGGGCATTTTAGTCTTTTCTTGTGGAATAGGGGACAAATCTTTCCTCCTCATCTTGAAAACCATACTATAGGCTGTTTCAGTTGCTGGAAGTTTTGTCCTTTCCTAATCTCTGACTGATGCAAAGGGGCATTCATTTCAGTCAGTTTACTTGCTCTCTATAGGTTAGTGGTTGGACTTGATGATTTTGGAGGTATTTTTGAACTGAATTGATTCTATATATATTTAGGTTTCTCCAAATTAGTCTCTAACAGATGACATACTTTACTGAAATATTGAAAGGTTTCATCAGTTTGTGAAGCTACACAGGAGAGGAGTTCTCTAAAGACATTCACTACACAGTTGTACAAATTCAAGTCAACAAGCCAGCTGACACCAAGGCTTCTCACAATTTCCCATTACAACAATATGTTATAAAATTAGCATAATACTACTATGTATGTAGTATACTGGCATACTAAAATAATAGCATACTAATATATTCCACTGCCAATCAAAAAGTAAAAAGAACTGAAGTTATGGATATCCTTTTTTCTGAAGATAAGCAGTAACCATGCTGCTCATCAACCATGAAGCTCATCATGGACGAGAACAAACGCAGGTTCATGATGTTCTCCATCACAAGAATGATGACAATCAGTTAAAATAAATTCTAACAAACAATTGTTTGTACATCTTGGTTTACAATGCTCAATATTGACCAAAGACTGTGAATTTTTTTATTCCACTTTGGAAAAAGGAAATTTTTATCATAATCTAATATTAACTGAAAGCATAAGCACCCTAGCCAATTGTAGAGATACAGCAGAATACAGAGGAGAACATAAATAAATGGATCAATTCCTGCACATTTATGAAGAAACACTTCATATTGTGAGAAAAGCAGAAGGACTGAGGCTATGTAAAGGCTATGTCCATATCAGATAACTGTTCTCCAGCTTTGCTATGTATCCTGATTAGAGAGATACACACCTACTTTGTATTACTTTAATGACAATGGGAATAGTTCTGTAGATATGCATATTTTATCTGGTACTCAGCCAAGGCTCTGACTTCATTTTGCCAAATCCCATAGAAAAGATATTTGGGGTAAATGAGAAAAATTAAATCAAATGGCAAGTAAAGGTAGAAGCCTGTATCAGAGGTGAAAGAAAAAGAAAGGGGGAGGGGGAGGGAGGCTTTGATGACTTGACCTCTCAAAAATATTTAAATACAACAAGATTAATGATATAAATGTGAGACTAGATTGGATAATAATGAATTGCAGACCTAATTCTAAATCTGAGGATGGCAGGGGCTGCATGCAAGGAGCCTGTGGAGACATGGTAAAAAGGTTGTCTGTCTTTGAACATATGTGCCAGCCCATTGTAAAAAAGTGAGGTATCCTGAGCAATGGAAAATAAATGCTGCTAACAATCACTGTCAAGGAATCACTTTGTGCACAGGGAAGTACCCAGGAATTTAGCGTTTCCCATAGAATCACCACCTGCTTTGTCCACAATTGTCAGCCTAGGCAATGTGCTCAGGAGGCCTCAAGAACAATAATCTGTGTAGTCTAAAAACACCCTGAAAACAGCTTCACAGATGGGCATTCACGATATTAATTCAGAGAACTAGATACACCATCATGGGTGTATCTTGTCCGTCATCCAGTATCTTGTCCATACTGACACTATCGCGTTTAAGGGGAGAGGTATGGGCTCTGAAACACAATGAAAAATAAACCTCCTTCTTTACCATTGCAGTATAACAGAAAAGCCAGCCAAAGAAAGCAGAAGAGTTCTTTTTGATTGATGCAGTCTTTGTGGGAACAGGTTTCATCATAAAGGTGAAAGATGTTGCATATAGCACATGTGCTTTGGAGGTCCCCAAGGACTTGTGAAGCAGGCATGGGCAGGCACCTTGCTCCAGGAAACATAGAGGTGTCCGCATTCATGCAAAAGTAGTCAGCCTTGTGCTTAATTTTTGCATCTATGTGCTACTTAGCAAATGGCCCCCAAAAGAATTTCAAATGTAATACAAGCTGACTTTATACACACTAAGGTAAAGTCAAGTGAAAGTAAGTGAGAAGTAGGCTGGTGCTTTTTTATGCTATGAATGTCTGAGGCTTTCTAATAAACACTCAAGACAAGAATTTTAATCAGTAGTAGATATTTGTTTCCTGAAGAAGTGAGGGAGAAGAGAAAAAAAAATTCAAAGATGAGAGCAAGTAGCATTATAATGGTGAGATTTGTCAGAATTTCCATTATTATAGTCTATTTACAGGTTTTAAATGTTCCCTTGGGGCTGAGACTGAACATTCATGGTCATACAGAAAATGATATTTATCTTCGCTAAATTAAAACGTTGGTTCAACAGCTTCTTTTTTTTTTTTTTTTTTCTTGTAATCACAAGAAAAACCTCTGGAGCACAAGAAGTTCAGATATTTTTTACTTTTTTTTTTTGTTTGTTTCTTTGTTTTTCTCATCCACATTTTCTTTCTGCTTAATAAACATGGCATATACTGAATATTTCAAAGCCTTGACCTGTTACTGCCATTAGTAGTAAAGATATTGAAATGCCTTTCACCTATGAATATACCTTTTCTTTATGCTATTTGCTGTTATTCTGCTTGTCATACTGTCTAGTATTTGGTGATCACTTGATTATTTAAGGCATAGAGGACAGGGTCAGACTAAAAGTGTCAGGGAGACCCTCACAATGAATCGTGTGCTTCAGAGTCCCTTTTGTTGTCCAAGCTCCAAAAAGTATAGATAGGACTGGATGCTATCTTAATCCCAGATTTAACGGTTTATGCCTAAAGGACTGTAATGCATAATCAGTCCTTTGTATCACTTAGCTCAGATTACAAGATTTCATCCTGCTTAGCAAATTACTTGCAAATTTTCAACAATCTAGATATTAGTCACTTACTGCATATCTGTTGCAGGTAAGAAATCTCTTGACCTCAAGGAGTAACTATCAGAGATGTACCTGATATCTACCTCAAGGGAAAGATTCTGGCATGCAGCCTATTGCAGTGCAGGAGAGCTAATGGGTTCTGGGCTGATATACCTATTTATGGGGTAAGATAATTGACTACTAGTCATATTTGCATACCAGCCATATTTGGTTGTTGCATGCTCTGTTAGCCCTTGGATCTATTTCTGCTAAATCTACCTTGAACCTGGTTCAGCTACCATGCCTAGAACACATTCATCATGGTCACCACTGACGGTTATCACCCAAGGAAGGTTACTGGTGAAAGGTCAGGTCAGGGGCTGCCAGAGGGAGTGTACTGCCCCACTATGCAAATAGAGAAATTATTTAGTTCACATTAGCATTTTTTTCCCTACACAACAATACATGTATCCTTAAAATTCTATGTTTTTGAAGGTAATGTAGCAATTAAAATACACTTAAAGGCTCCTTATTTGCATGCAGATTGTCAGGATGAAGGGGAATGTGAGGGTATGCAAAATAATAAGCAATTTTCAACTACATACATGTATTTGTTATTAGTATAAATGTCATCCAACATTTTTTGACTTCAAATAGCATGTTTTTCTTCTTGTGATTGGAGTATAATTTCTGATTTTGATTGCTAAGGAGTAGAGAATTTTACAGTCTTAAGTATTTGTTCCCTCTAATTCCAAGTTAAGCGTGAAAAAATTCGTCTGTACAGGGCCAGACAAATTGTCTGTGAATAATTTTATGTTAAATAGCATTCTGGCAAAGAGTTCCTCATTTCCTGGAGTATTTTAACTGGTGTTTACTGGAGCTGATTGAATAGTGTTCATTTACTGTATTGACATACATTGCTGATACGACTGTACATATAATTCAATAAACTATCTCTGTAGCATTAGACTAGATCTAGTTCTTGTTCAGAATAACAGACCTGATGTGAATTCACTTATTGAGGAGCTGTCCGTGGTTTGACAAACACTTTTTCCTTCACTTACTCTGATCAGAATAGACATTAAGTTTTTATTCAAAACAGGTTGATACGGGATTTGTCTCTCTTTCCACCACACATTAAGGAAAAGGATCCTCTTTTTTTTTTTTTTTTTTTTTTTTTTATTGTTCTTTAAAATCTTTTTCTGGGTAAATTCTAGAGCTTTTTTATTTGAAATAGGTACAGGAACACTAGTGCTTGATTCAACTCTTCCTCTTCATTGGAAAAAATGTCATTAGTTTCACTGAAGTTATGTCTTTTCTTACCAATTGACTGATTGGCACCTCTATTGCTTCTGGAATGTCTGATCAAATTGTATAAATGCATTTTTTCTCCAAACTGTATTAAAAAAAAATAATAAAATGGTGATTTATGGTGTAACTTAAACATAGCTTGCCTGCTTTCTTAAGTAACTGCTTTCCCAATGCTTATTGTTTTGCTTACATCATTCCAGAAAAGTCTGCATATACATGTTAATAATGCTTACCCTGACCACTGTCCAAAGGGTGCAAAAACATATATTGCAGACCAAATGGATAAAGTGGCTGTGCCACTCAGCATTTCAGCAATATGCAATTTTGCACAAGAAGACAATTTCTTGAATAAGTGTTCACCAGTAACTTATTGTGGAATTGGAAGTTTGAAAACAGAAGACAGAATGTCCTGCCAGAAGCTGATAAATTAAATCATGAATCAGAGGGCCATCAGGATCCCAGACACAGCTTAACAAGGTGATGATTCAGAACAATGCATCAAGCCAATTTCAAAGGCAAAGACTATACTTAAAGCAGGAGGCTGTGACATGATACTTGCTTTACACTGATGTCATAAGGATGTGTGGATGAAATGCTACCTCACACAAATTTGTTTGAAGAGTGGTCATTTTTCACTGTACACACCAAAATGGCATTAGGACAAGAATAAGACAAATGATTGAGAGTAAAAGGGAATTTGAAGAGTCTGGGAAATTGTTTTATAATATTTTATATGTTATATTCTGCTCTCACATTTGACTATGGCTTAAGGAAGGTCTCTAAAATCCAATAAATTACAGATGTTACATATTCTGGTAGTGGATTTGAATGAGGATTTTAGAATAGGATAGGGGAGGAGAGGATAAGATAGGATAGGATGAATAGAGTAGCGTAGCATAGCGTAGCGTAGCGAAGCGTAGTGTAGCGAAGCATAGCATAGCATAGAGTAGCATAGCATAGCATCGCATAACGTCGCACAGCACAGCACAGCACAGCACAGCACAGCACAGCACAGCATAGCATCGCACAGCATAGAATAGAATAGAATAGAATAGAATAGAATAGAATAGAATAGAATAGAATAGAATAGAATAGAATAGAATAGAATAGAATAGTTGGAAGGAACCTTCAGAGATCAGCCATTCTGACTGCTAGGCTAAACTTCACTTCATGACCAACCAAAAGTTAAAACATATTATTGAAGAAATTGTCCAAATTTCTTCAAAATGTCCAACTCTGACAGGCATGTGACATCAAGCACCTTACTAGGAAGCCCATTCCAGTGTTTGACCACCCTCATGATAACAAATATTTCCCTATTTTCCAGTCTGAATCTCCACTGGTGCAGCTTTGTGCCTTTCCTGTCATTGGTTACCATGGAAAAGAGTCTGGAACCTTTCTCTCCATTTTCCCTCTTCAGGAAAGTGTAGAGAGTAATGAGGTTGCCTCTCAGCCTCTTTTTCTCCAGACCAGACAATTCAAATGTTCTCAGCCTCTCCTCATAGGACATGCATTCCAGACCTTTTGCTAGCCTTGTTACCCTCCTCTAGATGCTTTCAAGGACCTTAACATCCTTTTTAATATGTAAAGCCCAGAACTGCACAAAATATTCAAGATGAGGCCACACGAAAACTAAATACAGTGGGAGAATCACCTCTTTCGACTGGTTGTTTTTTCTATGTTTAATGCATCCCAAGATATGGTTTTCTCTCTCATCTGTCAGGGCACACTGCTGGCTCATGTCAAGTCTGTTGTCAACAGGCAACCCTGGGTGCAGGTGCAGACCCCTTTCTGTTGAGCTGCACTCTAGGCATTCATCTCTCAGTCTGTACCTCTGCCCAGCATTATTCCATCCCATGTGCAGAATCTGGCATTTACCTTTGTTGAATTTCATGCCATTGATGATTGCCCAATGATCAAATGGACCTAGATCCCTCTGGAAGGCTCTTTTCCCTCCGGGTAGTCAACAGCACCTTCCAGTTTAGTGCCATGAGTCTCCCATGAGGATGAGGGCAACCAATCCCAAGATTTCCCCAATTACCTAGAGAATACCTCATCTCTGCCATTGTACTGGGTGGATGGTTGACAGTGAACACCCATGGCAACATCTGATTCACTATTCATCTCCTTAATCCAGAGAGCCCAGAGTCTCTCTTCTGCATCATCCCTAGTGGCAATAGCTGTACAGTCTAATCTCTCCCTTATGTACAGTGCTACACATCTGCTTACTGGTAATTATGCTTGAAAACTTACTAGAAACATCCCTGGTCTGAGAACCAGGGAGGCAGTAAACTCTGTGAAGAGGGTCAGATCTGCAGATGGGAGTCTCCATTCCCTTCAGGGGGAGCAACCTATAACTAACTTGCCACTGTTTCTTCACAGCTCTGGTGTTGATGCTGCGCTTGCTACAAGACCTAGGTTGATCTGACCTTGGAGGGACAACTAGCACAAATGTCTCTGCTTCCCTCTTTTCACATCCTTTGTCTGCCACACCCAGAGCCTTTTACCTATTCAGTAATGGAAAATGAGTATCTCTTGAAGACAGTTCAAAGGTACCATCTTCCCACTGGGTCATTGTTAAGGGTTGCCTACAATATTTCTTTACGCTGCAGAGCTGTGGCTTGTCCTGCCTTCAGCAGCTCATTGATTTTTAACGTGATGTTATTTCTTCTGCTGTGGCTGTAAGTGAACAAAATTATTTATTTGTTTGTTTGTTTGTTTGTTTGTTACATTTATTGCTGTAAAAGTTTTTTACTTAGTATATGTTTACATTCACTTGAAAGTGACTGCTGGCCTACTTGTATGATCATTAAAACATCTTTCTTTCATGTGGCTTATACAAAACAACCTGGTTTAAAATTAACTGTGATTTGAGTTGTAAGCCCTTCAGGATGGTTATATCTCTGGCATACTTGCCAGTAAGGTGACTTCAGCTGGAGGTGGAGAGGATGAGGTATTCAAACTGCCAGATACAAGCATCCAATTTATACGTCTTAGTTAGGAATTTAATCATCTTTGTGCTCATGGTAGAATCACTAGTGAGTGGGAAAGGCTCCTTTAAAGGTAGTTTTGTTCCTTAAAGTTAAGAATCTGCTGAGTTAATATCTACAGGAGACTATTTTGCTGCAGTGGTTGCCTATGGAGACTAGCCAACTAACATAGGCATGGAAGGTGATTCTTGAATTCAGGAAATGTTATCCTCCCTTTGTGACAGCTGTAAAAATCTATCATTGTGCAAAGGCAAAAGGCAAGGGCCCATTAAAGCAGGTACCAGACTTTGGTAACTAAGCTATAACATCATAAATACGAAATACATGGTCTAAAGACCACTCAAGTGTTACTGGAATTTTAAATGGAAAGCCAAAGCAAAGTTAGTATAACTTCTTGTTCTTTTATAATGAAGTAGTTATAGGGACTTCACCTTGAAATTTCTGTTTATTATTTCTGTTAAGCTGTAATACATACCTAAAAATTGTCACTATGGAAGAGTGAAGATATATGAAAATGAGATATTAAAGAAAGGGGAAATTTGCTTCAAAATCATGTGGTATAATCAGTGTAATGCAATAAATATTGATTTAAATTATGCCAGACCTTCAGGTTTTTGTTTCAAGTCAAAACAAATTTTTAACAAAATTGAATGAAATCATTCTGAGGAAAAGACCATACTATTATTTCATCACTCCACTATGTTGATACACCATAAAGTATTACCTGATCTTCCGTATCACTGTAACCATTCAGTTAGTATCATGATATTTTAGTAATATCTAATATTTCAAATTATTGACTATGTTAATGAAAATCAGCCCCTTTTGATTAAAAATAGTTCATTCTAAGTCATATTATATATTTTCATGGAAATTATTTACAAAAGTAATTAATATATCTAAAAATCTTTTAGTAAGCTGTGAATGTAGATCTCTTCTCATTCCTTCAACTCTTCTCCCCTCTTAAGAATGAAACAGCGGTGTTTGTTTTGTTTTGTTTTATTTGTTTTGTTTTATTTTGTTTTGTTTTATTTTATTTTATTTTATTTATATATTTATTTTTCCACAACAGTTCCTTCTTTGTCTATTTGCATGGACACTATGCACAGACCTCTCAGCTTAGGCCCACAATATAAGGAAATGCAACAATTTAGTAGCAAACTTCCAAAGAGTCACTACGGGAATTCAAAGTGAAACTAAATGCTCCAGGAAAATATACTTCAAAGCTCTCACTGAATTTCTCTAGGGCCAAGATTTCCACTTTTGCTTGGATATTTCCTTGGTCTGGTCAACTTTGAAAAGAAGCTGAGTTTGTAAAGCTCTTATTCTGATCATTTCTAGTAGAGGGTAATTGCTCTATTTTAAAAAGATTCATGGGTTCAGTTAATGCATGCTAAAATCTAGTGTCTTATCCAGGGGTAGCCACAAATAGTTATTCGTATGAACGCAACTTCACATTATTTGTAGGTATATCAAACCTTGTTTCATAAATGTGACTAGTCACAGTTTTTGATCTCTCTTGGAACCTGTGGAAAATTTACTGTCCACAGTATTTTTTTGTTAAGGAGTTCGGATGGTCTGGTACATGCTGTATGAACAACCATATTATTTCATTTGTTTCAAACTTGGCTCTCCCTAGCTTCGTATGAAGTCCTCTTGTTTCTATTGGAAGAGTGGATGAACAGTTAGTCCCTGTAAACACTCTGTCTGCCAGTCATGATTTCATAGATCTCTGTAAACCTAAGTTGTCTTCTGGAGTCCGAAGAGTCTTGAATTAATTATTCTTCATATAGATGCCACAAATTATTTTTGATTATATTCATGGTCCTTCTTTGAATGCTTACCAGTTCTTTTACCTCACTTTTGAGAAGAGCAGGGCAGAAAGGATCTTCTCTATTTATTCTTTATCTTAATAATACTAAATATATATATATATTACCAATGTTAAGCATTGGGCATAGGGGTGATGTTTCTGTAGAACCACCTATTATAATTCCAAAACCTCACTTCTGAGTAGTAACAATCATGCACAGCTCTTTCTCTCTCTACTGTTTTTTTTTCCTACCATTTTATCTCCACTTTCTGCACCTTCACAACAGATCATCATATCTACTACCCAGGAGAACTTAGTACCATCAGCTTACTACATCATGTCCTTGCTCACCCCATTTCCTTATGGGTCTCATGAGTAAAATGAACAGCACTGGTTCCTCTGGGTTCTCTGTGAAACTCAGGACTGACCTCCCACTACAATGACAAATGATGTCAGAAATTAATAGCCTCTCATTTTACATTTTTAACCACTCACTTCTTCAGGCAAGAAGCTCTTATGACATTGCTACATAAGTAAATACAGAAAGAAAGAAAGTTTGTGCATAAGGTAATCACTTCAGGAGAGCTGCAGAACATCTGTGTCCTGCTCACAGTTAACTGACAAGATAGAGGTTGCTACTCCTGAAATCATAGAAGCCCTTGTTCCAAAGGTCAATAATATCTTAATAATTGATATACTAGTTACTGTTTTTGTCAGTATGCTGAAAAATTTAAATGATAACACTCAGAATAATGTATTATGTGTCTCTTGACGGTATTTAGCAATTATAATAACACTGAGTGAAAGACGTTGGACTGAATCTTTGAGGATAAGAAATATTCATTTTTCTTCATATTTTAACAATGTACAGGTTCATAAGATCAACTTTATACCTGCTTTTGAATGCATTGTTTTTTGATGATTAAGCAGAGGAGGAATGCACACAAATAACCATCCTCCCCACCTGCTCCCCCCCACACACACACCTCCCTTAATGTAATAGTCTCCCAAATCAAGTAGTGTTGTGCATACTGTTAAGTAACTGGTATGTTAGATTACTCTTTGATTTTCTTTAGCAATGAACAACTGGGTTGTAATCATACATACACGAAGTGCATCTTCTGTATACTTGTCCCTTCCACCAAATTCAGGCAGTTTTAGCGAGAAATTGTTGGTGATGAAAACCATTTCTGTGCCAAAGAACTCAATGTTGACCCTATGAGTTTAAAGATCCTCCAGATCTTTTGATGTATTTAATAAGAAATGTATGCATGACTGAGTAACAACAACAACAAAATTACAATCAAATTCTCTCCAGCAACAACATTTGTATTTTGTGTTGTTTGTTTTGTGCTTGTTTTGTTTTTCCCATTGTGCATACACAGGCAACGGAACCTATTGAATATGTCTGCAAAACCACTAATGCTGAATATTTGAGAAAGGGGTCTTCTGTTATATATGCTAACATTCAGAATACCCTATGACCAGAATGGTGATTCTCCTGTACAGAAAAATAAAAATAAAAATAAAAATAATAAACAATTGGGCAATGTCAAAGCACACATTTATACTGAAAAAAAAAAAAAAAAAAAAAAAGGTGTGTTTGCAACAGCCCATCTGGGCTACCTTGTCGTCATGGTTGTTGTTGGGATTGTCTCACTCACACCTCCCTATGGAAGAGAAGGTCCCTATGGATCAGAGATACAGTTTCTTCTCCTTCCAACATCTTAATGAAAAAACACTCAGTCACTTCTGCAGATGATTCTCAGATAAACAGGCTGTCTTCAGCAATTTATAATGAAACATTTCTGGCAAAAATAGGGGTTCTATTTTAAAGATATTAACATATTTTTCCATCCTGCTGTCAGATATCAATTATTTTGAGAAAGCACTGAGGATATTCTGCAGGTATCTTAATGCAGAGGACTCATTATTTCATATGATTATATGTGTGTAGAAGCAACTCTCCCAGGGCAAGGGTATGGATCAAGTAAACTTGAAGAAGGAAATTTTATAAGCAGTAAAATCTGAAGAGATTTGAGCTGATCTTTATTGCTTTTCTGCCTGTTCCCTGCCCCCTCCCTCTCCCCCCTCCCCATTACTAATAAATTCAAGTCTCAGAAGAGGGAGTTTAAGTTTTACTACAATAAGAGCTATGTTTCTGAGTAGGTCAGAGAAGATACCTGTTTATATTATTTATTTAAAAAAAAAAAAGCCTCAGGAGATGAATAACTCATTTGTCAGCTGATGTATGCTGTTACTGTTCCAGAAAGGAGCTATAATGTCAGCTATGAACTTGGCCCACTGACTTACAATCCCCTTACAAATGGTTCGAAAGTCTTACATGAAAAAAAAAAAAAAATAGCAGTCAATAGAGGAAAGAATAGTACTGGTGCATAAATAATTATTTAAGCATTTAAAAAAAAAAAAAAAAGGAAGGAAATAGTTGGTAAACAAAAGTAATTTTGTACTGTTTTAAGGACAATCTCCACCATTGCCCTTTAATCCTTATGAGCTTTTTCAGAATAGGCATGTAATAGCATTGGTATAACATGCTCTGTTATGCAGGTATCTGAATGTAAGTCCTCACTTGCCAACCTGATGCTGACCATGAAACTATGGAATAGTAAAAACACAAGCCTGGCAGAAAATATTTTGGGTTTTGGCATGTGGAATTGTGTAAGTGGCCCCTGGTGTCCCATGTGAGGAAAGTTCAGCTCTTCCCAGTTGAACCAAATTAAGAGTGTAGAGAAGCATCTGGAAGCAATGAAGGAAGTGGAACCAGTAGAAGTCAGTGGGTGGTCCCGTGGAAGGCCTTAGGGAGTGCTAGAAGTGTCTTGCCTCCTGGTTGAGACTAAGGAGCAGAGCCAAGGGACTCACCGTCTGATTTTCCTGAACAAGGATGAGAATTTGTATGAAAGAAAAGGCTGAAGGCCAGGCCTCATCTCTCTAAGTGAGATCTAGAGATCTAATGAACAAATGGAAATGTAGGCAGTTAATATGGAGTCGTGGTGGAGTGTGTGACAGGGAAAAGTTGCTGCTGGTAGAAGGGGCTCTGTGTGCTCTTGCTTAACAGGCTGTGTGCTATATAGCCCTAGGTAAGAGCCCTGCAGCTGAGGGGGTGTCAGAGCATTTGAACTAGTTCCAGTATGTCCCATATTATTGCAGAGGACTAGGTTGATCCTGAGAGGTATTTTGCTTGTGGTGGTCTTTAGGCTTTTAATGTAACAATAGCTCCTGGGTGGCACAGTTGTATTTTGTTGTTGTTGTTTTTGTTGTTGTTTGTTTTCTAGTTTGTTTGTATTATGTGAGGTCAGGTATGAAGTGGATGCTTTGTTGGTTTTCATGAGATAAATGTCTGTTATGTGGTTGTAAACGGTTGAGTGTTTTGACTGAGTGGTCTTTTCCAGTCGTATATCCCATCTGGGATTTGGAAGGGTTATACAAAAATTATGTATATATATGCAATATATCTTTTGTGATACTGAGAAAAAAAAAAATCCCAATAAACTATTAATAGACATGGGAATCCTTGGAAAGGATAGGTAGATCTAAAAATGATACTTAGCTAGCATATGGGGAAGTTATACATGATAGTTTTAAGGAAACCTTAGCAAATCTTAGGGCCCAGATGTAGGTCTTTTCCTGAAAGAAACAGATCTGGTTACCTGGGACAATGAGAAGGCTGAGATACTGAATGCCTTCGCCTCAGTCTTTACCAGCAAGGCTGGCCTTCAGGATCCCAAGGTCCTAAAGGCAAGGGTGAATGTCCAGGGCAAGGAAGATGCTACAACTGTCCACTTTTTGTGGAAGAAGGTCAGGCCAGGGAATACGTGAGCAAACTAGACATTCAGTCCATGGGCCCTGATGGATGCACAGATGAGATTACAAGGCCACCCTCTAGAATCTTTGTTCAGTCATGACAACTGGGAGAGGTGTCCAAAGACAGGAACAAATGAAATGTTGCCCCTATTTTCAAAAAGGGCAAGAAGGAGGATCTGAGGAACTACAGGCCAGTCAGACTCACCCCTCCTGGGAAGGTGAGGGAACAGTTAATCTTGAGAACCATTTCAAGGAACATGAATGAGAATAAAGTTGTCAGTAGTCGTCAGTATGGGTTCACCAAGGGGAAATCATGCCTGACCAACCTGACAAGCTTCTATGATGAAATGACCAGCCTAGTGGATGAGGGGGGAGCAATAGATATTATCTTTCTAGACTTCAGTAAGGCCTTTGACACTGCCACCCAGAAGATCCTCTTAGAGAAGTTGTTGAAGTATGGTCTGAGTGAGGAGGCTGTGCAGTAGATCAAGAACTGGCTGAATGGCTGGGCCCAGGTGGAAGTGGTGAGTGGTACAAAGTCTAGCTGGAAGCCAGTAACAAGTGGACTACACCTGGGGTCAATACTGGGTCCAGTCTTGTTCAATATCTTCCTGAACAACCTGAATGATGGGGTAGATGCACACTCAGTAAATTCATAGATGGATGACATGAGTCTGGGGGGAATGGCTGACTCACCACAGGGCCGTGCAGCTGTCAGAAGGGACCTTGACAGGCTGGAGAGGTGGGCTGACAAAAATCTCATGAACAGTTCAACAAGAAGTGCAGAGTTGTGCACCTGTGGAGGAACAACTTAAGGCAACAGTACATGTTGGAGGCCACCCAGCTGGAAAGCAGTTCTGCAGAACAGGACCTAGGAGTCCTGGTAGACACCAAGTTGAACATGAGTCAACAACAACAGCAAGGGCAACAAAGGCTAATGACATTCTTGGCTGCATTAGGCAACGTATTACCAGCAGGTTGAGGCAGGTGATCCTTCCCCTCTACGCAGCATTAGTAAGGCTGCACCTGAAGTGCTTTGCCCTGTTCTGGAGCAAAAACTCACTGTAAAAGAGAGACATGGACATATGGCAAAGAGTCCAAAGTAGGGCCACCAAGATTATGAAGGGACTGGAGCACCTGTCCACTTAGGAGAGGCTGAGAGACTTGGAACTGTTCAGCCTAGAGAAGAGGATTCTCAGGGGTGATCTTTTCAATGTTTATAAATACCTGAAGAGAGTGTGCAATGAGGACAGAGCCATTCTCTTTTCAGTGGTTCCCAATGCCACCAATTCCAGGACAAGAGGCATAACTGGAGCATAGAAGGCTCTGTCTGAACATCAGGAAGCATGTCTTCACTGTGCCAGTTACAGCGTACAGGTGCAGGTTGCCCAGAGAAGTTATGAGCTCTCCCTCCTTGGAGATCTTCAAAAGCCATCTGTACGTGGTCCTGGGCAACCTGTCTTAGCTGTCCTTGTTTGAGCATGGTGGTTGGACCAGAAGAGCTTCAATGGTCCCTTTCAGTTTTGATGATTCTGCGATTCTGCAGTTTCAGGACACTTGCCAATTTTATAGTGAAAGCAGTTCCTGTGGCTTCCATTTTGAACGATGTATATTGTCTCAGCAAGTTTTCCACTGTTGTCCTCTCATTTACCTTGTTATTTATATTTACCTAATGACAAGAGGCAAAACAAACAAACAAAAAAATGTGTCCCATATTCCTCTACTGCTAGGTACTCGATTACTTGCCCTAAACACGCACAGTGTAAACATAGATAATAATTAATATGATTTATTTTCCATCTCTATCTGCTGAATCTGAAGAACCAAGAGCAATCATCATCATAGGTAGCTGTCAGAAGCTGCCAAAAGTCTTTTATAGACTTTACTGCAAAGTGGGAATATGTATTGGCCTCAAAAGGTGAGATCAGCTCTTTTAGCTGGTGTCTACCTTCAACTGTTTAAAAGTAAATAAACCAAAAAAAAAAAAAAAAAAAAGACAAAAAGCAAATACTATAAGAAATAAGTACAGGAAACGAAACTCCAAGTATGTTCTAGCTACCTAAAAGAAAATAAGTTACACAGTAAGCATGTCTGTTTTATGTTGCTAATATTTTCCCAATGACTTTTGCCCACCATGGTCCACTATTACCTGCATTTATGCTAACACATTTTCAGAGCCTGTAGATAAACCTACTAATGCCAGCAGTGCTCTGAAAATATCATTGGATACAGATGTGGCATCAGTTTGGAGGGTCAGGGAATAACATTGGCAAGAGAAGGACTCTGTATTGCAGGGAAGTGAAGAAGAAAAAGGTGAAAGGTCAAAATTTCCAGCAGATTTCATAATTTCTTTTGAAACCTAGCCTAATGAAATGAGGAAATTATGTTGACCTTTTGTTTGTAGCAGAGGAGAGACAGGTTGAAGGGAAAAAGATCTTATTGAACTTAGTAGAAATTCCTGGAGTACATTAGGGTGTCCTCTGGCAGAAGGAAAGAGCAATGAATGGTTTCATTTGATATTTATTGTCAAAATCCTAAGGAGGTTGAATGTAGGTAAATCCTGTCTAGTACTTGAGCACAAATTTTAGCCCTTATTCCTACCAGGCATTTAAGATGTGAATAACAGTTAGCTTATCAGTTAACAGTTAGTTCACTCACTGTCAAAGGATGGTTAGCAAGGTGTTGGTCACTCAGCAGCTTGCTGTGCAGGTTTGCCATCCTCTTCACACAACACAATACTACAAAGAAGCTCTGCAACTCTTCTATCATCAATCCGTTTTATTGTATATACTGCATCAGTGCTTGGATACTAACAGGTAGAGTTGCTGAGTTACAATAGCACTTGAGTGAGCAGCTTCAAAGGTGACAGAGTGTGTTTTTGTTGGTTTTGTTTTCATTGATCTATCATCTCCTTGGACTGCTGTCTCGCAACACTACAAGCCTGAATTGTCTTGTACTTCTCAAGCATGTTAGCTGAGGATTTCAAGCTGTCCTTTACTGCAGCATTTTCTTGCTGTGGTTTTGCCTGCACTGTTTAACTATATGATTTGGAAATGCCCGCTTTTAACAGTCACAGAATGCAAATAAATAATACACATGAAAGTGTGTGTGAGTAACTGTGACAAAGTGTTTAATATTCTTCAGCCTGCTGCTGAGAGACAAGCCAGTCAGAATATATCAAAACCAAATACAGCACTGGCAAGATTAAACAGCAGTGGATTTGCACATACAATAAAACTGCTACATTGAATTTAATCCATGTGTAATTGGGAATAGATAACTCTGGAATTAAATGACTGAACAGAATCTGCCTTCCAGAATGGAAGAAGGGAGGGAGGTAGGCTCTGCTGTTGAAATAAGGAGTAGTTCTGTGCTGTTTCACTGTGAGAGACATTAAAAAGGTGATCTGATGTTGATGAACTGCATGTACAGTAAATGGCTTGTCTATTCAAGAACTTCAGACATAAACTGGTTGTTTTCCTCCCTTGGCTATTGGAGGCACAGTTGCAATTGGGCTGGGTGTGAAGAAGTGTTGCTGATGTTTTCAGGCTATCGTTATCTGGCTGCAATACAGTAAAACTGAACTGAAGTAAGGTTAAAATAGGAGCTACTTTATTCCTCTGCCCTTTTTCACTCGTCTGTTTTTTTTTTTTTTATTATTATTTTTTATTTTTTATTTTTCTGTTATTAAGGAAAGAAATATGAGTGATCCAAACTCCTCCCTTCCCACTTCAACATTGTAGCATCTCAGCCAGTCCCTATCTTTGTTGGCTTTAGCTCTGTTCCCTGCTAACAGCTTGGCAAAGAAATTCCTTGCTCTCGGTTTCCTTGCCAAAGGATGGGTTTGTTGGGTTTGGATTTTGCTTCCATGAAGTGCCAGAACATATAGCATTTCATGTGTTTTAAACACATGAAAATATATTTCCAACATATTTTAAGATTTTCTTCATTCCGTGGGATGCTATTTCTCTTGCATAGTTTCTCCCTCATAAGAGTATCTAATTCTCTTTTAACAATTCCTCTTTTTAGCTGCCTCTCTTCATTGCCTGTTGTTAATATCCCCATCACTGTCAGCTTTTGACTCAGTGTTTTGTCTCTTACAAAGCTACATCTGCTGAACTTCCCGTCTCTTTCCCTGCTCTCTGACTTGTGCACTTGTCCTCTCCCTGTGTTTCTCTGTAGTCCTAAATAGCTGTTCCTCATTCTGTCTCCACGCTTTCTCTTCTGTGAAGAACCACACAGTTACCACCAGCACACAGCAGCTCAAGACAGACATTAAATGCATGTACAGCCAGTCTTTTCCACTTTTACTTAATAGACCCAGTAGGCTTGTAAGGATATTCTTAGACAGTAATGGAAAGATTTAACAAATCCTTTAATATGTTTAACTCAAACCCAGACAGCACACCCTAATTTTCAACCATTATAGAAGCTAGAGGGTCAAAGGGCCAATATTTACCTCAATTAGCATGGTCCACCTTTATTTAAGAATCAGGTTCTGCCATGCTTTACGTGACTCCACAGGATGTGTCTGGAGTTGGGAAGACTGCACCAACTTTCAGCAGCCAACAAAAGACACAGGAAAATTTTCAGTAATTCATTTATTGGAAGAGCAGGAGCCAGGCTTCCTTTCCATCCCCTGGCTGTAATAGGTTTGCCTAGCCTGGTGCAGGTAAGCATGCTGCCACCCTAAGTGTAGAAGTGTACGTGCACAGTGCAGGAATTCTCAGTAGCTTAATGCACTTTCCTGTGTGATGCTAATCAATATCAAAACTGACGTAAAGCCTCTAAAAACACAATTGTAGGCATTATTGAGATGACCACCCAAAACAACAATTCTGATAGTACCTAGTCAGCTGCTGCTATGTTGCATAGGTACTCTAGACTTTATTTCAATTTGCTTTATGAAGGCTTCTCTGCCAATATCTTTGTGCGTGTCTGTCTCCCCATGTCTTGTAAGATATGTCACTGCCCATGCAGTGACAGAACCAACCTTCTTGCAAATATACTTGGGGCCACCACTTGCTTTCAAACTGTGGTCAATAGCAGTACAGATTGACCCTTGTTTTTTTCTTTAGTAGCAGAGCTGATGCGAAGATTTCAGGACAGTAATGCTCGACTGGGTGCTCTCCTGACTCCTCAAGACATTTGCCTCTCAAGCTGGACAAATTTGTTGCAGGGACCATGCCAAATAATTGAAGTTCTATTAGAAAAAAAAATAATAAATAAAATGTTGAAATTTTAAGGCAGGGTGTTTTAAAGCTACTATACTGTCTTATGGTCAATGTATTTACTGAACTTCTGGGTATGAGAACTACCCAAATAATTTTGCAAACAGGATGTGCTTTGTAACAGTTAAAATGAACTGTAAACCAAAGTTTCTGTTTATGGCATTTTATAACTCTTGCTTTATTATTGATATTATTTCAGGTCTGTATAATTTGTACATCTTAGTTTGAGTGATGCTGGCTGTACGTTTTTGCCACAGGACTCATATGAGAAGCTTAATAAATGAATATGGGGTTTACGTGATTCAATTTGTTTCTTGCCTCAGTGTTGTTAACCTTCCCTGCTTTTCAATCTGAACTTCTTCCTCAATTTTTTTTTAACCATTAGTATTGCATGCATCACTCACTGAGTGTCCCTGACATAGCATGACAGTAATTCAGCTGCTGGCAACTACATGGACATGGTGGGCCAAGGAAACGTTTGAGCAAAGATCACTTAAAAAAATAAAATAAATACATACAAATAAAAGATAATTGCAAATGCATGAGCTCTGTAAAACAAAATGAGTCAACTTTCTGCATGAGACTGTCTCCCCCTAATGCTTGTGCCAGGTAGTGTAATAGCATGGTCTATACATTTCTCATAGTCTCCAGATTGGTGAAGTGCAATGGGGAATTATTGGTCTTGCTGTCTATGGTTTGATTTTTGCAATGACCATGATATCTGATTATGCAGAGTGGTTCATTGCTCAACATTAAATTAATTGTTGGAATTTGTGTTCTAGGCATTGCTATTTAATTTTCCCCTTTTTCTTTGTGCTTCTCCCAAGGATGCCGAAAACAATGTTATAGCATGCTACTGTCCTAAGAGATGGGATAACTTTAATTCTTACCTATGCTCTGAACTGGGCAAAGGACAAGTTATAAACTGATGTATGCATGTAGAAGAAATTTACTTCATGGATTATTATTGTCTAGAGGTTTACAATATACAAAGGCAGAAAACTATTTTAGGAAAATAAGTGTTCTTGTGACTTCTAGTCAGTTCAATTTTGGCTTTTAGTGGATGTTTCCCACTAAATATCTGATATATCTGATATATCTAGATGTACCGATTTGGAAAAAACATATACTTCTGGGTGGGTTTATTTTTTTTTTTTTTGTTTTGTTTTGTTTGTTTTCTTTGACAGAATGCAATCTAATAATATAACCTGTGAAAGGCAGGTTACCAAACTAGGTAGACTAATGGACTGATCCATCTCAATAGCTCTGATATTTGATTGCTTAGAGGGTTTTGTTTGTTTCCCTTACTGCAATTCTAGTATTGTAAACAGTATTTAGTTGTCCCTGATCAATCTTTCCTTGCCTGCCGGCATAAATTAAAATTCATAGGAAGTAAATTGTTTGCACTATTGCAAAGCTTTCTCTGCTTCCCTGGGTGAAGGATTCCCAGTGAGTCCACCCAACAGTGGAGGCAGCTGTCAAGTTCTAGGTCTAAAGCTCAATTCCCTCTCCAGCTCCTTTGTGGAACTGTCCTAAAAATAGTATTCATAGGGAAAAGAAAGTGTTGATGTGACTGTTAGAAACTCTATATAGTCATATTTATTTATTTATTTATTTATTCGGTTACTCAGTTGTTCTGATTTTTTCACTTCTTTTCCAGGAAGGGGTGAATGCACTGGCAGAGACCTATAGACCTATCCAGTGGCCTTAGAATGGGTTGAGACTTTATTAACAAAGGAGGGCTAGGAACAGTGCAAAGGTGTTTAACATGTGGTCCGTACAATTCAGGCTGGGCCAGGATGAGCTAACTTACATTTTGTTTTGTTTTGTTTTGTTTTGCTTTAAATAATATTTAAACATCTAAAGGTGCATGTACAAACCTAATAAAGTATTTCAAGATCACAAAAACTGTTGGCCTTTACCTACATCCACTCCTCCAGTGAGGTGAACCAGTTGTTTTCTCCCTAAAATTAATTTCAGAAAATTAACTATAGCTTTCTGCAATGAAGGATCCAGTGAATCAAGGATGAAAAGCTTGTGTGTGTGTGTTGCCTCCCTCATTCCCACCCTTGCACCATTTTGAAAGGGGAGAGATCTTTTTTTTTCATTTTCTAAATTCCAAAATAGAAAATACAACAGCTTTGGTAACCACACTTCTGCAATATAATGCACTACAACTAATGGGGCATTAAATTAATAAGACAATGTAAACCAATGCAATTTTCTGCTTCCTGTTGATGGGTGCATCGGTGTCATTGGTTTTGTCAGCTCAACTCTGCCACTGACTTGTGGGTGGAAGGTATCAAATTCATGGTGCCAAAAATATATATTTGTTTACTGTACATATGGATATGGCTTATATGATGCTTCTGCAAGTAAATGCAAGATGTACTATTAATTTTTCTTCGTAATGCGCATTCATAACTGAAGACTTTTTTAAAACACTTGTCAGTATGGTTTGGAATTATCACATAACAGTAATTACCATGGATGTTTGGAAATGTTGAGGAAAAACCTCTTTAGCATATTCCAGACTTCATGTATGCATACACATCTAAGATGGTGAGTTGTGTAATGCATTTTAATCATATTGTGCTGGTGTCTTTATATAATGTAAACCATTTCCACTGAAGTCTGAAATAATTCTGGCATGACCCAGAGTCAACATGATAATATATTCTTGGTATCCTTTACATACTGATAACAGTTCAGCTGCTCTAAAGGGTTTTGTCAAGTTATGTTCTTTTCCTATAGGTGTTAATATATCTGGCAATTACAGTTCAAATTTTTACTCTTAAACTAGAGCTGAATCTGGGTCAGTAAGAACTCTAAATTGAGCAATTTCACCAACTGTTGCAGAGTGCTGTAGCAAACCTTTGAACTAATCTCTGCTTCAGAGTGTTGAGAGTTGCAATTTATTAAGAGTCAGGCAGGCTGTAAGTACTTGTCTTCCTCCTGGGAAAAGATGGATGTATGTTTCGTTGATATTACTATAACTTTAAAAGCTAGAGTAGGATGATGGCAGGCTTAAAGGATTGGTTTGTCTCCTGTTTACTTACCCTTGTCTATTGAGTCGAATCCTTACCAAGATTTTTCTTGGCCTGTTTTCATGTGGTTTAGCACAAACTCAGTTTTCCTGATTTAAAGTTTTCATAATTTAAAAACAAGTAAAGCAGCAGTTCTCTGTTGGGAGAGATGTACCTCTGACTCTACTGTAAAGAAACACCAGTAGTCACATTATGTGTTCTCACACAAGTAAATCAGGTTGTTTTAGTCTTTGTTGCTAGTTTGAAACAGCGCAGTGTTTGGTTAGAGAGCCGGTGCCTGGATAAGCTCTTGCAGGAACACTCTTTTGTTTTTGACATTTCAGTTTTGGATCTATAAAAAGATGCACTTGAGTCCCAGAGGCCACTTTTCAGTTTGGAGATGTGAATTGAATAACGAGGTCTCCACAGAAGGGCAGAATGAGAGCTATGCTTTTTTATTATTATTTATTATTATTATTTCTTCTTCACATAGACAATATATATTTTGTTTGTTTGTTTTCAGAGCTTCACAGTACCAATATGCAGAATGGCTATAAAGCATGCTTATCTAGTGCACACTGTCTTCTTTTAAACTTTTGTTTCATTAAATGTTGCTTGTAATCCATTTCTGTAATCATATTTAATATCTAGCACATAAGAATGATAAATACACTTTCCTGTGGCAATCTGTGAAAGGAATTATGCTGAAGACTGGCCAACAGTGCTGCTTTATAGAAACTTTTGCTATGACAGCTACTTTCATTCAGATGAAAAGATGGGCAATTGAACGCCTTCCAGTTTCATTATCAGTGGCCTGAGAGAAAGACAAACGTTACCTGAAGATCAGCCTTGTAAGGCTGAAGGCTGTTTCTTGAGGCCCTGAATACAAACCAAGTGGAAGAAAGAATGATTTCATTATCCTTGTGTATGTGGGAGGAGAAAGGAGCAGTCAGCATGTGTGAGAGGAGCAATAACGGGAAGGTGAAGGGAGGGGAGAGAGTATGTCTCAATGCCTAATTTGCATGGCAGCAGTTACAGCAGTTTTGATCTTAGCAAGTAGTAATTGCTGCTGGCAGGTAGAAATGTAGGCAAGGGTCTGCTGAATGCTGTTGTTGAAGCTGAAGTGCAGCTGTTATCCTTGCTAATTCAAGCATCTCTGCTCAATACCCTGGACTACAATATATATGTACTTGGAAAAACAGTGAGTGCATCTAGGAAACCAAGTACAGAAATAAAACACAAACTTGCCACAAATAATACCACAACTTTTAGAAAAGCACTCAGCAAGATTTTGGGTGGGGTAGTGGCTGGAAAGATGCTTGGAAGTGGAAGCAAATGGGCTGTTTCCTGCTGTCTGCTTTCCCGTTCTGCAAGTATTCAGGGCTTTATGTTAACAGACAAGACAGCAGCAAAGGCATTCTTGATTGCACTGCTGATTTCTCCTAATAAAAGCAACCCACAGAACCCTGCAAAATTCTGGGGTCAAGGAGGGGCAAGAGCAATCTGCTTCACTTGCTCACATGTGTTTTGGCACAGACATTTTGGTCAGCATTAACTTTGGTGTCAATGGTATGGGAGTTCCCATGACAAACATACTCATCTTTAACCCTGGGCAACAGGGTTAATACCAACCCTTCAGAGTTAATTAAGAGTAAATTACATGGGCCTCAGTCCTTGCTTAACTCAGTTACATTAGATGGAAGGGCACTACAGATTAATCTGGCCTAGTGCCTCATCAAATTCATTAATTTCATTAAATGCAAAAGAACTTTAAGTGTGAGGTTCCAGCTGTGACCCTTTTGCCCTAAAGCAAGGTCTAGAAGCTCAGCCATATCATAAGGCTGTACATACCAGTATGTTGGCTGAGTTAAATCACTACCATTCCCACTCAGCGACTACAGAAACTCTTGAAAACTGCTGAACCATACCATGGTAAGGACCCAGTCCAAAGGAATCAGGACTTAAACTCCTAATGATTTCAGTGAGAATGACAAATGCTTGCTCTCCCTCTCTGAATCAGGCCCTTTACTATTCACAGAAGAGTGTATGTGCATGGGGTAATATGTCATGCAACATACTCTGCTTAACATTAATTACAGTTATGACTGAGAGGGTGCCAAAATATTTTGTCATTATTCTGTAGATTAGTGAAATTGTACTAATGAGATTTGACTCTAACATCTGCTGTAACAGTAAATTTAGAGCTAGACAAAGAATTTATATACCTTAAATTGTTCAGGACTGAAAGTGTGGATAGAGAGACCCTGTGTCAGTCTCTGTAGAGAAGTAAGTACCTGGCTGAGGATAACAGGAGAGCTTATTCAGTATGAAGATTACGAGATTTTCACATTACTTGCTTTGGTTAGTTCCACACTGGCATTACCCAACACCTACACATACCATAAAATACTCTGGTTTCTTTGACTTTCTATGTAACTGCCTTCCAAACCACAGAATCTGGGTGCGCTTTAGCTACGGTATATACTCTGTGTGAAAGCTGACTCAACTTCTGATGCAGTATACTGTACCAGGCAGCTCTCAAGTGCTGCTGCTGCAATTTATCACCATAAACTGTTTCATATTGGAACAAACAATACTCATGAGGCAATCTGGATTCAAATTAATTCAAAAGCACCATAACTGAAAACTGAGCAGTCTCTTTGTGTTGTTTTTTAACAAGATTTTATGATATGACTAGACTACAAATAGCTCTATTCATGATAATCTGGCAACTTTGCAAATTGTATATGCTAAAAGCTATTTGTTGTACAAGCTGTTCTGGAGAAAAATTTGAAAAGAAATCTTCTCTGCCAGGGGGATGTGAGACAACTATTGCCTGGCTGCTGCTGTGGGTGTCCTGTTTCAGGAGCCCCATGGCTATGGGGGTAGTGGATGAGGGAGCAGGGGGGAAACACCTGGTCTAAAAGCCTTTAATAGCTCAAAGTCAGTCCCTGAAGGGTGCTGTAGGAAAAGAGAGCTGCTCCACTTGGAGACAGTTTGCTAGTCTAGTGAGAAAATATTTAAGGCTGAAGGAAAACTAAGTAGAATGTTTTTCTTTTTTTCTTTTTTTTTTTTTCTTTTTTTTTTTGTGATTCTGCAAAGTTGCCACAATATGCCTTCCCTTTGAAGGCGTAGCAATATCATCTTCAAAACTGCCCTAGAAAAAAATTCCACTAAGTCCATTAAGACAGCTACTATTGTCTTTTGAAGATATGCTGTGTTATCAGCATGAACTCAGAGCATGGTTATGGCTAGGTGTATTTTCTAAGGATGACTGAGCAAGTGAAAGAGATCTAATTTTTTTGTTGCTTTTGTTCACATCAGCAAATGCCTCAACAAATGTCACTCCAGTCTTCAAAAAGGACAAGAAGGAGGACCCGGGTAACTATAGACCAGTCAGCCTCACCTCCATCCCTGATAGGGTGATGGAACATCTTATCCTTGGCATTGTCGCTAGGCATATCAAGGATAAAAGGCTCATTAGGGGCAGTCAACATGGCTTCACCAAGGACAGGGAATTTCTTGAGAGAGTCCAGTGCAGTGCCACGAGGATGATTAAGGAAGTGGAGCATCTCCCTTACAAGAAAAGGCTGAAGGAGCTGGGTCTCTTTCGCTTGGAGAAGGGGAGACTGAGGGGTGACCTTATTAATGTTTATAAAAACGTAAAGGGTGAGTGTCAGGAGGATGGAGCCAGGCTCTTCGCAGTGACATCTAATGATAGGACAAAGGGGCAATGAGTGCAAGCTGGAACATAGGAGGTTCTGCTTAAATATGAGACTTTTTTTTTTTTTTTTTTTTTTTATGGTGAGGGTGACAGAGCACTGGAACAGACTGCCCAGGGGGGTTGTGGAGTCTCGCTCTCTAGAGGCTTTCAAAACTCATCTGGACACCTCCCTGTGTGACATGGTCTAGATGTTCCTGCTCTGGCAGGGGCATTGGACTAGATGATCTTTCAAGGTCCCTTCCAATCCCTAACATTCTGTGATTCTGTGTGAAATGTAGCTGATAAATATAATTGGTGGTATGGCATGGAAAAAATTGTTAATGTACCTCCCCTGTAGGCATTACTGGAATATTATTAAATCTGTATTTGGACATGCATATTTCTTGAATATTTGCATAGAGAACTCAAACACTTTATAACGTATCTGACAACGACACAAAATGTTTTCACAGCAAGAGAGGGAACCTAAATTATCTTTCAAGAATAACTTCTGTAAGACATATAAGGATGTGACCTGTAAATAAAGCTTTAGTAGTACCTACAGGATTATCCCCAGAGCCAAGGAAATTAATTATCTTTTATCTTTACTGGAAATTAGTGAATTATTTTTTTATCATTCTAATTCCTACCTCCAAGTAAAGTTATGCCTCTTACAAAACTAGTACCATTTACTCTGGGCCTTTCTTTTCAAGTTAGTTGTACTTTAATAATAATAGTAATTATAAGAACATTAGAGATTAAAAGCTTTCTTCAGAGCAGTTAGGAGCGCTTGAAAGGTGTTGAAAATTTGGATCTGAATATACAGTTATTTTTTTTGTTTGAAATTTCTATTGCATATATAAGATACATCTACAAAATAACAGGATGTAAGCAAAAATCAGAAAGTAGTTGGAGTCCATCAGGGGTTAAGCACCTGAAGGTGAAGCCTCAAAGTTTCTCAGCTGCCAGAAGAATCCCTAACTACCTAAATCAGGTGGCAGTTTGTGTCAACAAAGGTTTGAGGAACATTAAATTCATCTTCTAAGTAACCTTTAAAGTTGGCTGCTCTTGATGGGCATAAACATTACTCAGGGCTGAGGCCTGCAGGAATCCACAAAATGGGCTGTTTGGTGTGAGGAGCTCAGTGTAACGGCATTTTCCATATGCTTGTTATTGCAGCAGGCTCTCAGTAAGATGCCAAGATGCTGTTGGTCTTGTTTTCAAACACTGATCTGGAGAAATTGGTATTGCTGCCCTCTCTGTCTGGTAAATCAGTGCATGTGTCCAGGATGTGGAATCTGAGGAATTGGTACTGACAGAACAGGGGTTCAAATCTGTCTTGCACAAGAAATGACATAGTTATTGGAACCAACGGTTCACTGAAATGGAGGGACTTTTTGCCCTTGCCATTATGTTCTCCTGTGCATAAAGCTTTGAGGCTTTCTGTGTTCCTACTCAGATTACTGAAAGATCCAAGGCTTAATGAACTCTTTCACTCAAAGATTGATTCCTGTAAGGAAACTAGCTTCTGGGCAAAGGAACTGAAGTGTGTGTATCTCCCTCCAAGCAAGGCAGTTGTGCTTTCTCTGGCACTGTGTCTCTCCGCACTAATGAACCTTGAACTGCTCTGTGGGGCATCTTCAGCAGCACAGAAGCCACATGTGGCTGCCAGCAGTGGGAGGTGTGGTTGCTTTCCCTCTGTGGACAGGAAATGATACCTGGGTTTTCCCCTGAAAGAGGAAAGCAATCTTACTCCACTTTGGTTTTAAGGTACACTCCATCTAAGAGAGCAGGACTCAGGCAATGGTACCCAAGTGGAAAGAGACACATTAAGGGAATCCCTGAAGAGGCAAGGTGGAGTGCAAAGGAGTTTGAGTTGTTCCTAGCAGTGTGAGGAGAGCTGAAGGTGTAGAATAACTGGCATAGCTAGTGCGCAATTGGACAGTGGGCAACTGCACAGAGCTACAGTGTCCCAAGTGGTACCTTTTCGATCTGTGTTGTAAGCAGCTGAGAGGATGTGAATGGGTGGTAACGTATCAATTTCAGAGGAACAGAAGTATGTGGGCCCTGTCCACATATTTCATGTTCAGCATGAAGCTTGGTTGGATGCATTTGGAAATCTCAATCTAAATTTGTACTTTCTGTATGGATTACAATAAAGAAAAAAAGGTATTCATTAAAGACTGAAATTGAAACAACTTAGCTGGAACTGAATTCAATCCCTCAACTTATTTTATTGGTATATGTTGTGCACTTCATCTGCATACAGTATGAATGTAATTATGATATTTTTGTTAGTCTAACTCTCGAGAACAAAAAAGCGCTTAGACATTAGCTGGCTATCTTCCTGATTTTTAAAGCCAAATGTCTAATTAGAGCACTTCTGTTTCTTACATTTATTTTAAGTTCTAGAGAGTGAAAGACATGAAATCTCAGCAGAGCTGTGGCTCTTCTATAAACTTCAGTTTATTAGAGCTTTTGGGTCAAACTCTCGGGTGGTGTAGCTACATGGACTTATATTTTTGCTGGTATAACTTCAGATATTTATATAATTCTCTGTACATCTGTCCACATGTGTGTTCCTATATATATACCAAACCCTTAGCTGATATAAATCACTGTAGCTCTTTTGGCTTCTGTGGAGCTATACTGATTTCTTACCAGCTGGGTATCCGGTCCACAGCATCTGGTTTTCCTTTTCCCTGTCTTAATAGCACTGATGAATCAGAATTCCTTAAGGAGGATAATACTAAACATAATTAGACAGGATATGCTCAAGAAGAAAATTTAATTTGAAGAGGTTTGAACAGAATTTTTATTGGCCTCAGGTGGGATGCTGGGACTTTATCTTAATGAATCCTTTCTACAGATTCATTTCAAAAACTGCATAATGCTATTATGTGATGGAGTATGCTCTAACAGTGCACTGCACATATGTTTATTCATTTGGATTTTAAAGTTCTTCTACAGATTGGTATAATTATTCTGGGCTGCAAAAATGAAACATAAAGACAAGCTGAAATTTAAAAAATCTACATGCAGAAGTTTATTTAATCTTTGGCATGTATATGTGTTTAGGGAAGTCCTGTTAGTAAATCAAATATGCGACTGTGGATTGGAGCTATTCTCAGAATTGACTTGCTGGTTAAGCCATAAGCCTTTTTGTTTGTTTGTTTTTGATTGTGTCCCTCAGTTACTTACAATTAAAATACTAATATTTTATTAAAATACAGCATTTTGTACTTTAAAAATCATATTTCAGTGTTGCCTTTCTATTGTGATTCTGTAAACACAACATGTTCTGGAATTATTTAGATAAATCCCATAAGATTTTGAAAAAGTGTTCCAACTACTGAATAGCACTGGGGGTGAATATTCATCTACTCTTACTGACTTCACATCCATTTGTCTTTTATTGTCAGAAAAGCTTGCTATTGTTTATTGTTAATAATAATAGGCCACATCTAGCTGTCATTTACCACAGTGTAATTGTATTCTAATTAGGATGCAATGTTTGGGTGTCTCTTTTCACTAATGGTTACAGCAAAAATTCACTTGATGTGTGGTGTGAGCTCTCTGCAAAAGACATTAAGAAGAGCAAAAGGAAAGAGGTGGAGAGAGGCAAACTGATAAATGATTCAGACCTCTGTCTGGTGGACTGTTGGTGAGATATAGGGATGGAGCATTTCTGCTCCCTGCTCTGTCCCCGATCTTGCTTGATGTGGCACAGAGGGAATTGTGCAAAGGGTTTTCAGGGGTTTGTCTTCAATGCCAACATCAAGGCAGAAAAGGCAAATTACTTCTGAGCACCCAGAAGGAGGAGAAGAATTACTGGTGCTGCTGGATCTGTTTCTCTTCTACTATAATTGTATTCAAAATGATGGAGCCTTAACAAGGAAGCATTGGAGCTGTCATACAGAAACGAGCCACAAGCTTCCTCTGTCCTGGCACTACAAAATGAGATTTACAAAGTGATAAAGTCATATGGGAATGTAATGTCTTCAATGACCCTGGTATTTGCTTGCTGACTAATTACTTCTAGTTTAGGGGTTGTCGTCCTTGCTCTTTATTATTATTATTATTATTATTATTATTATTATTATTATTATTGAATCTATATTAACAATTCTTGAATAAAATTGCAAATCCACATTCTCTGCTTCATGTGCAGAACACATCCAATCTGGCTGATGATTGAAATCTTGACAAATCTAGCATTACAGTGAAAAATTACTTTGCATCCATTATGTATTCAGAATATGCAATCATACATCAAAATATAACAATACAAAAAAATTAATGAAGCTTGCAGAGCCCCACTGGACACTGCAAGCGAGCAAAGCACATATCTATACTGCTGCTCCTGGATTTACAGTTTGTAAAATAAATAAGAAATATGTTGTATTTGAGAAATTATTTTTAGTAGGTCTTCTGAGGAAGATTCACAAAAGGATGTGAAGTTCCAGCAGGTGATTGCTGCTAGCCCATCATCAGGAATCAAAGTTCTGACATGGGAATTAGTCACCTTTCTGCAACATGTTTTATAACAGCTTGGAACACATTTTTCCATGCATGGGGTGATGAATGAGCACATCACATACTCTGACTCTGTGTGTTCTCTTTAATATAATTACCAACTCTCTTTCTAGCTCAGGTCCAACTGCAGTACAATCTGATCATGACAATGGAAGAGCCTGTATGGATGGATCTAGTGTTATTAGACAGCAAAATAAATAAATAAATAAATAAATAAATCGCCCAATTGCTTTGTGTTGCAAAGTAAAAATTCTAATGATGATTTGCATCCTCTTCTAAGTGCTTTTCACCTTTGGTGATATGGAAATGTTCACATTTTAAAATGAAGGGAGGAATGAAAATCTAAACTTGGTCTCCATTTGAGTGGAAAGAGTAGGAAGAGCATCACACCTGGAATTAGTGATTAGTTCTTTCTCTCAAGGCCTTTTCCCATCATTATGAGCACTTCCTAAAGTGAGCATATGTCTGGTTTTGGTGAGGGAAAGTCAGTGCTAGCCTGAATGTCCTACTTTCCTTCTGCTTTTATTATTATTTATTATCCAGGACAGTGACGGAAGGATTTTATATTTTTTCAATTAAAATCAAAACTCTTACATGTGCTGTGGCAATAAGGGTAATCCATACTCTTACCATTAGATAAGATACTTGCCACACACAGGTGACAAAGATACTGACCCTGAAACCAGTTTCAGAGTCCTTAATATGTCAAGCAACAGAAATATCTTGTGTCTGCATTGCATCTCTTACTGAAAAGCGTCTACCTAGAAGCTGAAAAGCTTACTGAGTTGTACAAAGGTGTAAGTAAATTCTAGTCAGGAAATTGACTTCTCATGAGGATGAAAAACTTCTGTACATCTCTCTCTCTCTCTCTCTCTTTTTTTTTTTTCTTTTTTTTTTCTTTTTTTTTTTCTTTTTTCTTTTTTTTTTTTTTCCCTCTCCTATTAGTATACCAAATGGTTATGGTGTTTACTGTTTAGCATGGAGAGCAGGATCTATTTTTTGGCTGTGACTCCAGACACTATGCTGTGGATATTTGCAGCCTTGAACTGCAGGTATATAATATGAGTTTAAGTGACTGTGTCTTGGGGAAGGTGGTTTCTGGAATAAGCAATTTAGGACTGTGACTTTCATGTGATTATATAGGGGAAAGGAGCTAGCAACTTGGGAACAATTTATGTCCCTAAATTCAGTTGTACTCATTTTTATTTATTTATTTATCTGTCTTGTTCTTTCTGTAAAACAAACAAACAAACAAACAAAAAACAACAACAACAACAACAACAACAAAAAAAAAAACCAGAAAGTTTAATGTAAATGGCACCTTCTTTTCTTTCTTTTCATCCCCCAATCTATGTTTCTTTTTAATGAACAGATATTTCCCAGTAAAGGAAATCTGTCTTAATTTGCAACCATCTCCAGCAGCAGCTTTTGATGCCAAACTGAGGAAACATACTGTGTTAATCCCTAAGGTTAACTGACCCAGCATTAAAGGAGTTAAACACCATATTTAGGAAATAGATTTGAATCAGAAGTCATGGATTAAAATAGGCTCTATTCTCTGTACAGCTAAAAGTACTCCAGTACTCAGTACTGTCTAAAGTACTCCAGACTTTCTTGGTTTCAGTAAGTCATATTGGCAATGGGACTGTAAACAAATGTTAGAAACATAAATCAGGTAGCATCGTACAGAAAGTAGATATGTCTGTAAATTGTTCCTAATTGGAACAGAACTCTTCTGCAAAGGTTTGTTCCCTCCCCACTTTCTAATTAGAGAGTTACATTTGGTTAATGGCACACATTTCACCTCAGTACCATGAGTTGTGTTTAGAAAGCAGGTACAAACTCTGCAAAGTCTAGTTAGTCCTAACAGAGGATCAGCGTACTTAACCACACAGCAGGACTAAGATGATTTTGTCTTACTGTGTTTGTCATGGCTGCTTAAAATGCATTATTTGTATTTTCCTTTCTTTCAAATTCTTTTTTTTTGTTGTTACAGAATCACAGAATTTCTAGGTTGGAAGAGACCTCAAGATCACTGAGTCCAACCTCTGACCTAACACTAACAGTCCCCACTAAACCATATCCCTAAGCTCTACATGTAAACGTCTTTTAAAGACTTCCAGGGATGGTGACTCCACCACTTCCCTGGGCAGCCCATTCCAATGTCTAACAACCCTTTCGGTAAAGAAGTTCTTCCTAGGATCCAACCTAACCCCCCCCTGGCGCAACTTAAACCCATTCCCCCTCATCTTGTCACCAGGCACGTGGGAGAACAGACCAACCCCCACCTCGCTACAGCCTCCTTTGAGGTACCTGTAGAGAGCGATAAGGTCACCCCTGAGCCTCCTTTTCTCCAGGCTGAACAAACCCAGCTCCCTCAGCCGCTCCTCATAAGACTTGTTCTCCAGACCCCTCACCAGCTTCATTGCCCTTCTCCGGACTCGCTCGAGCACCCCAATGTCCTTCTTGTAGTGAGGGGCCCAAAACTGAACACAGTACTCGAGGTGCGGCCTCACCAGAGCCGAGTACAGGGGGACGATCACCTCCCTAGCTGGCCACACTGTTTCTTATGCAAGCCAGGATGCTGTTGGCCTTCTTGGCCACCTGAGCACACTGCTGGCTCATATTCAGCTGACTATCCACCATCACTCCCAGGTCCTTCTCTGCCTGGCAGCTCTCCAACCACTCCTCTCCCAGCCTGTAGCACTGCTTGGGGTTATTGCACCCCAGGTGGAGGACCCGGCACTTGGCCTTGTTGAACTTCATGCAGTTGACCTCAGCCCATTGGTACAGCCTATCCAGATCCTCCTGCAGAGCCTTCCTACCCTCAAGCAGATCGACACACACACCTAGCTTGGTGTCATCTGCGAACTTACTGAGGGTGCACTCAGTGCCCTCGTCCAGATCATTGATGAAGATATTAAAGAGGACCGGCCCCAGCACCAAGCCCTGGGGGACGCCACTAGTGACTGGCCTCCAACTGGACTTGACAAAGCATAAAGGATTTCTCAATATGATTCCATTTAGTACCCTGAACTACTAAAAACAAACAAACAACAACAAAACACTTTTCCATGCCTCTTAGAAGACACTGGTCTGGTTAGATTATTAAAACAGAAATTGCTTAAAAGAGCTTTTACTAATGTTATTTGTTGTAATTATGTCCTGAAATAGAATTCTAAATAGGACTCATGCATGTTTTGTTTTGTTTTGCTTGTTTGTGTTTTTGATTTCTTGCTTAGGAAGAACGTCATCTCTCCTAATGCTGTTATTTATAGACATCAGTATGATTTACTTGCATTGGAAAAAAATATATATATCTAATAATATACTGTAGACTTAGTTTCATAGGAGATAACTTACTTTTTTGTTGTTTAAGTAATAGAAGACACAAAACTGCAAACGGAATAGGTGGTTATAATGACATTTTCCTTAGAAAATGGCTGTCCACAGTTGAAAAAATCATTGCAATCCACTGGTTTTGGTTAAAATTTTTATTTGTAAGGCTATATTTTTTTTAGTTTCTATATCAGAGTAACTTACTACAGTAGTGTCCTGACCTTTCAGCTCAGGTGGCTAAGACTAAAAGAGATGTATTATTATCAGGTTATGTCTGTCAGACTTGAATTCTTCACAGGGAAAAGCCTTGATCACCAGGGTGACTAGCCATATCTCTGGTATATATGATAGAAATATTGAAAAACTTTGATTATACATTTAAACAGAAAAGGCGTATTTTTTATGATCAAGTTGCAGGAAGGAGACATTTTTTCTCAAAAGACAATATTTACTGGCCAATCTGAAAAATGATGAAATCTACTCAAATATAGAAGGAACGAAAGGCAGCTTTCATAAGAATAATTATTTGGAATTGATTTGTTGGGGAAGTAAACCTCCATGGTTGCAATGACTCTTTAAAAATCTTGTTTTGCATGGAATCAAGATAAGAACATGAAGGAAATATCGCACCAGGAAACTTCTGCACTTAATTAGATGTGTTCAGTTTAAAGATGGATCCAGGTAATTCTCCCTTTCATGTGTGATTTTGCAGGGTGTATTGGGGGGCAATTGAGTTATTTCATTTATCTTCCCAAAGTTTGAATTAGCTACTACAAATTGTCAGCTACCAGCAAATGAGCAGATTGTTTAAAATGTTGTTGAGTTGTGTTCAATCCTGTTGCATCTGGTATGCAGATGGGATGCTACTTGTTCAAATACATAGAAGAAGCAATTAAGTCCCTTTTTGGAGTAAGATATCTGAAACAATAAGACACACCATCTAAAACACAAGCTCAGTTGGATGCTGAGTAACGTTGATAACAGAGTTTCATAAAAGGTTTAATGCAAACAAAGAGTTTTTTCTTGGTTTTGGAATTACCTGTGTAAGAATGCAGATGTGACTGGAAACAGATGGTGGCAGAGAGGACAGCAAAAAAAAATTTTGCTCACTGTGGAGAGAAAGTAAGAGAACATAAGCTACATTTAAAAGAATCTTGAATAACGTTTTTAAACTGATTCATGTTTCAATCAGAAAAAGGTAGAATTTGGTACATTTTCTTTACAAAAATGGGCCCTATGCCACACGATTTAAAAACACAACAACAAGAAATGCACTAAAGGATATTATACCCATCTTCTTACTTATCACCTCCAAAATCAATATGGTGTTTATAGCATTTCTCCTCTTAATAGAAGCCACCTGTAAAAGTACAAGCACTTTGTGTGAATGATCAAATAAAACATTTCTCCCTCATATTTACGTGCCATGGGAGTTGAGCACACAAGATGAAGCAAAGGTCCTGAGGGAAGGAGCTCAGAGGGAGCCTTTGCTCAGAAAAGAATAAAGATGTGACAGCAGGCTTTGCCTTCCTGCCTGGCAGAGTAGTAGACCCATGGACTGTCATTAGTGCAGAATAATTGTACCAGTGATGTCTTCTGTCTATGAAGAACTAGCTGGCACCCAAAGGTCTGATCTGTTTTTTAATTTGAAGCACCCAATCTCCTCAGACATGCAGAACATGGTATGTTTGTGTCTCCAGTAGTGATTACTTCTACACTTGCAATTAGTTTTATGGTAGTTCCATGGTAGTTTTTGTTTGTTTGTTTGTTTGTTTGTTTGTTTTTAAGTTTCCTAACTGCTGCTGACTATGCTGACTACCTTTGGAAATAGGATGCTAGTCCTAGTAAAATAGACATGTGATGACAGTGCAAGAGGACATGCAATATTTTTGGAAAACAGTTGTTATTAGATGATAAAATGGTTCTCCTCAAGAATGTGTTACTGGCATACAAGATAACAAACATACTCTTGGAGTTTATGTAATGTGACTTTTTTTTTTTTATTATTATTTTAAAATAACCTTTTGCATGAGGCCCAGAACTTCTTCCTCAGTAATACAGATGTAATAGTTTTCATCTTTCCTTTTCTTTCTTTTCTCCCCAGAGGCTTCAGATGCCACCACCCATTCTCATCGTTTTCTGCCAATGGAGAAACTCTTGCAAACATGACCTGCCTCCTTTTTTTTTTTCTCCTTTTTTTTTTTTTTTTTTTTTTTTTCTAACATGGAAGTAAAGTAAGATTTCTCCCCAAAGGCTCCACCTGCCAGTCTTGGAACAATAGCTCCATCATAGCAAGCCTAGAAGGTTTGGTGGCTGAGACATTAATACCCATCCTCCAAATCTTAAGCACTTGACAATGTCAGTGGAACTAATTAAAGGTCAGGTAGATACAAACAGTGCACCTTGTAATAAAATATTATTATTTTATTATTCTTAGTAGTATTTTTTTTTAAGAGTGATAAACCATCTTTTTGAAGATGGCAATATTTCAGAGTTTCACAAAGTTTCTGCAAAATGTATTAAAATATTTAACACCTACAAATGTTATATACAAATGCAAAGGAATTGGAACAGCTAAATCAGCTTCAGCCTACAAATAGTTTGGGGGGGGACTTAAGACTGTGTGATGAAAGCAGAAAGTTCTCTCAGCTCTGTTTGGTTTCTTACACTGCCACAGATTTGTCCCTTATCCCAAATCATGAGATATCTTTGGACCTCAGTTTCCCATCTGTAAAATGGAATTAATATTGCTTCTTTAACAAGTAAAAAAAATATTATGAGAATAACCACAATAATAATAACCCCATCCCACAAGAGCTATGGGCAGAAATGATAAATCTCTGGGATCCTAAAGTCTCCAGACATAAAGAAAAAAAAAAAGGGGGGGGGGGAGGAGAGATTTATTAGATTTTTGATCTATTAATGCAGCTTCCCAGGGTATCAGTGCAAGGAGGATAAGTATATAGAGGGCAAAGCAAATATAAATGCAAATCATTAGAAAAAAGATACCTCAGAACTCTAGTTCTCAAACCCCAAGTCATCTAGTTTTCTGAAGCCTTATCATGTATGACAATTTGTGGTAGTGATCTTATTGCAGTTGGGATTATTAAAAGATATAACATAAAATATTAGATAAATGATAAATATTATTTATTAGACCAGACAGTATAGGTGAAAAGTCCATCAGTCGAATAGGCATATAGTATGCAGTTAAAATACATAAATCTAAATCTATACACAGGTGGATAAGTAATAGTTGCAGAAAAAAAAATGGTTTATATCAAACAAAAAAGGAATTTTTGAGTGGCTTTGAGTGAAATGAAAAATATAACTTTAGGTCAATTTAAATGCTTCTTGGGTTGAAACAAAATGTTTCCTTCAGGTTTTAGCGGTATTTCTTAAAATGAATTATCATTTTAAAATGAAAAATCAAGGTTTCTACAAATATGTCATGTTGTCGGCATAAAATATTTTGCTTAAAATGTCAAAGATAAATGTAACAGCTTAATAGATCTTACTTTTCTCTTTTTATCCCAGAATTGACACATTTTTAAGTAAGATTTGCTGTCTTCATCAAAACTCCATTTAACAAATTTTATATTCAACCCACCTCCTCTCAAAGCCACATTCACAGGAGAGTTGAAACTGCTTAGCACTCCAGGCTGTTAAAAAACGCATTAAAAACAAACAAACAAACAAACAAACAAACAAAAAAAAAACAGAGATAACTGCCATGTCTTTGGGTTTCTCTATTTGCATGTATTGAGTTTGCATCATACTTTTGTATATATGTTGGTGTACTTCTGTTATTGTTGATCTTATGTTATACTGCTAATATTTTCCTACTTTCGGAAACTGTGCTGAAAATTCCTTTAGGAAAAGTATTTATCATTAACAAACTTAATGAAGTCCATGTTTTGTTCTGATATTTTCCATCCTAAAACCTTGCTGTCATAGGTTTCAAGATAAATAAGAGGAAAAAAGACAAATGGACCAAAGGAAAAAAAAATAAATATCATGTTCAGAGTTCAGAATCAATTCCACTGGTTAATATTCCACAGCAAAAATGAAGAGGGAATAAGCTGAAGGCAGAGGGAACCTTGAACTTCTTTAATCCAAAAGTTGATGTTTACTTGCAGAAACATTCCCTGTTTAAAATATAAACCATAACAAGATGCTACAGCAAGTACTCCCAGTGTCTCATATCTTGTGATAGATTTACTGGGGCCAGTCAAATGCAATATGCTTCTAAAGGACTCCCTTTTTTTTTTTTTTTTTTTTTTTTTTTTTTTTTTTTTTCAGCAGCAAGTCTGATTTGTTTAAAATGGTACTGAAATTCAGAGAACAGAGCAAACTTAGGCTTTAGAGTCAAGTATGAACTTGGTATATTGTACTTTCCATGAACCTGTACACCAACAACTGTTAAATCTTTTGTAAATACCAATAAATAAAGCCTGGGGCTATGAAGACAGACTTCACCCAGCTGCTGGGTGAAGCAGCTCTGACATGTGCTGCTTTCCAGGCTGTTTTGAGGTAAGCCATCTCCTTGGCAACGTGCTTTCACAATCTCTTCTGCTCTCTTTTTCTCACCTTGCATATAACATAGCAGCTGAGCATCACTGTCCTGTTTAACTGTGTTTTGTAGAATGCTTTAACATGCAAGTTTATGAGTAAGAAATTAAAAGAAAATTAATGCCAAATTAAAAGAAAAAAAAAACAAAGTCAATAACTGTACTCAGCTCTTAACACTTTCAATTACCCTATCAAAGGGAATGGAGGAGTATGAAATGAGTATTTCAGAGGAGCATGAGGTACTTGTATCAGTCACTGATTTTTGTTACTTCTAATGGTGGTTCCCTTTGCCAACACCAGTCACATTCTTATATGCCACATTCCATTGATTTGCATAACAGACCACTAAATTACTCTTGTGTGACATTCATGTCAGAGAAGCATTACCAAAAACCAGTTTGATTATACCATGCTATGACTGCTGTAGGTCTAGCTACAATAGGCCATAAATCCTTGGGATCTCTCTTTCTCTCTCTCTCAGAGTTCCAGATTCTAGAAACAGAAAAACATGTAAATGTTGTCATTTGTAGGCTGGGGAAGTTTGAGTCCCATGTAGTGATGGATTAATATTGCAAGCCTTTTTTTTTTTTTTTTTAAACCAGCTATACAGTGTTAAAAAAGAAAAATGGATTTAGCAGTGTCTGTAAGCTTTTGTAACTTTTTTTCCCCTGCAATTTATGAAAAAAAAAAATAAAATCTAGCAGAAATGTTTGATAAAACCACTAGCTGTGAAATAGTGTTTCAGAATACTTGTAGGGTGAGAGCTACATGGCAAGAATCCTTAACTATGGTGGGTCAGTCATACCTTATGACCTTTATGACCTGTCAGAAGAGTCTAAATCTCAGAAACAATTTAAAAGGAAAGTGTAGATGAATGACTTTGAATAACAAATAAATTATTCATAAATGGATTGTAAATAAACATACATAGGAAATGGTCTACATGATAGTTGCACTGACTGCTTTTATTCCCCTTTATTTTCGGAGGTAGACTTTCTCCCCTTTCTTTAGCTTGTGGTTTTATTTTGTATTTGTGGCTCTTACACTATAAACTATCACTTAAGTTGTGACAGACCTTAAGTAGTTTTAGAACAAAACTTCAGAATACAGAGGAAATGTAATAAAGGAGGTGCAAAATAACCTGATCTGCTGGGAATATACTGTAAGACTTTAAAATACAATTTATCTATTGTCAAAGAAAACAACAAGTAAGTTGTCTTATCTATTCATTGCACTTAAACTATCCCTTGCTAGTAGAAGTGAGGGGCACATTCCTAGGAAACCAGTCGTGTTAGACAGAAAAACTCAACTAGCTGTAGAGAAGGAAAAATTCCCATCCCTCTTGATTTTCTCCATCAGATAGTATGTTACAAAGTAGCTTGACTGTGTCAGCAAACTAACCATTCAACAAAATGTGTGTTGTGTTCCTTACATTAATACTTTCCATCCAGTAAATGTTTTCTTTTGTTTTAACTCTTATGGAGTCCTAAGTTGTGCTGACTTTATAATTACATGAAGAGAATTCATGAAAAAGGCAAGCCTTTATCATTGCTTTGTACTTTTTAGCTGTCATCCACTCAAAAGCATCATTTAGAACTACTAGGAAGAGGACCAGAGGTTTGGTGCTCTCAGAGGTTTAATGCCTCTCATCCAAAGCAAGATTAGCTTTGCACTCTCTTTGAATGATATACACTGCTATCAAGTGGGCACACCACAGTGTTACATGAGTGCTGGCTGGATTACACTCTGGTTAAAGATAAGTTTCATTAAGAATTCTAGATCACTCTGTTTTAGTAGACTTCATTACTTATGAAAAATCCCAGTAGCCACTTACATTATCCCACTTGTTATACACAAGAGGTACCTTTTGGGTTAAATAAATAAAAACAAATTAAGAATGTGTGCAAGGAAAAAAGTAACAAACATGAAAGTAATTAAAAGAGAAAATAAGTAATTGCTCTGTAATACTGTCATAACATAATTCTAGGTTATTGGATATCTAGGTTTTCTAGTCTGAGACATGACATTTCTTCGTCTTAAACTTCTCGGTTTTGATTTCAGCACTGTTCATCTCCTACTTAAATAAAGACTGATTGTCTAAATTATATCTTATTAGAGAAAGAGGAGACATAAGTTAGAGATGTTTCTGTGGAGTGATAAGGGCCATTATGACAAAGATAATGTAGTCATCTAATAAGTGTCTCATGTCAAAATAGAGAAATAGCTCAGCTTTGGAGAACACTTCTTGCCCACTCCCACACTCACATTCCCACACTCCCAAACTCACATTCATGCTGTGAAATGAAATGCTTGGACATACTGGTCTTAATAGAGAGAAGCAGAAAGAGGTATGATACAAAACAACAACACCCACTGAAGCAAAAAGGGAAGAGATTTGTCCCACTGTGGAAGTACAATGCAGAGGCTGGTTTTCCTCTGCAATGTCTGGAAAAATGGCAGTTTCTTTCTTCCTTTCTTTCTTTCTTTCTTTCTTTCTTTCTTTCTTTCTTTCTTTCTTTCTTTCTTTCTTTCTTTCTTTCTTTCTTTCTTTCTTTCTTTCTCCCTCTCTCTCTCTCTCTCTCTCTTTCTCTCTTTCTCTCTCTCTTTCTCTCTCTTTTTCTCTCTCTCTTTCTCTCTCTCTTTCTCTCTTTTTCTTTTAATGTAAAACTAGTAGTATGACAAGCAGCCAACTTTTAGTCTAGTTTAGGCTTGTGTTCAGGATAGCATTTTAGTGAATGGACAATTATCAGTACATATAAAATAAGCTGCTCTTTACAGTAAGGGCAGATAAACATATTGATTGAAAAGACTCATAAGTGTATCCTTGTCTTGAACTATTTGCTTAATTCCACTGATATGACCATATACATAAGGTTTCAGTGAGATTGATCCAATTTAAGTATGCCTCACTAAGTAAGGACAGATTTTCAGGTGAGATTATCATTAATTTCCTTTTAAGGAGTGTACCCTCAAATACCGAATTACAAAAAGAATTCTGGTTGCCTGTTTTTTGAATATGGATTTTTTCCCCTCTTAGCAAAGTAGTAAAATGTTTCCCACAATCACATGTATGCTTCTTTGCACTACCTTCTAGATGCCATACTTCAGAAAGCAAAGTCATCTTACAGTTCAATATTGAACAAAGTGTCTTTGTTTTGTCCAGGGATAACTCTTAACCTTGACATATATGTGCTGTGTACACTTTAATAATGGGATTGTGTCTAAGAATATAAGCTTTAAAAAGGTTGTGTTTTTTTTTCTTGTTGTTTTTTGTGTTTGTTTCTTTGTTGTTGTTGTTGTTGTTTTTCTTCTTTTTTTGTGTGTGCGTGTTGCTTTTTGTTTGTTTGGTGTTTTGTTGTTGTTGTTTGCTTGTTTGTTCATTTTGTTTTCCTTTAAATTATTGATCTGAGGTCAACTTGAAATTATCAAATTACCTTATGTGAAATTTGTGGACTTGCAGATAACTACTTATTAACAAAAATTTATACCTCATTTGGTTTATTTTTGTCACATTGCAATGCTCCCCCTCCTTCCCACATACACTAATTATATGACCGAAGGGATGAAGAATCATACAATCTGTAACTTCATTCTGCTAACTACAACAGCTGGAAGAGGATACTCCAATTTTTAAAAGCTCCTATAGATTTATATAGACAAGAATGGAAGAGCCATTGACTGTCAGTTCTGACAGCTGTCAAAACTTATCTAATAGCAGCAGCTTTACAGAAATCATATTTGCATCCAAAATGAAGCAAACATTTAATTTATTTCAGTGTTTTCACCCAAAGTAAAACTCTTGATATGTAATATATCTATGTAAATGTAGAGATGTTTAAACTGCATGTAGCATAGAAGAGCTGCTTTCTTTCTCAGAAGCTCAAACCAGTTAGGAAGCATAAGAGAGGTTTGGGAAGGGTAGGATGGTTTCATGTTTCCAACAGCTTCTCTGTAAATTAAGCACCAGCTATAAGCGACACTGCTGCTCTTTCGACCTTTGCCTCAATCCAAGTGGCCAGATTTGCTAAATGTTGCTGTCTGTTTACTTTTGTCCTCCTTCTAGACAAGGCTGAGAGGTGCAGGGCTTCTGGGGAGCAGCTCCTTACTCTCCAGAATTGTTAAGATGTTGCATTGGGTCACAGCAAAGGGGTTTGAATGGAAGTACGCAGCCAATTGTTTCCAAACTCAGGGTAACTAATTCTGGTTTTATGAGTTTTCTTCCCATTCAGAAGCAAACCAAAGCATAATGATTTAACCCTCTTCTCTAAACAGTTCTTACAGTAACACAGGAAACTTCTATTGTACTAAGGATCCAGCCCCCAGACTGGCTGCACAGAGGCTTCCACTGTAAGACACCACTTCTATGAGCTCAACTCTAGGAAATTACTTGGATGTTGGACCAAAACAACATCTTGAAACATGTGTTTCAAGAGTATTGGTCAGGAGGCAAAACTGAGACCAGCATACAACCACAAGTGTTTAATATCAGCTCCTAAGGCCATTATTTTGGGATCCAGTCAAAGCTGAGTAGTTGATTCAGTATAAGGAAATTCAGAGTGTGTATGCAGATGTGCATTCATGGACAGGGGACATAGTCATGTTCTCTCAGTGAACATGGCTGACGCCTTACAGGTCGGGTGATCTGATCACACTGCTTGGCAAATAGAGACCTGTCACTGACCTCTGCGCTTTTTTTACCAGAAACTCTTGGGGTTTCATAGGACATCAAGAATGTAGACAAAATTCAGCACTGTGGAAAATGGATCATTATTTTTTTTTAAATTGATGCATCTGTGCACTTCATTACACTTTACACCATTATAAATAAAGACGAAATGTAACTCAAATAATAATTAGTGCATGTTAGGGCACTTTGGTTCCTCTTCTACTGGCATTTCTTTGAAATAGAGTAATCCAGATAGTGTTCAATGATTGCTTTCTGTTTTTATAAAGGACTTATTCTCCCAAGCAATATCAGCAATTGGGATAGCTAGATTGCTGTCTAGAGCCTTTTCCTTCTTGAAGAGTGACTACAATTTCAAACCACTGTCAAGGCACTGTAAAGCTAGCACCCAACAGCTGACAAAAGTCTTTGAGTAACTAGATCTCAAACACAAACAAAGCAGGATGTTTTTCTTCATGGATACACCACTACTTTGACATTTTCTCCTCAGTTAAAGTGGATAAAAGTTTACATTTCAGTGATCCAAGTGAAAAATAAAAATCATTCCAAACTAAACTGTTAGGATTAGTCTAAAGTTTAAAACCACAGCCATGCTTTCACTTCAGAAAGGACTCTGCAAATGTTCTGGTGCCTGAGTCAAGTGGCAGACCAGAAAGTTGACAATGGCTAGAGCTGCCCTGGGGACTCAGTCTGCAAGCATGTAGCAGGCCAATGCAGAGAGCAGAGGAGTGAGAAATCTCTTGCAAACCACCCCTGTCTTCTTATGTCTTCACATTCAAAATTCACCTTCAGAAAGAGATGCCATGATTTCAGGAAAATTAAGGGATTCAACACAGATAAGTGGCTCAGCAAGGTGATGATGGAACCAGATGTGATGGTGGAATCAGAAAACCTTTGTTGTTTGGGGTATAAGCAGGAGAAGATAGTATAGCAGGGAAGCTATCTGCAGCTTCGGTGAGGAGCTTGAGATGTATATGGGGGGACGTTTTGCTCTTTAACTTAAATGGTTTTAAAAGAGGAAGAGAAACCGCAGACCAGATAACATCACGTGGAAATTTTTATTCTACTTGAATAAGGTTTTACAATATTTATTAGATGCTGGAATAAAGGGTTTTATAGGGAGATGCTGAGAAATATTATTAATGATCAGGGATCCCAGTTTGTTGTTTTGACCAAATTGGTGCCTACTCTCAGATGTTCTCAATCTATGTGTAACACAAAGGCTTTTTTTCATTTCCTGTTCTATTGTCTTCTTTGCCAGACAGCTTGATGAGAATTGCAGTTAATTCCTCCCACAGCTCACATCCTAGGAGAGCTGAGTGTATGCCAGGTGTCTTCAAACAGCAGCATGAGCGCGACACGCAGTTGGGCAACTGAAAGACACACTCAGGATCTGCAGCCCTACACCCCCTGGGAAAACTGCTCACTGTGCTGGGCAATGGTCATGCTGTGGCCCAAATTGCTCCCAAATCACCAGTATAACCCAGCACTTGCAGCTCTGGAAGTTTTCCTCTCAACAGCATCACCCCCCTGTGCTCTGCACATTTCTAGATTCTTCAGGACATAAACTAGTGAAAAGTTCCTAGGTATACTAAGGTCCTTTTCTGAACAACACATCTGGTTGAAAACAGCTATACGAGAAGAAAAGAATTTTCTTCTTCTTCAGCAAATGAATATCAGAGTGTACTCTGTGCATATATTTGTTTACACACTCTGTCTCCCACTCCCAATTTCCTCAGGCCAAGTGAGATGATGACTCGGGCTAATGAGTCAGCAGAATCTATTTGCTGTTCCTGCCTGGATTGATTTTGGCTAACCTAGCTGAACGCTTTGGATGAGTGCATGCAATTCCTACATTGCATTACACTGCCTACACTGAGAATGTCTCTGACATCGCTTTTTTCTTCTTCCCTTTCTCTCTCTCTTCTTCTTCTTGTACTTTCTCTCTCCTTCTTTCCCAAACCGGTCTTTAAAATGGGCAAAGAGCTCCCAGAGCTATTTCCCCTGGTCCTGAAGAGGGTCATGATTAAAGGTGGCCTTCCTGGAATGTGAAAAGAGAAGTAGGAAGCAGATTAAAAGGAAAGGGTGGGCTTAGTGAGTCTTCGGTGAAGGAGACAGGAAAATTCACAGTGTCTGTGGGCTGCTTTGAAAGAAAGAAAAAAAAAAAAATATATATATTTTTTAAAGTAGATAATTCTTTACAATGTCAATAGTTTGAGGAAAAAAATAGTTTGCTGGAGTGCCTAGAAAGGTAAAATGAATCTATCCTAAGTTTTCTTAGCTGTAAAATAAAATGTTATGGGGTAATAGTACTGTAGTTATTTTATATTCTGAAGTTTCACGAGGTTTTCATCAAATAGAGTGTATACAGTTCCAGGATTTTTCTGTTTTGGTGTATGTGTGTGTACGTGTGTTCTTTTTATTTGTTTACAAGAAGAAATTGTGTGCCTGAGAAAAATTGTCCATTTTCTACACTGAAAGCAGTCTTGAGTGAGTAAAAAATCATGTTAATTACAGGAGATTTTATAAATTAGCGTGTGGTGTTTTGTTGTTGTTTGTTTGTTTTTAAGGTTGTTTTTTTCTTGTGTAGCAACTACACCTAGAAGGAATATCAATAAAACAGGAATATTGTGTAACATAGTAATACTAGCAGGAATTGTTCTGATTTATTTTCTATACACACTTCTGAAAAGTGTCTCTCTTCTCCCCATCTCTCTCTGTCTCTCTCTTTCTCTCTCCAGTCTAATTATGATCTGGATCTTGAATTATTCAATCAATGATCCAAACAACACAACAACAACAACAGTAGTCAGTATAGCCAATATTGATACTATGTCATGTCTGGCAAAAGCCAAAAGTAAACAGCAAGTCATTTATTCCATGGTGGCATGAGAATATCAGGTTCAGATAGATTTAATTTATCAATAGGGTCGGGCTGCAATGAATATAAAATCAAATTATACTGAAACAGATGTTGAAGTCCAAGAAAAGAAGGTGTAGATTGATTGGAGAAAGGCAGACCATCAAAGGGGCCTTTGTCCGGGTTTGACTGGGTGAAGCAGCTGACAAGTGGCCATCAGATGCTGCAGCCAGGCAGCTGCATGATGGGACTTTGACAGCTGACTTCATTAGAGCCCTTAGGACATGCATGGGGATGAATTTGTCCTTTAATTGAGCTGGGTGAGGAAATGGCTCCAAGAGGACCGGAGAGAGTGAAAAGGGCTGAAATGAACACAGATGCCCCACAGGTGAATTTCACTCCTATGTTAATGTATATGTTCTATTTGTATTTATAATATGAGAGCACTTATCACCAATCTTAAAAGCTTTCAAATGTAAACAGCCTTATGCATACATACAAAATAGAGAAGTCATCAGGAACAATGCTGCCTGAGTATGGCAGAAGGTAAAAATGTGCATCAATCTGGAAGTCCCACAGCCAATGACTCTATGAATTCCCTTCCCCACCATTTTGGGAAGAAATCTTGCTTTTCTGTTTGCATCAACATAATTTCTGGTTAAGTTAACAGATAAAATACAGTCTATAACACAAATTCTGAGGTCTGTGTGCAGTTTTGCTGTTTACAGCCTCATTGATATTTTCTCTTGGTGTAGCACAGCAGAAACCTTTCTCAGAGCATTCACTATGGAATCATAGAATGGCTCAGGTTGGAAGGGACCTTAAAGATCATCTAGTTCCAACCCACCCACTAAATCAGATTGCCCAGGGCCCCATCCAACCTGGCCTTGAACACCTCCAGGGATGGGGCATCCACAGCCTCTCTGGGCAACCTGTGCCAGTGCCTCACCACCCTCTGCATGAAGAATTTCCTCCTAACCTCTAATCTGCATCTTCCCTCTTGTAGTTTAAAACCATTCCCCTTTTTTTCTGTCATTATCTGTCTGAGCAAAAAGTTGCTCTCCGTCTTTTTTTATAAGCCCCCTTTAAGTACTGAAAATCTGTAATATTCCATTTTTGTAGATTATCAAGTCGAAGTATTAATACAAACCCTTAATCTCCCTCACCTGGCTTAACATCTCACATTGCCAAGAGCCTGTAAGGGGCATGGGAAAATCCTTCAGTCCATCCTCAGGCAAAATGCTGACAGAAGGCTGGGCTTCCATGGAAGGAGACAGGAGCTGGTTTGGAATACAGACTGCATATTTGAAGTGTTCATATCAAAGTAACTTTTTGCAATTCTCAAGCTAATTAATATGAAATACAAAAAGGACTCTGGTGCAAACCTGTGACTAGTTATCTGAGACTTCTAGTATCAGTGACACTTAGATATGCATATCAAATGGAGAATAGACCCCTTTATGTTCTCTCAAAGCATAAGTATGTGATCAAAGAAATAACATGCAATGACCTTAACCTCATGCTTCTCTCCACCATCACCAGTATTTCCAAAGCACTAAACAAATGTCAAATATAGTTAAAGTGGAACACATACATGCATTTCATTTGGAGACAGGGTAATTACTGGGAAAAAATACCAATTTTTAAATGTGCTTGTTCAAAAGTTATCTTGATTTACATGTATTTGAGCAATACAATAATGAGTTTTACAAATTTAGCACTGAACAATGGTTGCCATATTTTAGGTTGTGAGACATTAGTGACCAGTTTTAGTAATACAATGCATAGAAGCATTGACTGTGAGATATCTCAGTCCAGGAAGTCTGTCTGTTGAAGTACTGTCTAAACAGCTCTTAACTTGGTTACCAACCCTACAATCTATTGCTGTTCATATAATGTATAATAATAGCAAAATGGTTCAAAACCTGCTTTAAGATCAGGTGTGTCCTGGTTTCAGTTAGAACAGAATTAATTTTCTTCCTAGTAGCTGGTGGAATGCTGTGTTTTGGCTTAGGATGAGAAGAGTGCTGATAACACCCCGATGTTTTAATTGTTGCAGAGCAGTGCTTATACCAAGCCAAGGACACCTCAGACTTTTGCTCTGTCCTGCCAACAGGCAGGCTGGGGGTGCAGTAAGAGCTGGGAGGGGACAGACCCAGGACAGGTGACCCGAACTAGCCAAAGGGGTATTCCATACCATCTGACGTCATGCTAAACAATATATAGGGGTGGCTAGCCGGGGGGAGGGGGCCGGACTGCTCGGGGTTAGGCTGGGCATCGGTCAGCGGGTGGTGAGCAATTGCATTGTGCATCACTTGTTTGTACATATAATTATTAGTAGTACTATTATCATCATTGTATTATTACTATTATTATTATTATTATTATTATTATTATTATTATTATTATTATTTTCCTGTCTTATTAAACTGTCTTTATCTCAACTCACGGGCTTCACTTTCCATTTCTCTCCCCCGTCCCAGAGAGGGAGGGGGGAGGGTGAGCGAACGGCTGCGTGGTGTTTAGCTGCCAGCCGGGTTAAACCACGACAAGGTGTTGTTAAAAAGTACATATCTGCTTTGTATAGCACATTTACAGTGTAAAAAATCAATTCATCCACTAATGCTTTTGAGATTGGTCTGGTCACTTCCTGGAGGTTTCTGTCTTCCAGTCAAGCAATTTATTCCTGCTGCCTGGGGTAAGTAAAATAGTTCCCAAATTCATTACCTTCCCAGCATGCTTCGGCAGTCTTTTCTGCAGGGCTCTACAAGGCTTTCATTCAAAGGAATGAGCCCCCCGAATTAGACCAAGAGATTTTCTTTCCCGTAAGACACAAAAAGGTAGGCATCCAGTGTCCATGGAAACTCTGCAGGAGCTGGATGACTCCAAAGTCTCCCTTTTTATTTTATAAGCTGCTCAAAAAGAAACTGGGGAGGGGAGGAGGAGGCATGGAGAATGCCATAACTTTATGCTTACAGATGTTTTTCTCCCCATGGTGGGGTCTTGACTCCCAGAGAGCTGTTCATGGGTTAAGAGCCTATTTGACAGAGAAAGTGGATGTGATCCTGTATTACTTTTCTAGTGTCATTTCTAGCTTTATGCTATAAGAGAAGGCACTGAAAAATATTCTCCATGCCGAAACTCATCGTTATCTGAAGAGCTCTCCCTGGTACACTGACCATGCATTATACAAATTATTGACTAAATTTTAGCCAGAGACCAGGAGTAACCTTCAGAAACCACAGGCCAGGAAAATTTGTTTCAGTTCTTGTTTCTGTGATGATTAAGTAGAATTTCCTCCATGAGACTACTGAAGTCCAAACTTTATATAAATTGTTTCATGATCTGGTACCAGCCATGCTTCCCCATGTGAAGCATGTTTATAGCTCGAATAAAGACCTGGAGGATGAGGAATGAGGAGGGTATACCTACAATCTGTTTTGATGCCTGGAAAACAGGTATATTATGTATAAAGAAAAGTATATCTACTGAGATTTCTCCCATGTTTTTTACTTTCTTTTTCCTCTTATCTACAGACTCATTGAGTCTCAACACAGACCCATCTGAGAAAGATTTGGGGAATATGTCTTCTCTTTGGCTTCTTAAGGCAGGAGACCTCCCTGCCTTGCCTTGTGTATAAAAGAATTGTGAATAAAACTGAAAGGAAACTTCACAGGACAGCTAAAACAGACAACACCAAGGTTTGCCAAGAGTTTTTTAAGCAGGGATAAACATTTCTCCTTAACATACCCATGAGCATTTCCTTAATCTATATCATGGGGGAATTTCAACCAGCCAGTACAGCTGTGCCTTTCAGAGCTGCTGTTTTTTGGTATGTGAAGAGGGAGCCCTTGTGGCTGTGCCAACATAGTCCCTCTCTTGGTGGGGTCTACTGTTCTGCAGATACAGAACGCTTCATGCACAGCCATCTTCCTCTCACAGGAAATTTTCTGTTACAGGTTAGTGACTACCTGTTAGTGACTTGGATATAATACCAGTGGACTCGCAGAAGAGAAGTGGCAATAATCTTTCCCTCTATTTTCCCAGAGAGAGACACATCTGGTGCAAGCTATATTTGATGGATTATTCTCTCTTTAGTAATTGTTGATATTTCCTTTTTTTTTCTATTTTTTTTCCCATTCCTTCATGAAGTCTTTTCCTCCTAATCTGTAAATCATGTATTATTAATAATAATTATTATTATAATTTAGCAATATTTGCACTTTTGATTGCTACAGTCTTATGCATGAAACCCAGAGGCAATGAGATAAGGAACACTTTTTTGAAGAAAATAGTTTTATTATGTTTCATATTTTCACTTCTGGCAAAAAAATACAAGAACTTACATGAGGTAATGAGCAAAATCCCAGTTCCATCTCCTTCTAGCATTAATGCATTAAATTTGTAATACATTAAGAAGAAGTATTTTGCTATGATTCAGCATAGGTTCCACCAAGAAAGCAGTCAGAGCTGATGACTGCTGCAACAAGTAGAAAATTATTTGTCTTTATGGACCTACTCAATAATTACTATCAAAACCCTTTTTGTGCTCCTTTTTGTACTGTTTTGCAGGCTTTTTAATAAGATCTATAGATCTTTTGTGTACAAGCAATTTAGTAAGATTTTATTATTATTATTATACTTTTTTAGATAGAAATATGATGCACCTTAAAAGAGCTTATATTTAGCTAACCTATACCCAGGTCTGGTGTGAGTGTTGAGACTGCCAATTCATTGATTAATAGAGTCACTGTTAAAACCTAATATAATAAACATTTGCTCATTTTTTTCTGATTTAATAATCCTTTGTAATGGCATACAGAAAGTCAATATTCTCTGAGAAATTACATAAATATACAACAGATTCATAATGTAGATACATGCGGTAAATTTACAGCAAAATCATTTAGTTTGTTGCATTTTGTCTGGTGGAATGTACCAAAAACTACATAAAGAAAATCAAAGATGGTAAACTAATATTACAGATCTCCTGGTCTGAGTTTACACTGCAATGCTAACAAGCAGGTGGTTGTCATTTAAACAACGCAAAACCCCTGAGCCTGAGTCTGCTCTCCCTTTGGCTGGTGTGCCAATGACAGGAAATAGTTATTTTTTTGTTAGCCCAGTATCTTTGAGAAGAAACTCAAGCTGCCTATCTCCAAAATAAAAGATTGAGGAAATTGGATTCTAATTGCATTTTGAAAGTAGATATAGGATCCAGCAAATGATATCAGTGAGGCAAATTAATTCCTAGTGTAATTACATTGACGTCAGTGGAGTTAATCCAGGGATAAATTTGGCCCAATGTCTTCAAGCATTGTTTGCACAGGAGAATTTGGAAAAAAACAACAAAGCCCCTGCACTGAATCAAAAATCACTGTGTGGTGCGCTGGAGTTCCTTCTGTTCTAATGGACAAAAATAATAGAGGGGATGGGCCAGATTATCATGATTTTTGTATTTGAGAGTGAAAGTATGGACTTAACACATTCTTTTGTTTACTGAACTGTTACATTCAAACACATTTATCTTCTTTCTTTCTTTCTTTCTTTCTTTCTTTCTTTCTTTCTTTCTTTCTTTCTTTCTTTCTTTCTTTCTTCCTTTCTTCCTTTCTTCCTTTCTTCCTTTCTTCCTTTCGCTCTTTCTTTCGCTCTTTCTTTCGCTCTTTCTCTCTTTCTCTCTCTCTTTCTCTCTCTCTTTCTCTCCTTCTCTCCCTCTCTCCCTCTCTCTCTCCTTCTCTTTCTCTCTCTCCTTCTCTCCTTCTCTCCTTCTCTCTCTCCTTCTCTCTCTCTTCCTTCCTTCTTTCCTTCTTTCCTTCCTTCCTTCTTTCCTTCCTTCCTCTCATGCTCTCTTGCATGCTCTCTTGCTCTGTTGCTCTCTTTCTTTCTTGCTCTTTTCTTGCTCTTGCTCTCTCTTTCTTCTCTTTCTTTCTCTCTTTCCTTTTTTAATACATAGTTCTTAAAAGCCCGTGATAAAGGTCAATTTTGTTGTCTCGGGGGAAATCCTGTAAGTTTTACCCAATAAAACCAGTGACAGAGTTGGATGCAGAAGACAGAAATTGCCATGTCCTTAGTCCAGATTTCTACTTTCCTCTCGTGGAATAATTGATGGAGGTGACTTATTGAGACTAAAGTTATGTCCACATCTTAAGAGAAGGTTCAGCATTCGGGAAACTTCCAGGGTGAGATGTGGCAGATATAAATCTGTTCCATGATAGTCCCCTTGGCAACATAACTTGCACCCTTAGATATTGGCAACACCAGGGGAGCTTGGTGTGATGACTCTAAGAGAAATAGCATGGACGGTGGAGCAGAGTTAAGACACTGTGGTCAGGCTCTGTGCTATCTATCTCTTCAGGGATGGGGAACGTGATCGTACTATGGAACTGATAGAATACATGGCCAGCCCTGAGACAAGCTGGTAACAATATCATGTCACTCTGCTCATTATAATCTCATTATAATGCCAAAACACACCTCTGTCCCAAAGGCTACCTGCGTCCAAGGTGTGACCATGCCTTGCTGAGCATGCGCTCTGAATTTCTTTAAGCCTATACCTTTAAAGCAAAAGTGAGAAAATTTTATACCAACAATAACAAAGAAACATTTGATTAGAGTTACTCAAACTCCACCTAAAATAAGAAAATAATATAAAAATGGCTCAAGAGAGGAAGCGTGTAATGGAAGATACCACTGAGGACAAGTCAGGCTGACTTCTGGGATCAGTTGACAGGCTGAACCTCTCTTCCCCCCCATACAGACACCTACTGGATGAGATTCACACTCGGTTATACCGAGTGCTTTCCTGGGAAACCTAACATTCTCTATAGAGTTGTTTAATAAGTTAGCACATGTGTGGTTGGTTGTGTTTGTCATAATCCTGGTATTTGCACGTGCTTTGCAGACAGTGTATTTATCACCAGCAATCCAAAAGAACCAGTACTTCAGTTGCTCCAATAAACTACACCAGTCATTAATCTACTAGACTGAAGGTGTATTGTGCTATTTGTACATCCGTGATCGTGGTAATTCAATATATTGAATGTGACCAGACTTATAGTGCTGAACTGGGCAGCACTCAGAACCTAAGGCCAGATGCCCCCAGCCCCTCTGATATCTGAGGACAAACTGGAACACAAGGGAGTTTAGGTCCTGCCAAACTTCTTTACCCTTTAACGTAACACCTCTCTGCATTAACTATTTGAATAATATACTGCCTAAAAAAACTAATCAGAGAGTTTCAAAAAGTGGCTGACAGGTCTCAGTAGTTACACTTTTGTTATATATCAAGCATGAGCTTGGACCATATTGAACCAATATCACCAACCACACTGATATGAAGGCAATTTTTGGAGCAAGCCAGTGGTGAAAAACTGCCCCTACCCTTCACTTTAGAGAAGTCCCAGTTACCTTCATCTGTTTGTCCAGCTGCTTCCATGTTTTCCCACTGCCTTTTCAGTAAAGCCCTGTGGCTTTTGTTGAGTGGACCATGTGTCATGAAGGCTTTCCTTGTTCCTGTTTGCAAAGGCAGTATGAGTTTGCGAGGCCGTGCAGATATACTAGAGGCACTTTAGAAGCTCAAGAACTGTACCAAGCTTTAAACTTCTCAACCTGGCCAGTTGAGGTACACAGAGAAATGCTTTACATTTGCAAGTTTAACTTTGTCAAGACTGTGTGCTTTAGTACAGTTTACAAAGGTACTGCATATTCTAGCTGGCTCTTAGGTAGCAATTTCAGGAAAAAAAAAGAACTTCCTTGAATGGAGCAAATCTTTAGTTACTCACTACAGTTTTATTACCCATATATAATTACTGTGATAATATAAGCCTGCTGTGTAAACAGCATGCCACCTCTACGTGTAGCCAGTGATTTATACGTCTCATCATCCACTGAAGATAAAGCGGGGAATAGTTCAGCCAAAAAGATAGCCAGCTGACCTATTAGCTAGTAAAACACATCTTTTCTTTGGTTGATGTGCTGTTTGGCTCAAAAAGAAGAATAGATATACTGATAAAAAAGTCTATCACATAAATTTCTTCAAGTTGCTATAAGTGAATGCAATGCCAGAGCTGGCAATTCCTAAATTAAATTCACCTTTCAATGATAGAGTCAGTAGATTAGTGACTAGACTTTCAACTTCTGAATTCTAAATTAAGCAATTGTAGTCATACAAAAAGAGGTTTGGAAGGCTTGCTTTTCACTTGATAATTTATCCTTGTGAAGTATAAGGAGTTTCTTTTTTTTTTTTTTTTTTTTTTTTTTTTTTTTTTTCCATTGAGGTATGTGTCCTAATGTGCTAAACATTTATTAGGGAGTAGAATTTTTATATCAAATTTGGAAGGCAGATGGTTAAAGTAAGCCTTGCAGGCTTTCCATGCTAATATATCAACAATGGGATCTTTATGTTTTGCCTGTTAAAAATTTCTTAAAAGTTTTCTTCAGCAAACTGCAGCACCTGCAGTAACCAGAGGCAGCTCTCTTGCTCACTTTCCTCATTTATAGCCAAGGTTCTTAAGGTGCTGAATGCCCTGTTTCCATCACCTTCACTTGGTTTCTAGGTTCTCTGCTCTCAAATAAATTAATAGGTGTTTGTCAGGCACACTGACATAACAGAATATATGTCCTGTGTGTAAAATCAGGATAATGAAAACAAGTGTGTGCTTTAGACTTACTGAAATATAAATGTCAGCTGAGCTTTGGAGGGCAAAGGGCTTTTTGGTGCTGAACTCTTTTTGAGATACAGTGTATTGCAATCTCTCAATAGGTTTATAATTTATAAACCAATTTTATCATATATGGGAAGAATATATTACTATGTAATAAACTCACAGGCATAGGACAATGTAAGCAGGTAAAATGTTGTGCATAGGTCACAGACTGAGCATGTTAACACATAGTTAACAGTCACCCATGTCTATTTAACTTGAATGGCAAAATGATGCAAGTGAGGCAGTAAAGCATGGAGTATCCATGTAAGTACAGAGTCACAGGGACTGCCTCTTTTAGCTGACTCCTGCTTGAGTACATGAAAAGCAATTAGCTTGTTAAGATGCTGCTGCTACTGCTACCATGGAACACACAAAACATTTTCATTCATGTAAACTTGCTAATCAGCTTTTTGTTATGAGAAGGGAAGGGAAGGGAAGGGAAAGGAAGGGAAGGGAAGGGAAGGGAAGGGAAGGGAAGGGAAGGGAAGGGAAGGGAAGGGAAGGGAAGGGAAGGGAAGGGAAGGGAAGGGAAGGGAAGGGAAGGGAAGGGAAGGGAAGGGAAGGGAAGGGAAGGGAAGGGAAGGGAAGGGAAGGGAAGGGAAGGGAAGGGAAGGGAAGGGAAGGGAAGGGAAGGGAAGGGAAGGGAAGGGAAGGGAAGGGAAGGGAGGGGAAGGGAAGGGAAGGGAAGGGAAAAAGGCAGCTAAGTCTTGCCATAGGTATCTACAGGGGAGGGGAGGTCTCAGTAAAAGACTCATCAGTTTCAGCTTCGTTCGGTAGACATCTGTGCAGCAGAGGACCTCGTGATGATCCTGGCAGCAGCTCTTTTCATTTGGGTTTGTCTTTTTATGATGAATGTTTTTTATACTGAGATCCTGTACCAGCCTGTCTCAGCACTTTCTGAGCCAGAGCTTTTTCTTTTTGTAAGCTCAAGAAGCTCAAGTGTTGTTTTTCTTTTTTGTTTGTTTGTTTGTTTGTTTGTTTGTTTTGGTTTGGTTTGGTTTGGTTTGGTTTTTGTTTTTGTTTGTTTGTTTGGTTGGTTGGTTTTTTACAGGCCACTGGGTCTGACTGGAGCTGTACTCAGAATTACAGAAACCAGCAACCACCTGTCACCAGGACATTGTGTATGGAAGGGGGGAGGGAGGGTTGGCTGAGGGATTGGAGCATGGGGAGATGGAGGGAGCCAGCTGATTTTAGGGGGATTTCTGAGAAGCAGGACTCTTGTCTTATCTATTTGTAATCATGGAAAATGATTACAAATGTGGTTGGAAGCTTTGGAGCGATAGGGAGAAAGGAAATAGAGAAACTGGAAAGGATAGAATTAGGAAAGAGGGATCCTTTATTTGCATAAATATCTGAAAATACATCTTTTCAGATTTCTTTACCACTGGATGGAGGATTTTTTCTACATGTGATCCTCTTTTAGCTCAGACAGAATCTACATGCAATAGAGTGTTTCTTGTATTAGTATAATTTGGCAACAAATGAAGAACTGTCTCTTCTCATTCAGTCAAGACTGTATTGCCTGCTCTAGTACTAAGATGAGTATTAGGGAAAATATATATATCTATCATGTAGCCACATATATCTCCTTATTCAGTCACATCAATTGCACTTTGGGCTTTATGGTGATACAGATTCAGATGTCTCCTCATACAGAGGACTTAGGGTTACTTTCTGACTTGTGGCAGCCCCTCCGTTCTCACTTTGTTCCCTCAGACAGTATTTACAATGGCAGCTCAGTCTATCTGAAATACTACTTTGAATGGTGCAAGCTATCTTAACAAACCAGAGCTTACCAAAAATTTCAAAACATTTCTGTGGAGACTAACTGTTTCCCAGTTATTGATGCCCCATCCCTGTGAGTGTTTAAGGCCAGGCTGGATGGGGCTTTGAGCAACCCGGTCTAGTGGTAGGTGTCCTTGCCCATGGCAGGGGGTTTGGAGCTAGATCATCTTTAAAGTCCTTTTCAACCCAAGCCATTCTATGATTCCATGAAATGTATTTCTTCTGAGGAAAAAAAATAAAAATGTATCAAGGATAAAAATTGTATCATCTCCAAGGTCTTATTGAGTAGAATAATGTTCTTTCTATAAAGTAAAAAGAGGGCAAATTGCCCTCTGGAGAAGATGATTGTTTCTTTCAGGTGTGCTGGGTTCTCTAAAAATGAGATCAAGATAGGTGTTTGACTTGATTATTGAAGTTAAGGTGAATCCCAACCCCAAACCACTGTTTTTGCCCCAG